>NC_140588.1:653779257-654979257 GCF_964204655.1 Triturus cristatus | reverse complement strand
GACTCCAGACATGGGAGTTGGTCTCTCATGTGTCATGCCTTACAGCGCGCATGTCCTATGTAGTTGCCTGTGACATGATGTGCATGAGTGTGCGATACACATAGTGCAGGGATGGTGACGTGTGTTGCAGTCATTACCATTCAGTAGCATGTAGTTGCGTACCCACTACTGTCCCCTGGGGCACCTTTTCCTCAGTGGTGTATGTGTCATCATAAACGTGGCCAATCTCAGTGTCTACAGCGTAGGTTGTGCTCTGTGCCATTGTCCCCTGTCACCATGTATATAGACGTGCTATTTTGTACAGGTGTCCACTGTGCAGCCTGACCTGATTGTCCTTCTTCATACTCACAGTTGCCAGTGCCTGTGTGTCTTTTTCTACTCATCTGAGGATGGGCACTGGTACCTCATTATTTGTACAGGCGCACCTTGGCTGTTTGGCATCCAATCTTGCTTTTTGCCTGCCCCTGTGTGTATCACCCAGACTATGAGATGTTGGTGCCACCTGTGTCTCAACAATTTGCCTCGTGTAGGGTCTTGTTGGGGCGGGCAATGCCTATGTGTTAACTCCTGATTTCCACTTGCTGGGTCTGGGCAGTGTGTGATGTTTGTCTGGACACACACGCAAGGTGCAGTGACCGAGTCATGTTGTGCATGTTTTCAGCATTACCTATGCAGCATGTGTCTCAAGTTCATGGATATGCTCCCTGGTCATCGGTATTATTGCCAACGCTGTGTGGTGCAGATGCAGTGCTGGATTGTCCCCAGGGCCTGGGTGCTATGTCAGACTCTGTTTCCTGTGTTTAGCTATTGTCTCATGCTCTCCATGGTATTTCAGTGGCATGGTGGCTCAACCAACTGTGTGTTTCATGCCCTACATCGGTACCCTGTTCAGTAGATGTTAGGGATCTTCCTTTTCAGGCCATGCAATGTTACCTATGTAGATTGGACTCATGTGACAGATGTGTACAGGTGTCTGATTAATTTCTGTCTCTCCACCCTGCCCACAGCATCGTCGGGGGACACAGAGGGAGACATGGACACAGACCAGGCGGAGGGACCGAGCACCAGTGCCAGCCGTGACATCGGGTCTGGCACATCGAGTGGGACAGAGGCGGAGGAGAGTGTGGCCGAGGACCTGTCGACTGGCACATCAGACTACGAAGCTGACAGGTCCGAGGAGGATGTCTCCGAGTGGGCGGAGGCGGCACCAGCAGCTGACAGCGGAACAACACCTCGCACCGCCCCCTCAGTTTCCACCAGCCGCCTCCCACTTGCTCGTGTCCCTTCCCAGCGTGCCCGGTCACAGCATGTCTCCTTCCTGCCAGGCACCGCACCCCCTGCCCCTGTCTCCACTGCTGCCGCCAATGCAGAGTCTGTGGACATCCAGCGGCAACTGCAGGTTGGTCAGGCTGCGATCCTTAATGTCCTCCATGCCCACGGCAAAACCCTCACCAACATCGAGGCTTTCTTGGAGGGCATTCATTCATCGCAGGCTGACCAACGCAACTTGCTGAGGTCCATAGACTCCACACTGACTGCAGCAGTGGGTCTCCTGCAGCGCGACCTCCCCCCACCTACCCCTGCCCCATCCACACTTCCCACTCCCAAGCCTGTCCCACGTACACCCAGACGTCGGCATGCACCCACATCAACGGACACGGGCACCACACCAGCAGGGAAGGTCCACCGCACTCCTCCTGACACGCACACACAGGGTGAGGTAGGCACACCCACTGGGTCGGGGGGCAAACGTGTGACACGCAGCCATAGTGGGAGTCCGCATTCCACCCAGTCCACTCCCTCCAAATCCCCTCCCCTCAGCTCTCCTGGCCACATCTCCCCCAAGGACTCCTTCATGGCCGCTCTGTCCCTGAGCCCCACAGTTACACCACCACGCAAGCGGTCAAGGAGGTCCCCGGTCAGGGTGGTTGAGTCTCCCCCCCTGTCTCCACCCTCCCCCGGTGGCGCTGCGACCCATCCCTCTGACCCCCCCCCCTCCTTGGGGCCTGAGGTCCCTTCGGGTGCAGGGGACTCCCTGGAGGACCTTGCAAAGGTGTGTAGTGCCATCCTGGCCTCCGCCTTTGGCACTGACCCACCCCCTGTGGTGGAGTCCTCCATCCCTGCACCCACAACGCCGCCCCTTTGCCCTGATGTCCCTGCGGTGCCTGTTGCTTCCCCCCCCCCCTGATGCCCTCACCAGTGTGGAAGACGATGCCATTTGACTGTGCAGGCAAGGTAGGGGACACGCATCCCACTGTGTCCCCCATCCAGCTGAGAATCATTGACTGCCCTATGGGCTTTGTGAAGATTGTACTGCCTGCGATCCACGGACATTGTGCTCATGCTGAATAAAGCTTAATTTTGTTTTCATTATCACACTACTGCTATGCTGGTATTGGTGTTGGTGGGGCTGCGACATGGTTTTGGGTGGTGTGTATGGGTTTGGGTGTGTGGGATATGTAGGGTGTACTGCTCATTGGTGGGACCCTGGGATCTGTGTGCCATCACAAGGTGTTGGCTAACTTTCTTTGTTCATGTGAGCAGTTACTGCATGGTGCACTTGTCCCAGGGTGTATTCCTTCCTCTGTGTACCCAGCTTTCTTCCCTGCAGGGTGTTCCCAATGTTTAGCGCAGAGCTGTGTCTACATGAGCTGTGTGTGTGACGGAGCCCTTCTACTTTGGCCATGCATGCAGGGCCATGTGTCCACCTGCAACAATCGTGGCATCCTTGGTGATCACTGTACTTGTGTGTGGAGTCTGTTGACATGAGTTCATGGGGACATGTTCCCTTGTAGCCAGTATGCATGTGGATAATTCTGGCCTCACACACATGTGTTACACCCCTCCTGTCTCAGGGCACTGCTGGGAGGACTCCACACCCACCCCTCCTGTCTCAGGGCACTGCTGTGAGTGATAGGCCCCCACCCCTCCTGTCTCAGGGCACTGCTGGGAGGACTCCACACCCACCCCTCCTGTCTCAGGGCACTGCTGTGAGTGATAGGCCCCCACCCCTCCTGTCTCAGGGCACTGCTGGGAGGACTCTGCACCCACCCCTCCTGTCTCAGGGCACTGCTGGGAGGACTCCACACCCACCCCTCCTGTCTCAGGGCACTGCTGTGAGTGATAGGCCCCCACCCCTCCTGTCTCAGGGCACTGCTGGGAGGACTCTGCACCCACCCCTCCTGTCTCAGGGCACTGCTGGGAGGACTCCACACCCACCCCTCCTGTCTCAGGGCACTGCTGTGAGTGATAGGCCCCCACCCCTCCTGTCTCAGGGCACTGCTGGGAGGACTCCACACCCACCCCTCCTGTCTCAGGGCACTGCTGTGAGTGATAGGCCCCCACCCCTCCTGTCTCAGGGCACTGCTGGGAGGACTCTGCACCCACCCCTCCTGTCTCAGGGCACTGCTGGGAGGACTCCACACCCACCCCTCCTGTCTCAGGGCACTGCTGTGAGTGATAGGCCCCCACCCCTCCTGTCTCAGGGCACTGCTGTGAGTGATAGGCCCCCACCCCTCCTGTCTCAGGGCACTGCTGGGAGGACTCTGCACCCACCCCTCCTGTCTCAGGGCACTGCTGGGAGGACTCCACACCCACCCCTCCTGTCTCAGGGCACTGCTGTGAGTGATAGGCCCCCACCCCTCCTGTCTCAGGGCACTGCTGGGAGGACTCTGCACCCACCCCTCCTGTCTCAGGGCACTGCTGGGAGGACTCCACACCCACCCCTCCTGTCTCAGGGCACTGCTGGGTGGACTCTGCACACACACCTCCGATTTCAGGATATGTACGCTTGGAACATACACGGTGGGGGTACGCTCAATGCATTCGAGGTGAGGGTACGAGTCTACTTACACTGGTGTGGTGGGGGTATGCTCCATGCATACGCGGGTGAGGGTACGGGTCGAACTTACACTGTTGGGCCGGGGGTACGCTCCTTGCATACGCGGGTGGGGGTACGGGTCGTACTTACACTGTTGGGCTGGGGGGTACGCTCCTTGCATACGCGGGTGGGGGTACGGGTCGTACTTACACTGTTGGGCTGGGGGGTACGCTCCATGCATACGCGGGTGGGGGTACGGGTCGTACTTACACTGTTGGCATGGGGGGTACGCTCCATGCATACGCGGGTGGGGGTACGGGTCGTACTTACACTGTTGGGCTGGGGGGTACGCTCCATGCATACGCGGGTGGGGGTACGGGTCGTACTTACACTGTTGGGGTGGGGGGTACGCTCCATGCATACGCGGGTGGGGGTTCGGGTCGTACTTACACTGTTGGGCTGGGGGGTACGCTCCATGCATACGCGGGTGGGGGTACGGGTCGTACTTACACTTTTGGCATGGGGGTGCGCTCCATGCATACGCGGGTGGGGGTACGGATCGTACTTTCACTGTTGGGGTGGGGGGTACGCTCCTTGCATACGCGGGTGAGGGTTCGAGTCGTACTTACACTGTTGGCATGGGGGTGCGCTCCATGCATACGCGGGTGGGGGTACGGGTCGTACTTTCACTGTTGGGGTGGGGGGTACGCTCCTTGCATACGGGGTGGGGGTAGGGTCCGTACATATCCGTCCCCACGCTATGTGATGTTTGTGCGGCCCGCACCCAGGCCTTTGCCACGTGGGTGCGATCCGTCCCGCCATTGTTGGGGTGACGTGTGTGGGCGTGGTCAGACTCGTACCCACGCTCTTCAGGCGTGGGTACGGGACGTACCTGTCTGGTTGTGTTGCCGGTTCGCGTGGTGACGGACTTCCGTTGTGGCGGTCGCTGGCTTATCAGGACACGCCCCCACCCCCTCGTGGTGACCAGGGCATGGGAGTCAGGTATGTCCAGGCCATGTGTGGTGTGTGACTTATGTGGTTGTTTTGTGGCCTGCCCTGGTCGTGCCACCCCCACCCCACCCCACTTTCCCCCCTCCCTTAGTTATTCTGACCTTCTGCGGCGTCTGCGTCGTAACCTGTAGAGGAGGTGGACTGCTATGAGGGCAGGGATGACTCGTAGGTTCGGGTCCATGTCTGTCCGTCGCGTACTGGTACTCCTTGCTCGCGTCGTCCTGTCGCGTACGGGTCCTCCTTGATCGCGTCGTCCTGTCGCGTACGGGTCCTCCTTGGTGGCGTCGTCCTGTGTGTCCGTCACGTACTGGTCCTCCTTGTTCGCGTCGTCGTCTGTCCGTCGCGTACTGGTGGTCCTTGTTCGCGTCGTCCTGATTTCCCGGCAGTTTTTGGCTGCCGCAAAATATTCACCGTGCGGGGTGATGTCGGTGCGAATCGTGATTCCTGGGTCGTGAATGGCTGGCTGCGAGCGTCCCGACGTCAGGTCGGCGCTTTCCCGGATCGCATTGGTAGGTGTTTTTTTGTTCGGTCGGGCTTTTTTACGATTCGTACGGTAATGGTGTACCCGTGCGAATCGTAATTCCTTGTTTGTAAAAATTGACGACCGTGTACGCGTCGGGCGGAGATTGTGCTCCGTCCGACGGTTCGTACCCGGTTTTTACCGGATCGTGATCGGCACCTTAGTCTAAAAAATCTTCTTCTCTCCAAAGAGATGGTGCTCTAAAGAAGGTCAAAGAAGAATGATTGAAATGGGTGGGGTCTTTCAATAGTTAGAAGAGGAAGTATAATGAACGAATCAAATCTCTTTTTTTGCAGGTCACATGGGATCTGCGCACCCTGCGCGTACGCAGCACGCACCCAGCGCGCATCCGCGAAATTGAATTAAAAAGAAATATAGGATTAGATGTAAAAATATATTACTTTTAAGACTAGTTTAGAGTTTGTCTTCAATTAATATTCACATGAAATACATATATATATGTTTTGTTAAATGTTAAATATTTTGCGGGATCCACGTACCTACCGAATCATAGACGCAGATGACGCATCGCGGAAGCGCGTAAACGTCGCGTTACGTACATCGAACGTGTCGCGTATAGGATGGGAGTCACGTACCTGTCGCATTGCGGTCGCGCACTAAACACGTACCCAACTCGTACCATGCGCAGATGCTATCGCGTAGGGATCGAGAACGGTGCGCATAGGGTGCGCGGATCCAAAAACATTGAAAAATATATATAAAATACAGTTTTGAACATATAGTTAAAAAAATATTTTGAAAAATATAAAAAAATATGTTTGAAAAACCCATTAAGTTCAAATAACATTTTTAATTTTTAAAAGAATTAATTGAAAAAATAAGTTTAAAAAATGGTGATAAAAAGGTATTTTAAAAAAAAGATAATTAATGAAATTGACAAACTGAATTTGAAAAATATAGAAATCCAATCAAAATCATTAAACATGATATCTTCAGAGATAAGTTATAGATAGGAATTAGCATTTAAAAAACCTTTGAAATTCACTGAAAAAACCATAGGTTTCATGCACAGTAAAGTTAGGAATTGGCATTTAAAAAACCATGTCATGAGTGATGTAATATGTGACGTCATCAGCAGTGCATTGCGGGGGCGCGAGTTATAGTTAGCTGAACTAACTGTAACGGGGGAATTTCTAGGGTTTTGTCTGAGGGAAATGTCCAGCTAACTATAACACCCCTGAAACCTATGGTTTTTTTAGTGAATTTCTAAGGTTTTTTAAATGCTAATTCCTAACTATAACGCCCCTGAAACCTTTGGTCTTTTCAGTGAATATATATATATACATATACTGAAGAAGACAAAGATTAATGTAACGTTATAGTTAGGTGTGATAAAATGATCTTTTTTTTTTTAAACCTTCACATTTTTTTGACAGAAACAAAGGTTAAAGTAGCGTTATATTCAGGGGTATTTGTCAGTGATAACACCAATATTTTGAACTAAAAAAAACACTTAGAAATTCACCAGTTTTAGTTGGCAGGGCTAACTATAACTTGTGCCCTCACCATGCACTGCTTATGACCCTTAAATATTACATCACTCATGACATGTTCTATGAAATAATTTATGACATCACTGATGTCCCTGCAGGCCACCCTCAGCATACAGCCAACATGGTGAGGGGTTAGCCAAAAGGCCTTGCCTGTGGACAGGCACTGTGGCCAACCCCCAAAGGCAGCAACCCCATACTGCATACAGGCTTTGGCCATGCACACTGGGGGTTGGCCACAGGGCCTGACTTTGAAGACCCAATACCCCAGAGCTTTTATTTTAAACTGATTGGTAGCCACATGGCATCCCTCCCCAAACCTATTATGGCTCTGGGGATCTCACCCCCAGGTCCATATAGATTTTTAAGTGGAGGGGGACCACATGGCCCCCCTCCCTGAGCCTCATCAGTCCATGGAGACCCCATCACTCAGGCCCTTATTTATTATAAATGTTAGGGAGGTTATTTGGTCCCCCTTCCCAAGCCTTGTTAATTACCGAGGACCCCAACCCTCTGAGCCACTCATTTCAATAAAGAGGACGGGAGTCAGGAAGCCCACTGCCTAGAGCCTTGTAAGGCCTTGGGGACTTCTTCCCCCAGGGCCATTAATAAAATAAAGGGGAGTGAGGCACTTTCCCCCTCCTGGAGACTTGCTAGACCCTAGGATTACATCCCCCAGGGCCACTCATTTAAATATAGGGAAGGCAGGCCATGCGGCTCTTCCCTCCGAGTCTTATTTGACGCTGGGTACAACATCCTCTGGGATCAAAGAGTTCAATATAGGGGCGGGGGACTGCATGGTCTAGCTCCCGGAGCCCTGTTAGGTCCTGATTACCCCATGCCCTATGTCCATGCATTTAAATAAAGGGAAGGAGCCTTGAGGACCACATCTCAGAGGGCCACTGGTTTCACTAAAGTGGAGAGGGGCTGTCTGCCTTTCCTCCCGAGCCTCTTTAGGCACTGGGGACCGTATTCCCTATGGCCTATGATAAAAGGCAAGGGTAGAATATTAATTTAGTAAAAAAAATATATAATTTAAAATAAATGAATAATTTTAACAATATATTTATATATGTATATATACTTTCAAAGAATACAAAACTATACACTTTTTAAATTCAATTCATATGAAATAGTAACACTAGCATAAAATTTAAATGAACAAACATTTAAGCAACAAACACAAATATCTAGCCTAACCTAAATATTCAAATGAAAATATTAATACTTTAAACTAAATACACAGATAGAATATATTTTTAAAAACACAATATTTAATCAATTAAAACAATTACAAAACTATTAACAGAAACACAAATTACACTTGAAGAACATATATTAAACAAATATGTACCAATAAATTAAGTTGATTAAATTAATATAAAAAGTTAACTTATAAAATATTTTGAAAAAACATAATTTGAGAAAATATTTGCAACTATACATTTTTTAAACACTATTTTTGTTCAATCACCAGTAAGACAACCTAGGATTCCTTTTATAGAAAGGCAAGTTTATCAGACACGAACTGGGTCCAATTGGAGTTCATCTTATAATGGACGATTCAAGAACTTTGGCTTGAGTTACAATAGGTTTTTGACACTGCAGCTGTGTTAACCATTAAGAAGGTGCTACAAAGCATAGTTAAGAGAAAAAGCAGAATTGGACATATAAGATAGCAGATACAGCTTTGACTGAACCACTGGACCTGAAGGCTAATCTATTGGCTGGCTCTTGAAACTTCTTTCCTGTTCTGTGAGAGAATAGAGGACGCTGGAGGTGGGGAAAACAGCATTCAAGTGGAGAAAACCACCAAACCAGTAGTAACTTGACATTTGGGTCCACAAAGGTCAGTCCATACTGTTTATAAGGCAATTACCATATCAGTAATCACAAGAAGTCAATTCCAAGTTATCTTTTCTTTTTATTTTCTGACTTCCTTCTCAATGTAGTACCAAAAAACTGTCAGCCAACACGTGCTTCGTCTTATGGACTTTTTCAAGGTCAAAAAGATGTGGAAGAAAAATCAGCAGGTCTGGATATAATAAGTCGGTGGTTTAAACGGATACTTGTCTCCATATGGGAAAAGCTTCAAATAAATCTGTATTACCCCTACTGGAATCAGGACTTTTCACAGTATACCCTGCTGGCGCGTCCTGCACGCACGTTGAGTACCTTCGACTTCAGGCTTATCAAGTCCACATATGTTGTATACCGTGATACTCCGCGAGCTGCCCATTATTGTGATTACCCCTTTTCACTCTTTCCAGGACCATGATGCATTATTTTTATGTTGGGTGAAACGAGCACACAGTGCTCACTGTCTTTATATACGGAGGGACCCGTTGGTTATGTTGAGCACGCACAGGTGTACCAGAGCTATTACTTCAACCGCACGTGCAGATTGCAATTTCGATCTACCTTTGCGAGCTCACCCCATCTTCGAGCAGACTGTGCTGTAGTGCTCTTATATTAGTTCTGTTATATGGACGCACCGGCAGGGTATATGGTGAAAAGTCCTGCTTCCAGTAGGGGTTATACATATTTATTTATCTGCTGGAGCAGAGCAAGATGGAGATCAGTAACATTTTATCTTAAAGGATTTCCTAAATGGAGCATTGGTTTTTGTGTGTTACAGTGAAACATGCAGGGTGTTCCAAATGGTAGAATCTTGAAAAGAGAAGGCCCTACTACCAAGGCATGCCCTATGAGCTTGAGGAATACCGAGATTGACTGAAGACACTACAAAATGTCTTCTTTTAGCAGTGCATTTTGTCCGTTCTTCAGTGGTGAGTAAGGGAGATTTGCAATAAAGAGCTCAGTGATACAAAGTATCTTGAAAGTGATACATTGTTTAACTGAGAGCTATTGAAAATCACATAAGATATGCTTGGCATTGTTAAATCTTGGAGCCGTTGTGATCAAATGGACTGCCAATTTAATTGTTGTGTGGTTAGAGATAGTAATGATGTGTTAGTGCATAGGTATAGGCTGTTGCATTAATTGTCTCTAGAGACTATAGGAGCTGCATTACAGCTGCGTCTCTGATCTATTGGTAACAGTGCAAGCTCAATTCAAAGAATTCTCATGAGATGATTGCTGGAGCGACTTGGTAGTTCATCTGAAGTACAGCTTTGATCTTAATGCTTCACTGCTTTTGTAAGCGGAGAAGAGTGGCTGAAATCTGTAGGCCAGGGGGAAGAATGCCAAAGGTTGAGACTACCACTGATTATTTAAATTGCTGTATTACTGGTGTTAAGTTTGAGCCATTGGATTGCCATTCTATTTCATACTGCAGAAAGGCAGCCTTGTAGAGTGTTTTTGAGTCTAAAGATGAGTTGTACATCATCCATGTAGGAACAGCTGTTGACACAAAAGGAGTGGAAAATAGATGCTAGTGGTTTTAGGTACATGGCAGAACCGTTGGGAAAATCAGTAGGAGAGGACCAAAACTGTACAAGAGCCAGCTTTTTGGGATCTCCCACTAAGAAAGAAAATTAATTAATAAGCAGTGTGTCCTCACATTCTATGGAGTGTAGTTGGTTAATAAGGATAGTGAAGCTTATGGGTCAAATTCTACTGACGCATGTAACAAAATTGTCTGCAGCCTGATGAATATCGTCCAACACTGCCAGCATTGTAACCTCAGTCCTGCAGTGAGGGCAAAAGCCTTCTTGCATGTCATAAAGAAGATCAGTGGATTCTACAAACAAACAACATTGCTTTACCACAAAGACTTATTTTTTTCCCAAGTGGTTGAAAGCAAAAGGTAAATCCATGGTAACAGCTAGATAAGCAAGGGCCAAGATAGATTTTTTTTCAACAAGGACATTACTGTAACTTTTGAACATACCTAGGGCCACGCCCATGGAGAGGGAGAAGTTAAATATTTTCATCAGGGCCATGGGAGTGGAAGACGTTTAACAGGTAGGGCAAAATTGAATTAAGCTCAGGTAAAAATGGATAGACGGGTCCTGAAGTGTGGAAGATTAAGGCAAGGAAATCTGCTTCATGTTTAATTGGGGAGATGACAAATGAGAATACTTCTGTGTTTGTCACTGAAGGGAGCAGATTTAACTTAAAAAGTACGATTTTTGCCTGCAGAAGATAGCAACACATCCGCTGTGCCTGTCACCAGTGTGATTAGTACAGATATGAGCATATTCAGACGGGCAACTGACAGTTACTATAGAATCCATCCAAGGCTTGAACCATATTTCTGCTATTCATAGTAATCCAAGTTATGATGGCATAGTAGGTTTGATAATTCAGTAGTGGGTTTAGATATGGTACAATCATTGTTTAAGACAATATCAGGGACCGTAGACTGATTCTTAGATTGGCATAACAATTCTGTGTGGGCTTCCTTAAGATGTACAGGGAGAAGGGGCGTAGCTTGCTCAGTAACATTAGGGGCAGGTGAGCTTAAAATTTCCCCACACTCACTCTGGCATATCTTGTTAAATATATTATATGAGATGCAGGGCATGAGGGGGATCAGGGCAATGGAAAGGAGAGCAGTGTGGATTGTTAGGGTACTTATGAGACTATGTGTTGTAAAATAACCAACAGTTTTCAGAACGTGAAAATAGAGAGTGTGTATGTGTGTGGATGTTTTTGTATGAGTCTGTATGTAAAACACCCAAGTGAAATCTCACAACTACTTCACCATACCTGACTGAAAGCACCTGTACCAAACTAATTACTTGAGAATGCATTTATTGGGGGGGTGTCACCCCCAAACACACCCTGAAGCTACGCCCCTGGCAGGAAGGAGAGCGTATTATGCAGATTTGTGGGGAGTGTAGGAGCGATGGACCATAGTGAAAGCAAATTTGATCTTTCATAGCTTGTTCTAGTAAACTTAAATGGCGGTGTTCTCAACCTGGCAGAAAAAAAACCTTCTGAGGTAGGAGAAGCAGCATCCCTGCCTCAGGCATCATCCGGGCACAGATGGATGTGCCTTTGTTCACCAATGCACTACTATAGAGCCCGCTGCAAGCACCCATTGCAAAGTTGTGTTATAATTTTCTTATTATGTTGTGCTTGTGCTGCATCCCTCCCTAGACCACCAAGTAGCAATTCTGTGCAGGGAATCCAGAAACAATGAAAGACTTGCTCAGTAAGTATTTGGAAAGGTACAGAGTGTTAGGAAGATGAGATAACATACCGTAACAGGCAAACAAAGTAAATAAAACTAAGTGAATAAAGCCGATGAAAAACACCAAAGGTTAACAGGAGTTAGCGGTGGTCCCTGAGGTGGTAAGCAGAACCAGCACAGCTTACTGCTCCATAATAAACTAGGGTAGGGGAGTAAATAATATTTGACAATTAATCAGCAGGTATCTCTTCAGGTAAGGCCTCTGCAGGTGTTACATTGGGCACAATTGTAGAACGGGAACTACACTAGAGCAGAAGTTGGATTTCAAATTATGAGAGTAGTTTAATGATTGGATTACAATCCTCTAGTAACGTATTGCTATTTTTCTTTTAAAGATCCATGTCTGGCTGGCTGGCTGCTTGTCAGTGGAAAATTGAAAAAAAGCTGGTAATCTTCCTCCATAAATGTCCTCCTCTCTTTGGAGGAGATCTTTCAAATTTTAGGTCTTTGCAAAGTAGCTATGACGTCCATGCATTTCCTAAATTGTTACAATGCATATCATTTCTAAAAACAAATCTTATACCAAGTAGAGGAAGCAGCATTGATGAGTCTGAAGCAAATGATCGTTTAGCACCTTTATTTTTGCCACTTTCCTAAGCAACCTCGTATGGTACACACCAACATTGGAAACAATTCACTGATCTATTTGAAATTATCAAACTCCTATTACTTGCAGGGGCTAATTTTCATGTGTTTAAAGTGTTTCTAGAGTTGAATACTTAATTTCAAACTACATGGAAGAGGTATACAGATAGGCTCAAATGTAAGAGAGCCGCGAATACCCACGAACTTACAAGTATGTGAGATTTTTATGACCGGGTAGAAATATTTTCCCTGTGTAGAAAAAAGAAAAACAATGTTTACAATTAGTATATTGCCTTTGTGTCACATTGCCACGTGCGGAAATGTAGACCTGTTTCAATTCAAAATCGGAACAATTCACAACTGAGGACTCTTGAAAATCTGAACTACTGGAATTATTTGTGAATTCCAAAACGACATTTGACCCAAATGAGAGAGGAATAGTAGAGGAATAAATTAATCACTTTCATGAGGCCCTTTGATAAATCAGTGCCCAAACAGGGAGATGAAGTGTATTTGAAAATCTCAGTAGTTAGAGTGCACTCAACTGTGCTTAATGTTATTGTGACTACAATGTTAGGATGATCACAGTAAGGGGTCACTTATCAATGTGACCCTCCCTCTTCAGTGATTGCTAATCTATATTGCTGCTGCACTATACTTGTACTCCAACAGGTGGGTGTATAGTCCTTTGTCTCTTTTACAAATTATACTACAGCAAAAACAAACAATAATGGCCTGCATTTGCACTTTATGGTTCCAATGGGCTATGTCAGAATGCACATCTGCCTTTCAAATGTTTGATGTGCCTGTCTGCCCATGTTTCCTTACTGAAAGAAAGACCCCTTGCCTATACAACCATGCCCGGAGAGGAGGAGAGTTGTTCATTAAAAACACTTTGGACTGATTCACAAAGTACTTTTGACTGCTTGAAGTAGTACTCAATCAATCATTCAATAACTCAGTTGATTTACAGAGCACTTGCTTGTCATTGACGAGGGTATCCAGGCGCTGGCAGGGTCCAGTGGGTCATCCGAAGAGGCAAGACTTCAGAAACTTTCAGAATTCCAGTAGAAAAGGGGAGGTTCGGAGATGTAGGGTGAGATAATTTCATGTCTTTGCTGCAAGGTAGGAGAAGTGGTGTGGGCATGGGTCAGTGGTGGCCCCGAGTGGACTGAGTTCATGATGGAGGTGGTTTCCTGGGGGAAGGGGGCAAGCTGGTGCAATGTCGTCAGTCAGTTGTATGCAGTGGTTGCAGAGAAATTAGGTTGGATGAAGAAGTCTGTGGGCTAGGGATGGGGTTAGAAGTTCTTGTAGATTGTGGCAATCTTGTGGAAGACATTTGCAAGGTTGTCGGAGAGTTCCTGTGAGGGGATGATGTTGTTTGCTGCAGCTGCATGGTTGGAGAATTCCTTGATGACGTTGAAGAGTTCTTTGACATCGTGGAGCTTGATTCAATGTCTGAAGCTAGGATTTTTCTCTTCATCTTCTGCAGCTGTCAGTGGTAGAGTTTGAGGGCTGTCTTGAAGGAAGTCCTGTTGTTGTCTCCTTTCTTGTGTGCCATCTCATTTCTAGTTGTTTGCAGTGGCATTTAGCAGTTCTGAGTTTTTGATGTACCAGCTTGCCTGCTTGGTGAACCTTCTGTTTTTTTGTTGTTGATGGGAGCGATGCTGTCAACACAGTTCGTGATCCAGGTGTTAAAATTTGTGATATTTTGGTCCAGGTTGCTGGAGAAGCCTGTGTGGGTTCTCTTGAGAGCATCTGTCCATTTGCCATCTGAGACTTTGCTCTAACTGTGGTGGGGCACTCAGCAAAGTGGGGAAGGAGGTTCATATGCTAGTGATGTTGAAGTGGACAATGGAGTGGTCAGTTCACGTGAGTTTGGTTACATGGCTGTACTTGACAGTCACTGGAGGTTAACATGGGGTCTAGTGTGTGACCTGTTATGTGCGTGAGGTCGTGGATGATTTGGATGAGGGCGAAGTTGTTCATGCTGTTGAGGACATTAGTAGTGTTGATGTTGTGATTGTCAAGGTGAAAATTGATGTCACTGAGAAAAATGTAGTCATTGAAGGCTATGGCGAGGAGTTGCAGAAGCTAGGTCCCGGTGATTGGTAGTTGCGGGTTCTCTTGATGGTAGTCTTGCCTTCTATTTGGAGCCTGAAGTATAGGTGTTCCATCACTGGGGTGATATTATCCTTTGTAGTGGTGCATTGCAATAATTACTTGTGTGTGATGGCGATCCCACCTCCTGACTTGTTGATGAGATCGCTGTGGGTGATCTTGTATAATTCAGGTACTATGGTGGTGTTGTTTGGCGGTGGATGTTTCGGTTGCAACAGGTCATAGGCATACAAGTTAATATAAATATAAAGGACTGTGCCTTCTTTGTATTTTTTACTACTAAGGTGTTGAAGATCAATTTGTGATCCAGGTGTTGAAATTCCTGACGCTTTGGTCCAGGTTGCTGGAGGAGCTGGGATGGGTGGTGCTAAGGGCATTGATCCATTTGACCTCTGAGATTTTACTCCAGCTGTGATGGGGCTCTGGGCAGAGCAGGGGATGAGGTAAATGGGCTGGTGATGTTGTAGTGGATGATAGAGTGGTCGGTCCAGGTGAGTTTGGAGGCGTGGCTGTACTTGATGCGGTCGCTGGAGGTGAAGATGAGGTCTAGCGTGTGACCTGTGATGTGAGATGAGTCCTTTACAATTTGGATGAAGCCGATTTTGTCTATGCTATTGAAGAGGTTGGTAGTCTTAATGCTGTTGTGGTCATCAAGGTGAATATTGAGATCACTGAGTAATATTTAGTTATTGGAGTCTATGGCAAGAGGGTCGATGAACTCGGTGCTGAAGCTGCAGAAGCTATGACGTGGTCACAGGGGAGGGTGCCCCTGATGGTAGCCTTGATGTCTGTTTGGAGCCTGAAGTTTAGGTGTTCCATGGCTGCGGTGATGTCATCCATTGTGGTGGTACATTGGGTGGATTCCTTATGAATGATGACGTTCCCTTTGCCTGGCTTGTGGGTTATCTTGTATCCTTTGGGTACCACAGTGGCTGTGTTGAGAGTGGATGTTGGATTGAACCAGGCATATAAAGTTAGTACAAAAATAAACGACTGTGCCTTCTTTGTACTTTTTCTAATAAGGTGTTAGAGATTGCAGGTCAGATACACAAAATTATTATTGAGTGTGTCAAGGAGTATTTCTGTAGCATATTCCACATACTCATCAAAGGCTTTGTGAATGGACCCCTATCAGTGCAAATTGTTGCTCTGTATGTGTGGTCTTTTGTCGTTGTTATTATTTCATTGTTGTTGCATGTGCGCTGTATTTAGCTATGTTGGTGTCAAACGTCTTTGTGCTGACACAAAAAGAAGAGAAGGGGATCTTGAAAGGGAAAGGAAAATCAAGCCCGCACGCGCAGGAAACACAACTCTCCAACTGCTTACATTTTCCACTAGAATTTCAATTTTGTATTACATCAACAGGGCTACTAGTGAAATATAATTTATAAGTGGGTGTTGATGCTGACTAAGTTCACACAGAGAATACTACTTATTTTCTTATTTAGCACTTATTGCCCACAATAGTTGTTAAATTTAGTAATTCGGCACATAAGTGTTGTTTATCAATATAAAAAGCACAAAAGAATGAGCGACCTTTGCCCAGATAGAAGATGTTGATTTAACTTTACGAATAGATTTTAGAAGCAATTACTTCACTCACTGAGCTATCTCACAGGCTGTGGAAGATGGGCAACACCCCTTTTCTGCTTGATGCAGAATTGTAGATTAGCTGCTGTCTATGTCTCTTTCTCTCATCCTCACTCTCCACTTAAGAAAACTGAAACAAAATTGTGGCAGAAGTATACATTGCGTTCGAACGAGCATTGAACAGCAGCTGGAAAAACAACGTCAAAGCCGACAACTGCGACAGGTGAGGCAAAAAAATTCCTTTTTCGTAAGACATTCTTTGATAGATGGCTGAACTCCGCGGATGCTTTCCTATTTCAGTTGTCCTGTTGTACACCTGATAATTATAGAACTACGGTACAAATGGAGCCATTTCATGTCTATTTAATAGCCAGGGGCGTTATTGAGTGTCACGAAAGACACCGTGTCAACAGGCAGGCTGAATATAAAATACACCGTGTTCACTGGCCCCCCTTTATCAATTGCCCAGGTCACTTCCTTGAGGAAGATAAGCAGGGCGACCTGACAGAGGCAGCCATTTGTGAAACTGTGCTATATGGTGCGGAACAAGCTATTTTCCAGGTGCTTGGGAATGAGAAGTCCTTTTTATGTGAATTTAGTGCTTGTAGGTGACGGACTGAAATTACTAAAAACTCTGCTTCTCCATTCTTCTAGAGAACGCATGTGGCATTCAGGCAGTGTACACTTCAAAAGCACAACATGCTGTAAGGCTCCAAATCTACTCTTGGAGGACCAAGAATTGAATGTGAAATGGGAAATCCTTGTCAATGACAATTCAATAAAGCACCTCTTTATGGAGAACTGAACCAAATATTGTGATATGTTGGGAACAAGTACAATTTAGTATTTTTGTTAAATAAAGGTGACAAGCCGCGCTGTACGAATACCGATTGACTGATTGACAGGCCAGGGTCCTATTCGGAGCGGTAGGGTCGCAGAATAAGGTCTTGCGAATAGATGACGAATAGTTTGAACTGTCTTTTAATACCATAGTACACAGATATCATTTAGTGGAAATGATGCTTTCTGGTTAAACACATGGGTGCATGGTCATTCACAATAATAGTTGGGAAGAGTCCTGTAGATAGTGTATTGTGTATCTTTCTCTCATCTGCTAAAACTAATCATTGGTTAGAATGGGCAAATTATTTGTCCAAAAATAGAAATGTACTGATTCCGCTGGATTTTGCTGCATTCCATCTTTTGACTTTTCCTCCTGATTGCATGAGCTATATGATTACAAAATTAGTCAACATGGTTTCAGAGGCATGACAAAAAGCGAGGTGATCCCCCTGCATGATATCTTGAAGGGGCCCCTGAAAATCACATTGGTAGGGCAGAAGGGGCCTCTCCAGTATGGGTAAGTCTGTGGGCCCTCTGGACCGTGGGGGCTGTAGGGGCCTTTGTTACGCCCCTTTGTGGTTGTCCTATATGTTAACCAATTTGGTTGACAAAAAAGCCACGATTTCAAAGACTTTTAGTGAACAGGATATATTGTTATGTTGTGGGGGTGATAGTGATCGGTGTGTAAACTGTAGCATCAGAGGGGATGTATTTTCATTTTGTGGGGCGAGGGGTGATCTGCATGTGGAAATATTATAGCAAGAGAAAGGAAGCTGCGAGGCTGGAGGTGATCTGTGTGTGGGTAGTTACAGTGGTGGCTGACACTATCTAAAAGTGGTGAGCCGAGCAGTGGTGTTAAAAAGGCAACATGCCAAATAGGGGAAAATTAAACTTTGCGACTGAAAAAACACTACATTGCCGACATGAATTACATGAACGTTTTAAAGTGCTTAGAAGTGGCTAGAGGTGAAACGGTTACTTGAGGTTATGATGGACTGGTGCAAATCCAACTTTCAGGCTGACCGCAATGGAAGACAGGACTGCTACAGGACCCACACAGGGCCAGCTGAGAAAGTACCTTGGATGGAGTAAAGTGTTGACGCTGAGGGCAAGATGCGCTGATCTTTAACACACAGTCAGGTCACTGCGTTGTTATGGAGCTTAGCTGTGGTGATCACCATGCATCGCTGAGCCACGCATGGCGTCATCATTGGGCTACACAGACTGTACAACTGCAGTAATCAGCGCTAAGGTGACAGTGCATCAGTTTTGCAGTAAAACAGCTGCAGAACCCACTCCTGAAGCCCAGAACTTGGAGAGAACTCCTCAGCCAAGGGTAGGACTCACAGAAGTCAAAGTCCATCAGCAGCAGCAGAATTGTAGAAAGTCTTTTGTGTCCCTGAGAATTCAGAAAACAGGAGGCAAGCCAGCAAGCCCTTGGAGATCACTTGGAGGGAAGGCAGAGTCCAGCTCTGTTTTAGCAGTGTCAGGGAGCAGCAGGCAACAAGACAACAAGCAGAAAAGCAGACCTTCTACAAATGCAGTCCAGTTGAGTCATTTAAGCAGCACAGCAGTCCGTCAGACAGAGGTTCAGTTCAAGAGCCATAATGTGTGATTTTAGGGGTCAAAAACTCAGTACTTCTACCAAAAGTGCCTTTGATGTAGGGAGGTGACTTCAAAGAAGCTCTCTGAAGTACACAAAGGCTGTCTTTCAACCCAGTATTGTCCCCCAGGCTATCTGTGGGGAGTAAATCTGTGCTTTGTGTGTGGATATGACACTACCTATTCAAGTGTGTCAGCCCCTAACACTGATCCCTGCCCAGGAAGACCCACCAGAATGCAGATAAATACAGATGAGTGTTCAGAATGCAGTTGACCCTTACCTTCCTGTGTTTGTAACTGTCTAGAGGGATTGCACAAAGTGTAGCTGTCACCCAACTACAATGTGAATTGAAAATAGTTTGTCAATCACATAGAGGAGTTAGTTCAGTGTTTCTAAACCAGTAATGTTAAATCCAACTTCACCAGTAAGGAGAATTTATCATTACCATTCCATAGATATGAACCATGAAAAGACTGCTCATGTGTGATCAGGAATTGCAGATTAAAAGTGTATTAAGGAGTTCCCAATGCTGAACTATGAGAAGGGTAGGCTTCACAGTAATGAAAAAACAAATAGACTGTTTGTAACTACCAGGATATGTAAAATATGAAGGCACATATCCTACCTTTTACTTACGTGGCACCCTGCCCTTAGGGTTACTTAGGGCCTACCTTAGGGGAGACTTTTATTAAATAAAAGAGGAGTTTAAGGACTGGCAAGAATTTATAAATGCTAAGTCAAAGTGGCAGTAAACTGCTCACACAAGCACCTCAGTGGCCGGCCTGAGAAAGGTTTGGAAGAGCTTCTGTGAGTGACACAATCAGTGCTGCAGCCCACTAGTGGCATTTAAGGTACAGGCCCTGGTTATATGGTATACCAGTTTACAAGGGACTTGTATATCAAATATGCCAATCAGGTATACACCAATGTCATTATGTTTAGGGGAGAAGTACATGCACTTTAGCACTGGTTAGTAGTGGAGAAGTGCTCAGAGTCCTACGGCCAGCAAAATGAATCAACAAAATGTGGAGGCAAAAGACAAAAAGTCTAGGGGAAGCTCACTCTAAGGATGATAGGTCTAACACTTTCACTTCCGCTGACAGTCTTGGGAGCAAGGCCAAGCAAAAATTGAGCAGAGTACATGCTCCATCCTCCTGGGCAGATGGTTGTTAGAAATGGGATTTCTGGTTGGCTAAGGTTTGCGCCAAAGCCAGGCAGAAACCACCACTCTAGTCAGGGCAAGGAAGTTACACGCCAAAGATAACACCTGCTCACCCCTTTGGTAGCTTGGCACGAGCAGTCAGGCATATCCCGGAGGCGATGTGTAAAGCGTTTGCGCACGCACACAGCAACAACACCCTAGGTACACCACAAAAGGAACTCCACACAAGGTTATATATAAAAATAGCCTTTGTATTGTCATAAATACATTAGAAACATAATCACATAGTATACACTGACCCAACTGGCACGGGGCAATTTTTACAGGGGACTATTTACACACGACAGGGCCCGTGGGACCACTGTCCAGACCATCACAAATCACCAATGGTAAATGTAGCACAAATAATAAATGTATAGCACAACCAGTAACGACTGGTAAAGTTATAAACTTAGCATGAGATCCTGCAATGTAAAACAGAGGATGCATAAACCACTTTGCGCATGAATCACCATAGGCATAAAACTATATTAGGCCCAAACCTCATTAGCATCACACATTACGCAATAGGCATTTACAGTAGGCATCAGAAGCATAAATACATTATGCAATAACTGTAAGCAGGAGCGCCATCACATAAAAACATTGGCATCACATTAGGGCCTTGGGCCCTACCACAATAAACTGAGCCCCAGGCTGACTGGCCTCTGCCAGGGGCCCAAATGCCCAACATCCAGATTGTCAGGGCTGGCTGCGCATGCAGCGGAGTAAAAGTGTGCAACAGATCAGGCCTAAATGTGGCAGCTGCCCACTACTTGCTGGGCAGCTGTAGAATCAAAAGATGGGCCCGGGCATTCACTGTGCCCTCTTTAACAGAGCTGCGCAATGTTGCAGCTGCCCTCTATCATACGGGGCAGCTGGGGGAAATGCCTTGGCACTACAGTGCCCTGGGAACCCTTACTTGGTTCCTACCATTGCACCCAACCGCTGCAGCTGCCCACTGGCGGACAGGGCAGCTGGGAGAAATGCCAGCACCAACCAGGTGCACGTTGGAGTCCCACTCTGGCACTCTGAAAACGCTGGTGCCCCCTCGGTGCTATGGCCCACTACGGCGGCGCCACTGGGGAATTTGGCCTCACACAGGGAATAGCTGAGCCCCCAACCGGGCCTTGGGAGCACCAGCCAACCTCTCCCACCTCCGTCCCCACTCACCGGCAGTCCAGGGACTCCAGTCTGCTCCTCGGGAAGACTGTTTTTTACCCGGTCCCTCACATGGGACCGGGACTTCTGCAAGGAGCCTGCAAGGTTCCGGACGTCCTGGGCTGCTCGCGGGGCTCCTCCCAACCACACGGGAGGGGCGCTCAGCTGACAGCGGCTTCTGGGCGGCCGTCAGAGGGGGTAGGCTCCTGCCTGGCTTCTCTGGGTTCACGGGGCTCCCTCGACACCACGGGAGCCCCTCTCGGCCCGCAACAGCTTCACTTCCGGCCGGCATCAGCTTCCATCTCGCGATGCCGAGGGCGCGGGGCTTCCCTCGGGAAGCAGAAGTCCCGCCCCACATCAGGCCTCACACTGCCTGACTTCCTGGCTAAGCCCGGGCTGCAATGGGGATCTCCTCGATACGGGGTAGGCTCCCGTTATCTTTAAATGAAGTCACTGACGGGGTGGGCACCCGCCAAAGCAGATGCAAACGCGGGGTAGGCTCCCGCTCGATCAGCAGCGCAAGGGGGGAGCTCTACGCTCGGGATTCCCTCGGCAGTTGCTTCTGCAACAGCGTGTTGCCGGTAAACCTCTCCTCTTGGCACAAGAAATAAAGCGCTCTTCAGCAAACAAAGATATAGCGCTCCCCGGTGCTTATTCCAGGGTCAAAGAAGGGAGCGCTCTTCAGCAAATAAAGAGCAAAGTAAAAAGCTCTTCCAGGCGCTAGGTTCAGGGGGCACAATGCTGGGCTCAGGCAGGCCAGCACACAGGGCCCTCCAGCAGGGAGACAGTCCCCTGTGGCGGTTCCTCCTGGAGCCTAGCAGCAGCAGCCACCAGCATCAGGACAAGCAAAGCAGAGAACCACATACAGGGGGTCACAGCCCCTTCTTATACACACATTTCCTTTGCTACAAACTGTAGGGCAAGGGGAGAACCAGTTACAACTGGTTCTGGAGCACTTTGTTTTGCTCAGCTCCTCTCCCTATTCACAGGACAGGCTAGGGACATCAGACGCACTACAGGAGGTGGAGCCAGCATTGTGTAGGGAAGGCACAGCCCCATTCAGGTCCCAGGTGCAACTCCTCCCTCCCATCTACATGCAGATCTCTCCATTCACCACCGGGCTGATCCATCCTGGCTCCTGGAATTTCCCACACCATCCAGCGCCTGTCAATCACAAGCCAGACATGCACTCCACCTCAGGCAGGCAGACACACAGCACACAGAAATGCCAACTTCTAAAAATGGCACTTCTCCACCAGTCACATTAAATCTGCACACACCATTGCGCAGCATTAATTCTCACGAGTTTGCACATACTAAACTTGACCCTGCACTCCTCTCACATCAGGAACTACCATGGACACACATGTCCCCCATGCATTCCTATGGGAGGACAGGCCAGTCTCACTAAAGGTAACACAGAGCGCACACACTTTACACTGGGACACAGTGCTAAAGTGCCTAGAGGCCTAAAACAACTAACATCAGGTCACATTAAAAGGCAAAAAGTTTAGGGGTGAACCTGCCAAAAGGGCCAAGTCCAACACAACCCCCTTCCAGCCAAAACGCAGGGCAGACCAATCACCACCGTGATGGGCTTCCCTGCTTTGGGCGATAGAACACGGACGCGGGCCCACAACCGCAGGGACACCTTCCGGTTCTACGCCACCCTGAACCCATGTTGTTCCCTCTGTAAAAGCTCTGTGGACCAACTGGACTACCCCACTGGTACTCCTCAGCTGTCTGCGGCCAGGACCAGGCCCTAGGCCATCCAGATGCCACTGGTCCTTGCCTATCCACAGAGTGGGGGGTAGTAACCCCTGGCACATAGTAACCATTCTCCACTCTGCCCCTCATCAGGGCAGTTCTAGACTGCCACCGATCCTCCAGCCTAGGGTCTACACCCTCAAGATGACCAAAAGTCATCGGCGAGGCTCTCCTCCCCATACCTCTTCTTCTAGGGTTCCGCCCTCTCTGAGAGGCACCCTCATAACACAACTTTCCCACCAGTTCAGGACCTCTTTCCAAGAAATGGTCTCCCAACCTAGGGTTTAACCCCTCAGGTTGCATCAGGGTCAGGGGCGAGGACTACCTCCCTCTGCACCCCCTTCCAGAGTCCAGCACCCTCCCAACTGGAGCGATGCCCCTAGCAGCTACATCAGTCAGGACACTTTACAGTTGTCCTTCCCTCTAGGTCAGGCCAATCCTGAACCTGTCTTTCCAACCTTGGGTGTAAACCCTTTGACGGAGTGCGTGCCTGGCACGCCAGGACTTCTGGGGACTCACACAGTATCCCCCCGAGGGTAACACCTGACTCATATGTTGCGTGACCATCTGCCTAGCGCAGATCACCCGTCCCCTGTCCACCTGACAGTGCGCGAAGATCCCCCAGAACAGAAGTGGTGTCACCATGGTCACTCCAAGGGAATTTAGCCGTACTGGCTGGTCCCTGACCCACTGGTTCTTCCACTAGGGAACACATCCCCATTCACCCCTCAATTCGGACTTCTCTACCCTCCCTACTGGAGCGGCACCGCCAGACACCAGAACCACTGGGGCTCTATTTACAGACGCTCCAGGTTCTCTAGACACTAGGAGATCCTGCGCAAATGGACTAACAGGACAGCCTAGGCCCCCAACCTGGTGTTCCCTGAAGAAACCATCCAGGTTCTGAGACTGTGTTTTGGGCACCTGGGAACACTCAGTCCCATACTCACTCCTACTCCACTGAGACAGGACGTGAGCCCCTACACCCCTCTCGCTACACTGGGACCTAGCTGGGCTACTCTGAACCTCTTCCCCAATACAGGATGGGAAGATACCTGAACCACTACTTTTGGAATCGCTCTCCCATGCCTCATCAGAACCTCGGGCACTTTCCCAGTGGTCTGCTTCCTCTGCAAGATCCCAAGGACAAAAGCAGTCACACCTCAACAGGTGTTGGCGCAACCCTGGAAGACAACGACTGAGCATCTGCTCTTTGATAACCATATTGAACAGTCCTTCAAAATCCTTTTCCGTGTTAACCCTTATTCAATCAACCAGTGCATCATTACATTCATCTGCAATCTCCCCCCAAGTCTGGTGAGACAGTTTCTTACTGCCCCTGAACTTCAACATGTACTCCTCTTCTTGGGGACAAGGTACCATACTTTGGGAACTGGGAATGGGACTTCCTGCACTGGACTCTATATCGCTGCCACCACTGGATCTCACCCTTACTGGTGAATCCAGAAAACCACAACTGCGCACAGGGGATAATCTACCCTCCAGAGCTAATTTTTCCCTGGTGAAGGCCCTCTCAGCCTCCACCATCCTCTTCTGCGCTAAGACCCTCTCGGTCCCAAACTTTTTGTCCTCCACACCCAGCTGCGCTATCTCCTTGGCATGCTCTAACTTGAGCTTCTCCAAAGCCAGCTGATGCTCCCTTTCTTCCCTCCTATCTACCCACTCCTCTGGGGACAGGGAAAGGGATGAGGCGCTGCCCCCGACACTGGACCCAGCAAGGGACTCCCTATCCACGGGATCTTCACTATCTACTGGCGTCCCGGTCCTGTCACTTCCTTCCTCCTCTTCAGACTCCTCAGGGCTCCCCTCAGACCCACCACCCTTTTGGCGTGCGGCCCGGGCCCTCTCCTCCTCCCTGCGCTCACATTCCCATTTATCCTTCTGCCATTGGATCAGGTTTTCCCTAAGTTTTGACTGGGAGTCTGACCCACTCACTGCTATATCTCTTTCCTCACAAAACTCAACCAACTCCCCCATACTCGATCTAAACAGACCACAGAAATTAAAAGGAGACTCCATTTTGGCAGGACGCTCAGGGACACGTGCAACACAATGGACATAGGTGTCTGAGCTGAAGCAAGAGTGCACAATTAAAAAATGACACTTTTAGGGGAAGAATTAAAATAAAACTCAGAAGTATAATCCCCAAACACGTGATTATCTAAATGCAGAGTTTTGTAGTGCAGCCAGTTGTCGCTGTGGTACTGCGCAAACGCAAGTCCTAATCCCACCGCTGATCACCAATGTTAGATTTCACAGGACAGGCTAGGGACATCAGACGCACCACAGGAGTTGGAGCCAACATTGTGTAGGGAAGACACAGCCCTATTTAGGTCCCAAGTGCGATTCCTCCCTCCCATCTACATGCAGATCTCTCCATTCACCAATGGACTGACCCATCCTGGCTCCTGGAATTCCCCACACCATCCAGCACCTGTCAATCACAAGCCAGACATGCACTCCACCTCAGGCAGGCAGACACACAGCACACAGAAATGCCAACTTCTAAAAATGGCACTTCTCCACCAGTCACATTAAATCTGCGCACACCATTGCGCAGCGTTTATTCTCACGAGTTCGCACATACTTAACTTGACCCTGCACTCCTCTCACATCAGGAACTACCATGGACACACATATCCCCCATGCATTCCTATGGGAGGGCAGGCCAGTCTCACTAAAGGTAACACAGAGTGCACGCACTTTACACTGGGACACAGTGCTAAAGTGCCTAGAGGCCTAAAACAACTAACATCAGGTCAAGGCAAAAACTTTAGGGGTGAACCTGCCAAAAGGGCCAAGTCGAACAATGGTGTTCAGTGAGAGGAGCTGCCACAGCTTGGGCTCCTTGAGGTCAAATGATCTGCCACCTGAAATCCATATTCACTGGTTCATTGAAACGCCGAGGGGAGCTAGTCAGTGCGTGCTGCAGATGAACACTCATTCATCCATAAACAATAGTGTGCACTATAAGACAACCCTCACTCACAAATATGGAGATTCGTTGTGCGCTGCATAACAACATTCCTTCATCCACGACCTAACTCACAAATAGAGAGCCACTGCTCTCTATACATAGGCACACTCACACAAGGAGCAAGTTTGTGTGCTACATACAAGTCTATTCAGCTATCAACTCTCCCACAAAGAGTGAGTCAGTGATTCAGGGACACCCTCTCTCTCATAGAGCGATATATTCTGTTCTCTACAACGACACTCACCCACTAAGACTCGGACTGGTTCCCAGGTCGAGCATGGTGCTCTTGGGTGCCAGTACCTTTGTCTACAGGGTTTATTTCCTGTTACTCGAAAGTCCCCTGTCCAGGCGAGAACCATGGGAATGTGTGTCAGAAGACCCTTAACTAATGCTGCATTATGACTCTGCTCTCATGCTGCTAACCAGTATGAGAGAAGCACCAGGATTGTATGTGCTCTTCCAAAGGCGCTGGAGGCTTGTGCTTGCCCTCCACCAAGCTGTCTCAGACAGCTCAGGTTGAAGAGGTTTAAAGTGTGCATGTCAGGCTGGCCTTCACAAGACAGCTAGCCAAAGTGACATGTGCACTTTGCAATTGTGTACCACTCCTCCTCACCTGTTGCCAGTCAGCAGCCATGACCCCGCCCTCACAACCAGCTCGGGCTGGCAGAGGAAAAATAAAATGGTAATACATACATTTTATTACTATTTCAGATTTGTATTGTCATGCTGTGGGACTGGGGTGATCCATGTGTGGGAAGACCACAGCAAAAAGAGACAAGCTCATTTGAAAGCTTTGCATGATGGGGGAGCGGACTGTTTCTTTTGTATTAGTTGCAACTTCCCCACACTTCTTCATTACAATGGACTAATTAAACCATAAGTTTCTGATTGTTGAATTTGTGCCATGGTGTATTTTTAAAATATACAATGCTTATTATATTTGTATGTATATTAAAATGTCCTGTTCATAAATAACAAAGTGGCGGCTCCTTCATAGGGGCTTTTGGGCGTCGCCCCCCTGCTTTCTCGCAGTGCAAGAAGGCAGAAACATAAAATGGTAAAAACTGCCATTTTATGTTTCTGCTTCTCGCACTGCGAGAAAGCAGAAGTGCCTGGTTGGGGACGGAAGGGTGGCCGGTCGTGCTCGAGGGCAGTGGGGGAGTGGCTTACCCACTGTTGTGGGTACTGACTGTTTGGTCGGCCCCTGTAGCCGACCAAGCAGCCAGTACCCACAACACTGGGTAAGCCACTCCCCCCTGCCCTCCAGCGCGACTGCCCACTCTCCCTTGTTCTCTATGCGGGAGAAAATGGCGCGGCTGGGGCGCTCTCCCCAGCGCCTCAGCAGCGTCGTGATTGGCAGAGGCAGAGGGAGGGAGGCTTCCTTTCCTGATGACGAGGTCACGAGGAGAGCTGCAGGAATTTGCGTAGGACGGTTGAAGTCGGACCCGGACCCATCCATAAGCTGAGTAAGTACTTTTTTATTTGATAATTGTATGTATTTTATTTAATTAAACCCCTCCCGCTTCCCACCATTCCCGCCCGCGCAAACCCCATTTCCACCCTCCCCACCTGCCATTCCGGCCGTGACTGACTTGTGGATTGTAGGAGGCCCCGGGGTCTGTGCTGGAGCGAGGCATGTAGTTGTGTAAGAGTTTGACGAAGGTCACTTGCCTGTTCCACCTTCTGCTCACGGCGGCCATGCTTGCTCGATCTACATTATTCTTGTCTTTCAGAGGAAGCGTCAAAAAGTGGCTGCCGCAGCAGCCTGTCCTTTATTGGGTTTAAAGTTGCATTCTAGTGCTTCTTGTACCGAAATTCACAAGAAAAACAGATTTCTAGGTCACCGAATGTAAACAATGACCGAGCAGAAAGAGCTAAACCGCCGAAACATAGCGCCGGTGAGCTTTTAAAAGTAGTGTTTTATTTTTTCAGGCTATTTAGTTTTCAATAGGAGCTTGGCCTCTAAAAAAAATCATTAATACTTTAGTCACTTTTAGTAAAATAAAATCAGTGCAGTGGGTTTGTCTAGCGTCGGATCTGTGGACTGTATTATTTCGCCACTGGTTAACCAATAGGAAATTGATCGCAATTTCTATGGCGAGGACGATGGTAGCCTCTGTAGCGTCGAAGGTGGTCGTGGATGTTACATCATTTTTTGTAGAAATCATTGCGGCCATTTAATGGTCCTGTAGCGCTTTTGGAGTGTAGACACCAGGATCCATATTACCACATTCTGGATGGGCGTGTGGCACTGTTGGTTAGAGATATGTACGTCCGGTGTGGTGGAGAGCTTAGTAAACTGGAGATTTTGCCCTAGAGCAAGGCCCCCCGTTTGGCAAGGGATGGAAATGGGGATAGTTGGGGTAGAGGGGTTTTGTGATAAGCAGGGCTTTAAGTGGGGTGAAACAACTGTGGGGTCTCTCAGAGGGACCGATGTCATTAAGAGCGTGCCTTAAAGGGATTTAAACTGAAAATCTATGCTTAGCTTAGTGTACCTCCCGACTGGTATTTTGCTACCTCAGTCATTAGATCCAGATATATATAATACAGCAAGTAACATTACACCTACAACAAGCACTGACTATTTATTGCCTTTGTCACTGGTTGTTAGTTGCATAACATAAATAAGCAACAACCATGGCTTGTAGTATAGCATGTTCAAAATGCTTCAGTTCTGAAATGGTGAGACTGAAAGAACTATAACGAGTCTCTTTGAAGTTACATGAAAGGTCGGTGAAGGGTGGTACTGCTGCAGAGTTAAGATTTATTATTTTTAATCTGAGGGTGTGAGCAAACATGGAGAGCTCAATAAAGACCTGTCAGTGTGCATAGAAAACATTGAAGTGAATGCCTTGGTCCTCCTGTGTGCATTAGTTTTGGTGTTGTTGGACTTGGCCCTTCTGGCAGGTTCACCCCTGAAACTTTTTGCTTTTACTGGTGACTTGTGTTAGTGATTTTTGGTTCCTGCGCACTTTCCCTGTGTCCCAGAGTAAAGTGCATGCGTGTAGTGAGATAGGCCTGCCCTCCCATAGGAATGCATGGGGAATGTATGTGTCCCTGGTAGTTCCTGATGCGTGGGGTGTGCAGGCTCGAGTTTGGTATGTGCGGATGCTGCACGATGATGTGTGCGGCGTGCATGTACCTAGTGTGGAAGTGCCACTTCTAGAAGTGGGCACTTCTGTGTGCAGTGTGAAATGTGTACCTTGTCTGGCGATTGGCTGGTTGAGGTCATGTGACGGGTTAGGGAATCCCCAGAGTCAGGATGAGTCACCCAGTGGTGAAGGGGGAGATCAGCAGCTAGATGGGGGGGAGGAGTACACCTGGGTCCTGAATAGGGCTGGGTTTTCCCCACACAATGCTGGCTCCGCCCCCTGTGGTGCGACTGATGACCCTGGCCTGCACTCTGAATAGGGAGAGGGGCTGAGCAAAACAAAGTGCTCAGGAACCAGTTGTAACTGGTTCGCCCCTTCCCTGCACCTTGATACAAAGGGCTTTACTGTATAAAAATGGGGCTGTGTCCCCACAGAAACTGTTCACTTCCAGGATCCTGAGGGGGGCTGCTGCTGCTGGAGGCCAGGAGGAACCGCCACTTGGGACTGCCTTCCTGCCCTGGAGGGCCCAGTGAGCTGGCCCCTGGCCCAGCCTTGTCCCCCTGCCTACCTTCCTAGAAACTTTGCTGGACTTGGTGGTTATTCTCCCCCAAAGCGCTGGGAGCGCTTCATTTGTGTCCCTAAGCGCCTGGAAGCGCTTTTATTTTCCTTTAGAGCTCAGGAGCGCTTTAGTTCTGAAAGCCGGTGCCCACCCGGCATTTGCCCCGTCTTTGCCGATTCCGAAGTCCCCTGGCAGGTGCCCACCATGCCAGGGACATTGCTGTGCGTGTTGGCGGGTGCCCACCCCGCTTATTTGTTTATTTCACGGCGGGTACCCACCCCGCCGTACATCCACTATCACGAGGGAGCCTACCCCTCTGGTTGCCGAGTTTTGGAATTACCGCCGCGGCCGGGCTTGCAGGAAGTCAGACAGGCCGGGGGCGGGACTCCGGGACAACCGGAAGTAGGAGGGCGGGAGCCTACCCCGCCTCCTTCCGACGACACGCGGCTGGTCTGATTCCCCCTCGAGAACCAGGCGGGAGCCTACCCCGCGCTGGGCCGGCCCGGAGAAGAAGCGGGCCGGAGGTTCGGCATGAGCCCACCCCGCCAACTGGCGAAGAAAAGAGCCCCGTGTCTGCTGCTGCTCCCGATCCGACGGAGTCCGGTGAGTGGGGGCCGCATTGGGGTTTTCCAAGTGCCGACGCTCCCCTGAAGGGGGCCGTGCTCCTCGAGCCTAGAGGGTCTCCAGCAGCGGGGAAAAGGGCTGATCACGAGTCCCCCCGAGCGGAACTCCAACGAGGAGGGCGATCCTTGTCTGTGAGCCCCGTGAGGCTCTAAGTGCTTTGCTGACTTGCTCTCGAGCCCCGAGAGGGCTCCAACGTGAACGGGAGCATATTGGCTGTAGAGCCTGAAGGCTCCAAAAGGGCAAATGAATTGTGTAGAGAGCCCACGAGGCTCCCACATACACGCGGGCAGTACTGTTGGTGTTCAGAGCGGCCCCGGAAGACAGCGGGCCGCTCCAACGGTTGGGGACATTACTGGTTCTCGAGCGCGAGTGGCGCTCCAACGAAGGGACAGTGGTTGTCCAGAGCGCGAGTACGCTCCAACGACGGGGGCAATATTTGCATAGAGCCCTGACAGGCTCTAGGGGGCCACACGTGTTGCGTATTTAGAGTACAGGAGAGGCTCCAACCCCTGCCATATTTGTTTAAGAAGGCACAGTGGTGCCCCAGCATTTCTCCAGTTGCCCAGCACTTAGTGGGCAGCTGCAACGTGTAGGTTGTGCTTGTGCGCCCTGGTTTGCGCAGCCTGCGCAGGCGCGCCCTGACTCTGCTGGACACAGGGCGTCCTAGCCCTTCAAGGCCAGTTAGCCTAGGGACTGCTACAGGTGGTGGCTTATGTGAGTTCTTGCGCAATTGTGTTTCCCTGCACCTCTGAATGTGTTTTTATGCGTCATGTGCCTTGTTTTACACCGCTGAATGTTTTTATGCATCATGTGTTTTCCTTCCCTACACCTCTGAATGTGATGCATCATGTGTAACGTTCTATTACCCCTACAGGTATTGTGATACTTAGGTGGTTGTTTGTTTTCTCCTAGTACAGGTGGTGCTAGTGAGGTCCTAGTTCCCTGCGTGACATTTTCCTAAGGTGGTTAGGGTTGCGTATGTGGTACTTACCTGTTAGCAGTAGTTACTGGTTGTGTACTACATTTGCTATTTTGTACTACAGTATTATTCCTACGTTCTAAGCGCTATTTCTACAAAGTGCTAATTCCTGACAGTGGTCCATGTGGCCCTGTCCCCTGTACATATAATCCCTTGTAAACTCTGCCCGTGCCGGTTGGCACATTGTAAAGTGTGTGTTTTTATCTAATGTGTTTTGGTAATACAAAGGCTATTTTTATATAATACCTTGTGTGGAGTTTCTTTTGTGGTGGGCCTTAGGTGTTGTTGCTGGGTGCACGCGCAGACGCTTTACACATCGCCTCCGGGATAAGCCTGACTGCTCGTGCCAAGCTACCAAGGGGGTGAGCAGGTGTTATCTTTGGCGTGTAACTCCCCGGCCCTGACTAGAGTGGTGGTTTCTGCCTGGCTTTGGCGCAAGCCCTAGCCAACCAGAAATCCCATTTCTAACAGGTGTCCCCTGATCTGTGAAGCAGCGAGAGTTGCGTATTTCCATACTGGCTGTGTAAAACAGAGCGGAGTAGTGCCGAGTGCCTGCTCTGGCGCTGTGTGCATTACTGTTGAAGGGTTGGTGCTTTGTGAGGTAGTAGGTAAAGGGTGCTACCTGGTTAAGTATGCAAAAACATGACAGTGCGACAGCCCTGCATGTGTGCAAGGGCCCTTTCTGATGTTAATGACTTCATCTCCCTTCTACAAAAAGGAACTGTTTTTGCACCTAACAGTCTGGGGTGCACTTATAGCCAAAGTGCCTTACACACAGCCTTTCTCTGTTATGGAATTGTACCTTCTGCAGTCACTGTCTTTGTTAGAACAGATTCACAATTGCTTTGTTAGCCTTCCTGCTTTCTCAAATTTGCTTGAAAATGCACCATTTGCCCACTCTTTTTTCAAAATTTGCTAGGGGTCAAAATTCTCCCATAACCCCCAGTAGGGGGTTCAGGCTCGCTCGCTACGCTCGCTCGCTAGCTACAGTGCTGCACCACAATTGTTTTACGCCTCACCACTTTCAAATGTCACTAGCCGCCACTGGGTATTACAGATTTAAATGTACGGCGTACTAGGCAGAACACAGTTGAATAATACCCATTGCTAATATTCTACTTTTCTGGCAGTTGTCAATATAATGTGTTGGCTGAAATAAGATAATTCATAAAACAGAATTTCTCTTCGAATATTTTCCAGATGTCATTGACTTGCTCTGCACATAAGCAATATTTTAATTTCAAAAAATGAATTCCACCCTTCTTGTGTTTGTTGCACTCATGGTGAAGGATCCGCTAAAGTCAATTGAAGCTCATGCACTGAAGGACGGGGCAGTGATCCCTGATGTGATGAGGTCACTTATATGATAAATTCAATTTAGCAGTGACTGTGCAGCTAGTTGCTTGTTTTTTCATGCATTTGTAATCTTGCTCTGCAAGTCATAGAACAATCTGTAAGGTTGAACAAACACGAGGCCTGTCAAGCCTCTCGTGTTTACATACACCAGCTCCTTCAGTCGCTGGGATGCAAAGGCTATGCTCTGGCTTTCACTTTCTATTTGTGTGGCAATCTGAGAAATGTTCTGTAGTCATATCGTAAAAGCATTAGAGCTTCGACATACGAAAACTAAATTCTGAGACTTCTAGCGACCCAAGAGAATGAATTACTTGAAGATATAGATGCATGAAAGCACCACATGCATTGAAAATTGCTGTACTAAAAGTGCATGAGTTTGGCTTAACAATAAATAATACAAATAGGTTGTTCTGCGTTTTGCTGTGCATTATTGCATGACGTTTTTCAATTACTTGGTGTCTTGGCACTTTTCTGTTGTCAGCCTACGTAGCCTAATTTTAGGACAGGGCTCATAATTCATTAACAGATAAGCACCCAACAATTTGGCACCAGGAGCGTATTAAACATAGTGCCACGGGGCACAACATTCATATGCACCCACTTTGTGTGCCCCTGGGGCACTATGGCAAAAGAGCAGTATCAGACTCTTGCCTGGCCCCTTCTAAAACACTGATTGCACTGGCCCACGTAGAGCCAGCAATATCTTCAGAGGGCCCCTTGGAAATGAGGGAATCCCTTTGCCTCTGCACCGACACCTTTTTATGGACGCAGATGCAGAGGTGCACAGGACCTTGGGAGGTTCACTGATGGTGCACCACTGAAAGGGGACACACTCGGTGCCCACACTGACAGCATTCATCTGGAGGAAGGAAAGGAGGTCCACTAGACCCCCCAGACATCGCCTTACAGGCGAGTGCAGTCACTCACTCACTGCAGGGGAATCTCTGACCCCTCTTTAAAGTGCATGTCGATTGCTGCATTCCGTTGAATACGAGTTTGCAGCTGTCTGGAGGGCAGAGCAATTATTATAATAGGGCCACTGTCCCTGTTTGCACCTGGTGCAACTCTGAAGAGGTGCGCCATGGCGCAAACAGTGATATTGCGCCCTGCGGGTAATACAGGCCCCGGATAGTATTTCATTCTTGTTTGTTGTGGGTAGTCCCATTGGAGGCTGTTTTAGTGGATTGTGACTGAGACTTTCTGTGTAAGTTTTGAAACGGTCATGGATGGCATGATAGTCATATCGCTGTCATGTCCCTGTAAAAGAACACATGCTCTCGGTTTTTCAATAGGAGAGGTAGAGACAATGAAGAAGGTGAGGGTTTGAAATCTTCCTCTAATTCATATTGTCTGTGTGTACTGTGTCTGTCAGAATAAAATCTCTGGTGTCCATGTGTGTGTTTCAAATATTTTGGACTATGATTACTTTCTGTTGTGCTTTGTCATCCGGTTTGTGATAGATGGAATGTTGACATCATTTAGATCTAAAAACACCTATTCAAAGTTTAGAAGTGGGCAAACAGAGGAGGTGCTAGAGGAGTAGCCAGTAGCATGCAGTGATAGTTTGGTTACCACCCACACAACTGTACATTTAAAAATATCCCATAACATTATTGCATCCATGCATATCTGTGCGCTGAGTAGCATGATTGAAACCTGACAGAGAACTAGTAGGGAAAGCAGCTCCTACTTTGCTGGGCACCGTGGCTGAGCTTCCACAGTTAAACCATCTGGTGCCTAGAAACTATAACCAGGTTACAGTGAAAAATCTAGGGTTTAAGATTCCTAGGTAAGGCACATATGAACGCAAAGTTCCTCATCCAAATTAGTTCAAAGGAAAACGCAATGATAACAAGCATTTGCAATGCAATAGGTCTCGCATTTGCGAAATTATAAGCTATTGGCATTGTAACTGACAATGCCCTTTATTTATCTGTTTTTAAAATCAAATCATAGATAAAAGCTTTGTCATTTACAATGCCAGTAGCTGAAAGTTTCGCAAATGCGAAACCTATTGCATTGCAAATGCTCGCAAAGCCCCTGGTGTCATGTATGAAAAGCCCGAGTCAAAGTGGGAATGCTGATGAAAAGAACAGGCAAGGGCGCCGAGAATGCTGTAATGCCTCATGAAAAGCCCGAGTCGGGGTGGACAGTTTGCCTTCGAAGAATTTAAACATGGAAACAAATACTGTTCTGTATGCTCTCTGCGGCAGCTCGCGAAGCCCCTGGTGTGATGTATGAAAAGCCCGAGTCGGGATGGGAGTGCTGATGAAAAGAATGGGCGCGTGCACCGAGAATGCTGTAATGCCTCATGAAAAGCCCGAGTTGGGGTGGGAATGCTGATGAAAAGAACGGGCGTGTGCGCTGTGAATGCTGTAATGCCTCATGAAAAGCCCAAGTCGGGGTGGGAATGCTGATGAAAAGAACAGGCGCGTGCGCCGAGAACGCTGTAATGCCTCATGAAAAGGAAACGCGTACTGTTCTGTATGTTCTCTGCGGCAGCTGGCGAAGCCCCTGGTGTGATGTATGAAAAGCCCAAGTCAGGGTGGGAATGCTGATGAAAAGAACAGGCGCGTGCGCCGAGAATGCTGTAATGCCTTATGAAAAGCCAACAATTCAGTGCCAGAGTTGGCAGTAACAGTCCGCTACTTCACCATCATGACCAAAACACCATCCTACTGCATGTCATCAGCACACACGTTGTACAACCTGGGGCAATTGCCAGGCAGTGGCGCAAGCGCCTTTCACAGACTGCACGGCTCTGTTCTCTCGCTCTCTTAAGCACTCACTCTTCAGTCTGTTCAGTCACTAAAAACATGTTTTGGCATTCTTCCCCCTGCGAAAAGCGCATCTGGGTTGCAAAGGATTTAGTGACACGTTCAGGAGAAGTATACATAAATTGCAGCTGGCGTCCGAGCTGCCATTTTGTTTGAAGGAGGCTGCGCGTTCTGTTACTGCTTGCAAACACACAGGTCCAGCATTGCTTTACATCACCAGAGGGGCGGCCGGGGTGTCTTGTTGCCAGGATGACTAAGCCCCCCAGGAATGTATTATCACAGAGCACTGAGAACGAGCCAGTGCATTTTTTGCTGGGAGGGATCCTGGGGAGCAGAGGGTAAGAGTCAGGAGACCGATAATTCTGCGTGAACCATGTAAGAAATGTTTATAGGGAAGTGGTTCCAGGTCAGAATCCTGCTGTCTCCCAGAACCGCGTGTCTGCCGCTTGTTTATATATGCATCGTGCTTTCACCTTAAGTGAAAGCGCGATGCATATATAAACACACGTGTCTCGAAGAGACGCCCTGAACAAGCGTGCATGAGCGAAATCTCCAGTCCAGGCTGGCGGGGCCTAATGCCGACAGGGCGGACAGAGAAGCCGGAAATGAAAGCGACGACAATACATCTCGCCAAGGCGAAGCAGCGTTTACGCATCGCAACGCAGGCAAGACCTAAAAATGACACAAGAATGAAATAAATCTAATGTAGGGCTCAGGGAGGATACAAAGACAAATCTGGATGTTGTGTGCATCATAGCAAATTCTAGAGATGAGTAAATTAAACAGATCCAAGCCCTTGTCATGCTACTCAAACAAGCACTTAAGGGGTAGCAGTGCTTTTGTGTTTGTTAGTAAAGAAAATGATACCTGTCATCCCCCAGTGAATTGAGTTGAAAAGTTCATTTTTTAAGAGAATGTTTTATCTCCAAAATCACATTCATTCTTCGCTTGCGCAAGTATCTGCCCATATTTCTGAATACTATTGAAAGCAAATGTTACAGTTTTCAGGACTTGTTGTTTTGATACACCAAGTTTCTGGCATGCAAGGGACTGCTCTATGGACACCACCCCAAAGGTCCCAGTGTGACTAAGGGGTACATGTACAAGGGAAGTGGCGGAGAGAGGGGTTAGCCTTCCTTGCTTAATGCCTCTCTCCGCCACTTCAGAAACGCAGGGCTGCACCATATTTACAAGAATATGGTGCAGCCCTGCATATCCCCCTACGCTGATGCTGCATTTGCCAGCCTAGCGCCAACGCAGGCACCCTTGCACCATAGTGGAGAAGTGTGGCTCAATGATTAGAGTGGCAGACCCTGATGCAGAGGTCTAGCCCGGGACCAGGGTTCAATTCCCCACCTTGGCGTGTCTTGGGCTAAAAATTCCATGGACCTGATAATTCTCGTCTCGGTGCCTATTCCAATCATGGAGTCCCACTCTGCAACTCTGGACAATAACTTGCTTAATCTACAGCGGTATTCGTACAAGCGCCTTGAGACCCTGCAGGATATTAGATAACACACAGTGATTTCTCAGATATAAATCCTGTTGGTTTGTGTGTTTAAAGCACCAGCCATTGTAATTCTAGAAACCAACTCTATGAAACAATGATTCAGAAGTGAGATGTAGTCCATCTCTCCTCTGTTCTCCTTCAGGAGAACCAAAGACATCTTCCAGGAAGGCATATTTTCCTAGAGTACTTGTAAAGCAGTCTCATTTACAGGCGTTAGTAGTCCTGGTTTATAGGTGTAATCTAGAAATGATTGTGGTCACCCCTAATTTCATAAATGTAGAATTTTCACAATCTATGTTGTCACAGCACTTTCTGTATTTTCTTACAAACTCTATCACAGGAAGCACCATTTTTGGGATTCCAAAATTGTAAAGATGATGCTCAGGCCAGTTTATATGTTTTGGCTCCCTAAGCCAGCCTATTGATATCTGGAACAGTCTTCTGTCCATACATTGGTCGTTGGGACAGAAAGGTTCTCTGAATGTTAATGGATGTAAACCCTTGCTCTGCATGCCCAATTGTCCTGTTGTCTGTATCGCTAATGCTGATTTTTGTCGTCATTGGCAAAGACGGATCATACATTTACGGCATGACACTGGCCTGTCTCACAGATTGCAATCTTATTGGACCGGGAGGGGAAGCCAAAGTGCTTCCTTCATAGTGCTAGAGGGCTACTGCTTCCACAATGAGTTAAGCAGCACAAGTGTGGTGGTGGCAGCATACCCTGCAGTGAACAATAGGAGTGAATAGGTCCTTTTTTAACCAGTGTCACTGGAGTACGACCTACAGGGTCAACCACCTTTTTAAAGTTAAAGTTCTGCTGCTGTGTGCTTACGTCCCCCATTGGCCAACATCAGTTAGATGTAAAGTGCTGCACAGTACAGGAGTGGTGACTGGTTGTATGTATGTCTGGGAAGGGTACAGTAGATGGATAGAGCAGTGCTGTGCAGTGCATGTATGGTGAGTGTGTGTACTGGGTGTATGTATAGCAGCAAGGAGTACATTACATAAGAGCTATAGTGCTCTCGAGAAGTGAATGAGAGCACAGGGTGTATGTGTACCTGCGAGAAGTACAATAAATAAAAGGTGTAGTGTTATGCAAGAATTGCGTGTACCTCAAAAGAAGCACAACCCTAAAAGAAAACTTCAAAGGCCCAGACCCTAAATCAAATTTGGTGTCAGGAAATGGAATATAGGAAGGGGAGGCTGAGGTCCCAAAAACTGCCATCTGCCAAGCAGCCAGACCGGCTGTGTGAGAAGGTGAAGCTCTGCAAAACTTCTGCCTGTGACCAGGACTAGGGATCAAAGTCTTCTAGTCTCCCTGGTGGGTGAGGAGACATCTCCCAGGGAAATCATGATTACCTGCTCTGGAGGCTGGAGCACCAGCGCCTGCCTGCTTGCCAAGACCAGTGTGCCCTGTGAGGAAGAGGAGAGCACTGGAGGAAGTGAGGTCCAGTGGAGAGCCGTCTTGAGTGGACTCCCAGTGCAAGGGGTGAGGAGACGGCTCTGCACTGATGCTTGCGTGCAGATCCAAGTCAGCAACTCCAATATGCCAGGAGAGGGCTGCAGAGAAGATAGTCATGAGCAGAGTGCCGTGCAGGGAAAAAGCAAAAAGAACAAATGATGGGCGGAATGCTGAGCAACGCAAACATTTACCCCCAATAACAAAGTTCTGGGTTTGATCCATCATTTTGCTGCACTGATGCTTGAGAACAGATTCATTAAATTAATTCATATTCATTTAATTGGAGGTCTTTACCTACGGGCACTGCTCATACTGCGCAATGTTCCCCGACAGTCCATTAATTAAAATAGAAAAGATATGCGAGGTGTTAACCCATCGAAGCCCACCCACCACCAAATTGAACATAAATTGAACTGAATTTTACCAAACCAACAATCGCCACTGTGCATTTATGGTTCATCTTGTTGCACTTTCCTTTGAGAATGCCTTTTTCTATTTCAAAATACCAATGGTCCTCATTAATGGGACTTCCACAAATGTTGGCACTATGGCCCTGATTTTGAATTTGGCAGACGGGTTACTCTCAACAGTGATGGATATTCCGTCTGCCGAAATGTAAATAACATAGGATATTATCGGGTTTTTGTTAGACCAGATATCTGTCACCATTGCGAGGGAGTAAACCATCCGCCGAAATCTAAATTCAGCTGTAAATGTATAGCCTGGCTCCTGAAGCTTTTAAATGTGCAGGTGCTCCTGTCAAACTCACTCATTTAGCAGGAAGGGATTTTTTTATTTTTTTATTATGTCACCCATAAGTAGGCCTTGTAGCTCATAAGGTGGGTGTCTCATAATTAACAGTGAAAGATGTACGAACTTAAGTTTGTCATGTCCCCACATGACTGGTCCCAAAAGCTATTTTCAATGTATAGAACTCTAGCTGTTTCTATGAGAAAAACTAAACTTTTGTAACTTTAGCTTATAAATAGGTGAGTACAGACTCAGCAGACAGAAAATGCCGCCCATAGTCCACACAATTTGTACCTTTTATAAAGTGATACTTTTCCTGCCTGAAACTCCAATAGGTAAATTAGCCTGCCTGCAGATGATCTCTCTGTCAGTGCTCTCCCTTTGATGACATGTGTAAGGGTGGGCGTAGTTCGCGAAGTAGCACTTCGCGAAGCTACGCAAAGTGAAGTTCGCACTACGCGAGCTACGCGTAGCACTTCGCGAACTGCGAAGTAACATGTTCGCACTGTGCAAGATGTTGTTTTCAATGATTGCACAGTGCGGACAAGCAACCGGCACTGTGCAATCATTGAAAATGGCATCTTGCACAGTGCGAGCTGTAGTTTTCTGCTGTTCGAGTAGATTTTTACTCGAGCTGCAGCTTTCTCAACGCGAACTGGTAGTTTCTCATCGCGAGCGGTCGCGAGCATACGCGACCCCTCGCAATGAGAAACCTGACCTTCTCGCGTTGGGAATCTCGCCGGGAGGTTTATTTTCCATGCTCGCGATCGCGAACAAGGAAAAAGTCTCGCCAGGATGTCATTTTGCTTGCTCGCGGTCGCCAACTTGACGTTGAGGACCGCGAGCAAGCAAAAAATGACCGCAGCACTACGCAACACTACGCTACGCGTGTTCGCACTGTGCTACGTGCAGTTCGCGTAGCGCGAAGTAGCGCGAACTTCGCAAACTACGCGAGCGTAGCGTAGTGCTTCGCCCAGGCCTAGACATGTGAAAGCTGCTCCCAGGGCACGGACAATGGGTTAGCTTGTTAGGGTTCAAGAAAATCATTATCTTGAAAGGGATCAGTGTGAAACCTGCCATTTTATGGTATAAAGTGAGACCTTGGAAAAAGGGGTGGTTGTATTCCAGGGCATCCTGTAGCCATCCTGGTTCCATCCAAGAGGGAGAGAGGGAGAGAGAGCAGGTCCAGAACTGGTTTGGACTGTTTGAGAAGGAGGTGACTGCTAATTTCTGTAGGCAAACCCCTGGCTGACACACCGGCCTTCTCCAGGGGTGGAAATGTTCTGCTATGTGGGATTTCACTAGGAATGGTTCACTGTCATATAGTTTACTGACCACAACTTCCAGGCTTGTCCTACTCGAGTTTTCCAATATGTGAAAACGAGACCAAATGAAAAAACATGACCAGGCGAATGTGCAAAAAGCCAATTAGAGCAAATGGGCAGGTGAAAAATTAGAGTTTCCGTTCTGGAGCTTTTCTGAGAAAAACCAACGGTCTCATCTGGTCCTCGAATGGACTTCATTGGATGAAACTTTCAAACTTCTCACACTGGAAAAATGTGTCTTTCTGAAAAAAAGTCAGAAGGTAAATTCTTTAATCGGACCGTCGTACTAGGCTTAGCCGCTGTTGGGGTCAGCCTCAACTTAAGCCTAGGTCCTGGTCCACCACACTCAAGATCCCTATAATGTTTCTGGGTTCTTTATATCTGGTTCCCCTTATTGAATTTTTAATAATTTTTGTGTTATACTATTTGTCTTGGTTTTTCAATTTTAGTTGTGGTTTTTTGTGAGTTAAATTTTGAAGTGAGTTATACACAAAGGCTGAAAAACTATAAAAGCACTGGAATTCAATAGTTATAGTTCAGTGATCTAACTATAATTTTTGCCCTTGCTATGCACTGACTGACACAGCAAATATTACATCACTCATGGCATGTTCAATGACATTATTGATGGCACAACTGATGACATGTCAATTTCCTGGCTCCTCTGTAGTGGTTATGGGCATAATCGTTTGCAACATATAGAACATACAGCACATATTTGGAGAGGAATCACATTTAGCAGGGATTATCCTCTTTTATTTATTAGTATTTAGGTGTATAAGAAACAATGGGCCTGATTACTATCTTAGTGGATAGGATACTCTGTCACTAACGTGACGGACATCATGGCCATCGTATTTCAAGTTCCATAGGGTAATTTGTCAGTCAGTATATCCATCACCCTCCGCCAAGTTGATAAACAGACCCAATGTCTCTGTAGACATTAATGCAATTACATTTATTAATCCCTAAATACCTTTCCTAAAAATGTTTGGTCATTACTTACCTTAACCCCTTGAGTGCCCATGACGAGATGGTCTCGTCATGGGCCGCGGTTGCGCTGTGCCCATGACGAGACTATCTCGTCATGAACCCCGCCCGCTAATTCAACGCCCGGCACAGGGCGGGGAAAGGGCGGGGCACACAAGGGGTTAATGAAATGTACCTGTAAATATCTTACATACAATTGTAAGTCAAGCAATTCACATCTATACTTTAGACACTGATAAGGCCCAAACCCTCCCCCCCACTGGTGCCCAACCCTCATGCTACACATGTCATCCACAGCTGGGGGTTTACCCACATAGCCTGGCACCCAAATGTCCAAGGGGGGGCAAGGCTGAATATAAGGGGTGAGACTTTAAGTAGGGGTGGGAGGCATGTTTCATTCCGTTCCATTGGCATTAATCTTGTAATGAAGCATTCTTGCCAAATTCTGCCAATCGCTGTGTAGCCACATTTTCTGCCGTTAGTCTCCAGAAATTTGAGCACCATTTTCTAATGTGGTCGGTCTCTGTAAGATGGCTGCTTCTCGAGTACATTTGCTGCCGCTCAAGTAGGTTTTCTACTCGAGCTGCAGCAAAATCAACTTGAATGGGCGCATGCTCTAGCACACCTCACGGTGCTGTTCAGGCTGATTTTCAGTGCAGCTCATGCAACTGGCATTAGATTGCTGGGCGAATAGCACAGCATGCATATTTATGCCCCTTGGCGGAACTTTATGAAATCTTGTGGAGATTTTATGTAACTCTGCAGAATTCTGCACAGTAAAACTCTGCGAGTTCTGTCCATCCCTACTTTTAAGTAAAGCAGACTACTGATTTTGGCAAAGGTTCAGAAAATCAAAATGTAAAAAATGATGGGTCTATTGGCATTGGGAAGAGGCCAGAACATCAACATACATTAACCACATGTATCAGTTTTGTCAAAAAATGACCATTAATTTTGATTAAATGAATATTTCAGTATTTCACAAAGTTCAATGTTTAGTAAAAGTGATAGTCATTTAAAACAAAGTGTAATTAAAAAAAAAAATAACAAGACTTTGAGTCATTTTTAAAAGAAATTTCAAGCTACAAAAAAACAGCCATAGAACTGGCTCGGCACTCAGCTGAAGAACATAGAGCTCCAGCCAGGAGCACTTAAAAAATTGGGATAATATATGCAAAAGTACTTATGTTGGCTGATAAGGAACTGGAAGGCTAATGCAATCTCTTTTGGGGCTATTCTGGGCTCCGACCACTCGCTGACCTCATACGATCCCACATCTCCTTCCCATGTCACCCTTAATTGCTGGAAAGTATCTCTTGTAGACATTATTAGAAATCTATGTAGGACAGATTTTTTCTGCCTTCCCGGTCCCCCATTAATAATTTTTCTTTAAGGGGATTAAAATCTGGTAAATCTGTGAGATCCTTAATGTGTGTATAAACTGCAAGTTCATAAGGAATTGGCTTTTGTGCATTTTATTGCTCTCTTCAATGTCAAAAAAGGCCACCATATAGTGCCCGCTGTCACATCACCAAATGTTAGACGTACAAATAGTGTCCCATCTCCCAAATTATTGGAAGGACTGCCCTTAACAAAGCCATGTCACTAACCACAGTGCAGTAACCCTGTTGAGCCTATGGTGCCATTCTAGATCCCAAATGTTAGGGGCTAAAGTTTCAGCATGGTAATCATTGCTCAGGCAGGCTCCCATACAGCCACCCATCTCACAAATAATATAATAGGTGTGTCCTATCCATAGTTTGCTTATCCTTAGCATAAGCTGGGTCATTAGAATGGAGTCTCAATGCAATGCATCATAAGGTGATTTATTTCTTTTTGACATAGCAATGTATGGGTTTCTGTCTTCACAACAAAAGTTTAGTACCATTGCAGTCAAGTGGTGAAAGACTTTTATGAGGACACCATTGAAATAACGTTGTAATTGGCTGAGGAAGTAGGGATGGAAACTATTTAAAAAATGGCAGCTTTGCCCATCAAGGACAAGAGGAAGGGGAGACCAGCAGGTAAGACCAGATCGTGTTTGATCAATTGGGGGAAATTGTTGTGCTTCCAAGTCAGGGACTTGCCTTTCATGATATATATGTCAAAGTAACAAAATCTACTTCTAGCCATTTCAGTTTAGTCTTGTCTGCTCTCAAACTTGAGTATTTACCAACACTAAAGAGCATCTGCAGTACTCATGTTCCAGAAAATTCTGGATCCTGGAGGAAGAAAAAGAGGTAATCTGCAAACAATGATAGCCATTTGACTATTCAAACCCTTTCACATGTACAGCTCTTTGGCTCAACACCACCAGGGGGTCGATTGCAATGGCAAAGACCAGAGGAGAAAGTGAACACTCTGAGAAGAGGGAACGTGTGCGACCTTTTCCCCCCAACCCTCACTCAGCTTGAATTATTTTTATAATGTAACCACATGAGTTTTATAAGTTTGGGGCTCAAACTTATCTTCACTAGAAGCATATACATGTAGTGCTATCTGAAATAATCAAATGCCTGCTCAAAGTCCACCATCAGTAGAATGAGGCCCTTGAGATGATGGACCAGTACCAGTGCATTGTAGAATTATGCCTGGTAGCCCACCTAAACATAACGCCATATTGATGCAGTCACCCTCACCAGTTGTGTAGCATGTGCCTTGACTATCAACAAAGAGTCTGTGTTGATTAGGCAGATTCAAGTGTGAGGAGCATATATTTGGGGTCAATGGTTCCTAGAAATAAATGCTTTATTAGTAGGAAATCTAACCTGTGCCACTAACCTGGAAACCAGTTAGAGCCAGATGTTTTTCCTGGCTGAAGCTGCTGTAGAGCTGATGAAAATGTGTTCTCCTCAAATTCCTCCTCCAGTAAATGGCAGTCCCCCATGAAGTCAGCATTTCTGGAAGGTCCTGTAAGAGCTCCGGCAGTTCCCTCGAGTCCAGTAAGACCACATCTTCATACAGGTAGTAAGTTATGAAGGCTTGCAAAGTTCCAATATAGACAGACTGTCTCTCACCAGACATGCCCACATATCTCCTCTCTGTGGCACAGTCTTTGTGACAGTTTTCTGTATTCAACTTACCCTTTAAAAACATGCCTTTGATTTTCCAGTCACATGGTCCTGGCCTCCCCCAGAATCTGTAACAAGTTAGATCTATGAAGGTGAGGTTTGGAATAATCATGTTTTGGTCACACTGCTTGCCTCCCGTTTTAATCGGTGTTATTTAAAGCATGTCACCTCTTCTCTCTTTCTCTTATCTTAACATGCTCTGTAATTTATGATCTGGCTTCTCATGAAGCCTCAAAGGACTTCCAATGTACCATCCACAAGACAATGGTGCCGATTAGGATCCTGGAAAAAATTTCCCCGTACGACTCGTATCCGGTTTTTTTACCGTACGAATCGTACAAGTGCCGTACAAACTGCCAAGTACGATTCGCATGGGAAAAAGTCCATACGAATCGCATTGGGATTAATTCCCCACACGTCCTCGGGTCGGAAAATGTGTCCGACACGTCCCCGGACGATTTACCATACAAATGTGAAAAGTGAAGTCCGACCGCGCAAGTACGATCCATCCCGTGCGTCCGATGTCACAACCGTATGGATAAAACACTGTCCGCACCGAACTCCCATAGCAACCATGGAGACATGTGCCCGCATACGCGCCGAACAGCCCCCCCCCCAGCCCCCGTATGTACGCGCCCAACCACCCCCCCAGCCCTCGTATGTACGTAGCGCTGGGGGTATGCACCGTACATACACGGGGGTACGACTCGTACGTACACGGGTGTACATACACGGGGGGTACGACTCGTACGTACACGGGGGTACATACATGGGGGGTACGGTCCGTACATCCACTGTTGGGGTGGGGGTACGCTCCATACATACACGGGTGGGGGTACGGGCCGTACGTACACGGGTGTACATACACTGGGGGGTACGACTCGTACGTACACGGGTGTACATACACGGGGGTACGACTCGTACATACACGGGTGTACATACACGGGGGTACGACTCGTACGTACACGGGTGTACATACACGGGGGTACGGCGCATACTCACGGGGGCTGGGGGGGTACGGCGCGTACTCACGTGGGCTGGGGTTCGGCATGTACTCACGGGGGCTGGGGGGGGTTCGGCGCGTACTCACGGGGGCTGGGGGGGGTTCGGCGCATACTCACGGGGGCTGGGGGGGTACGGCGCGTACCGGGCCCCCTAATCTGGTCGTTTCGCGGCGTACTTCGCTTTTCCGGCACTTTTTGGGTGCCGTAAAAATATTGCCGTCCGGACTGCTGTTGGTTCGAATCGTACTTCCTGGTTCGTGAAACGCTGCCTGAAAGCGTCCCGACGTCACGTTGGCGCTTTCCCCGGATCACATTTGTATGTATCTTTTCGTCGGTCGGTGTTTTGTACGACTCGTACGGAAATGGTGTTTCCGTGCGAATCGTACTTCCATGTTTGTAATGTTTTTTTCCCGGGTACGAGACGGACGGAGAAAACGCTCCGACCGACGGTTCGTACCCGGTTTCTCCAGGATCGGAATCGGCACCCAAATAGTCAGTGTTCATGGTTGTTAGGATACAGGCGTCACGCAGACCAGCTGACAGTACCTTGGATGCTTCGAAGCTCGGGATGATGCGTTGAAAAAAGGAGGGGATGCATCGCTGTCTAAGGTGATGCATCATTTCCATTTTCAAGCAACATCATTGATGCATCGATGTCAAGAATGCTGTGTGTCAAGCCGATGCATCGATGTTGAAGCACTGGACTGTAGGTGATGCGCTGGCTTGAATCCATGCAGGGCCTGGAATGCGTCTGAGTCATGAACGGTGCATCACGGATGTCTGCGATGCTGTGTCCGAGACTCATGCCGCAGAGGTGATTTGGAGGTGCTGAGTCGGCAAAGTCAGGGCTGCATTGTAAGTCGAGGTAGTTGCGTTGTGCTGTGGCCGAGCAGTGTCCACGGTTTTGGTGCAGGCAACGGTGATGCGTCGATATCGCAGAGAAATGTGCTCATTCCAATCGGTAGCTAACATGTCTGGGCTCACAGAGATGTGACAGCCCGACCACTTTGGGCAGTATTTGTAGTCAGGCTTTTGGTACTAAATGAGCCATCACCAGTGCAGATTGTCAGATCCCATTTTTGATAGCAAATGACGGCAGTTCTGTTTAGCCTGACAAATTTGTCACATTGTGTCCATGGATCTCGCTATAGCATATTATGGAGAAAGCTGTGATTGCCCTGTGGGGGTTGGGGTGTTACTCAACAGCTGGTACCAACTGAAAGCCATTGCTACCTGGATCCTTAACAATCACAACTGCAATCCCAAGAGCCTTAAACTTCACAACAGTATTCTCTGTGTGCAGGGCATTAGACCCATTGGGTCAGGAGAATCAACCTTTACCCGACTATGGCTCAAGGCTAGGTTCTGTGTTGGGAGGCCATAAAAGCTGTGCAGTCATCCACAAGGCCATACCACATCAAGACATGTGTCTTCCTCACCACACTTGTAGCCTGTAGCCCACCAGGGTGTTGACAAGATCCAGGAAATGTCTCTTGGCCTCCCAAGCAGAGAATCACCCAATGCATCACAGGTGCAAGCTCCACCATTTGTCTGCCTATAAATAAATAGCATTTAAAGCTTTGTGCATCACCTTTAAGGCTCTGCACAACACTGGACTAGAATACCTAATTCAGACATTTTCCTGGTACACTTCTACCAGATCTATAAGATCTATGACTGTGAAAGATGTGGTAGTACCCAAATTCAGGAAATCCCGTTGGGGAGGCAGAAGCTTTGTGGTCTGATCTGCAAAATTATAGAACTCTCTCCCCCTCAACCTTAAAGAATCAACCATTCTATTGCAATTTAGGAAAGCCCTTAAAACATGGCATTTCACTCAATGAATGTCCCTATTAAATTTCTCAGTTGAACTTTCTTTCAATGCAGCGCCAAAACACCCCCTAGAATGTGAGTGCTATATAAAACCAAATAACACATCCCAACATAACCTGCGGATTTCTCAGCACCACCAAATACTACATTCTTCTTTCTGCCTCCAATGGACCCAAATAAAGGTGAAGTGAGTGTGGCAGAACAAATTACTGTGCTCCATCCGAGACTGGGCCATGGGTGCTCACCGCGATTTTGAGTCACCCAAGGATCTCCTGTCCCCACACACACTTCTAGCCTTACAGCACTGGTCCCTTAGTCGTGTGGCCTTCTATGCATTGAACGCTGCTCCACCACAATGGCCTTACCAGGCCCATGGCTCCCCCCCAGCGATGTCTCCTTGTTTAAGATATGGGGGCAGCTGAGCCTTGGAAAAACCACAGTCCCAACCGCACAGGGGTGATCAGTGACTTATTCTGCACCTAAAGGTGACTGGGAGGGTAGGATGATTCCAGATCTATGGAAGTGTGCAAGTGCTAACCAAAAGCGCCCGCCATGTTGCACTGCAACCATGTTAAATATTCTATGAATGGTGCAAAAGTATGCTACCTCACCATGAGAGGGAAAGATGGCATCATTTTAATATGACCCCTGACTGAGTTATTATGTTATGTTCATTTGTAAAGCACACTAATCACCCAAGAGGGTACCCACTGATAAACTTTTATAGGAATGATTGATCCACCCATGTCAGATTGACTGAAATGGGTCAACCAATAATTCCTGTAAGCGTTTCCAAGGGTTGCCCTGCTGGTTGCTTTGACAAGCACCCATACTACCTTCCAAGTACAGTGTGAGGGAAGTTTGTACTACCAATTATTTTAAAGGCACACCAGTTAAGAGTTATATATGCTAAAGCACCAAACTTTGCTTTTATAAAATGAGTGGAAATATATTAAACAAAAAAAACACAACAGTAGAGAAATAAAAATGTGAAATTAATGAACAAATAATTGCTTAAGTTGTTCAACTTAGAGTCAATAGAAAACGTTTGCAATGGAAGCCAAATGTGAACGTAAAAACCTCAGGTGAATGACCTCACGGGGTTCAGCTGAAGTTAGTCCTCAGTTAAGACTGAACTGCAATAGCACATTTCAGAACTGAACTAGTGGTTTCTGCCAGTCTGACACATTACCTTCTGTCCTTGGCTTAGAGATGGCGCAACGATAAGTGAAGATGAGAACTGTAAGTGGCCAGGTTTCCATAGCGCTGGATATGGTCAGGGGGAGCACTTGAAAACGAAGGTCCATTGAGGCAAAATCTCTAGCTGAGAAAATATGGGATTCAGTGACTGATGAAGGCTTACAATGATACACCATCTCATCTGTTCAGGTTATGCACCAACATTTCAGGATATTTACCCTCTGGAACGGCCAATTCCAGTCGAGGGGAGCAGATTTCCTCTAACGTATTATTGCAAAAATAGAGAGTAATATTTACTGTTACACTACAATCGAATAATATTATGTGTGAGTAAAAAAATGAAATGTGAACGTTCACATTCTATAAGCACAAATCATTCATTAGTATTTATTTGTAATTCGCATTTGATGACAAAGGTGGAATTTACACCTGCAAAAGGATTGTTACTCGGCCTTTGAAAGAAGATTCTCTCTTTTTTTCTCTCACTAGACCCCTTTACTGTCTGATCAGCCATTGCTTGCTCTTTAGCTCATCACCTGAGTTTCCAATTTTTCACCCTACGTGAACCACACTGTGGGCTCTAAAGAATGCCCTCTGTTTAAAGCGAAATCCCCTTTGCCTGTCGTTCCGCTTCTGCTACGAAATTCCATGAATCAAATTTTAATCAAGCTGAAAATCCCGATTTTATCTCTTCATATTCCCAATAGGCACTCGCGTTGGAGAGGAAACAGGTTTCTCTACTCCTCTTCTTTGGGACTTTAGTGTGCTGTTTGCCGTGTCCTCGCAATTGAAATATGTTTAATTTAGGATTACTCCCTCCTCCCACTTTTCCTAAACACATGCAGTGTACTTATTCGGCTTCTGTGATTGAAAGTATTTAAAGCTCAGCAACCTAATTGGAAGAAACATGACTGTTAGGGATTTGCAAACACAGTTCAATATGCAGAATTGTGTTTACACAGCCACAAGGAGATTAATCGGTTAGTTCTTCAATTTTGCTCTTTTTGCAAAGCTGGCTAGCCGCCTTGTGCCGTAATTGCAACCGTGGATATTAACAGCAAGCGACTGATCCTGCTTTTACACTGGAATGGGGCTTTGTATGCCCTAAAGACGGACGAAAACTGAAAATAAATTAAGACCGTAGCTTGCAGTATATGCACTTGTTACACATTTATTACCAAACGTGGTTTTTTCATCAGAATGTAGAAGAAAACAACTGCTTCAATTATACACCCTTGTAAAAAGGCTTTCGAGGGGCTCAACTGATGCACAATTAAGCACAAAAAAGCACGAGTGAATGTCAGAATTGAGTCATTATATCACTATAAGTTTCTTATTTTAGCACATAAATAAAAATACTTGCAATCATGGATTCTATCAAACGTACAGTAGTGATAGTAAAATGTAATATTACAGTTAATGTATTTTACGCTAACTTGTATGAAAGTCACTGAAGGGGTCTGAAGTTACAAGTCAATAGGGCGAGTTGGACGTGAGTATATACCTAGTCATTGTACATCAGTAAGTCTACAATCATTTCAGGGCCCTCCATCCCAAACTTGAATCTCTTCTTTGGATGCCTGGTCCACTGCCTCCTGTTTCACTCTCACTCTTCAGTGTAACTGTTTTGTTTAGAAGGAAGGGGTATTTGTTGCATTCTACCACTTGCTGAAGAAATGTGTTATTAATCTACATTTTTACAGGTGAGATGGAAGTTTGTTTGTTGATTGAGCTATAAAGCGCTAATGATTTTCAAAATAGGTTTTTACCTTTTCTGTATTGCGTAAATGATGGAAAAATACCAGAGATTTACGAAAGAGAGACAAGAAAGACCTTTGTTGCGTGTGGAGGGGGTGAAAAATTGTGAAACAATTTTCCTTGTTTAATGCATGTAATTTTGCAACAAAAGAAGCATATATTGTGAACTACACATCATTAGCCATTTGTGCACAATTGTACATGAGGATGTACCTCACAAAGAAAAATCACCCACGGTATCAGAAGAAGAATGGTTCCAACAAATAATGTCTTGCATCAACGACACATACTCCTTTCACAATTTCTGATCGACCCTTTGTCCCAGAAGCAAAAAATGTTTGCAAAAAGTGTAAAAGGATTTAAAACAATTACTCTCTCAAGGAAAAAATTAGAATAATTGAATATTCGCTCACATAAAAAATTGCCCCATCCTAATCACAAAATCAGTGTTCATAAGCATACAAAGAGACTCATTTGATGTCCTGGATCCACAGATCATTATTACAGAATTATTTTTAAAAAAGAGCCAATTCTTTGCTCTTAACCTACAATTATTTCTATCATTTTTGTTCTTTCTTTGTTTTTACACGTAGACCTTCATGAATTTTGTAATCACATTGCTTATGTTTTGCTGTAAATCATTACATACATTAAAATCGGAAAAAATATTCTTATTTATGATTGATGTCACAGAGTCAACTCATCGTAATACTAAAACATGGGCACAATGAAAATGGCACCCATGAATTTTTGCGTGTGTTCAGTTGTTTTTCAATGTGCAATAGGAGTGCAGCAAAGATTAACAGAACATACTAGTGCATCATTACGTTAGGTTGAGGGAAGGCTATAGGTAGTTGAGGATCAACCAATTCATGACTCTACCTTCGACTCTAACCCAGACATCTCAAGGCTACTCATCAGGAACTGAGTTGAGCCACAGGGTATCTGTCATCACAGGGTTTGAAAAGAAACAGAAATGGAAAACAATAATGATGATGGCAGTGGTGCCATTGTCAATGAAGAAGAGACAGTTTATTAAAGTTTGCCAGTGCTCAAGGTGCATTTACAATGTGTATACCTTTAGATATATCTGTTCATAGTCTCAAACAAGGAGTGTTTACTATGATATGTCAGTCTTTGAAGATGAGGGCATCATTTAAGGCACTGGATCCCCACCAAGGAGGCAGTGGCTGAACCCCATTATTAGAAGATTGTTCAGACACGTATGTCCGTGCGAGGTAGGTCAAGTACAGGTAATCTCTGTGAGATTTGTAGCCCTGAAGACAACCCCAACCATGGACAGTAATTGGCTAATCTCTTGCCCATGTATTTCATCCTGCACTTCATGTAATTATACAATAGATTGTTTTGTGATTTTATGTTTCTCTTCTATCCCCCATAAAATAATGTGAACATTTCATAAAATGTGCATTATACATGTTTGGCTTGCTTTGTAGGTGGACAATTCTGCTTAATGCGCCCACCCCCCCCGAAATTATATGAAAAAGTTTGTATGGCTGTTAGTTGCTAAAGCTGTGAAGCCACACAAGATGACTGTATCATAATATTGAACAACTAACTGCCCTGAGACTATCAGAGACTAAAGACAGTAGAGCAATTGGACCCGGAGAAAAGTTGGCACAGTAACAATTATTTATGAACGAACAACATGTTTACCATCTCCATGTTGGCCACAAAATTAGGACAACATAGACCGATGACATTATATACTACTAGTAGAGCCTGGCACAAAATTAAGACACATGCTTTGACAGAGGCGATTGCCACCACTCCCTGCCAACTTGAGGTGAATGCAGCCGCAGACCGCAATATTGAAATTTTCTCCAGTTGGCTAAATACCATGCTGGATAATATAACCCCCATTTCTCGTACTTTAAAAAAAGAAAGGAAGCTGTCTCAAACCTGGTATAATGAGAATGTACATTTATCTAGACAGGAATGTCGGAGACAGGAACAAAAATGGAGAAGGAACTACGTGGCGGAGGAGAAAATAGCACAAAAAAGTGAAAATTGCTAAACACAAAAAAGTTATGTTAAAGGCCAAGTCAGACTATTTTACTGAAAAAATAAGTAATGCCTGTGATACCAATACAACTCTCTTTTCGGTAGACAACAAATTGACTAAACCCAATAAGGGCTGTCATAATGAAGCAAGTCAGGACTTTTGTAATGAGTTGGCTAACTTTTTTCAAAAAAAGGTGACTGACATTTATGATAACTTCACCGGCAGAGTAACTATAATACCTACCCCAAGAATGACCTAACTGGCTTATCCGACTTTATAATGCCCTCAGTTGAACAAATATCAGACCTTATTCTATCAATTAAATCAATTAAATCAGGCTCTCCATATGATCCCTGCCCACCCAGTATAATACATTTGATCCCTACACAAATGGCAGTGTATCTGGGCTCTATCATTAACACAGTATTCACCAGTGGAATTTTTCCCACTTAATGGAAACGGACCTCAATTCTCCCTCTCTTGAAGAAAGTTGATCTTGATAGTTCAGAAGTCGGTAACTATCGCCCTATCACAAGATTACCCTTTGCTGCCAAATGTATTGAGAAGTTAATGAATAAACAAATTACTCATGACATTGATTTCTCTGGCTTACTGGATGAAACACAACATGGTTTCAGGAAATTTCACAGCACCGAATCAGCCTTAATCACCGCTACTGAGGATATTCGGTCAATTCTAGACGAAGGAGGCACGGCCGCCTTGGTGTTGCTTGACCTCTCGGTGGCCTTCGACACGGTCAGCCATGAGATCTTGGCTGCCCGTATGCAAGAAGCAGGAATAAAAGGCATGGCACAAGAACTCCTAAAATCCTTTTTAACCAATCGGCAACTTAACGTAGCAATGGGATCAGCAACCTCTAAACAACTCTCTTTACCTTGTGGAGTTCCACAGGGCTCTGCCCTGAGCCCCACACTTTGTAATTTATATGTTGCGCCACTTGCCTCAATAATAAAAGAAGCTGGTTTCGTCTTAGCTTCCTATGCTGACGATACACAGATCGTGGTGTCTTTAACAAATGAAGAAAAACACCAGGGCGAAGCCTTTCAGAACTGCATGAAGAATGTGAGCGATTGGATGGATGTCAACTGTCTAAAATTGAATGCAACTAAGACAGAGGTCATCATCTTTGGTAATAAACCCTCTCTCTGGACACCCAATTGGTGGTCACCTGTACTCGGAGTGCTTCCTGCACCCGTAGCTAAAACTAAAGACCTAGGTATTATCATAGACAAAGAACTTAAATTCAAGGCCCAAATTAACAAAATCACAGCCATTTCTTTCGGGCCATTAGACTAATCAACAAAATAAAGCAGTTTATACCACAGGATCTCTTAAAAACTGTAACCCTGGCCCTGGTCCTTTCCCGTCTGGACTATTGCAATGGCCTCTACCTTACCACCAACTCAGGTCTGCTTAACAGGCTCCAGATTGTACAAAATGCGGCAGCACGCCTCATTTTGAACATTCCAAAGAATGTCTCTGCCAAAGAAGCCATAAGAAAATTACATTGGCTCCCAGTCAGACAGAGATGTCAGTTTAAAGTCTTATGCCTGGTTTTTAAATCATTGCACGGTTTTGGACCTCCACAGTTTAGAAATAAACTGAAGTGGTATGTTCCTAACAGAACCCTGCGGTCCGGAACAGCTAGGAACGTGATAATCACCCCTTTTAAAAAGGCTACCTGGGGAGGAAAGAGCATTTTTAGATCAGCAGCTAGGTTGTGGAATACGTTACCCATCACCTTAATATCAGCTCCCTCCTTGATCCATTTCAGGAAAGACCTGAAAACATGGCTATTTACACAAATCGCCCAAAACTTCTAAATCTGAGTGCGGCCTTCCTTATGTTCTGCATGTTCTCAAATTTCATGTATAGTGCCAAGACGCCTTCGGGTATATGCTGTGCTTTATAAATTTAATTTCAATTTCAATTTCAATCTCTACTTGTTAAACAGCATGACTACATTTGTTTTAGCTTGAGGAGTATGAACCATCAATGTCCCTGCTAAGGGAGATACATAAAATGCACTGAGTGCAAGTAGTCACTAGCTGAAAGATGGTGCTGTCCAAAAGGGTCGCCGATGCATTGATATGAAGTCAGTAATGAACAATAAATGTGGGACCACTGCCAACTATTAAACAAACTTTTAAAAAAAGTAAACTTTTAATTTTAAAATGGCCGTATCATTTCCTCTAAGCAAAAATGGGCTGCATTAAAAAAATACTCTGCTATATAAAAAGGCAATCAAAGATAGGATGGTCTGCTGACCCTACCAGGCCACCATCTCTGTGATGTCCACCTTTTGGAGAGAGTTGCAAATTGTGAAATCATCGTTAATACAATTGTGAAGGTTTGATTGCGTACCAGTCCTAATTAGAGTTTACAACCCAAACCTATTAATACATAGGTCAGTTTGTAAAACTTTACTGGTCGCAAATTGCAATCCATTTTCTACAATCAGTGTTAGACCTGGCATCTTTGGCGTGGCTTCCCCTGACTTTTTTGCCTCTACCTCCTGTTTTTTTGACGCTGTGCTGGATTTCGTTTTTGCAGGTTTAGATGCTTTGGGCACTTTGCCACTACTGATCAGTGTCAAAGTGCAAGTGCTCCCTAGGTAAATTGTTATATTGATTGGTTATCCATGATTGGTATATTTGTTTCACCTGTTAGCCCCTAGTAAAGTGCACTGAGTGTGCCAGGGCTGGTGATTCAAATGCTACCAGTGGACCTGCAGCACTGATTGTGCCACCCACAGGAGTAGCCCTAAAATGGTGTCACAGGCCTGCCACCGCAGTGCCTGGGTGCAGTTGCTAACTGCCATGCTGACCTGACCAGTGTCCACACTGGCCAGGCCTAACCCTTCCCTTTCTGTACACATTGGACACCCCTATGGAAGGCCCTAGGTACCCCCCTGGGCAGGGTGCAGTGTATGTGAAAGGTAGAGCATGTACTGGTGTAGGTGACATGCTCTGGTAGTGAATTACAGCCATTTTCGTTTTTCACTATTGAAAGGCTATCTTGCCCATAGGCTATAATGGGGAATGTTGAGTATAATGTTTACCTGCATATCTTCCCATAGGAGCAAGATAGAAAATCAAAGTCTGGTATCCCTGAACTCAGAATTTAATAACACATCTTTTAGGAAAGATGGTTTTTAAATCCTGTGTGTGAAAACAGCACTTTTAGGAAGTGGCTGTTTCCTTTGCTGCCCTTTCTGTGTGCCTTGGCCTGTTTGTGAATTGACTGTCTGGTTTGTGAGTGACAGGGACAGGGGTGGCTCCCAGAGACTGAATGAGTCATCCCAGGGCTGAATAGGGAAATTCCCCTGTAGATGGGTGGGAGGAGTAGCACCTGGGCCTGAATAGGGCTGTGCCTGCCTTCCACAATGCTGGCTCCATCCCCTGCTGGGCGGCTGACGACCCTGCCCCTCTCTCTCAAAGGAAAGAAGAAACCAAGTAAACAGAGTTCTCCAGGACTGGCCAGAACTGGTTCTGACTAGGCCAAGGCCCCTCTGCCTTCAGAGGACAAAGGATTTTGGGGTATAAGTACTGGGACACAGACTACAGAAAATTAGATCATCCTGGAATCAAGAAGGAACCTCTGCCAAGGAGAAAGCTGGAAGACTGAAGAAGAAGGACTGACCTGCTGTAAGGCTGACCTGCAGTTGCTTTGCTGCCAAGGAGAGGGGAAGGACTTTGCTGTGTGTTGTGTCCCCTGGCTTGAAGGAATCTCCAAGGGCCTGAGTAGAGCTGGCCTCCTGTTAAGAAGTCCCAGGAACAAAAGGACTTCACCCCCAGCTTCCCCCTGAACTCTGCTGTGTGAGTTCTGCCCTTCCTAGAGTGCTTGATCCAATTGTGGGGCCTCTGGAAGTTGTGCCTGCTGTTGGGGAGCTGGCCAAGAGAAAAGAGGTAAAAGATCTGCAACTTTTTCACGCACCACCGGCTTAGTGAGAAAATTTCCGTCGCCGCGAAGATCGTCGCAGCGCCTGTCGCCGCTGCAACGTCAACGCCGCGTTCGTCTTCGGAGCGCATCGCCCCCTGAGCGGGAAGATTCCTGTTGCTGCGAGTATCGTCGCAGAGCCTGCCGCCGCTGAGTCAGATCGTCGCACCGCTCGTTAGCGGACCGCATTTCGTCGTTGCGAACATCGTCGCAGAGCCATCAAAAATTGTCGCATCGTGCCTTTGCGAGTAAATTTCTACTGGAGAATCGACGCCTTGGAATCCATACAAGTATCGCCTCTGGATTCGTCGCACACGCCCGCTGCATGCAGCGGGGTTGTCGCATCGCCTTCCCAGGGTCACAGGACTGACGCTGTTGCTTGTTTTTCGACGCCTGAGCGCCGCTAGGAACTTTTATCGCATCACCAGGTACTGTTGGCTAAAATCGACGCTAATGTGGATTATTTTGTCGCTAAGCTAAGAACTCTTTTGAAACTATATTCTTGAACTGTGTATGTTGGATTTTTCTCATTTTGGTCTTGTTTAGTTTATATAAAAGTACTTTATTTATCTACACTGGTGTGGAGTCCATTTGTGGTGTTTTCACTGTGTTGCTGTGAGTGTTGGTACAAATACTTTACACATTGCCTTTGATAAGCCTGTCTGCTCGTGCCAAGCTACCAAGGGGGTGAGCAGGGGTTATCCAAAGAGTGCATCCCCCTTACCCTGACTAGAAGCAAGGGTCCCTATTTGGATAGTGGTACATACCCCTGCCTGTAAATGGTACATCAGGCTCCCATTTATCATGCCTGGGCATATCCCAACTAGCTTCGGAACTGCAGTACAACAAATACCGTGCTTCACTGAGCAAGGTCTCACCCCAATTTTAGCCGTAGATTCCTAACTTATTCTCTAACTTACTTGCCATCTGACACAGAGACAGTGGCCCCCAATCATCTTAAAGGCAAAGCAGTGAGTTCATCTTTTAAATCTGATGCAGCCGGTCCATATATTTATTGCTCAGTGGGCCTTTGCAAAACAACAAAAAGAAGACGTACTGTGGGCTCTACTTGAAACATCCGCCATAATGATGTATTTCCTGTACTCTTATGCAAAAGGAAACGTTCCTAAAGCTTCTGCTACGCAATATATGTTGCTTTTTAAGCTGAACGCGTCCTGCCATAGAAGCCCAATAAGTTGGCTTATTCTTTAATGTAATTGTTGATAAGGCACCAATGTGTAACAAAATTGCCTAATAGCCTTTTCAAAAATAAAGAAGGCACCGCCCGGTATAGGTATTATCAAATCCTTTCTGGACAAAATAAGACTGTAGAGTTTCCTTGCTGTCAAAACATAGCAGGTTAGAGCTGAGAGGCAAACACAGTAAATACCCATGATTTTCTGTGCTTGTATCTGGACTATGAGCGCTAAAATAAAGCGTACACAGAAAAGAAAGTGTCTGGAAATATAATTGAAATAGTTTTGTTTCCAATAAGACGGCACCATACTGTTCACGTTCTTTCAAGTAAGGTCCTGCAATTTGGATTCCATCCTCTCCTCAACTGGAAATCAGTTCAGATGGCAGCTATATACTGCATTTTGAAATATGATTGTTAGTTTTTCCTATTCACCTCAACAAAACTGAAATCATTCAAGAGATTTTACCACAAATCAGAGCTAGTAAAGACAGTCATGATTCAGGAATGCATTGTATGCAGCTTAAAATGCTGGCTGCTGATAAGTCGAGTAGAATAGGATCAAGATGGCATCTCCAAGACCTTAGGCAAGGAGACCTCTCTGTTCCCCACACTAGGAGCAAAGGGATGCTCAGATACAGCCATAGTGCCATTGTGGAAATTCAGCAGGAGTTTGTATGTAAAATGTGTGGAGCTTCACACATAATGGAGACAGAGCATTATGGTAAATGGGCACTTCAGACCTAGGCCATGCGCTATGAGTGAAGGGAAACCAATGAAGATTGGTGGCATAAGCCTAACCCAAGAGACAGCATTCATCATGTGTCACTGGAACTCCAAAAATAGGACATGAAGGAGCACCAGTGGTGGGAGATTGCTATTGCAACTCACTATTAAATAAAAGCTCAGCACTTTAAATGAACGGGCAAAAGGAAGCAGGAATGTAAGAATTATTTTTAAGTATAGGCAATAGCCGTAAGAAGTAACCAGGGAAGAATTCCCTGTATGGTATGCTTATAGGTATTAGTAGATATGGAGAAGAGTGTGGTGAACTTTGAGAGCAGCATTGGCGAACACTATCAATGTATTAATTGCTCTCCAGACCTTGCTTAAAGAGCTCTGCAAATGTACGGTACTGACTTTGTGTCAGATGGAAGAGATTAGATGCTACTAAATAAGTCCAACCAATATATGGAGCAAACAAGATATAGAATGGTTACTTTCATTATACTTGGCCGGACAAGACACATTTTTTCAAAATAAAAAAGGCACATTTAATGAATTTAAGTGTCAGCATTGTCACTACAAATGAGGCTTTGACTTTTTTTACTGTTTTAAAGGCGGCCAGTCGGGACAGCAGAGGCTATGGACTCCTATGCCCTGCTAAAACCATACAGCCACAATGATTAATGATGTTCACCAGGCAGGTGGTGATCTCTGTGCCTAGCAGAGAAATGGCCACGTAAGTTCCAATGAAGGTCCTGCAGATTTAAAAGCTGGTGTCATGCGTGAGGCGTCTGCTGGGAAAACATTTTTTTTTAAATACAAACATTTGTAAGTGTGATAGTGTTATTGAAAAACAGAAAATCTGTTTCCCTGATGTGCTGGGTGTTTTAATATAAAGCTTGACCCTGTAAAAGATAGCTCTAGGTTAAGTCATATTACAACAACTTCCAAATCACGTAGAGTTATGAAAAACTTAATATTAAATTTGAATTTAGCTGACCTGTGGAGATTTAAGGAAGGAAACACCCAGGGATACACCTATTACAGTAAAAAATATGGGCACTCCTCACGGATCGACTACCTATTGGTGAATAAAGAAGCACTAAACAACGCTACTAGTATAACGATATTACCAACTCACCTATCAGACCACGCACCCCTATTAGCAGTCTATGTAGCATGTGCCAATCGTCCTCGGGCAAGATGGGCAATGAATAGAGCAATGCTAGCAGATCCTGAGATAATCCAATCTATAAGCAAGTCGTCTTTAGAATTTTTTTCCTTTAACCTGGGATCAACCTCCATTGACCAAGTATGGGACGCCTATAAGGCTAACTTGAGAGGCAAATAGGCTTTAAGAACCGCCTAAAGACCCAAGAGCTGTATGCTCTTGAGGAGAAGATCAGTACTCTGGAGATTGAAAGGAGGAATGCCACAATTGGAGATATAGGGGAACTAGTTAGGATAAACGGCAATTTAGAGGAGGCCAGGAAAAATCTTAGAACTTTTTTAGATCAAAAATGTAAAGCACAATGGCAGGCCAGAAACATGGAGATGTTTGAATATGGACAGAAAGCAGGGGCAATCCTGGCCTGGAAGGCCAGGCTAGATAGGGCAAAGAACGATATTAACGAACTTGTCGTAGATAGCAGTGGAACTAAATCTAGCGATCCGGAGGAAATACAGCAGGCTTTAATAACATTATTCTCAGATTTGTATACAGAAGATCTTAAACCCACACAAGACCAGATATCACAATGGTTAACAGATAAATCTTTACCAATCTTAACGGATGCCTCTAGGGAAGCTCTGGATGCCCCTATCACTACAGAAGAGATATTGGCCCAAATAAAGCGCGCAAAAGACAAAAAAGCCACAGGGCTTGATGCCCTTCCTAACGAAGTATATAAAATTTTACAAGACGATCTTCTTCCAGTCCTGCACAGGCTATTCAATTCAATTCAATATACTGTTCTAATGGGGCAATGCCTAGATCATGGAGCGAGGCCACGATAATGTTAATCTTAAAACCAGGGAAAGACCCTTTACTGGCAGACTCCTATTGCCCAATCTCCCTGCTAAATGCAGACTACAAAATATTTATGGGGATATTAGCAGGAAGATTGGCGAAACTGGCACCCAGCTTAATTAATTCCGATCAGAAGGGCTTTATACAGGGGAGGGTAATACAAGATCAAACCCAACTGCTGATTGGCAATATCGACCTAGCGGAGGCTAGAACTGATCTATTGGCCGTGGTGGCAGTTGACGCCGCCAAGGCATTTGATCGTGTGTGTTGGAGATATCTTTGGGGTGTCTTAGAGGCATTGGGAATTGGCCCATTCTTTGTGAGGACTATTAAGCATTGTTATTTAGGAGCTTCAGCTAGAATTCTTTTGAATGGCTCACTCACCTCTAGCTTTCCAATTCAGAGAGGGACCAGGCAGGGATGTCCCTTGTCTCCCCTTTTGTTTAACCTCTATATAGAGCCCTTAGCTCAAACAATTATACTGGATAAAGCTATCATCCGATTTAGATCATTAGGATACGAATGCAAACTGGCACTCTATGCTGATGACGTGATAGTCTATACTAGCGATCCAGAACATACAATCCCATACTTGGTCTCCATGCTGAGGGAATTTGGCAAGGTTTCAGGCTATAGTGTCAACTCAGACAAAACTGAAATAACGTGTTGGAACACCATTTACACGGGAGGCCCAATAAGCAAGGAGTTTAGGTACTTGGGTATTAAAATTGTTAAAGACCTAAATAAGATCCCTTCTTTAAAGCTTGGGAAAATCGAAAAAGAAATAGACTATCTCTTCGCTAAATGGAAGAACCTCCCCTTGACAATATATGGTAGGGTTAACCTTGTCAAAATGTCTGTACTCCCTAAATTGACCTACTTATTCAATGCTATCCCCTTAACATTCCCTGCTAAAACTATAACCAAGATACAGGGTAAATAGGTAGTTTTGTATGGGGTAATAAAAATGCCAGAATGTCATGGAAAAAGGTTAGGAGGAAGCTCCTTAAGGGAGGACTAGCCTTACCTGACATAAACTGGTATCTGTTGGCCTTTCAGTTTAAAGGTATAAGAATGCTATTATCTCACCCCGAACGAACATCCTGGGGGAGAGTACTAGGAGAAATGGTAACGGCTGAAGGTGCCAACAGTCAAGACGGGTTTTTGTACAAATTTGGTACTCCAAGGTTTTTCAAAAAGGTTTGGTTAAAGGTTTTAAAATCAGCATTACAAACCTGGTATAATTTAAGGAGGATATGGGGAATTGGATATTTCTCGGATTTTGCTCCAATATGGGACTCGCCTGGGACACTGCCCTTTATGTGTGACAGTCTGGCAATCCCAATCAAAAATTCAGGTATGGAGCGATGGCTAGATTTGGTGGATTCAGAGGGTATTCTTCCGTGGGCAGTACTATCAGCCAAAATAGGCCCTACCTTTTCAAGGTTTAAATATCTTCAATTAAATAGGTGGTATGAGTCTGAAAAAGGGGATATTGGAGGAAACAGGGAAATAGAACAACTATTGCAAGATCCGTCCCCAAAGAAGAAGGAAGTAGCCTTATGGTATGCCCAAATTCAAGACGCGGAGGAAGCCAAGACCCCCTCCCCTATTTCAGTTTGGAATGACTCACCACTGGCCGCCCAAATTGAGGAACTTCTCTATCCATCATTAAAGATACTGTATAAATACATAAAGCCTGCTTCCTTGAAAAAAAATCATTTTTATGTAATAAACAGGCTATACCATACTCCGGCTAAAATAGCCAAATTTGTTCCTACCCCGCCTCCAAGGTGTCCAAGATGTAGTCTCACAAATGCAAATGACAGACATATTTTTTTCAGTGTCCGGTGTTAACTGCATTTTGGAAAGGAGTGGGGGAAGTGTTGACATCAATTTTGGAGGTGGATATAGTAGTAGATCTCTCTTTGGTGTTCTTTGGTAAAAATGATTCTACTGGCGGTGTACCTTCACAGAAACATATGGCATTAATACTATATCTAATCATCTTGGCAAGGAGAGAAATATGTATCAAGTGGAAAGACAAAACTCCCCCTGGTAATGAAGAGTGGCTCAGAGCCGCCTTTAAATCAGCACGATTAGATCAAGACACCGGAGTAGACAACCAACCCAGTACTTGGCTACCATTGATACGTTGGGCACAACAGAGATATTTGATCTGATGGAACAATGCAATATCCCCAAAAATGTTCCATTCCCCCATGGTCCTATGATTACACCAGTCCTCTAACACGGGAGGAAGGCCATGGGGCCTAGACAGAAACAGTGAGCCAAAGAGGCCCTCAGGATTCGAGAACAAAATCTGGCTTGTCAAATCTGTGGAAGTTTTTGGTGAAATGAGGACTAAAAAAAAAAAAAAAAAAAAAATCACAGAAAGAAACGAGGCAGTTGGTCCTTCAACCAGGAAAGTTCAAATGCGACAAAATATTACACCGTTAGGTCCCAGGCTGGAATAGGTGCATTTTGAGGACAATGAAAAGATTTTACCTCTTGTCTTATCACAATGTTGAATACAATCAAAGAAGTGCTATGGAGAGACCATCCATGGTACCTCAATAAATGATGTAGTGATATATACGTATTTCGAAGGTGATTTCTGTTTTTAACTTCTTTGTTGAGCCAGTAAAATACATCGAAGCCTATGTTCTTCTACTAGAAGAGAGGCAAATATGAATTGTGGCCACTTTGATTGATGTTGAGATCCAGCAGTTGTAAGCCCTTTTGATTTAAAAAGTATATATTTAATATACTTACAGGGGCTTTGAGCTAAACATCGTCATCCATTGGTCTGTCAGTGTATCATTCACATGCCCTCCACAGCACGCAGCATGGGACACAGGTTCAGCCCGTTTTTCGGGCAAATAAAGTAGATTTGTGGTTATTTGATTTTATCTTTCTCTATATTCACTTTCGGTGGTAAAGTAGATGACGCTAAAAATAATTTCACATGGGGTGTTTGATTCAATTTTTCCCCCTTCTTGTATGGCCCGCCACTTCAGTGTTTTTGATATAATTGCAACATAATGTATACCTGTTGTGGTTTCCCATGTTCCTCCTGTGTGTATATAGTGTATATAGAATCAAGATGAATGACTAATAAGGACATTTAATTTGTTCTTATAGGTTGAAGTGTATAAAACTATACGTTTTTTGATGCCCTAGTCCTGATGAGGCCGAAAAAGTTATTTGGCTGAAACGCGTCGACATTTATTTTGAAGACACTCGCTGGATTGTGTTTGGTGTTATAAATAAATTGGAAAAGAGCGCTCTAAATAATTTGGAGGTTGTAACAACAAAATCTCGAAGTGTCTCTAAAAGAGTGATCTTCGATATATAGGAATGCTGTAACAAAATAAGCCCATAGGCATCCTGGTTGAAAATAGGGCTTTCTGTTGATATGTATATGTTTGAGTTGTTTTGTCGTATGTAAGTATTATAAATATTGTACATGTTTGTATATATAGATTCAAAAAAAGAATTCTACCAAATTGAGAAGAAGAAGTGGGGTATAAAATAAATATACTTATACTCACACTATTAAATAGTAAAAAATTTTGTTTTTTCTTTAAAAAAATTGTGTTCATTGGAATTGCCATTGACTAGGCCACAAAACATAGCAACAAAGGTTGTGTTGGAGAAAGAATATTTCCCAAAGGAGGAGATATTTGACTTATCTTCTCGTTAAAATTTATGTTACATTATTAGTCCCGAGGCATTGTTGTTTTTTCCTATATTGTATATATACCCAGATGCCGAAGGGTTATCGTTTTGGGTTTCCCCCTGTTTTTGAACAGGTTCAGCCCACAGCATTTGACTTACCTCTCTGTGCATAACATAATTCTGCTCCTGCACAACATCAACCTACACACAATTATAAATCCCTTTGTTCAGTTTTACACAAACATTCAGAGATATTGACAGAGCAAAAAGTGGGCAACCAATGTGATTTTAGAATAATAGACGAGAATGACAAAATGATGTTTCTTTATAAAATATGAAAACGTCTTCAGGTATTATTTCTATCCAAATTCGTTTTTTTGTCGATGGCACTGAGGTACTCTTCAATTTTGGGACTTTATTTTCTGGTTTCACCTGAATGGGAACTCTCTCATCAACTGTTTCTTCTCCCTCGATTCTTATATGCGCCAAAGTGAGGTTTATTTGGAGATTGCAAACATTTTCACATAGGTCGCTGTACAGAATCTGGAATTCTATTTTTTTTACGTATGACCTTTATGCCAGGTTTCCTATTTATCATTAGTTGTTAAATTATGGTTGAAATAATGATTGAACATACAAGTTAGCATGAATGTGTCTTTGCAACATTGCTGTATAATAGCAAACCTTTCCTTCCGCATCGCAAGAAAGCTTCAAAGTGACAGAAAGAACTCTTATTAAAAGTACAGCAACCTTCATTATCTCCGTAAGAAACACAGACTAGACCTTCAAATCAAAGACAGGAATAGCCTCTGGGTAGGACTTTAGTTGTACAATCTTTGTCATCAAAAGACGGATAAAAAGGAGCCGGATGAAGTTTCTTGTTGTTCCTAGCTAAAATCCCTACGATAAGCCAGATAGTTTATCTGCCATGCAGATACAAGATTTTTACCGCGTTGGACAGATATTCAGTGCATTCCTACAGATAAAAATTTTTCAAAAGAAAATAGGATTTAAAAGAGCAAATGTTTCCATATTTTTACAAACGCGTTACTATAAAAAAGACCAAGGACATACGCTTAGATTCATTGCTCATTGCCTTTTCAGAATGTTATAGGCATGTACACGAAAAGTAGGAGAACCAAGCTGAGTAGCCCCCCATTTGTACAGGCGAGTGTAGGGTAGATAAAGGAATGCTCGCTGCCAGCATTCTGTCAACCTAAGAACAGGCAAGGAGATGTATCCATTAGGGGTGTACAAAGTTGTGTAATCCATGACTTGGATCTTTGCATATCTTTTAAATACCTTGAGCTGCACATAAGTCTTGTAAAGATTTTAGGGAACATATATTGTCATTGTAGGTTGCATCTTTGCTCATTGGGGCGACCACAATTGATCCTTTCCCCATTAGGGCTCTTACAGCTGCCACTGCTACTGCTCTGACAGTCCAGGCAAACTTTCCCCCGGCAACATCCTTACCAGTGGCCATGGAGGGCTCAGACAGCTGGGGGCACCTGCAGGTGACCATGAGGATTTTCCTGCTCCAAGATGCCCCACTCCTGGGACATTCTGGAGCAGAACACGAGGAGTTGTTGTTGTTTTTTGTTTGTTTTTTTAGCCAAGGGTCCCAAAGTTGCATAAAATCGGGAAAACGCATGCTCTTTGTGAAACCCGGAATTTCGAGATTGCGTCTGCCTATGTAAGCAAGAAAAAACTTAGTCCAACCCTAATGTAGCCATATGACACCCCTCTCAGCAATAGACATAAAAAGCTGAAAGCTTCATCGGAGCATGCACTCAACTACTGATGTGGAGTTTCAATATTTAAATCCTTGCTTCCTCTCTAGTTACACATGACTGGAAGCAACACCACGTCTGTCTGCTCTTACTGTGTGCTGAAAACCGAGGGACCATCAGTCCAAGTATGTATTCATTAGGTTTTTTTGTCACAGCGTAGGAATAAATACATGGAGACATGTTTATGTAAAATCCAAGGTGTTTTTTTCATAATTTCAAAAATTACCAAATGTTATCCAGTAGTGAACCTGAAATACAGCTTAATGATCAAGCGCTTACGGGATGGCAAAATGTTGTGCTGTGGTACTAATGCCAGCAATCTCATCCTGTTCTTTCTCAGGGAACAGTAACATTATAATTAAAAATACTAATCACCGATATTTTTTATAAAAATTGCCTTTCAACACCTCCTCGAATTCTGTAAGCATATTTAAGTTGCCAATCGTTCTATAATTGCCCCAAAAAATAATAACTTTATGAAACACAAGCTTAAGAATCATTCCCTTCGGCGTAGAATTTTGGACAATTGCAGTTGAGTTTGGGACTACATCACAACACGTAAAAAAATCATTTGATGTTGTTATGGTTACAATTCCAATTCAGAAGATGCAGGCATAGGGGATGCTGTGAGAGCAAAATGTGGTATCTGAATGTCTGGTAGGTCTGCTCAACATCCGCGGGCGATTATGGGAGCTGGTACATCGCAGTAGTAGTGCTTTTGACATCCTCACATTTCCACTTCTGGAGTTGGAGATGGGCAAAAGTGGGTGTCCTGCCCAGAAAGGAAATATGGAGGTCGAGAAATTAGCATATTTTGGAGCCCAACCCACACTCTTACGTCTCTTTTTCCCCAAAATTCACATTGATTGGTTAATAATGCTTCTCAATTCGTCAGATCAATGGGCTCTAATTTCGATTCCTCTTGCTCCCTGGGGTGCTGTACCCCATCGAATTCATTAACAGTTCCATCGCTTCCTCTATTCATTTCCACAACAGTTATATTACCTGTATATATCATGAGAGTTTTTTGTATTTGGCTAGGCCTCAAATTCTCAGCTTTCTGAGGGGCATATTTACTAGGACGGCGATAAATAAACGCAAAGCGCACTTAGCGCTTGTTTATTTATCGCCGTCTATGGCAGGAATGTATCGCCCTGGTAACGTGTTATGAACAACGTGTTACTCCAGGGCGATAATATTCCAGGGAAATGGGCCAACATCACTGGAAAACCAGCGATGTTGCACACAAAAGGGAGATAGCCTTGGTGATACGACCCTGTGGTCATATCACCATTATCCACTTCCCATGTTAGCCATGCCTTAGTCAGGAATTTAACAGACGTTAAATTCCTGCGTTAAGGCATAGTTAACTAGATTTAAAATATCGCTACCCCTCGTTGATGATATCACGAAGCTGGGGTAGCGATATTTTACCATGGTGTTTTGTTAGGCACGCCTCCTTTCCATCTCATTAGAGATGCAAAGCGAGGCGTGAACAAAACGGGAGCTGAATCAAGGAAACACGCGCTAGCGTGTCCTTGCAAATAATGCGATACAATTATCGCTGCGTTTCGGCTGAAAACGTCCGCAAAAGCGGCGATAATTATGTCACCAGCCCTTGATGATATGTCCCCAAATACTTTCTGTTTGCCGCAAGCAGGGGCAGGATACTTGCCTGTGAAGGCATTTTTCTACATCTCATATATGAAGATGGTCTTTTTCCATATAAACAGTCATCAGGGGAAGAGAGACACTGCTTTCATGATCCACCACAGCTCTATTTCTTCTCACTGAGATCAAAGCAGTAGTTCCCCAGCCGAAGGCATGTTTTCCAAAGATTCATGCCTTATTTATGGGTATTGATTCCATCTCAATGACTAATGGAATTGCAATTTTGTGAATGTAGAAGATAGAACCACCATGGTAAGGCAGTACCCACTATAAACTAAATAATGATTTTTCCACCGCGCATTAATGGCATCTTAATGTGGCGCTCAGCACATGCTGCGGCTTTCATTAACTCATAGTTCATTAATTAATGGAGGCAGTAACAGGCAAGTTTATGTGAGCTAAACAACTCTCCAGAGCAAGTCTCTCTCAAACAGTGCCTTTCCTTCACCTCAGTGTTCGTCTAGCTGGTAGCTATAAGTGAAGGAAAAACTTTACGACCTCACGTGGAGGACTGCCCTCTTCGGTTCCGGGAAGTTATTCTTCTTCTGTGCTTGAACAAATGATCATTCTTCAGAATTCAGAAGGACTTCTAAGGACCCCAGATGGAAAATCCACCACTTTTTCTTTTCCATGTAATTACTTCTTTGATTGTAGTACTAGCGCAGTGTGAGGCATGTACTACGTAAATTGCGCACTCGAGAAGTCACTAATGACCTTACTTCATCATCTACTAATGAAGTCACTCATGCATTCGGACAGCCACATGCGCGCTTACTCACTCGTCTATTCTTCTGCTGTGTTTTATGTCTTTAATTACCCCGTCTCTAATACACCCATCCTCTTTTGAGTTATACTTACATGCCCTTGAAATATTCGGAGCTAATTGCAGCGTTAGCCTAGGCTCATAAAAATATGCAATTTCCGTGTCCACTGAGGAGAGAAATATATAGGTGGGTTGCATGTCGTCCTTTGAATGTGACTACTGTGGTGTTAAAAACCAATTATAATATTGTGCAACCTAATACAGTATAGACTTCGCGCATTTCTTTGCTTAGCAAAGAGTCTCTCATTTCTCTAAGCCATTAACAGTTATTGCAATATATGGCAGAGCCCCAAAACACATTTTACGAATTTGCCTATATCCAGCAGGGGATAAACTCTGGAAAGTGAAAGCAAAAGACGTTCTGCTCATTTAACATTTTCAAAAATGGGGTGCTCATAGTAGAAGCAGATTGAGAAAACGAAACAACAGCAACATTAGTTAATTTTATTATTATTAATCAGGCCCAAAGTACCCAACTGGAAACTGATTTTGGAGAAAAAACCTTTGAATACAAGTACCAAAATTACGTGGGTGTGGGAAAGAACCACTCTTTACCCTAACATATTATTATAGTTATTAATGAATCTGTTTGTATATATTTAGGTATTTGGTGTATATATATATATATACACACACACACACACACAAACACACACACACATATATACATTCATCCATACATACAGTTTTACCTCTAGGCAGTTGGACAATCACAGGGTCAATTAAGAAGAAATTGTATTGTTTCCTGCAAACAGACGCATTTCAGCATCACTCCCTTTCTCAATGTTCACTTATATACACTGCCCATTAGCAATCAGGTTTTAAATCCATTAAACTTGGCTCTCATTGGCAAGTACAAACAAGTATGGCAATCAAGGGAGGACATGTCAATCACAGCAAAAATGCTCCATTTACAGCCGCCATCACGCATAGTCATGTTTATTTGAACCAAATTGCAGTACTTAGTTGGGTGGATGATATTACACATAATACAACTCATGAAGCAATCGTACCCACAGTATGCATAGTCCACACCACTAGATAATTGCTGTTATTTTACCACATCCTCCGGTGAATATCACATCTTCCTTTATGCAATTATGCCCTGTATGGGCTGCCTCTTATAGTCTTGAGAGCTGCTCTTAACATGCAGAACGGGCACGACTGGCAATCCTGCATGCCCGTTCCAGCCTTTGATGTCCAGGAAACCAAACGCAATCCTCACAGCCCCCTTCATCTGCTGCAGAAGTTCTCATGCCAGGATCTTTCAACACTTAGCAGCAGAAGGTAGCCCAAATCCTTAATATCCTCTAATTAAATAGTCCTCGAAATCTAATCAGTGCACACATTATCAAGTCACATGGTTGTGGCGGATATGGCTGCATTCACACGTTTCGTTTTAATCGGGTTCCCCCAAAAGCCGCCAAACTCTTTGCAAGATGAATTCACCGTTCATGACGGCAGACTCATGTACATATGAAGCTTACCTCCAAACAGAGAGTCAGTCACTCATAGTGTCAATTAAGAAGCAATTTTATTGTTTCCTGCGAACAGACATGTTTCAGCATCACTGCTTTTCTCAGTGTTTGTTTAAATATACTGCCCATTAGCAATTTGGTTTTAAATTAATCAAACTTGGCTGTCATTGGTAAGTACAAATAAGTATGGCAATCAAGGGAGGACTGGTCAATCAATGATTTTGTAGTTGGTAAGTATATACCTTTAACACTCATAAACTCTTAGAAGAAACACTCACTAGACGATGTTATCAGAACCTCAGCATCATATTCGACTTCTCCCTCACAGATCAAAGCCGTCGCCTCCACCTGCTTCAACACCCTACGTATCCTCCGCAAGACCTTAAAGTGGATCCCCCCGAAGCCAAAAAGACCGCCACCCATGCACTCATAACTAGCCGACTGGACTACGGGAACACCCTCTACACTGGAATCAACAAATCCCTGCTACGCAAACTTCACATCATCCAGAACACCGTGGCCAGACTCATTCTCAGCATCACACGACATGAGCACATCACCCAACACCTACGAGACCTCCACTGGCTCCCCATCGAGAAGAGAGTAAGATTCAAGCTACTCACCCATGCCTACAAATCCCTCAATAACATAGGACCCAAATACCTCAACGAAAGAGTCTCCTTCCATGTACCCAAAAGGAACCTCCCCTCTGCCGACCTCAACCTGGCAGAAACCCCATGCATCCGCAGAACTAGAGTGGTTGGAAGAGCCTTCTCCTACATCATGACCACAGCCTGGAACGAGCTCTCAGTCAACATCAGATGCTCCCCTACTCTGTCTGCACACCTTCAGGAAGAGCCTCAAGACATGGCTCTTCTGCTGAACCGAAGCCGCACTCCCCTCAGCCACTTGAGACCCTCATGGGTGAGTAGCGTGCTTTAAACCCCCTGATTGATTGATCAGTGATGCCATCAATGATGTCACTGACCATGTCATGAGTGATGGAATATGTGAGGTTATGGGCAGTGCAATACAGGTGCGTAAGATATAGTTAGCTCAGCTACCTATAACTGTTGAATTTCACTGGTTTTGTACGAGTGAAATAAGCACCTAACTATAACATCCATATAACCTTACGTTTTTTCAGTAAATTTCTAAGGTTTTTAAATTTTGTTTCTCACTATAATGTCCCTATAACCTTTGTTTTTTCAGTGAATTCATAAGATTTTTTTTTAATTGTTGTTTCCTAATTATAACATCCCTGTAACCTTTGGGATTTTAAGTGAATTTCTAGGTGTTTTAAAATTGCATTTCCTAAATTTAACCACTAACCTTGGACAGTGAGTGTGTGAGTGAGTGCATAAGTATGTCAGTAAGTCTGTTAGTGTGTGTGTTAATGTGTGAGTAGGTGTGTGAGTAAGTGCATATATCTCTGAGTGGGTCTGTGGCTGGATGTGTGAGTGTTTCAGTAGGTCTTTGAATGGGTGCATGAGTGTTTGAGTGGGTCTGTGAGACAATATGCGAGTCCCTGACTGGGTCTGTGAGTGGGTGCATGAGTGTCTATGAAGGTCTGTAAGTGGAACAATGAGTCTCTGAGTGAGTGAGTGAGTGAGTGAGTGAGTGAGTGGTTGCGTGAGTGTCTGAGTGGGTCTGTGTGAGTTGGTCAGTGTGAGTTGGTCAGTGTGTCTGTGAGTGGGTGTGTGACTCTGAGTGGATCTGCGAGTGGGTGCATCAGTCTCAGAGTGGGTCTGTGATTCGAACATGAGTGTCTGAGTGGGTCTGTGAGTGGGTGGATGATGGAGTGGGACTGTGAGAGAGTGAAAGAGTATTTGAGTGGATCTGTGAGTGGATGAATGAGTGCTTGAGTGGATCTGTGAGTGGGTGCATGCGTGTCTAAGTGTGTCTGTCAGTGGGTGCGTGAGTCACTGCAGGGTCTGGTGGCTTAGTGGACTAATGCATCCACTGCAGGGGCCTGTGTTCAACCTCATGGTCACATGTTCAAATCCCGGCAGGTCCACTCAGCCTTTCATCCATCTGAGGTCGATAAATTGAGCACCATTGAGTTGGGTAACAATAAACATCTGTTATTCAGCACCTTGAGACGCATGGGTGATAAGTGCGCTTTACAAATGTTGTGTTATGTTTCTGAGTGGGTGCATATGGGTGTGAGTGGGTCTGTGGCTGGATGCATGAGTGTCTGAGTGTGTATGTGAGTGGGTCTGTGAGTGGTTGTGTGGGTCTATAAGTGGGTCTGTGAGTGGGTGTGTGACTCTCTGAGAGGACCTGTGGGTTGGTGCATGAGTCTCTGAGTGGGTCTGTGAATGGTAAAATGAGTGTGTCAGTGGATCTGTGAGGAGGTGCGTGAGTGTCTCAGTGGATCTGTGAGTGGGTGTGTTTCTCTGAGTGGGTCTGTGAGTAAAGGCATGAGTGTGTGGGTGTGTGAGTGAGTCTCTCAGTAGGTCTGAGAGTGAGTGAACGAGTATCTGAGTGTGTTTGTCAGTGTGTGTGCGAGTCTCTGAGTAGATCTGTGAATGGGTGGAAGAGTGTGTGACTGGGTCTGTGAGTAAATGTATGAGTGGGTCTGCCAGTGGGTTTGTGGTAAAAGAAGTAGGGAGGCACATGGAACAGGTCCTTGAGCCAGCTTCCCCATTGATGTTCCTCCTGTCCAGCTTGCCTGCATTCCGCTACACTGTGCTTTTTCTCTTCTCGCATGTGCCCTCTATTTTGCCTCTTTCTGCTATCACTGCCTATTATTTGTCCCCATTCTACTCATTTCTCACCTTTATTCTGTTTGTTTCCGACCTTTAATTTGCCTCTTTCTGCTGTTTTCTCCAGGACTGCGGGGGAGTCTCAAGGTCCCCACGATCCCAGACAGCTCCCTGCCTCTTATGAGAGCCGGCATTGCTTCTGCACAGAAGGAGTTGCTGGAACGGCAGCTCCAACCATGCAGGAACAATAGTTTCAACTCTTTCCCTGCCCCCATTTCTGCAGGCAGGAAAAAAGATGTAACCTACACTTCCAGTGGGCAGGAGCACTTTGACAGGTCCCGCCCGCTGGAAAAGAAATGCTTGCTTTTGCTTGGTGGGATCTGTTAAAGCTCTTGCAAAGCAAAACCAAACAGCTATGTTGCAGGGGTGGGCACACCTGTACATAGCAGGAGCTGGCCCTGAGAGATGTGGTGGTCCTCAGGGTCTTGCAAGGCTCCACAAGGGGGTGTGGCCCCCATCTTTCTGTTTGCATGGGCCACCCTGGGAAGGTGGTGGTCTCCAAGGCCTGGAATGGCCTGGGAGGGAGGCCACACGCCCCCCTCCTTTTTAAAAAAAAAGAAAGCCCCGGGAGATGGTGGTCTTCAGGGTGTGCATGAGGTCCCCCCATTTCTTTGTATTTAGCCCCAGGTAGGTGGTGGTGGTCCGCAGGGCTCGGGAAGCTGCATGGCCCCCCTTGTCAATTTATTTATAGCCTTGAGCGTGGCAGTCCCCAGAGCCATGTATGGCTGCAGAAGGGGGTGCTGCCCCCTCCTTCTGTTTGTACAAGCTGCCCCGGGAGGTGGTGGTCCCCAGGACTTGGAACAGCCTGGGAAGAGGGCTTGTTGTCCCTCCTTTTTAAAAAAAAAGAAAGCCCCTGTGAAGTGGTGGTCCATGCACCCCCTAACCAATTTACTTATAGCCCCAGAGAAAACTACCTCTCTGGGGCCACCAGGTCCCGGGTCTCAAAGGGGTCTGTGAAGCACCCCATATCGTTGAATTTACCCCATGGAGGTGGTGGTGGTCCCTGGGGCTCAAGGTCTACAAAGCGCCCCCTAGTCAATTAATTTATAGCCCTGGGGAGACGGTGGTCCTAGGGGCATCCGAGCAGCCTACCTTCATTAGCCCAAGGAGGGGGGCCCTGGGCACCTCTAATTTAAAAAAAATAAAAAGCCTTCATGCCCCTGGGACATGGCTCACCCGGAGGTATAAGGTAAACAAGAGCAAGAGATCGTGCTTGTCTTTATTTAAAAACAAATTGCTGCAGATTTCCGGCTCCTTCGTGTTCCCACAACAATATATATTTTTTAAAGTGTTGTTTAGCCCTGTGGGGTTGACAGGGGGACCACAGTTAGGGGGTCAGGGTATTCCTACCCTGCCCCCTTTTCATTTAAAAAAAAAAATTGGGGGGACTCAGCTGAAGCAGAGTACCAAGTTGGCTGCCAAGAGTTCCTCGTTAAAGTGTTTGCAGCCAATCAGATTTCAGAGCGGAGATTGTCGGATCGTCAGAGGTTCTGCGTCACTATATATACAAATTTGTTTTTTTTACTATAGCCAAAACTGCTGAATGGATTTACACCAAATAACAAAAAGGGTTCTTTCTGGACAAAGAGCTAGCCTTCTGCCAAATTTGGTTACATTCCTTCCAGAGGTTCCGGCTGTAGTTGCGTATAAAAATCTCTCTGAAAATGAAAATTGGGAAACACTTTTTTGGACACCCTTTATCTCGGCCCGACTTGACAGATTGCCTAGAAACTCTCTGTGCACAACAAGAATCTACGCCACTCAGATTTGTAAATAGGCGCCAAAGACACAGGCAAGTCAAAAAACACTTTCTCTATTGAAACATGATCCTAGCTATAAATACCTACTGAAGATCGCCAGTAGATAATCCATCTATCTATCTATCTATCTATCTATCTATCTATCTATCTATCTATCTATCTATCTATCTATCTATCTATCTATCTATCTATCTATCTATCTATCTATCTATCTATCTATCTATCTATCTATCTATCTATCTATCTATCTATTCATCCATCTATCTATAGATAGATAGATATCTATATATATATTTTCTCTATAATATGTATTCTCCATAATAACAGATCTATGACTAGAAGTCATCGGAATTTTAATTACATCCCAAAAATTCAGTATTCATCCACTGAGAAATTGCTGCTCTGCAAGTTTGGTTAAAAAAGGTGCACAATATATGTATAAAGGACTCAGTAGAAAAATGTATAAATGTGTCCCACACATGTAGCACCAGGCCATGTCATTGTAAAGGATTTACAAACCTATGACTCACGAGTTTGAAGTTGGGGAGGTAGTAGCAAGCATGAGTAAGATCTCCATTGAAATGAGAAACATCTCTTGTCGTACAATCTGTAGGCTCACTTATTCACAACGGCAAAATTAGCTTGACATGCACAGGTGGTCAGTTGCTGTTTGGTACTAATTTTAAACTGCTTTGCATTTTCATTTGGACTGCTGAGTAAACCTGTACAGTCAAGCATTGTCAGCCAATCTTGGCACAGTGGTCTATAGGTATCATCAGTCTTTTTAGTGCAGTTTCATGATTCTGTATGTGGGAAGCCCAGACACATGTCCCAAGTGTTCTAGTGACTTTAAGAGCACATGTACTAAAGTGTGACACCAATATGACTAGGTATTAACTCAGGGCTCAAACCTCAGCTGCAATAGATTTAGTTAGAGGAAAATCCATACACAATCTGTGGATATGGATATTTTTTGGAAGCAGCAGCGGCCCAACTGTGTAGGATCAGGGGCCACCCCCTCAACATTTTCCAAGCAAGAAGAGTGTCTGTCAGGCTGAACAAAGTTCTGCCTGACATACACTCTTCCTGTTCAGGTAAGGCAGCCAGGAGCTAGACGTGCACTAACTAAATGCACAGGCTGCTTGCTGCCTGAGCTGAGCTTCGCCAGGCTTAGGATTTCACAGCCCTGTGGGTGTGACCTCCCAGCCTCACAAAAGTGCCTCGAGGACAGTCACGGACTTCCTTGTACTTGGGTGTGTTCGTTTTAAGCTCTGAAGTGCCCAGGTTTGAGTGTCAATCAGACATACCTTGTCACAGAGAGTGGGGGTCAGCAGTCTCCCTCATCCCATCCACTTAGTGACTTGTGAAGGACTGCTTCCTTTCCTCATTGGCTGACCTAAGGTCAGCCAATGAGGAAAGTGGGCAGTCCCAACTCTCTTGTGACATTTGAAGCTTCCCTACCGGATAGCTGCAAGGAAGATAAGTTGTATGTGCTTTTTATGTTTACTATCTGCATGCCTGTAAGTATGAATGTATGTGTACTTGTGAGTGAGTGTTGTGAATTGGGCCCCCTCGCTGGTAAATTTCAGGGCCACCATTGTATGGGAGCTAAGGTGCCCCATTAATCATCATCCCAGACATTTTTCTGCCATTTGTCCCATCTGGTAAAACCCAATATGGCATAGTTTTTCCATAAAAATAGAGCATAACATGTCGATTTTACCACATTGAGCACCTAAATCTGCATGCCTAGTAATTACTAAAGTGACACCAAAGGGGATGATGGACTTGGCTTGGCAGTTCGGGCTGGATTGTTCCCATGAGGCACAGGGTCAGACTGATTTGCACATGGCCATGTCTGAACTGGGGTGGTGGAGTGAGCTAAAGAATGATGATGGATTAAACCCAGATCAGTTGACTGGGGGTGAGTGTTTGATTTGCTCAAACGCTCCGTCCATCATCCCCTTTGGTATCGCTTTGTTCGCCCTAAGTTGGCAGGGTATGCCCAGACTTGGGTCCCTTGCTCACTTTGCCACTGGATTCAAGATAGCCTGGCTGATGAGGGTTATGAACCCGAAACTGATCCCAGGATGCTTGTTTCTGGTCCAGGGAAGACATGGCTTGGCAGTTCGGGCTGGACTGTTCCCATGAGGCACAGGATCAGACTGTTTTCCATATGGCCATGTCTGAACTGGGGTGGTGGAGTGAGCTAAAGAATGATAATGGATTAAACCCAGATCAGTTGACTGGGGGTGAGTGTTTGATTTGCTCAAACGCTCCGTCCATCATTCCCTTTGGTATCACTTAGTAATTACTAAGCCAATTTTTTGCAGGAATGCATCTCTGGGGCCACTGATTGTATTGTACCTGCGAATACAGGGTACAGTGGCATTTAATCAGTAGAAAATGGGATACTACTAATTGAGGCCTTTGTTTGAAGACTTAGCAACAGTACAGTTTTTGGCAATTCAGGTAGGTTGATACTTCATCCACTCACAGGGGGACCTAGGTAAGTGACAGAAGTTTTGCCAAACACAATTATTTGCATATTTACTAACCCCTTAGCTGCTGAGGGTTTTTCCTCTCCAGTGCTGAGCTCTTTTTTGCTTGTTTTGGGCACTTTGTGCATAGATCATTGCAAATGTTTCTTACAAAAGGTATCCTTGCCAAACTTGCTTTCCTTTTTCCCACATCTTATGGATTCTAAAGGCATTCCGGTTCTCTGGATACCGCTGGAGTGAACCGAGAAAAGAGCCCCATAAAAGCAGAATTTTGTGTTACTGCGAAGTAAAACGTTCCGTGCACGAAAGCATACTTTTTCTTATTTTTACAAATAGGCGTTATTTTTACACTTCTGAATTTAGAGTTACCCATACTATCATGTGAATCAGGGCATTTTGATAAATGTGTGTTTTTTTTGCACAGTCTTGGAATTTAACGCTAAAACTGGAGATACATCCAATTGCCAATGACACATGTCTCTACTATTCTCTGTTCCCTCTCTTCCCATGATTGAAACAGTGCTCCAATATGTGTATGCTGCTCGTCTCTCCTCTCGCACTTGGTGAGGCTGCACGTCTCTCCTCTCGCACTTGCACTCATTTTTTATTATTTGTTGTTGACCTCTTTTAATTGCTTTTAAATCACCTGATTATTGTGTGACCTCATTTTAAGTGTTTAAAATACTTTCTCTGACTCTTTGTCATTTCTAATCTCTCACCTTCTGCTGAGCCTCGCTCTGGCCCACTGCGGCTTGCTGTTTGATGTGGAGGGCGGGCGGGCTCCTCCTCTTCCACTTCCTCGCTATTGTGATGTAATTCCGTGTGGGCTCCGGAGGGCGGGACTAGCCTGGTGATCTCCCCTATTTCAGATGAGGAGATCACGAGTGCGCAGCGGATACTGGTGAGGCTGCGCGTCTCTCCTCTTTGTTATACCATCCCATAATACACCAATGAAACTTCTGAAATGTGGCATGACTTTTCCAAATGAAGCTGTGAAGCCTTTACCCTTTGACATTGGCTTTACGAGGCTAGTCAAGTGCACATAAATAGGCAGCTATCATGCTTACAATTATAAAATTACAAATAAATAGAAAAATACAGCTTGCAAAACAATATACAAACTCACTGTACAGGGCCTAACAAGAACCACTACAATAAAAATACCAAGCGGTTGTATGAGAAGGAGGCCAGTGCCAAAACCCTTACTTACAACAGTAATCTGTGAGATTACATATTACAAAGTACATATCGGTAGGTTTTATTATGGAGTGATGCCAATACACACTTAAATGCCTATTGACTTTAACATATGGTTTTCGTTATAACGATGTTAGGCCTATTGCCTTTATCAGAGGATGTTATAAGAACCAGATCAGAATGGTATGTGGCTTGCCACTATGCCGAGCTCAGTTCTGCTCTATCGGGTTTAAGCTTTACCACAAGTCAACAAATACCGTACAAGCAGCCTTTTCAATGAATTTCTTTAGAGAAACCGAGGTTCTTGTGGACAATGTAAGAATACTTAATAATATACAAGCACAATTGTCAAATAAAACTGAAAATAGGATGTTGAAAGAGAAACGTTTTACAGAACGCAATAAAGAAACTAAATACTGTCTTGTACAAAAAAGTATCTTTCCTAAAAAACATGCAGTTTGTACTCGGTGTCCCATGTGATAAAAAACCAACAAAAAGTAAGTGACAAAATATAACATACAGCGGGGTTTCTTAATACATAAAAACTAAAAAAAAATTAAATGACCAATGTCCTACAACATCCTTCTTCCTAATTTAGAAAGATTATAAATGGTTCCTTATGGTGAGATTTGACGACGCTTCGACCCCATAAACAATAGGAGGTCTCAACAGAACCTTAAAATTGGGAACACCTGATGGATCACAGTGATCTTATGCCAGAGATGGTGAAGTGCACACCATTTGAGTGAAAAAGGAAACTAAGGGGCATATTATCAAGAAACGGCGTTAAAATTATCACCGCTTTAGCGGCAGAAAACGCCGCTAAAGCGGCGATAATGGGCTTGATAATATGCCCTTGAGAATTCCCATAGAAGCCCATGTTCTGGTGTCAAGATGGGCTTCTATTGGAATTCTCTGCGGCATATTATCAAACCCATTATCGCCACTTTAGTGGCAGTTTTCTGCCGCTAAAGCAGCGATAATTTTAACGCTGTGCTTGATAATATGCCCCTCTGTTTTTTACTCCCATAGGGAAGAGCTGGGTGCCTAGTGAGGGTGGGTGGGGAGCGAACCCAAATCTGGCAGTGAGCAGAACGCGGCAGCTTGTCAGAATGGACCATGTTAAGTAACAGAGGATTCTGTTTAAAATGAAGACACGCAGACTCATGTCAGGTGAAGCAGCGTGGGGCTGCCGGGTGATGGGGCCACTGTTTGTCGGAGAAAATGGTCTGAGGTTTTGAACGGTGAGACGCAATGATTCACAGAAACATTTCCATCTCAAAATGCAAAAACGTGCAGGCTGCCGAAGTCAGCCTCACACAAGGATTGTCAAGAATAAGAACACGTCTGCCCATTTCAAAATTAAAGTAGCCTAGGCCGCTGAAGTTAGTCTCACAAAGATGATGCTGGGCTGTTTTATTGAAAGCACACAAATTTTGGCCGATTAAATCCTGTCTCTCAGTAATATCTTGAAAGTTCTATGTTGTTGATTACATAAGTTCAGGTGACAGTTGCACTGTCAAGCAAGACCTAAACCTCCATATAGATGAGTGTAGCACTGGGTATACTGTAATACTCTCAAACACAAATCTGACCTCTGAAGTCTAAAGTTAATATTAACATGTGAGTGTGCTAGAACTGCAATACATTCCTCATGGCTGCCCCCATTTAATCTGTGCTGCTGTCAGAGAAAGACCAATACTATACATTATCTTGTTATTTAAGACACTTTAGCAGAATTACAATGTCATGTGTGCCCCTGAACGTTCAAGCTCAGGTACCTGGATAAAAAGGAAAATGATGACAGCTGTGTGGAGGGCAAGCCTTATTAATGGAAGCACAAATCTTCTGCCAAATCAAAATATCTACTCCGAACATGTGGGCAGCGCCAAAACCCATGTTTTGGAGATCCACGCAACTAATTATCTGGTGACAGCGGCGCTATCAAGCCAGACCATCAAAACGGATCTCTCTCACTGCAACGCTCAACCCCTTCCACAAGGAAACCACGCCAAGTGAGGCAGTGAGTTGTCAGCTGCATGCAGAACCAGCCGAAGACATATCGCTATAGTTTTGTCTGTGAAATGATTCAATATGTTGAATTCAGATGGTTCAAAGGATCAATCACAATCACTGAAGGATAGGATTGTGCCCCTACAGCCCCAGAAATTAAAAGAAAATCCCATAATGGGTTCAATGTCATTGAGCCAAGGCAGGTGGTTTACAAAATGTGATGATAACCGTGCTTGTGTTACTTAAATTGTTAACTACATCAGCCTCATTGTATCTGTATGCAAACAAATCTGAATTTTCGAGCACATGCCTGAAACACAAGTGAGTTTCTGAAATTCACAGTGAGATGTCCCCATTCTGTCACCCTGTGAGAGCAATTACACAGCCCAAAGGTGGCTTAGCCGACTGTGATGAGGATCTTTCTATATCACTATCAAAAGGCCAGGTAGGCGAAGCAGGAGCTGCATGGGTGTCCCGATGCTGTGAGAAATAGCGCTCTGGTTTGAAAGTGCCCTTCACACACAGCAGATGGAACATGAAGCCCGTTTCATGGCTCATAAGCACTATGCAGTGGAACGATTTTGATGTGTTACCTCTGCATTAGCTGAGAAATGGGATTACATGTTGCAGCCAACCATGCTCCCATTGTTCCAATGACTCAGCCATGTTTCACTCAAAGCACAGGCCACCAGCATGGGAAGGCGCATGATGAAATAGCTTAGGTGGGATATAGGCTCTTGTAAAACAGCGGGGACAACACGTTATCACAATAAATCACAATGAACAGTCGCTGATCAGCTGTTAACAGAGCCTTTCCCCACAGATTTTTTATCATATGGAGTTACGGATAGGCAGCTGAAAATACTGCATTGGTGTGGTATAATGATAGTGCTTGTTACAGCAAATCATTCAAAGGACTAGGTAGCAGCTGCAAATCACAAACACATTTCATCCAAATGCGATAGTTTAGTTCTGAAATTGACATGCGTTTGCGTCACTTAAAATAAATATGAAATTGTGGCTGTGTATTAACTCCAGGTCTATTGTTTGCTTATTCAACACAGGAACATGTTTCAGATAGCTTATGCTGTTGAAAGATTATGTAGGGGTGATGTGAGCAAAGAAAGACGACAGGTCCTTGAGAGATAGAAGACGACTTATTCAGGGTGTTTGTACACAATGAATACATATTTAGACTGGGGTTGTGAGGGCTCTTACCCCTGAGCAATAAGATGCCCCCATCTGATCTCTCAGTTCAGTTCTGATCCCATCTTAACGACAATCTCTAAAAAGGAAAAGCATAACCTTATTTGTAATTGTAATTTATTACAGTCCTTCCATTAGCAGGAAAGATCAGCCTTTTACCCAAGTGCACAATGCATACCTGTTGCTATTCAACCTTGCTGTCAAAAGTCATAAGCCATTTGCAAGCGTAAGCCTGACAACTGCATACAATTGCGGTCTTTCAATCAGAAAACAATTTACTCATGCAGACTATTTCCCCACAATATGGAATATTATGCAGGAGTAACTCTAAGGAAGTGATGCCCAATTTGTAGTTAGAGATTGAAAGTGAAAGTAGGAGTGGAGCAGAATAAAAATTAGGATCCACATTCCATACATCATTTATGCGCAATTACATGTAAAATATATATTCAAAGGGGCAGATTTATAACGGACTTGCGACACTTTTACGCCGCCGTTGTGTCACTTTTGTGACGCAGCGGCGGTGTAAACCCTGCGCCATGTTGTGCCCCATTTACAACGTGACGCATCTAGGGAGATGCGTCACGTTGTAAAGCTTGCGCCACATGTGGGCGTACCTGCACAGGGGGGGCGTTCCGGCGCAGGAACGCCTCCGAAAAGTGGCTGAGTGAAATCTACAAGATTTCACTCAGTCACTTTTCCGGCCATGCTGCGTCAAAACCCTGCGCCTGCTTGAAGCAGGCGTAAGGATTGACGCAGCATTGTAATGATAGGGCACCCCCGAGCCTTGCTGGAGCTGCGTCGCGCTTGCGACGCAACTCCAGCAGTGCGCCAACCTTCCGCCATCAGATGCGTCACACATCTGTTTATACTTGCGCCACGATGCGCTGCATTGTAAATGCGGCGCATCTATTGTGGCGCAAGGGTAAACTTTTGTGACGCATCTTTCCTGGCGCATACCTGCTGATTTGCAGGGATGCGCCAGGAAACATAAATCTGCCCCAAAGTGTGTTTAACTTCATTTATTTGTGAATTTCACCTTAATAAAATTGTAGTAGGTCACCACTTTGAGCTCAATAAGGAATCATTTGTACTTCACTGAGTTGAATAATACCTAATGTAAGCACATTTAGTGAATATTTACATTTCATTAATGAGCGTCCGATTGTAAATATTTAATAATACTGTAATGTGCTTCCGTTTTGATTCTTGAGTTCGCTTAGCTTGATGTTAGCCTTAGCTGGTCATTGCACATTTTAAGGTTTTCCAGTGTGATGTTTTTCTTTGCTCTGCAGGTGTGTTATCGGGTTCCTCATTAGGTAAAGGAAATGGTGATTGCTGTGCAGTAGGCTGATAGCGAGGCAGCCTGAGAGTGAAAAGCTGGCAGCCGACAAGGAGGGATAACGGTGAAAGGAGCCTACTGTAACCAGCATACTAGGAAGATGCAACTCTCAAGCACAAGCACATAAGTATCTGAATGCGTGAGGATGGGAATTTACAGAGTTTACCAGTTCTGGAGAATGCCGCTGTGGGATGGGCTCTGGATTACGGGAGTGAGATATGGATCTTCTGGATCGTTTGATTGTGCTTCTAATTACTGTTACATAATAAGTTATGGGCCTCTTACTCTGACTTTGAGGAGGGCAGATCTCTTTATTGGGTTCCCCTGATTGGAAAGCTTAATGCTAGACACTCTTTTGCTTCCTATGAACTTCAACTGAGGTTCACATTATGCTGGCAGCTTCTTTCCCTTACCTGTAGAAATCCCCATTCATTACTTAATTTAGACAGAGCGAGTTTCTTTATGGACCACCTAATTTGGATATTGTGCATTCATTACATACTGATTGTTACCATTCTGCATTTCTCAATACTTAAAGTTAAGGTACTAATATTCTGCCTTTACTAATCTACTTCCTTAATCATAGTCAATTTCATTGATAGTGATTTGACAAACATTTAGAAAATAAACTTTTGTGGTTGAATACCATCCTCTCTGTCATCACTGAAAAGCCACATTGGTTTCACAGTATTTGAAATATATTTTAGATGAAAGCTCCTTCTCAATACTTCAGGTTGACAACCAAAGGTCCATATGAACAGTGGGGGATTCTATTTGGTGACATTACCAAGAGATTGAGATTCAAATACTGCCACTCCATTCAGTGATAGTGATGAGAGGATGGCATGTCACTGAAGTGTAAAGAGCAAAAATAATCTAGAGAAATCTGGAGTTGCCCAAGCCCAGTCCATGCTCTTAAAATCTATGGCCCTGTTTGAAAGATCAGTGGTGTTTCACTGGTTTTCAAGACGTTTGCAGCAACTTAGGTGTGTGTATTAAAAGGGTCACATGTCGTAATTGTGTATGTCGAGCTTGTGGTATTGATAACCTGTTTTCCATTTCCGGCTTCTCTGGAATAAAACGGGGGAAATCATTTTCAGGTGGAACAGCGATTGGCCTGTAGTTATTGACCCGAGGCTCCCGGAATTGTTGAACAGGTTATTGGAATGTTGATATCCAGTTGGCAAAAGTATGTGCGTTCATGTCCCTGATCTGGCGAGATGCCTTTGAATTTGGTACTGATAATCCTTCACAGTACTACGGATTAGAGGACAGGACAATCTCACTGTGTGATATTTATGGGCTGAGCAAAGAGGCTGCCTGCTGTGCCTGGGAATCCACTTGCAAATATGACAAATGATTTGATTCTTGACTACTGCAAAGGACTGACTGATGTGATGTGTTTTGTGTCTTACCAACTCGAGGTGTCACCACTTTCCCTCATGAGGATACTGCAATGACCTTACTCCTGGAGATTGGTTTCTGGTTGAGAAACTTGTCAGGAAGATATATCTGGTATCATTTCACTAAAAAGGGTCTTTCCAGGTCATCCTTTTGACAAATACAGCTGTCAAATATGGAGGACTACCTAACTGGGTTAATGCAGCGCATACTCAGCGAGTGGAGTGTCCCCTGGAAAATGTCACTATACCAATCACTGAAGCAGAACCCTTACTGGCTAGACACCCTGAAGGATCAGAGGTGGGTACAGAGACTGAACAAGAGCCCCAAGATCCATTGGCAATCTGAGATTTTGACTCGGTGGAGGTAGAGGTTGAGGCAGATGAAAGAACCTGGCCTTTGGCACAGGTGGAGACCGACATTGTTCCTGGTGAATGGTCGAGTAGTATAACGAACAGAGCTCGAGGCGAGGAAGAATTGCCAAGGCAACAATGGGGAGTAAGGCCAAGTTTGTCCATTGAACATATTCCACAAACCTTCTCTGAGGAAACTGTGAGTTGAGTGGCAGTAAAGACAAACAGCCAGTACTAAGAGGATTGAAAAGTGCATGGGTGCTTAAAGGAGGTAATCAGCTCCTGTGTAGATGTATTATCGAACCAGTGACATCAACCAAGTACGTTTTGATTTGGGTAGTAACAATGCAGTGCTAACAGAGCCTCCATGAATCTGAACCTCACAACAAAGTGTTGCTTCTTGAATTGATTCCATGACTTAATGAAATGAACAAAAAAAGTGTTTCTGTTAAACCAGATATGAAATTGAAGTTTGACATTTTTCGTGAACTTTGACATTTTAATGAAGTTTGCTTAAGGAATTGAGAAGATTCATTAGGGCTAAAGCTGCAGAATAAGAGTAGGGTTAGCATTCCAGAAAAAAGGTGGAGTAGAGATAGGGATGACTCATGAAGACTGCTTTATAAACTGACAAGTACATGTCATAATTTTTGCATTTTGCACAAGTAGAAAATTGCAGAGGATATGTGTGCTGCTATTTCTAATCTTAATTGTCTCATTGTAGTAAAGCTATGAATACCTATAATCCTGGCTGGCATAGACTGGAGTAATAATCATTGTTATAATGTTATTAGCTGCTTTTCTTATAAGATCCCACTGATGTCATCAGACCTAAACCTAATATCCTAAAAAAAAATCACACCTTTAATTTAAGGTGTTACACAAGAGTGCTTCAAAGGGAGACTTTTAAAAATATTGTAGTTTGCTTTCGGAATACTTTGACACAATAGATGTGAAGAATTGCTATGTTTGCACCCAAATGCCTGCTTCAGTAGCTGAGGGTATTATATGACGCCATAATCCTCTTACCTATGGAATCACCTGTAGAATTTTAGTTAGTATTTATATCGAAAGGATCACTTTGAATATTACTTTTTGAATTATAATAAGGTCTTTTCAGAAGTTTCGGTGTGCAAACACTTGGACTCACACCTAATGCAAATGCGATGAAAACATCCGGCCTCTAACTAAGCTTGAAACTGATGATGCCAATGGTCAGAATTTGACTAGTGGTGTGACTGCAATTGACAAGAAACGTATCGATGAATTAGAGAATAGAAGAAGGGTTTTGTGGAGAAAGTAAATGGGAAGAGTTCAGGGTAAAGATAAATGGGCAAAGAAAGAATTTAAGCTTAAGGAACTGTGAACTCAACCTACAATAACTTTAGATTGGTAACAGCTAGGCAAGTTGGGCAATTTTGGGGGATAAATGTGGTACATGACAAGGTCATGGGCGAAAGTAAGTTTGAACACACGTTTTAGTTGAGGAGCTATGACATGTGTGACCCACATGCATATATTTTGAAAATATCCAGAAGTTGGGCCGGTATATGTCATTTACCTGTAGTATTTCCAAAGATGTATCATATACAGAAGTTGTATGAGCAGGATGAGGGTTTCCCTGTTAGGCCAAAACATAGTAGTAGTGCTTCTGAAATCGCAGAAGAAATCTTTGGTGCCATGATTTCTTCAGTACAAGTTGTTTTAAATGACCTGAAGATTAAAAGCTTTCTACCATAGTAGCTACTTTATCAACTGGTTTCCGTGGATTATTGCTGGCAATTGATACTGAAATGATAGCTATCAGAGGTATGGTGTTGCAAAATCGTCTTGTATTTGATACTTTTCTGCCAAAAGAAGGCAGAGTCTGTTGAAGGTTCAGCAATGCTGCACCTACATACCATATAAGAGTGGAGAGATTAGAGGGTTTGTGGAAAACATCACTGATTTTAAACAGGACGTGAAGGAAATAGAAGCTGCAGCTTCTTGGGAAGCAGTGGGAAAGGGATTTTACGCTATAGGTAGTTGGTTTGGAAATGTAGGTAATGGGGTTTAAAGTGCTATAGCGAGGATCATAATTATATAGCAATTTGCTTGATTTGCTTTTTCGCTATGTTAAATGTTTCACATATATGAGATCAAAGAAAGTAGTGGTTGAGGAAATTGGAGTTAAGATAAGTAGAAGTAATTGAGAACTAGAAGAGAGCCAGTGTAAATTATGATGAAATTAAAGAATTGAACACAAGACTTTGAAAACAACATATTTCAGAGATGGTCTCAAGAAAGATTCATTTTAATTTGTGATGGCTATTTTAGCTATTAGACAGGAGATTGGAGCAGCATAAAAATAGGCTTCACTTTCTATACATCATTTATGTTCATTTTCATGTAAAATATGTATAAAACGTGTGTTTAACTTTATTAACTTGTGTATTTATCTTAATAAAATTGTAATAGGTCACCACTTTGAGCACAATAGGAAATTACATTTATTTGTGCTAAATTGAATAATAAGCAATATAACAATATTTACTGAATATTTACATTTCAATAATGATAGTTCAATTGTAAATGATTAATAATACTGTAATATTCTTCCATATTGATTATTGAGTTCACTTAGCTTGAGGTTTGGCCTTAGCTGGGCATTGCACATTTTAAAGTTTGCCAGTATGCTGTTTCTCGTCCCTCTATGGTTGTGTTATTGGGTTCCTTGTTAGTTAGAGAAAAGGTTTATTGTTTTGTATTAGGCTGCTAGTGAGGCCTGAGAATGGAAAGCTGGCAGCAGATGCTGAAGGATGATAGAACAAAGAGCCTATTAGGACGATGCAACTTTAAAACACAAACAGATGTGTACCTCATTGTGTGAGAATAGGAATTTAGGGAGATTACCAGTTGCCACCATGAGATTAGCACAGTACTGTGGGAGAGAGATATGGATGTCCTGGAAACTTATATTTTGCTCTTAATTAGTGGTCCATAGTTTGTTAGGGGGAGTTCTTACTCTTATTTTGAGTAGAGGTGATCTTGTTACTGTGTTTCTTCTGAGTGGAAAGCTACATGCTGGTCACTGTTTCACTTCCTCTGAACTTCTTCTGAGGTTCATATAATGCTGACACCTTCTTTCCCTTGCCTGTAAAAATGTCAGACTATCTTTCATTACTTATTTTAGACAGGGCGAGTTTCTTTATAGACCACCTAATTTGGATATTTTGCATTCTTTACATACTGATTGTTACCATTCTGTATTTTATAATGCTTAATTTTAATGTACTCAGTCAGTCAGTCAGTCAATTACTTTTATTCGATCAGTAAAAGATCATAAAAAGAGACAAAACAGACATAAAATCACAATACATAAAATACAGGGCAAAAATACATCAATTACAAATCTGGTAATGGAAAACATAATCAAAATTTAAAAATGTGAAGAGAACATATTTCATAGGTTCAATTCTGAGTTAAAAAGAATAAATGAGGTGTAAAGATAAAATTTCCATCTAAAAGACTAACAGGGATGGGATACTCCATAACTACGGGCCAACGTCCATGACAACCGCATCAATTATGTTAAAAGTAGGCCGCTCTCTAGCACGCTTCTTACTGATGCGAACAGCTGCGACTAAAAAGTTTGCTACATAAAAAGCAATAGTAATGTTAGGCAGGAGTTGCAAGAACAGAAGCGCTGGCCGAACCTGAACATAGCCAGCCCCTTTAAGTAGAGGTAACAAGTATTTTGTTCTAATCTGTGCAAAATGCTCACAAAACATAGTAAAATGTAGTGTGTCTTGGCAAGAAAAATTATCACAGTCACATGGGGTAGCATTATCAGGGGTAGCCCATGTGGGATAAAAACCTAGCACATAATGTATCAAATTTAAGCGGAATTTGATCAGGAGAGACCTGTGAAGTGGACTGGTTACAAATGCCAGGTAGGGTTTAAGTCCAGGAACAGTGATTAACCCATAGTTCCTTCTCACTACCGGCTTGTTTAATTCGATGTCCTCCCTCTCGGCCATAAATCTTGTCAATAGTGCGGTCTTAATCCCCATGATGTCCTTCTTATTGATACGGTCAGGGGAATTAAATAGCTCTGGTCGACACACTATGCTCAACATCTTTTTAACATATACTAGCCATGGAATTGTATGGGCTCTATCCAGGGCAAGGCAATCCTTAAGTATTAAATGGGTTAAAAGAATGTCTTGGTTAAGCCAGGTTTTTAACCAACATATAACAGGTGCCATTTTGATTAAGTCAACAACAAACCCCAAACCCAATTCTGAATGTGTTGTAAAAGTGGGTGTGGACTGGGGAACAGACAGCAAGGATCTTAAAAACTTGTTTTCCACCCTCTGAATGGTGTCATTATTAGAATAGCCCCATATGGCAGAGCCATAGGTGGCTATTGCCAAAGATTTGGCTTTATAAACTTTCAAAATGGCCTCCAGGGGGCGAGTACCCAACCGTTTAGCAAAGCCAAGTATAGCTGCAGCAGATCTTGCCATTGAATTGCCTTTTAGTTTATGTTGAGGGCCCCACGTGCCTTTCTCGTCGAAAATAACCCCTAAATAGGTAAAAATTGGAACCCTTTTGACCTCGTGGCCTAAACAAAAAAAGGATTTAGATTTCTTTTTCCTACTGGCCTGGCCAGTGATCATGACCTGTGATTTTTGGGTCTTAATTTTCAGGTCTAATGATGTCATAAAGTCACCGAAAGAGGCCAATAGTCTGTCAAGAGCCACCCCTGAACGCGCCAAAAGCACGGCGTCATCCGCGTATAGGAGAACTGGGATCTTGGTGTCTCCTACACGAGGTACATCCACCGCTGCGTTGGCCAGGGCTGGGTCCAGGGCATTTATATAAAGTGTGAAAAGGAGAGGTGACAATATGCACCCCTGCCTTACACCCCTCTCTGACTTGAAGCGACTGGTGCACCTTCCCCCCTGGGTAACTCTCACCGAGGCTGATAAGCCACGATGGAGATCCGCCAAAAATCCAACCAGAGGGGGATCAACCCCAATATCCAGAAGAATACTCCACAATTTCGACCTGTTAACCAGGTCAAAGGCTGAGGAGAGGTCCATGAAGGCCATGTACAGAGACCCCTTCTTTGCAATGGTGTATTTGCAAATAAGTAAGTGGAGATTTAAACATTGATCCTGCGTACTCCTGCTAGCCCTAAAACCATATTGGGCGTCAGATAATATACTGCTACCCACCAGCCAAGTGTTCAATCTACCCAGAATGACTCTGCCTAAGATTTTAACGGCAGAGTCAATTAGGGAGATAGGCCTATCACAGGCCGGGTCATCCCTCTGGCCTTTTTTAAAAATTGGAATAATTGTAGATATCGCCCAGGACTCGGGGATATTCTTATCTCTCGCGGCATTGAAAACATTAGTTAGTATTTTGGCCCACAGTTTAGGAGCAGACCTATATAGGTCAGCAGGGACGCCATCAGGGCCTGGTGCCTTACTTTTAGATGTCTCTAGGATGGCTTTTTCTACATCCTCCTCCTTGAAGGCCGAAACTGGACCAACCTGGTTTAAGGGTGACAGCCCCTCTGAATTCCCAGGCGAGACAGAACTATAAATTTTTTCGAAGTGGGCTAACCACTGTTCGTCAGGAATACTACATTCCATGGCCTGATTCTCGCTACCGGAAAAAAAGGGGTGATTTATCAATCCCCAAAATTTGGAGCTATCCCGCAGGGTATCCGGTAACAGTAAGTTATTCCAGGCTTCTTCCTGGATCTCGTATTTACGAGCTTTAATAGCCAATTTATACTGTTTCCTCAAAGAAATGATTAGAGGTCTGTTTCTCGGTTTACCCTTTATTGCCTTCAAAAGAGCAGAATGAGCCTTGGTGCAATTGGTATTAAACCATTTTTTACCTGTAACACAGCCTGACTTGGATTTAGCCAGGAGGGCCGCATTTATATGTAGGCAAATAATAGCAAAAGCCTCAACTATACTGGAGTTGGTGTTAGCGTGATCTAGGCATATACCCATCTCTGGTTCAACCTTAGACAGGACTTCTTGAAGGAAAGAAATCGGGGACACCTGAGCCCATTTTAACCTCCTGCCCTGGTCTTTTACTACCAGGGCTCTAGTTCCCAGAATACTAGAATCTTTAAAGACCAAGAGCCCATCCGTGGCAACCTCGACTATCACCGGGTTGTGGTCACTGAATGCGGAGTCCTCCACCCTGTAATTTAAAATCAAAGGGAAAATCAAAGAAGAAACAAAAATGTAATCAATGACTGACCCTGAATTAGGGCCTTTAAAGGTACACGGTCTCTGCCCTTCCGTGCAGCGACCAGGTTCAGAGATGTCTGAGGAAGCCAATAGGCTCTCCAAGGCCTCGCCTGATTTGGTATGTTCAAAATGTGTGGATGATGCGTAGGGAGAACCCTCCTCATCATCCAAAATACAACCTAGGCTGCAAGGATGGACATTGAAATCGCCCATTAAAATGACCTCAAAACTATTATGTGACGCCCTGTATTTATCCAGAACCTCCCCCAGAGATTCTAGATGGTAATTTAGACTGACACTATCTTTAGAGTTATAAAAATTAATCAAAAGCGGAGAAGGTGAATTTGCCACCACTAGTTCTACAGCTAAGCAGTGTTGGGAGCCAGAATCAACCTGTTTAGCAGATCCTTTCAGGTTCAAGGAAACGAGCAAAGCAAGGCCCCCCTTAGCCCTCCCCGCCAAGCTGGGTGTGGCTGGAATATAAAAGTGAACATAACCGTCCAAAAAAAGGTTATTTGCTGTGTCCCAGGTTTCCTGCAATGCGATAATACCATGGGACAGAACATAACCAACCCATAGGTCATCCTGACTTTTGAGTCTGATGCCAGCAACATTCCAGCTTAAAATTTTGCAGGTATTTTTTTTTTGGGTTAAGTCATGCGACTCACTAACAACTACACCCTTTCCCTCAGATCTAATTCGCGAGTTGTTAACAGAGGGAGACGTGCTAGAAGAAGGCCCCTCCAAGCCCGGTCAGGCTGAGGCTTCCGGGTGATATATGTTATCAGTACGCTGTGTGGGAAATATTACAAAATTTGGGTTGGTTCCACTTCTTTCCTGGGTTTGATCAAGGCTTCCAGGGGTGTTGAGGTAAGGATTATAAAAATACCTTAAATCATGAACCCTTATTTCTGACCTATCCCAACTAGGTGGATGGTCACAAATAAAGCGCACCACTCGGCTGTCCTTAAAGTTAATGATGATGCAATCCCCTTGGACATTTTTTGGTCTAGGACCCACCCAGCTGACTCTTCTGGCAAAGAGAATTTTCCCGTCCAAAAAGTTCGGGATGGGTCTCTTTTGATTGAGCCAGAAAATCACTTAATTTTTAAGTTGTTGATAAGATTCCTCTGTATCAATTTTCAATTCCGGAACGCCGGACAAAACAACAACGTAAGGAATAGATTCAGGTGGTAGGTGGATGCAAATATTAGAGGATTTAATTGTTCTGTCTCCAGGATCTGTGTTTAAACCTTTATGTGAAGACCTACTAGCCGATTTAGTTCCAGGTAAATCCCTTAAACCAACCTTGTCATGACTACCACCTTGAGTACTGGTGATGTCTACTATCGAAGTTCTAGGAGGAACTACCCTAGAGTCAACTATAGGGGGTATGTCAGTGATGGGAGGAGAAAGTGGCGGAGCAGGAAGGGTAGGGTTCACCTTAATAGAATTAACACTGTCCTTGGTGGCTAATTTAATGACATTTTTTAATGAGCAAAAATTATCTAAAATAGTTTGCTCAAGTCGATCTACTTTGTCAGAGACCACCTTTACCCTTTCCAGAAGTGGTAATAATAGGGAACGGACTACTTGTTCGATCTGGGGGATCAAATCACTATGTTGGGGCTGGTCCAAATGCCTATTGGCAGTCTCATCCAAAGTAGTGTTATCGGCAAGCTGAACCACGCCAGGCTTCGATGGTGGGCAAATCGTAATGTTAGAATGCTTTGCCAGTCTCCCGCCCTGAGACAGCCCATCTCTCTTCCTCTTAAAGGCTGCACTGTTAACACCCTTTTTATGGGCTCTTGTCTGTGGATGAATAGGGACAGGTTGAGAGTGAATCGAAGCACTAGTGACTGCAAGGAGAACCTCTCTCGGGGCATCATTTGTGTCATTTCGGTCGGCTGATGTAATGGTGCAATCCGCTAAGTCCCGCTGCTGCACAACATCTTCCACGCCCTGCAATACAGAGTTCTTAGGGGATTTTGCTAAGGCAAGTATACCTAATGACGAGCGTCTAGCTTGACTTAGCTCGGCGGATAACCGGCGCTCAGTAATTGCTAGTTCTTGTTCTAAAACCGAAACAGCTCTCGTGATAAAATGATCCATAGTGCCAGACACAGACCCACCTCCTCCCAAACGCTTCCCCTTGCCTGCCATCATGCACTGTATACACTGTATACAACCCTATCAAAAGATGCAGTCCCAGGACAATGTTGGCGATATAATATAACGGTAATCCGAGTGTTGAGTCACAGTACTGCTTTTCACATTACCAACCAAAAGGATCAGCAGCCTCAAAAAATACATATGCAGTACACTCTACTCGTATCACCAAAGTCAAAACAATGTGCAAATCTACCTTCCTGATGATGCACGCGTAGAAGTATTAGAGGGGTGGCCCAGTCCAGTCAGGTTCAGGCAGTGACGGGCAAGGACGGGCCCACCCTTGGCCTGGGCTTCGCCCGGGCGCGGCCCGCGCGCGTCCCGCGCTGCGGGTCTACCTCCGCGACTTTAACCCTCCCCGGCGCTGCCTGCTGACGTGAAAGGCAGGCGCCCGGGAGAGGGAATGCTGGGGGCTGTGGTTCGTTGGATCTTTCCGCCGTTCCCCTCACGGCACTGCTGCAACCCGGGCAAAAGCTCTGGCTTGAAACGCCGTTCCCCTCACGGCTGGTGCAGTGATCAGCTCCTTGCGAAGTGCCTGGGAAAAGCGTCCCGCGCTGCGGGTCTACCTCCGCGACTTTAACCCTCCCCGGCGCTGCCTGCTGACGTGAAAGGCAGGCGCCCGGGAGAGGGAATGCTGGGGGCTGTGGTTCGTTGGATCTTTCCGCCGTTCCCCTCACGGCACTGCTGCAACCCGGGCAAAAGTTCTGGCTTGAAACGCCGTTCCCCTCACGGCTGGTGCAGTGATCAGCTCCTTGCGAAGTGCCTGAGAAAAGCGTCCCGCGCTGCGGGTCTACCTCCGCGACTTTAACCCTCCCCGGCGCTGCCTGCTGAAGTGAAAGGCATGCGCCCGGGAGAGGGAATGCTGGGGGCTGTGGTTCGTTGGATCTTTCCGCCGTTCCCCTCACGGCACTGCTGCAACCCGGGCAAAAGTTCCGGCTTGAAACGCCGTTCCCCTCATGGCTGGTGCAGTGATCAGCTCCTTGCGAAGTGCCTGAGAAAAGCGTCCCGCGCTGCGGGTCTACCTCCGCGACTTTAACCCTCCCCGGCGCTGCCTGCTGACGTGAAAGGCAGGCGCCCGGGAGAGGGAATGCTGGGGGCTGTGGTTCGTTGGATCTTTCCGCCGTTCCCCTCACGGCACTGCTGCAACCCGGGCAAAAGTTCCGGCTTGAAACGCCGTTCCCCTCACGGCTGGTGCAGTGATCAGCTCCTTGCCAAGTGCCTGAGAAAAGCGTCCATTGGCAATCTGAGATTTTGACTTGGTGGAGGTAGAGGTTGAGGCAGATGAAAGAACCTGGCCTTTGGCACAGGTGGAGACCGACATTGTTCCTGGTGAATGGTCGAGTAGTATAACGAACAGAGCTCGAGGCGAGGAAGAATTGCCAAGGCAACAATGGGGAGTAAGGCCAAGTTTGTCCATTGAACATATTCCACAAACCTTCTCTGAGGAAACTGTGAGTTGAGTGGCAGTAAAGACAAACAGCCAGTACTAAGAGGATTGAAAAGTGCATGGGTGCTTAAAGGAGGTAATCAGCTCCTGTGTAGATGTATTATCGAACCAGTGACATCAACCAAGTACGTTTTGATTTGGGTAGTAACAATGCAGTGCTAACAGAGCCTCCATGAATCTGAACCTCACAACAAAGTGTTGCTTCTTGAATTGATTCCAAGACTTAATGAAATGAACAAAAAAAGTGTTTCTGTTAAACCAGTTCTGAAATTGAAGTTTGACATTTTTCGTGAACTTTGACATTTTAATGAAGTTTGCTTAAGGAATTGAGAAGATTCATTAGGGCTAAAGCTGCAGAATAAGAGTAGGGTTGCATTCCAGAAAAAAGGTGGAGTAGAGATAGGGATGACTCATGAAGACTGCTTTATATACTGACAAGTACATGTCATAATTTTTGCATTTTGCACAAGTAGAAAATTGCAGAGGATATGTGTGCTGCTATTTCTAATCTTAATTGTCTCATTGTAGTAAAGCTATGAATACCTATAATCCTGGCTGGCATAGACTGGAGTAATAATCATTGTTATAATGTTATTAGCTGCTTTGCTTATAAGATCCCACTGATGTCATCAGACCTAAACCTAATATCCTAAAAAAAATTCACACCTTTAATTTAAGGTGTTACACAAGAGTGCTTCAAAGGGAGACTTTTAAAAATATTGTAGTTTGCTTTCGGAATACTTTGACACAATAGATGTGAAGAATTGCTATGTTTGCACCCAAATGCCTGCTTCAGTAGCTGAGGGTATTATATGACGCCATAATCCTCTTACCTATGGAATCACCTGTAGAATTTTAGTTAGTATTTATATCGAAAGGATCACTTTGAATATTACTTTTTGAATTGTAATAAGGTCTTTTCAGAAGTTTCGGTGTGCAAACACTTGGACTCACACCTAATGCAAATGCGATGAAAACATCCGGCCTCTAACTAAGCTTGAAACTGATGATGCCAATAGTCAGAATTTGACTTGTGGTGTGACTGCAATTGACAAGAAACGTATCGATGAATTAGAGAATAGAAGAAGGGTTTTGAGGAGAAAGTAAATGGGAAGAGTTCAGGGTAAAGATAAATGGACAAAGAAAGAATTTAAGCATAAGGAACTGTGAACTCAACCTACAATAACTTTAGATTGGTAACAGCTTGGCAAGTTGGGCAATTTTGGGGGATAAATGTGGTACATGACAAGGTCATGGGCGAAAGTAAGTTTGAACACACGTTTTAGTTGAGGAGCTATGACATGTGTGACCCACATGCATATATTTTGAAAATATCCAGAAGTCGGGCCGGTATATGTCATTTACCTGTAGTATTTCCAAAGATGTATCATATACAGAAGTTGTATGAGCAGGATGAGGGTTTCCCTGTTAGGCCAAAACATAGTAGTAGTGCTTCTGAAATCGCAGAAGAAATCTTTGGTGCCATGATTTCTTCAGTACAAGTTGTTTTAAATGACCTGAAGATTAAAAGCTTTCTACCATAGTAGCTACTTTATCAACTGGTTTCCGTGGATTATTGCTGGCAATTGATACTGAAATGATAGCTATCAGAGGTATGGTGTTGCAAAATCGTCTTGTATTTGATACTTTTCTGCCAAAAGAAGGCAGAGTCTGTTGAAGGTTCAGCAATGCTGCACCTACATACCATATAAGAGTGGAGAGATTAGAGGGTTTGTGGAAAACATCACTGATTTTAAACAGGACGTGAAGGAAATAGAAGCTGCAGCTTCTTGGGAAGCAGTTGGAAAGGGATTTTACGCTATAGGTAGTTGGTTTGGAAATGTAGGTAATGGGGTTTTAAGTGCTATAGCGAGGATCATAATTATATAGCAATTTGCTTGATTTGCTTTTTCGCTATGTTAAATGTTTCACATATATGAGATCAAAGAAAGTAGTGGTTGAGGAAATTGGAGTTAAGATAAGTAGAAGTAATTGAGAACTAGAAGAGAGCCAGTGTAAATTATGATGAAATTAAAGAATTGAACACAAGACTTTGAAAACAACATATTTCAGAGATGGTCTCAAGAAAGATTCATTTTAATTTGTGATGGCTATTTTAGCTATCAGACAGGAGATTGGAGCAGCATAAAAATAGGCTTCACTTTCTATACATCATTTATGTTCATTTTCATGTAAAATATGTATAAAACGTGTGTTTAACTTTATTAACTTGTGCATTTATCTTAATAAAATTGTAATAGGTCACCACTTTGAGCACAATAGGAAATTACATTTATTTGTGCTAAATTGAATAATAAGCAATATAACAATATTTACTGAATATTTACATTTCAATAATGATAGTTCAATTGTAAATGATTAATAATACTGTAATATTCTTCCATATTGATTATTGAGTTCACTTAGCTTGAGGTTTGGCCTTAGCTGGGCATTGCACATTTTAAAGTTTGCCAGTATGCTGTTTCTCGTCCCTCTATGGTTGTGTTATTGGGTTCCTTGTTAGTTAGAGAAAAGGTTTATTGTTTTGTATTAGGCTGCTAGTGAGGCCTGAGAATGGAAAGCTGGCAGCAGATGCTGAAGGATGATAGAACAAAGAGCCTATTAGGACGATACAACTTTAAAACACAAACAGATGTGTACCTCATTGTGTGAGAATAGGAATTTAGGGAGATTACCAGTTGCCACCATGAGATTAGCACAGTACTGTGGGAGAGAGATATGGATGTCCTGGAAACTTATATTTTGCTCTTAATTAGTGGTCCATAGTTTGTTAGGGGGAGTTCTTACTCTTATTTTGAGTAGAGGTGATCTTGTTACTGTGTTTCTTCTGAGTGGAAAGCTACATGCTGGTCACTGTTTCACTTCCTCTGAACTTCTTCTGAGGTTCATATAATGCTGACACCTTCTTTCCCTTGCCTGTAAAAATGTCAGACTATCTTTCATTACTTATTTTAGACAGGGCGAGTTTCTTTATAGACCACCTAATTTGGATATTTTGCATTCTTTACATACTGATTGTTACCATTCTGTATTTTATAATGCTTAATTTTAATGTACTCGATCAGATAAATATTTTGGCTGTACTAATATACTTTCTTAATCATTGCCTATTTCTTTGATTCTGATATGACAAACATTTAGAAAGTAAACCTTTATGGTTGAATACGATCCTCTCTGTTGTTATTGTGAAGCCACATTGGTTTCACCTTATTTGTCATGTATTTCCAATGTTAGCTTCTTCTCAATGCTTCTAGACGACAACCAAAGATCCATATGACCAGTGGGGGATTCTGTTTGATTACTTTACCCAGAGATTGAGATTCAAATACCTCCTCTCTATCAGGAGTAAATAGAATAGAAAAGTCATAACACGATGTTCCGCTAGCCTGAATGCACCCCATAAATGCAGTTTTGTAGAGCCTCTAAAAAAGTGCTCTTTCTAAAAGTCTTAATTTTGCTAACATATACGACTTTACACTGGAAGACTGCTAACAAACCTCTTAATAAGCTCTAATCCTAAACATGGTGAACACCAAATAACGTACTTTACTTCTCACTAGGGCTACAGTAAAATGGGACAATAATTGCATCAGTGTTATGAAGTGTCAATTATCGCGTTTGTTGTAGTTTGTAGCTAAACCACACATAGTTGCTTAAAAATCATTGCTTTAGGGTTGTACTATAGCCATGTACTGCCGTAGTCAAATGGTGCACCAAGCCCATGTTAAAGTAAACAATTATGGCATGTTAAAAAGCCTACAATTTACATTAGGGAAGTAATCTATGAGTAGTGCTGTGGCGTCCATAAGGCCTGGGTGTGATTCCTGTAAAAGTGAGACATACTAAATATTAAATTAATATGCCTGTACAATGCCAGAATTCAAGTGCTATCTCATTAAATTGGTTACATTACATTTTCCCGCAGTTATTGCTTGCTAAAGAATAAATGTTATATTCTAGTTAGGTACATCAGGGACAGGTCTATATAAATCAACTTTGACCATTGTAATATTTTTCAAAATGATAATTAATTGAGTATCACTGATATTTGGCAAATATTTTCTAAAGATGATTTTGACAAACTGCTGCCAGGCCCTGGGCCGACCCCGAACTGGTTTTGCAAGTCTCACATTCTTATAGTGACAGTAATTAGCATAGCATAGCTAAAGCATGCAGCGGATTCCATCATAGTACAAATGATCAATAGCCTGCTAACATCTACTCTAACAATCTTCTTATGAGAGGGAAATAAAAAGGTACACCAAAAGGGCACCACGGAGAAGTGGTAGAAACTTTCAGAGTAGCATTTTTATAGTAAATAGGGTTCCCATGTGCAGTGTGCTTTTGATGGTATCCTGTTCATAGGCAGAATGTCTCTAGTTCTACTAGTAGGATGTCATGGGTCCAGAGCCAGCCTTAGTTGGTTTTGCAGGGGTGATAAGGGGAATGTTTTCACGATCACATTACAATTTCTGGATGGAAATACAGAGCTTCACACTTTAAAACAGGGGTATTTCCTATGTGAAATACCTCCAGAATATTGCTTTCTGGGATAGTTTTGGTCCAAGACAGTGTCACAAGAAGAGTTCTTACCATTGGCTAGTGTCGTACCTTGACAGGGAAAGATTAAGGGCCCTCTACTAAGGTGCCAATTTGTTGTGTTATCACTACCAGCAGCTCAGAACACTGCTGGATTTGAAGAGAAAAGGAGGTCAGGAACATTGCATTTGTGTGTATCTGTTGAAAGGAATGAAGCCTTGTGTGCTCTTCATATAAGCTAGAACAGTAAGTGGTTCTCAAGGGTCATAGTAGTTGGGCTCATATTGACCCAAATACAAGGGGAAGGAAATGCAGAATAAACAAACTGATGAACTGAGCTGTGCTGGGACCCGGCTGAAGAGTGTGTTTAATCTTGCCTCCACGTTTTTGTCTGTGTCCTGGTACCCTAGAGTCTGTGTCTTGTGGTGAGAGATGTTTATAAGTGACCAGGAGAAAGAACTTCACCAACCAAGAAATGCATGACTTTGAAAACCCCCAGAATTAGGCTAACCGAATAAAGTGCAGCAGAAGTTGCCCAACAAAGGTACAACCTTGGTAGAAGACTTTTTCATAGTCATTCCCCTATTATTTTTAGTGGTGAAACATGAGCTTTGTAGTGGAATTGAGGAATGCAGGTATTCAGTCTTAAGGAGCCCTGCCTAGTGTTGGCTCTTGGCCTTATCTGTCTGGAGAATTGTGAGCTCCAAAATACTTCCATGTATGAACATCTGGTAATAAGAGGACCTTGACAGCAACAATTTCAAATTTTATACACTGAGAATATTTTTGCATTAAAATCCAAAGTCTTCAGCAGGACTTCGCATTCAGTGCATCTTCGCTCATTGGGCCCTCCCCATTCTTTTCCTGCCTATAGAGAAGAGACTAAGAGCAACAATGAAAGATTCTAACAGGACGGGGAGGCAAGGTGCTCCCAGTGGTAAGACAATTTCAGTAACTAAACTAACTCCTTTCCCAACCTGCAGATTTTAGTGCCGAAACAGAAATCTTCAGTGGGACATTGACTTCATTGTAGCCAGACTCATGGAGCTGTTGCTGTCTAAATTCTCTTGCCTTGATCAACTGGCAGATTTTGACTTCCATTTTTGTGACTATGTGAAAAGGTAACTATGTTGAACAAAGAATAGTTAGGTTAACCTGACCTTCACTGCATTAGGGTCAATCAATCAATCAATCAAGAAATTTGTATAGCGCGCTACTCACCCGGAGGGTCTCAAGGCGCTTGGGGGGGGGAGGTCTGCTACTGCTCGAACAGCCAGGTCTTGAGTTGCTTCCTGAAGGAGAGGTGGTCTTGGGTCAGACGAAGGTGGATGGGGAGGGAGTTCCACGTCTTGGCTGCCAGGTAGGAGAAGGATCTTCCTCCCATGGTGGCTTTTTGGACGTGTGGAACGGCGGCGAGGGCGTGGCTGGTCGATCGTAGCTGACGGGTGGGAGTGTAGAAGGTCAGGCGGTTGTTGAGGTACCTGGGGCCCAGGTCGTGGAGGGCCTTGTGTGCGTGGGTGAGGAGTCGGAACGTGATTCTCTTGCTGACGGGGAGCCAGTGGAGGTCTCTCAGGTGTCCGGAGATGTGGCTGTGTCGGGGGATGTCCAGGATGCGTCGTGCGGAGGCGTTCTGGATTCGTTGGAGTCTTATCTGAAGTTTGATTGTGGTTCCGGTGTAGAGGGTGTTCCCGTAGTCCAGTCGGCTGGTGACGAGGGCCTTGGTGACCGTCTTCCTGGTTTCGGTGGGGATCCAACGGAAGATCTTACGGAGCATGCGTAGGATGTTGAAACATGATGATGAGACGGCGTTGACTTGTCTGGTCATCGAGAGTGAGGAGTCCAGGATGAATCCCAGGTTGCGTGCGTGGTCCGTTGGTTTGGGTGTGCTGCCAAGGGCCGGGGGCCACCATGAGTCGTCCCATGCAGAGGGTGAAGATCCGAGGATGAGGATTTCCGTCTTGTCTGAGTTCAGTTTCAGGTGGCTGTTCATCATCCATTCAGCTACGTCTTTCATCCCTTCGTGTAGGTTGGTTCTGGCGGTGGTTGGGTTGTTGGTGAGGGAGAAGATCAGCTGGGTGTCGTCGGCATAGGAGATGATGTTGAGGTTGTGTTGGCATGCGATGGCCGCGAGGGGGCTCATGTAGACGTTGAAGAGGGTGGGGCTGAGTGATGATCCTTGTGGTACGCCGCAGATGACTTCAGTGGCCTCGGATCTGAATGGGGGGAGGCGGACTCTCTGGGTTCTTCCTGCGAGGAACGAGATGATCCATTCTAGAGCCTTCTCTTGGATTCCGATGTTGTTGAGGCGCTGCACTAGGGTGCGGTGGCAGACAGTGTCAAACGCTGCAGAGAGGTCCAGGAGGATGAGGGCCGCTGTTTCCCCTTTGTCAAGCAGGGCTCGGATGTCATCAGTGGCTGCAATGAGGGCGGTCTCGGTGCTGTGGTTGGCTCAGAAGCCGGACTGCGAGTGGTCGAGGGATCCGTTCGTCTCGAGGAAGGCGGCGAGCTGTCTGTTGACGGTCTTCTCGATGACTTTGGCAGGAAACGGGAGGAGCGAGATGGGGTGGTAGTTCTTGAGGTCGGTGGGGTCTGCTGATGGCTTCTTCAGGAGGGCGCTGAGTTCGGCATGCTTCCAGCTCTCCGGGAAGGTGGGGGTGTTAAAGGAGCAGTTGATGATGTCCCGGAGTTGGGGTGCGATGAAGGAGTCTGCCTTGTTGAAGACGTGGTGGGGGCATGGGTCGGTTGGTGATCCGGAGTGGATGGTGTTCATCGTGTGGCTGGTGTCTTCAGTGCTGACTGGGGTCCAGGCATGGAGGGTGGTGGTAGGGGGCGTTGGTTCAGTGGTTGGGTGCATTGTCTGTGCGCCGAAGCTGTTGTGTATGTCGGCGATCTTACTGTGGAAGAATGAGGCGAGCGAGTCGCAGAGTTCTTGCGAGGGGGTGATGTCGTTGGTTCCGGCGCTGTGGTTGGAGAGCTCTTTGACGATGCTGAAGAGTTAATTGCTGTTGTGTGCGTTGTTGTCTAGTCATTCCTTGAATGCTGTCTTCTTGGTGGTGTGGATCAGCTGGTGGTGTTTGCGGGTGGCGTGCTTGAGGGCAGTCACATTGTCTGTAGTCGGGTCTTTGCGCCAGGCTTTCTCGAGGGTACGGCAGTTCTTCTTGGAGTTCTTGAGATCGTCATTGAACCAGGAGACTTTCTTGCTGCCGGGTCTGCTGGGATGGTTTTTCAGGGGTGCCAGGTCATTGGCGCAGTTGGTGATCCACTGTGTGAGGTTGTTGGCTGCCTGGTTGGGGTTCGTTGAGCTGGCGGGAGGATTCTGGTTCAGGGATGTGGTGAGCTGGTCGGTGGTGATCTTCTTCCAGTTCCTGCGGGGAACCTGTTGCGGGTGGTGGTGAGTCAAGGTCAGCCTAAAAAGACATAACTGACCAGTGGCACTGTGATATTTCTTGGATTTTTTCAATTTCAAAATATTAAAATGTATATCGCCTTGTCCCTTTTTCAAATGTGTACTCTTTCTGTGTCTTGTTACATATCGATTTATCGCATTGTTACTAAATAGCTGGTGCTATTTTACTGTTTGTATTTTAATCTATATGTTGTTTTCATGCTGTTTAAATACTTTACTTGCTTTCAGTGCTTAATTTATGAAAGAATAAGCGCCAAAGATCTGCTCTGAAGTTGGCACGGTGCTTGGAATCCCAAGGCTGGTTCGTCTGGAATCCACCTTATGGCTCTTTAATCAACTAACAGACACTCCCTGCCGATTTAATACATTTTCAGGTTCCTGCTCTTTCCCTTTGTAATAGTTTTTCAACTTTCTCCTTCTTTCTCCTTTGTGTTTTTCCTCTCTGGCTCTTATGAAAGTCTGATGAGGAAAAATAAGTGACAGTTGCCAAAATTAAACACTGATTGCTTTCTCTGAGGTAGGCATGACAATAGAGTTATTAGCTACAATGGATGACTCAGGGTTCCTTGTAGAAGCCTGCTTTAGACAGTATAAGGTTAATATGAGATCAAATACCGCTAGAATATTTTATTTTAGTATTATTTCGGTGAGCATGCCTGATTTGTGTGCTGATAGTCAGGATGCCATTATCATCAGACTCAGATACAATTGAGAAACTCATATTAGTCAAGAAGGGGTTAATGGCAGCAAATGCTTACACTTGGGCTCATGGACTCCATTTGTTCCAGCTGGTCATATCTGTGAAGCCTGCTTGCTGAAGTGAAAAAGCCCAGGCACAGAAAGGTACTGTATGGAGCTGAAGTAAAGTGCAGGATTGTAATAGTACCATGGAATATATCTGTTATCTTTTGTCTTAGACAGCTCTAGGTCAAAATGTTGAAGGCAGCAGTGCCTATGGTTTCGAATTCTCCTACCTGGAGCTCATAAAGATGAACTTCGAAAGCACACAAAGTCAAACATAATATTTTTTTAGATGGATAAGTTGTCAATGCAGTTTGATGGTTTTAAACAGACGTGACAGGATTTCGATTTCTGTAGGACAATCTCACCAAATAAGAGCACCTGCCTCAGTGATGGGCAGTTGGTATCATGTTCTGAACCTTGAGGAGCTTGCCAAGAAACTATTCTGTGCTTCCCAAACTTTTTAGAACCAGGACCCATTTTTTAGAAAAACTAGATTAAATGGACATGAAGCGGACGATGAATGTAATGAAGCGTTTTGTGGTAGTGCATTATTTCAAGACAGGACATTTTCCATTAAAAGGGTCATTGAATTTGCACAGAAATACCATTTTATATATTAATCTATTTGCATACACGTTATAATGTGTAGAAATCGGGTTTCAGTGGATATTTATTATGCGTGCATCTCCAAGTTAAGTGTCTTGATTTGTTCTAATTTTTCTAAAATATAAGGGGTCTATTTATGAGAGCCCTGTTTGACTTCTGCACCATGTAATCATGAGTAAGAAGATGCAATGCAACATCCATGGAATTTGATGCTGCACCAGTTTTACGGAAACATGTAAACCTTGGGACGCACCAAATCCGTATGCCTCCTGAGGTGAGGCGTTATGAGGAGAAATAACGTAATTTCTCCTCCTTCGCTTTGTCCTCTTTACATGTGTGCTGCATTTAACAGCACACATAAAAGAGGAAAATGCCTCTTTGGATTGTTTGTTTGCAGGAAGGTGCACTTTTTTGCAAAAAAAACAATCCTGCCTGCAATGGAAGCGTAGTGAAAATAAGAATGTCACAAGCATGCACCCTTGACTAATACTACGGGTAAATGAAAAGTGTCTAGAGCATTCAATCTCCCTCCCAAAGCGAACACAAGCCGTGGTGAAAGACTACATTTCCCAGATGAAATTAATTATTGACTTATCTATGCCCATACCTTTCATTAATTACCATAATTTTGTTTAGGCCACACAATCAAAAGTGGCTGATAGGTCTATAAAGGCTTTCCTTAGCTGCTGTATATTTGACAATCAATAAATTTAAATTGAGGCACTGATCAACAGTCCCTTTGCATTTTCTGAAGCTGTAGTGGGTTCCATTCAATATCTTGTTCTCCTGAGTCCATACCACTAAACTATGTAACAAACAATGGCCCATTGGTTTTACAGTGCTATCTAGCAGTGATGTTGGTCTATACATTTTCGCAATTTCTTTGCCCCCCTTTTTAGGTCTCACGCCTAGCGTTGCTCGCGCAGCAAGAGACCTCTTGTACGGGGTTTCAAAATGGAGCCAGGAATCACACATGCTCGTGCGTGTGCATTTCCTTTTGTGGCACGCTATTGGCCTTTGCGTGCATGTTGGGCACCTAGTAAGCGAGGAGAAGCTGCTGGATAGTTGAGTGTAACACACTCAGCAACAAAATGTTCCAGTGACGTAACCACTCCCTAAATTATGTGGTTTTCTTCTTTGATGCGCTGTCTAGTTGTGTGTTCTTAGTTACATGCCATTAGATGTTACGGGAGGTTCGCGCATGTGGTGTGACCTACACAAGGACATTACATTCGGAAGGGAGGTGTTGAGCATTTCAACGTCATGGGGCACTTGACGTCTGGTGCAGTAGTGTCTGTTCCGGGTTTGCTTTTTAATTATAGGCAGCTTCTTGGAAAGTACTCTCTCAGGCTGCAGACAGTTAGTATATTTTAAACGTAATAGAAAAAGAAAAAAGAAACAGGTGTCATGTCATTCCTACTGTTTTTGCAATTGTCGTTAAATTTGGGGTCCCATGATCCTATGGAGAGAGTGGAAGACAACTACAATATACCCACACAAAAGGGTCAGCAGGAGGGTGTGCTAGAAAGGCAGGTATCAGATGAAGAGGAAGAATGAAACAAGGGAGCAAGGCTGAAAATAATAGTGTGCATTAATCTTTTATATGTTGACGACTCATTGACTAGACCCTAGACCTACACTGAAATCCAGTCACTCTGGGATACATCCGCTTCTTTTTTTGTAGATCTTCATTTATGTGGACATTGTGGAGATGTTTGGAGAACATAACTGGAATCTACAGTTTATTCATTTGTAAATTGTAGGTGTTTCTGTCTCAAATAACTGGGTGTTGCATCGGGTCACTAAACATACTTTGTAGAAGTAGTTAGAGAAAGTGTGGTTTAACATCAGCACCACATAAGAAATGTATTCCAAAGTTTTTCAGGGCGACACTTCAATAAACTCTTTTACCAAAGCAAGAGTTTTTCCACATTAAGCATCTTTGAAACTGTCTTTCTAACGAGCGACGATCTGCCAGGTCATATTGTTTCAGAGGTTTTTTCGAGAAGTAGGATTTTAGCAGGCACTTAAAATGGCTGGAGTTAGCTAATCCCATGTAAAGGTAAACAGTTCCTCAAAAGATCCTTTCTTGATGTGTTGGATTGGGAGGCGATAATATTTCCTTATCAGGCGGGAGCCCATGGTAAAGGTCTATGTATTTTAAAGGACACAACTATATAAATATATCTATATATATATATCTATATATTTTATACTGGCGGTCGCCAGTAGATAGTTATAGTTAGGACCGAGTTTCCATAGGAAATCTGAAAATTCTATTTTGAATAACTTTGGCGCCGGTTGACGAATCCTCGCGAAATTTTCAAAACTAATGGGGCGCTCCGTTCAGCTCCTACCCTGAAAGTCTCGGGGTGATTCGTCAAGCGGGGGCTGAGAAAAAAGGGGGGTCCCAAAACACGTTTTCCCCATGCATTTTTCCATAGGACCTTTAGTCGAAAGTACAGCCCGAACGGCTGAACAGAATTACTTGAAATTTGGCAGAGAGGTAGTCCTCAGGTCAGGAAAGTGCCTTTTGCAGGTCTGGTGTCAATCTGTTCAGTAGTTCCGGAGAAAATAGCATTTAAAAGCATATAAATATCTGTAAGCGCTCACCGTGCGAGCACCCTAATGTGCGCGAGCGTAATTCTGATTGGTGGTTACATGTTAGTCAACGTTCGAATCGGTCGAAATCAGGAAGTGTCAGCCGCCATTTTGTTTGTTTTCAGTGCGAGAGTGAAAAAGGAAGGTGGCGAACGTGAAAAGGGGGCAGGGTAGAGAGTTTTTTTTTAAATCGCGGGGGTGCGCGCACGGTGCGTGCATGGTGAAAAAAAAAAAAAAAAGAATTTTCATACGTAGTTTATTGTAAAATAAATATATAAGAAAAATAATAATACATAAATAAATTAGCATTTAAAAAACCGTACAAATTCACTGAAAAAGCCATAGGTTTCACACACGTTATAGTTAGGAATTCGCGCGACTGCCACTCTATCACAAGGATGATGTCATCAGTGATGTCATGAGTGATGCCACTGACCATGTCATTAGTGATCTAATATGTGACGTCATGAGCAGTGGATTGCGGGCGTGCGAGTTATAGTTATCTGAACTAACTATAACGGGGGAATTTCATTGGTTTTTTACGAGTGAAATATCCACCTAACTATAACATGTGTGAAACCCATGGTTTTTTAAGTGAATTTGCAAGGTTTTTTAAATGCTAATTCCTAACTATAACGTGTGTGAAACCTATGGTTTTTTCAGTGAATATATATATATATATATATATATATATATATATATATATATATATAACTATATATATATATATATATTCACTGAAAAAACCATAGGTTTCAGGGGTGTTATAGTTAGCTGGACATTTCCCTCATACAAAACCCTAGAAATTCCCCTGTTATAGTTAGTTCAGCTAACTATAACTCGCGCCCCGCAATGCACTGCTGATGACGTCACATATTACATCACTCATGACATGGTCAGTGACATCACTGATGACATCACTCATGACATCTCAAATGACATCACTGATGACATTACTGATGACATCATCCAGTGACTGTGTGTTTCTGTAAATTTTAAATATGTTTTATATATTTATAGTGAAAGGCCTGTGGAAGAATGAGTGGCTGTACAAGTGTGTGAATGGATGATTTTCTAGGTGCGTAACTGACTCTATAAGTGAGTCATTAAATGTATCTTACTGCAGACTAGTGACTAAACTGTGTGAATGTCTGTATGTTTCTGTCTGTTGGTGTATAAGTGGCTGCATGGTTTTGTGAATAGCTATATGAGTGTCTATATGGGTTATCGATTGGTTGAGTATCTGTATGGGTGCCTGAGTGTTTGTGTGGGTAGGCTGTGTGTGACTGTGCATAGATGTGTGAGTGGGTGATTCTATGGGTGCATGGTTTTAAGAGTGCATCTGTGATGAACTGTATGGTTGAGTGAGTGTATGTATGGGTGTGTTAGGGATTGAATGTATATCTCAGTGGTACATTTGTGAATAACTACATATGTGAAAGGCAGTATATATGCGTGTAAGAGTATATAAGTGGGTATATGTGAGAGTGTGTGATTGTGAGAGTGGCTATATGGATGAGTGTGTGCTTGTATCAATGATTGTATAAGAGCGTAAGAATGTGGTACTATTTTTATGAGTAAGTGAACTTGAGTGTGTATAACTGCATAGGTGAGTAAATGGGAGTGTAATTAATTATTTGCATGACTGACTAGGTGTGACAGTACCTCTATGGATGATTGGTGGTGTGTGAGTGTCTATGTAGGTGTATAAATGCATATGATAGTCTTGTACGGAGTGACTGTAAGTATGAGTGACTGTACATGTGAATGAGTGGAGGTGTATGTAGACCTAAGAGTTAATAAGTGGGTATGTAGTTATTGGTATTGGAGTATCTATGGTTTTGAGAATGGACGTCTGAAATTTTGAGTTCGTGTATCAACGGTTAAATTAGGGTGTGAGAAGATGCAGTAATTTATCACATGGATGATGTCATCAGTGATGTCATCAGTGATGTCATTTGAGATGTCATCAGTGATGTCATCAGTGATGTCACTGACCATGTCATGAGTGATGTGATATGTGACGTCATCAGCAGTGCATTGCGGGGGCGTGAGTTATAGTTAGCTGAACTAACTATAACAGGGGAATTTCTAGGGTTTTGTACGAGGGAAATGTCCAGCTAACTATAACACCCCTGAAACCTATGGTTTTTTCAGTGAATTTCAAAGGTTTTTTGAATGCCAATTCCTAACTATAACGCCCTTGAAACCTTTGGTTTTTTCAGTGAATATATATATATTCACTGAAAAAACCATAGGTTTCAGGGGTGTTATAGTTAGCTGGACTTTTCACTTGTACAAAACCATTGAAATTCCCCCGTTATAGTTAGTTCAGCCAACTATAACTCGTGCGCCTGCAATGCACTGCTGATGACGTCACATATTACATCACTCATGACATGGTCAGTGACATCACTCATGACATCACTGATGACATCACTGATGACATCATCCAGTGAATGTGTGTTTTTCTGAAAATTAAATATGTTTTATATATGTATATCTCAAGGTCGATGGAAGAATAAATGGGTATATAAGTGTCTAAATGGATGATTTGTTTTTGAAAAATTGATTGTGTAACTGACTGATTAAGTGTATCATAGTGAATACATGGCTTAGTGAGTAATGTTTAAATATGTAAATATCTGTATCAGTCTCTCACTTTGTGTATAAGTGGCTGCATGGGTTGGTGAGTAGCTACATGGGTGTCTATATAGGTTATTAGTTGGTTTTTTGAGTATCAGTCTGAGTGTCTGCATGGTTTGGTGGGGGGTATTACGTAGTGCATAGGTGCATGAATGAGTGACTCACTGTTTGTATGTGTTGAAGGCAGCATGTGTGCAGGACTGTATGGGTGGATGAGTGTGTGTATGGGTGTGTTAGTGAGTGAATGACTGTCTCAATAGTGTCTTTATGAGTAACTACATATGTTTTAAACTAGTATATGTGACTATTAATGTATATAAGTGAGTATATGTGAGAGTGAGAGATTGAAAGAGTTCCTGTATGAATAAGTATGTGTTTCTATAAGTGATTGTTTAAAAGACTAAGTATGTGTAAGTTTCCGTAGAAGTAAGTGTGGTGGTGTGTGTATAACTGTATATGCAAGTAAATGTATGTTTGATTCTTTATTAGCATGAGTGACTATGTGTGTGAGTAACTCTATGGATGAGTGGCATTGTGTAACAGGATGTATAGGTGTATGAGTACATATGATGAGTGAGTACATGTATGAGTGACTGTATAGGACTGTTGGTGAATGAGTGGATGTGTACGTGGATCTTAGAATTACTGAAGAGGTTGTTGTAACTGTTATTGGTATGTCCATTGTTTTGAAAATTTTAGTCTCTATTTTTGAATGTGTGTATCAAAGGTTATATTAGGGTGAGAGGAGGTCTGCCACTCTATCACAAGGATGATGTCATCAGTGATGTCATTTGAGATGTCATCAGTGATGTCATCAGTGATGTCACTGACCATGTTATGAGTGATGTAATATGTGACGTCATCAGCAGTGCATTGCGGGCGCGCGAGTTATAGTTAGCTGAACTAACTATAACGGTGGAATTTCAATGGTTTTGTACAAGTGAAAAGTCCAGCTAACTATAACACCCCTGAAACCTATGTTTTTTTTAGTGAATTTCGGAGGTTTTTTAAATGCTAATTCCTAACTATAACGTGCCTGAAACCTATGATTTTGTCTGTGAATTTCAAAGGTTTTTTAAATGCTAATTTCTAACTATGCCTACAGAGATAGGACATGTGAAGAAAGAAGAAAAAATGCACAGAAAGAAAAAAAAGAAGTGCAGAAAGAAGCAACAGAAGTCCTCAAAGATGAAGAAAAGTGCAGGAAGAAGGATAACGTGCAGAAAGAACAAAAAGAAGAGCAGAAAGAAGCCTTGTTGCAAAATCATCCTGTACCCTCAACTTTTTCAGACGGATACTGGTGGTAACTGAGTCTGACTAACCAGTCCTAGAGCCAGTGCTATGTTAAAAGACACTTAGAATACAGTGAAAACACCTACATACACTAGGGAACATTATGCGTTGGGGTCCCCCTGTGATTAGCATGACCTCCTCTGTAAGCCCCTAGTATATAATAGGGCAGGGGGATTAAAACTACCTCTTAAAACAGGCCACAGGGCGTTATTGCACACGTTAACTCAGGCCCCGTCCCCTCCCTTCACCACTGTGTAAACACGCCCTGTGTCCGTTTTTAGTTGGGAGATTAAGTTCATTTGAATCCTGAGGGTCCCTAGGATCCAACTAGCCCACTAGGTACCTCCAGTAAGTGCCACAGAGCTGCGTTGCAGAGAGGTGTAAAAACTGGCACGACCTGGACCACCTCTCTGCAATGCAGTTCAGTGGCGCTTACTGGAAGCACTTGGTGGGCTAGTTAGCCCCCAGGGGCCCTCAGTATTGAAGGGAAATTATATCCCCAATTTAAAACGTGCCATAGTGCGTGTTTGCACACGTCACCTCAGGCCCCGTCCCCTCCCTTCACCACTGTGTAAACGCACCCTGTGGCTGTTCTAAGTTGAGAGATTAAGTCCCCTTGAATCCTAAGGGTCCCTAGGGTCAAACTAGACCACTAGGTAACTCCAGTAAGCGCCACAGAGCTGTGTTGCAGAGAGGTGTAAAAAGGGGCTTGGCCTCAGAACACCTGTCTGCAGCGCAGCTCCCTGGTGCATACTGGAGATGCTTGTTGGGCTAGTTTGCCCTCAGGGACCCTCAGTATTGAAGAGGAATTAATTCCCCAACTTACAACTTGCCAGGGGGCGCGTTTGCAGAGTGCTGCAAGGAGGGGGCGTGGCCTCCGGCACGATGCCAGTCTTTTATTTATTTTAATTTTTTAAGAAGGGGGGCTGTGTGGTTCCCCTTCTTATTCTAATTTATTGGCCCTGATGACCCCATCCCCCAGGGCCTGTCACCTAATTATATTTTTTTGACCCCAATCCCCAGGGCCGGCCACTGTTTTTTATTATTTTTAAAAAATATATATTTATAGACACACCTAGGACATGCTGGACAAACCGTACGTACCTATCACCATGACGATTTGCGTGATATTCATTAAAAGGCGACTATGCATACAATGAATCCACGTGGAATGTATTTACACCACTAGTGAAGCTCTGACATGTCTGATGCCCTACCGTGCCTAATCCCGGTAGACACCCTTGTCGTTTATTTATACAAACATGGGTAGCTATTGACGGGCACATTTAATACACATGCACACCAAGGGGTGTTAATATACAACACTATCCCTAAATAAAGTTCTAGCGATTATAGTTCCATTCCATTCACAGCTCATTTAAGATGTCATGAGTGATGTCATGAGTGATGTAACTGACCATGTCATGAATGATGTAATGTCTGAGGTCATTAGCAAGACATTGTGGGGGCGTAAGTTATAGTTAGGTCAGGTAACTATAACTGCTGAATTTCACTGGTTGTGTATGAGTGTAATCTGAGTCTAACTATACCGTCCCTGTAATCTTTGTTTTTTTCAGCAAATTTCTATTTTTTTTTTAACGTTAAGTAAGATGCATATCACAATGGATGGTGGGGGGGGGTTGGAAGCAGGGCCTGGCATTGTGCTGTCCCCACCTAAGCTTGTTGCTCCTGCCTTCCCTCCTCCTAGCCATCCATTGTCCAAGTCCATGTCCCTGCTCCCTTATTACAGCCCTGTGTGGCCGTTGTTCTGCCACTGGCCTTCCCGCCTTCTCTGAACAGTTAGCTTGCTGCCCCATCCCCCTCCTCCCGATCCTCTGTTGTGTGAATCCATAGACTAGCCTCCTCCCTCCTGCCATGCATGGTCTGATGTGCTGCCACTGCCCTCAATTTAGTATGATGTACCAGTCCACTCCTCCTGCCCTCCATTGCCCAATTCTATGCCCCATCATTGACCTCCTGCTTAAACTCTGTGCTTAGCTTGCTGCCCCTATTCTCCTTCCCCCTGCCCTCCGATGTCTTTGTGCATGCCCCTGCTCCATCCTTTTTGCCCACCATGTTCCATGGACCTGCCACTCCTATCTACTCTGAGTGTTCTGTTGAGCTGCCACTCCCCTCCCACCTGCCTAGCATTGTCAGATGACTGTAACCTGTCCCTGCCACCTCCACCCTGCCTGTCCACATGCCATGCCCCTATCCTCTTCCTCCTGTCCTACATGGTCCATTGTACTGCCACACCCTTCTGCCCTCCCTGGTCTGTTGTGCTGCAACTGCTCCTCCGGCCTGCCCCGTGCGGTCTGTTGTGAGGCCCCTTCCCCTGAACTTTCTTGTCTGTGCACAGGTCCTGACCCTCCCTTCTATCCTCCATCGTCCTTTGTGCATGCCCCTGCACCCACCTTCTTGCCCATCATAGCCATTGTGCTGCCACTAACCCTCCCACTTGCCATGCATGGTCTTCTGTGCTGCCATGGCCTCTCTCACCTTCCCTGTGTGGTCAGTTAGCTGCCCCTGACCCCCTCCCACCTTCCCTCCATGGTCTGTGTGTATGCCATCACAGTCTCACTGTTGCTCTTCATGGTGTGTCTTGCTTCTAGTGCCCATCCTGCCTGACCTCCATGGCTATCTTGCTGCTCCTGCCCTGCCCCCTTACCCCCAGCCCTCTGTTTACATGTGCAGACCCCTACTTCCTCCCTCCTGGCTTGTCTGTTCCATTGTAATGCCCCTGATCCGTCCCTCCTGCCCTTTATGGTCTGTTATGCTGCAGCTTTCTCTCCTGTCTGTCCATTATGGTCAGCTAGCTACCATTGCCTCTTGCCCCTCTGTTCTCTGTTGTCCATGTGCATGGTCCTGTCCCCTCCCTCTTGCTTTCTATGGATTGTTGTGCTGCACTCCCGTCCCACATGCCCTGTGTGGTGTATTGTGCTGCTGCAAACCCTGATGCCTGCCCTGCAGGGTCAGTTTGGTGCACCTCTCCATGTCCCTCCTGTCTTCTGTTATCCAAGTCCATGTCCCTACCCCATTTCCTTCCATGATCCAATGTACCATACTTGCAAACATTTGGAACTTGGTAAGAGGGAGATTTTGAAAATAAAACTGGGTATTGATTTTCCCCTTTGAGTTACATTGAAAAAGAGGAGATTGTAGACAGGAGACAGATCAAATAAAGCCCATTTGAGCTTAAAAACATTGGACGTTTCCTGGCTGAATCGGATCTGTTGGCATGTATGGTTGTACTACCATTGCCTCTTCCTTCTTCCCACAATGGTCTATTACATTGCCACAGCCTCTCTTGCAAGTCCTGTATTGTTGGTTTGTTGCCCCTGCCCCCCTTTCCACTGCCCTCCATAGTCTGATGTGCTGCCACGGCCCTTCCTGCCTGCTCAGTGTGGTTAAATTGTTGCCTTTGCACCCTCCTACCTGCCTTCAATTTTCAGAGTCCGTGCCCCTGGCCTCTGCCTCTCAACAGTATCCTAATGAACAACTAGATTGCTAACATTCTATATTTATTACAAAAGTGTGGAACGCCTGACGTCATCTTGATGTAATCAAAACTGTAATACCTAGAGCATTTCCTTTAGAAATTACATATGTGAGAGGGTCTTATTGGCATCAAAATTATGGTTAGTGCTCTAAAAGACTAAAATAAGGACATATTTTCTGAGTTTTCAAATAGCGACAAAGCACTTTTAAATTATTTGTTATCTTTATGTTTTTTTATCCAGTTGACCACTTGATTAAATGTTGCACTTAGGGGAGAGGATGTAGTGTTACTTCCAGAACTGCAGACTTTGCAACTGGGGAACCAGGTTGGAGTTTCTGCTTCAGCTCGACATTCTGTGATTCTGGTCAAATCACTTAGTCTCCCCATGTCTACAACCAAAATGAATTTGTTCTTGTGTGATGTAACCAATGCTCATGTAAAGCACTCCAATACCAAACAAGTCTGCACTATATAACACTGCAAAAACACAAAATAATAAGTGTTTTGCACACTTCTGTCATTGGGCTATATTTGGGCTACATCTGGGTGATTTTGTGATACATTTGGGCTCTTTTGTCTCCGGTGGCCATCTTGGGAGATTTATTTGGTATGAAGTTTCCTAATTTCCTCATGTACTGCAGTCTCCTCAGTAGGAAATGCTTTCAGTTTTTTACTCTGATTCCATCATGAAGGTATTCAGATATGTCACACATTTGCCATAAATTCTGAATGTTAGCACTCTAGTTGCTCATTAGATCACTGTAGTAAAACTACTGTTCACCATGGAAGTCTGCTCCTAGTATTAAAAGTGCATGTTTCAGTCTGCATGTCAGAATTTTTTAATGAAATAGAAGAGGATTTGCGAAGTCACTCAAAATGTGCCCTCATTTTCTTTCTTCAGCATTAATCATAATTTCTATGGCAAAATTAACCCCCTCATTGTGTTCCTTTTTAAATTAAATGTTTTAAGTGTTACCAGTTTATTCCAATCAAGATGGCTTCAGGTGTGTCATACTTTTGTCATAATGAAGACAGTAAGCGCTCTAGTTGTTTTTAAGAACACTCTGGGACATTCTGTCATTGGGCTATACTTGGGCTACATCTGGGTGATATTTGGGCTACATTTGGGCTCTTTTGTCTCTGGTGGCCATCTTGGGAGACTTATTTGTTATGAAGTTTCCTAATTTCCTCATTTACTGCAGTCTCCTCAGTAGGAAATACTTTCAGTTTTTTACTTTGATTCCATCAAGAAGGCATTCAGATGTGTCACACATTTGCCATAAATTCAGAATGTTAGCACTCTTTTTGCTCATTAGATCACTGTAGTAAAGCTACTGCTCACCAGGGAAAACTGCTGCTGGTATTGAAAGTGCATGTTTCAGTCTGCATGTCAGAATTTTTTAATGAAATACAAGAGGATTTGAGAAGTCACTCAAAATGTGCCCTAATTTTTCTTTCTGCAGCACTAATCATACTTTTTATGGAAAAATGAACCCCCTCATTTTGTTCCTTTTTAAATTAAATGTTTTAAGAGTTACCACTTTAATCTAAGCAAGATGGCTTCAGGTGTGCCATACGTTTATCATAAGTAGGACTGTTAGCGCTCTAGTTGTTCTTTGGAACACTCTGGGAAGCTGCAGTAGAACACAAAGGAATCAACTGACAGTCTCTGCCCTTGTTGGATGTACATGTTTTACTGAGAATGTCGAACTTCATTCTCACATGACTGAGAAAGATAATGTGAATTTACAGAAAATAAGCTCTCAGTTTAGCTTATAGATCACCTTCCAAACCTCTGTGGGAAAAGCATGAGAAAATATTTTTCTCTCAATCATGATATCCCAGCAGAAGGCTTTTTCACATGGTGAAATCACCTTAGAACATACCACAATTCCTAAAATGAGTATGGTACCATCAACAAATGATTTATAATGTAACTAAAGTCTTAAAACCTTCTATTAACTGCAATGCTTTTTAATGAGGTGCTATCATGTATATTGGTCCCAAGATGGCTGCCAACACTTCTTGGATGAAGTGCTGACAGCCAATCAGATCTCAGGATGTGATGTGTGGTTAGGCTCCGCCCACATATATATATGATTTTACTTTTGATTTTCTCAGGAACTACTGAACAGATTGACACCAGACCTGCAAAAGGCACTTCCCTGAGCTGAGGCCTACCTCTCTGCCAAATTTCAAGTAATTCTGTTCAGCCGTTCGGGCTGTACCTTGGACTAAAGGTCCTTATGGATAATTGCATGGGGAAAACGTGTTTTGGGCCCCCCCTTTTTTCTCGGCCCCCGCTTGACGAATCCCCCCGAGACTTTCAGGGTAGGAGCGGAGCGGAGCGCCCCACCTATTTTGAAAATTTCGCGAGGATTCGTCAACCGGCGCCAAAGTTATTCCAAATAGAATGTTGCGGATTTCCTATGGAAACACGGTCCTAACTATAACTATCTACTGGCGACCCCCAGTAGATAATATATCTATATATATTTATTGTTTCGTACGCAAACTGAAATTAGAGAAAACTTTCAAACTACGTCCAATTTTGCCATCACCGGCAACACCACATCAAATAACGGATGCATTAACAGGACAAGATCTTGAGACGCTGGAAACCTTGCAAGGGTTGCAAAAAGGTGCGACATCAACGCAGTCAGAGGAAGAGGGGAATCCTCTTCTAGGCATTATTCAAACCAGCGGCAAAAGTAAATTTAAGAAGAAATCGAAGTTTATTCCAAAAATGCCCTTTGATGCAATCGATTGCTTCCATGATTCTGTGACAAGAGATCTGAACAAACTAAGGTCGCATGACAATGCAAGGCAATTGAAGAGTTATAATCTCTACAATTTATCTAAAGCACATTGGGCAGCGGTCAAGACTCTCAAAGAAGATACAGACATCGTCATCAAACAGTCTGATAAAGGCGGCAATGTGGTGGTGATGTCCAGAGAGTCTTACAAAGAGGAAGCATTAAGGTTATTGGGTGACGTAACCAGCTACGAAACAATTAACAGAGAAAGGTATAATACCAGCGTGACACTATTCTATGATCTGCTTGAAAAATTGAGAAATTGTGGTATTTTGGAGGAGGACGAATTCCAGTTCATTAAAGTTGACAGTCCTGTATTACCAACCTTCTACCACTTACCAAAAATCCACAAGGACCCCCTAAAACCACCAGGGCGCCCTATAGCTTCAAGCAAAGAGAGTCTGTTGGAGAAGGCGTCTATTTATGTAGATCATTTTCTTTTTCCCCTTGTAGCTGATCTAAGCTCTTTTATCCAGGACACAACTGATTTCATCAAGCGCATACAAGAGATACAGTGGGAGCCAGACTTTGTACTAATAACTATGGACATAACCAGTCTCTATACCTGTATTGCACACAATGATGGACTGAGAGCACTCCATTATTTTCTAAAAGCCAGACCGTTGAAGTTCCAGATGCATAATAACATGCTACTGGAATTTGCTGAATTTTGTTTATGTAACAATATTTTCCTATTTGGTGGTCAACTATACCTGCAAACTCAGGGCACTGCGATGGGCACGTGCTTCGCCCCCAGCTACGCGAACTTGTTCGTGGGCTGGTGGGAGAAGCACGTGGCCTGGGCAGACCACAACGAGATATGGGTCGAGAAAATTGCCCTATGGGCACGTTATATTGATGACCTGTTCATCGTTTGGAAAGGTACACTTGAAGAGGCAAGAGAGTATGTAGATATCTTGAATTACAACACCCTCAATCTACGATTCACAAGCTATATGAGTAAAACCGAGGTACCATTTCTAGACCTTTCAGTTTTTGTGGCAGATGGCAAAATTTGTACCAAGCTTTATCGTAAGCCCACTGCAGGGAATACAGTTCTGCATTACAAAAGTCAACATCCTCAGTCATTAATTCGGAGCATTCCCTACGGGGAGCTGTTGCGGCTGAAAAGGAACTGCACGCTCCCCGATGACTATACTCAGGCAGCTAGTGAGTCGTTGAGCAGATTTAGATCAAGAGGATACACCAATGATCTCCTCAATGATACTGCCCTAAAAGTGCAGGCGATTGAGAGACAGTCTTTATTGGGCTCAAAAGAGCCTAAGAAGGCTGCCACACCGGAAGATATTGTAAGTCCCCGACTCATTTTGGGCTGCTCTACACAAGCCAGAACCATCAGGGGACTTGTAGAAAAGAATTGGAAAATTCTGCAAACTGATACTGTCATCGGGAAAACCATCCCCGAGCAACCCGAGGTAACCTATCGGAAAAGTAAATCATTGAAAGATCTACTAGTGCGCAGTCATTTTTCTGATAATATTCCGAAAAAGACTGTGTCTGGCTTTTACCCGTGCCTTGCATGTAAAGCCTGTAAAAATAGTAAAAAGGTTAAAGAGTACATGGTCCCCGGTAGGAAAGGAATGTGACCTATTAACAGGTTCATGAATTGTAACACGAACTTTGTGGTTTATTGTCTGACTTGCCCGTGTGGTCTCCAATACGTTGGAAGCACCATTCATCCAGCGAAGAAACGTGTGTTGGAGCACACACGGGCAATCACCAACCGGGATACCAATTACCCGGTGGCCAGGCATTTTGCCGAAAAGCATGAATCTCGCAGTGATAAACTGAGTTATTTCTGCCTTGACCACGTCCCCGTCACTGAAAGGGGTGGAGACAGAGTCAAAGAATTGCGTCAACTGGAGGCACGCTTTATTGTTGAACTCCAGACACGCACTCCGGGGGGTCTAAATATGGAAGAAGAACTGTGGTCCTTTATTGGTTAATTCAAAGTTTAAATCCCAGGGGACACCATGTCTATAATTGGCTTTAAAATGCTAAAACATCAGTAGATTGGCTGAACGAGCAATGTGTGGGATACCTGTACATATTTTCTGTATTCTACATTCATTACGAGACATCAGCCCATTGGAGGGCTCTATTTTGAATTTACAAAATATCATTGACCCTAGACAGAGTTTTTGTTAAATTTTAATATGTGAGATGAGGGAGCAATATTTTCAATGAATTTGTTGTGCTTAATTTTGAAAATTGATGCAAGTGAATGAACTGATTTTCCTCTCTCCTCTAAGGCAATTTGCAATTCGTGCATATCCGTTTTTGCATGCTCGATATGCCTTAAGGGTTTCAGATTGTTTCATTTACCCACACAACTGCCATGGTTTGATGAATTACCCTTCTAATTTTGTTGTTATTCTTTGATAATTGACTAGGCTAAAATGGCCGACACATAACGATTGATTCATTGTAATCTATTTGATTAGTCCTTTGTTGGTTTTGCTCACTTTCCTTTCTGTCCAATGACGACAGTGATTATTTATATGTGGCATTTGTAATGTACTAACTGACACTGACGAAGGCCAGGGTGCCGGAACGCGTGTGTCAGCTTTTCCACGGAGAGTAAAATAAAGATTTGATTTTGGATTACGAGCTCGGAGTGCGCTTCACGTTATCTTGGGAGACGTGTGTTTTTGGAGATATATATATATATATATATATATATATATATATATACATATATATATATATATATATATATATATATATATATTTATATTTGTTTTTTTTAAGCAGCGTAGCACACCTCACTTCACCTTAAACAATGGGGGCCGCGCACCTTTCTTTTCTTCTGCACGCCTCGCCCAACTTGATTTTTTCAATATTGTACGTTTTTCTTAAGCAGCACAGCATGATGCACTTCATCTTCAACAATGGCATCTGCCCCTTTCTTTTCTTCTGCGCAGCGTGCCACGCTGCCTAAAAAATATATAATTTTGGAAAAAATTTAGTTCGCCAAGCCGCGCAGAAGAAAAGAAAGTCACGGGCAGCAAGGGTGAAAGTGTACTCTTGTAGCTGCTGGCAGACACGATCCTTCATAATCCAGCCCGTCTCCTCCTTGGCGATTTTCAGTTCTGTCCAACGGCTCCACCCTGGCCCCTGAGTAGCTGTCTGCCTTCCTCCTTTTCATGTCTTTGTTTCCTCCAATCCCCCCAATCCTTAACGCCCCAGCTAATTCACACTTTCAAATCCATTGTGTCTTATTGGCTGTGTTATAGGCGCTTTGCTTGCAGCACTTTCCTTCATACAGGCTCTGAAGCTACTGGGCTGCCTGGGCGCATTAGGTTATTCGCAGAGGTCGTAATACTTGGGCACACAGCAACAGTTTGCAGTCTAGACAGATCAGAATAGCGGAGATTATGCATTCTGACACTAATTTTTAAGGTTTAATTCCATAACCCCTTTTATAAATCAGGCCCCTTTAGAAGATGTCACTTGGCCTGATATATAGCTTATCAAGTTTATTTACTGTGTCATACTGTATTTCAGCTCCAGGCTCTTTACCCCCTCCTGAAGTAAGCCTTCGCCACTCACTAGTAGCACTGTTCAAAAGACACAATTACAAAATGAATAACTCCATCATCTAAGTTAAAATAAGTAGTCTTCAAATCTGAAATACTAACGATAAGCAACAGTATCTGCCATGGGTAACTGCCCAATAATGACCTCTTACCCCAGGACCGAAATAAAAAGTTTCATAATCTGCTTCTATCATTTTCCACACAATTACCATCACATACATCCACTTCACTCCAAAACATATGTTAAAAACATTTACATTCCAACTCCGATAGCTCTAACTCTAAAAAAATGTGAGCCCTATTGCATTGCAAATGCTTGTTGTAGATTGGAATACAACTGGCTCTTCGCCTCAGCTCTGAGATCCAGCACCAACGGTAACAGTCTGCGTCAACTGCTGATGCGATAGTCCAGAGAAAATCAGATCTCCACATCAAACAATGGCCATCTGGAATACCGACCTGCTCCTTGAGCCGGCAAGCCCATATCCTTAACCTATTTGACCATGTAATATATGGGATGAATTAACCCCTGGCGTACACGATAAGCATATTGCAACTCCCCTTAGAGTTCTATAACCCTATAAAGGCACTTGGCATATGGCCTTGTTCCTATATATGATTATGGAAATTCTCTGTGACTTGCAATATCCTTATAATGTATGGCAGGGGGTACTTTATTCCTGATATATCGTCAATGTACCTATATGTGCAGTTAGGATAGAAAACCTATATTCAATTACATTTCAATATTTGGCCTTTCGATATTGTGAGCACAATTTTTGGCGCCATCGAGATTCCTTTCTCCATATTGCAGGGGCACACCTTTGTTCTATATTATTCATCCATCCAGCCTATTATTGGGTGAGTGTTTAAATATTTTTCTGATATATCTAGTTTCTGTTTTTTCTCAGCAGGTCTCTGTTAATGATAATATGAATTTGTGGTGCAGTGAATACTCTCATTCACTAGTTGAATAGCCGTATTTGAATTTAAGGTTCCATACTAGCTATGACAAGTCCACCTTTACGGCCTTAAAGTCTTATTTTTGTAACCAGCCCACTGTTAACCCCTTAAGTGTCAAGAATTTCAGTTCCTCAGACCTGACAGGAAAAAAAGACATGAGAATGGCTGCCATTATTTATAGGATTGGAAGTGGTGTCAATATCCCATGGCGCTGGATGCAGTGTTTGTGCTACTGGTCTATCAGCACCACCAGACTCCTACAATTCCCACATACTATTGGAAGCTAGAGACCCAGGGGAATCCTGGGTGTTATGGCTCACAAAGATCCCATCACTTTCCCACAAACCCCTGTAAATGGCCTTTGAAAATAAAACCCAGAATTTCCTCATATCCATGACATAATTTGGAATTTGTGGTGACTGCAAGACTACTTCCATCTAGCCTTGTATTACCTCTCCTTATAAAAACAGTAATCCACATTTGTGAAAGTATCCATTGTACCAGACATGAAAGGGCAAAAACTGCAACTATGCTTACAGATATTAAAAAAGTATCAGATCCTTTAAGGAACAACTCTAGTGTTTGGGTCTGAGATCACCCTAGCATTCCTATGAATACCAGGCATTTCTTAAATCCAAAGACCGAGGAAAAGTCAGGAAACTTTTCCTTGACGTTTTTCAGACAGAATGCCATGTGATTGTCAAACTGTCGCTAGACCATACACAATTTCCTCACAAATTCCTAGGTAGATGACCACAAATTTTGGGTCTATGGTCGGCTGCCACCTGATACTGGGTCCTGGCCAGACCCCACTTCACATTACACCAGTTTCTGTCCCACATGATAAACCTGCCCACACATGGGAGATCACATTTATGTAACTTGGAGTATAGGAACAGTGGATGTTAGGATGTTTGCCTTTGGCACTCAAATTTGGTTCTCAACCGCAATCTAATTGTGAGGAATGAGTACATATCCCAAATATATGTATAATGCGAGCTTGTCTAATTCACACAAGACATACCTAAGGTTCTTGAAAGTCTAGGTTCTTCAGAAAACAACAGGACAATTTGTTTTATTGGGTTTGGTACAAATCAATGAGTAAATACGTTTTTGAAATCCCAATGACAAACCATGGATCAAAAATCCAACCGTAAAGGCAGCTCACATCACAAAACAATACTAAGATTAGAGAGGAGATATGGGGTAAGACAACTAAATATTATACAATTTGTGAGCGAGAAGCCAACCATTTGGGTACACATGCTATGGCAATGGTTTATGGAAAAGGGAAGAGATCAAGAAAGGGGGAACAACCTTTACAACGCAACTTTTACAACGCACTACTCTTACAACGCATTTTTTACAACGCAAAATCCATTACAACGCACTACACTTACAACGCATGACACTACAACGCATTTTTAAAAACTACCTTTACAACGCATTCCATTACAACGCCTACCATTACAACGCATAATATTACACTACACTATCCAACACTTACCCTACTGTTGCACTCCCTGGAGTTAGAATAGTAATTTTTACCCCTATACTATCCAACACTTACCCTACTGTTGCACCCCCTGGAGTTAGAATAGTAATTTTTACCCCTATACTATCCAACACTTACCCTACTGTTGCACCCCCTGGAGTTAGAATAGTAATTTTTACCCCTATACTATCCAACACTTACCCTACTGTTGCACCCCCTGGAGTTAGAATAGTAATTTCTACCCCTATACTATCCAACACTTACCCTACTGTTGCACTCCCTGGAGTTAGAATAGTAATTTGTACCCCTATACTATCCAACACTTACCCTACTGTTGCACCCCCTGGAGTTAGAATAGTAATTTTTACCCCTATACTATCCAACACTTACCCTACTGTTGCACCCCCTGGAGTTAGAATAGTAATTTTTACCCCTATACTATCCAACACTTACCCTACTGTTGCACCCCCTGGAGTTAGAATAGTCATTTTTACCCCTATACTACCCAACACTTACCCTACTGTTGCACCCCCTGGAGTTAGAATAGTAATTTTTACCCCTATACTATCCAACACTTACCCTACTGTTGCACCCCCTGGAGTTAGAATAGTAATTTTTACCCCTATACTATCCAACACTTACCCTACTGTTGCACTCCCTGGAGTTAGAATAGTAATTTTTACCCCTATACTATCCAACACTTACCCTACTGTTGCACCCCCTGGAGTTAGAATAGTAATTTTTACCCCTATACTATCCAACACTTACCCTACTGTTGCACCCCCTGGAGTTAGAATAGTAATTTTTACCCCTATACTATCCAACACTTACCCTACTGTTGCACCCCCTGGAGTTAGAATAGTAATTTTTACCCCTATACTACCCAACACTTACCCTACTGTTGCACCCCCTGGAGTTAGAATAGTAATTTTTACCCCTATACTATCCAACACTTACCCTACTGTTGCACCCCCTGGAGTTAGAATAGTAATTTTTACCCCTATACTATCCAACACTTACCCTACTGTTGCACCCCCTGGAGTTAGAATAGCAATTTTTACCCCTATACTATCCAACACTTACTCTACTGTTGCACCCCATGGAGTTAGATTAGCAATTTTTACCCCTATACTATCTAATACTTACCTTAAATGCAATTTACTATTATGCGTTGTAATGGTATGCGTTGTAAAGGTAGTTTTTAAAAATGCGTTGTAGTGTCATGCGTTGTAAGTGTAGTGCGTTGTAATGGATTTTGCGTTGTAAAAAATGCGTTGTAAGTGCATGCGTTGTAAAAGTGTGCGTTGTAACGACATACATCCTCAAGAAAGGTGCTCTCCTACTGTTGTTAAGAAACCATGCACTGCAAATAATGTGACCCAAATATGTAAAATCAAATGGTGAACTCAACTACAAGTCCAAAGAAAGCTAGCACGTATTCACTGACTTCTATAAAGAAGTATTCACTTCTCAATATGCCATAATCACTACATGGTGGAGATGGCTCTGGACTGGTTGAGCAATTCCTAGAGTGAGTTCATAGCTTGCCCGATTTGATTAGGAGAAATTTCTAATACAATAAAATAGCTGCTTAACGACAAAGCCCCTTGCTTGGATGGGCTTCCAGCCAAAATATATAAAATAGATTAGATTAGAATGTATTAAACTGTTTGAATAGCTAAAATCATTACAGCATGAATATGCAACCAGCCCCCTTCCACAGGGTCCCATATTCCCCCACCCATTATCCATAAGTTCCTCCATGTAGTTTCTTAAAATGCTTGATTATACATTTTCTTTATGGTACGACTTCAAATAATTCATGTATTTCAAAAATAAATGCTTGGATTAGTTACTCTTCAATCAAGACAACCTAATCAAATTCATCCCCTGATTATCCTGCAATAGAAAATTGCACATTCTATTTTTGCACACAACCCAGACTTAGAAAATCCGGTCCGTGGAAATTCTTCATTAGAAGTTGCACAATTCCTAAAATGGTGCACATGGCACATCCTGGTAAAGAACTCAGATAAAATCTTCAATCAAGATTGCTGGATTCATTCACCGTCTACATAGAGCTGTAAACCCTTTTTATCCTTTCAATGAAAGGAAAACTCATACTAGTCCCCTTATTGCATGCCATTGTACGCCATCCCACTTCTTTCTAAATTCTTTACCCAGCATAAACCTCTAAAACCTCGTTATCCTTTCACCATTTTCCCTTGCACCATTCCCCCAATAACTACAGCCCCACCAGGTACAGTACTCTATTAAAAAATGCTGAATCATTCTGAAAGTCCCTGGAATGTCTTTTGGTAACAGATTCCTTCCGATCCTACTGCCACCCCGTACTGCAAAATGCAGGGCATGCCTGTTGTTCAAGCTTTCACCCTAGTGTTATAAATGTGAGATAATGTCCCGTTGCAATAAGTCTGCCACCGTTTTTAGGCCGAGCCTAGAGTCAGCGCGCATGCGCTTCTCTGGGAGACCTGGTGCCCTCACTTTTCATTGGTGTCCTTCAGTGCTTCTCTAAATCTGTTTCTTTTGTGTGGCTAACGAGTCCCATTAGTCCGCCCTTTCCAGATTTGGCTCACGTCCACGGCGACTGACCCTCTTACATGTGTCATCACTTCAAGGGGCATTTTAGTGACTTCGGCAGGACTATTTTCTTACTTTGCTTTGGCTGTGCATTCTGGTTTGTTGACTTTTTGGTGTGGGGAAAACAACTGTGCTTAAGCTGAATCAATTTCCCCCATACCATCCCCTCTGCGTCGCCCGCCCCACTTCTATCACATGAATCTCAGTTTGATGGCCGCTTCCTGCTCCCATTCATCATCCCCGGTCACAGTACTTGTTGGCTGTCATGAACCCAGTCTTCTACCTTCCTATTTAAAGGCACTCAGTTTGTGTACATTGGAAGGGACCCCTGAGCAAGTATACAGAGCAACCACACCGAGATCCCCTGTTGGGCAAGTGTTTCAGTGTGTTCGCGCAAGCTATGGTTTCGGGTAAGGTTGTTACACAGGCTGCCCGCTGCGAGGCACTCTGCAGCTTTTCACCCTTTGTGACGCGCAAGTTATTGCACATTTTGTAGTGTGGTGCTGCACACCATTGTGGCTGTATGCGGGGGGGGAGCCTCTTCCTCCTACTAGAGACTGGGGTTCTCCGGCCACTTGGAGGTTTCAGCCCCCAGGTGCAGGGTGTTATGTTGGGCCTCAGGCCCACATGATGTTATATGAGTGACACAGACACATGTACATAGGGGGTAGCAATTGGCCACGAGCACGTGCACTCGGGCCCTTTTATTAGCCGGGTCACGTCACGCGTGATGCCGGTGATGGATGGGTGTGGGGTGTGTGTGTCCACTCCCATAGGGGAGTGACTACTAAAACAATGCCTGTCAAGACACTAGAACGTGTCTCGCAGGACACAACATTCCTCCCAAATTTTAATAAAAACAAAAGTTCCCTAGTCCAACCTGTAGGGAGAAATAACAAGAAAATATACACCACAGGGTCCATCAGTTTCTCGGGTCAGGCATCCCGAAGACAACAGACCAGGACTGGTGACTCCAACGGTAGCAGGACGATCTCGGCGGGCCTTCATCATTCAACCTGTGTGATTCAGGACACGAATGCTTGCTCGAAGATGTCCGCGGCACTCTAATAACATGTCTGTGGAATCATGCCCTTTGGCCCCAGCTGGCTTCTTTTCGCTGACCTTGAGGATGGTATGTGGTGATTAACAACTGTTCTTTAACTGGGTGGCTCAAGATCATGGCTGGAGTCCATGGTGAAAGTTCACTGGATTATTTCTGTATAGCCGTAAGTCTCTATGAGGCTTTTCGCTGTGTCCGGTGACCTGTCGGTGGGACAATGTCTCTTCCAGCTCTCCCGCCTGGGGAGGCCCTTCTTCGGGCTTGCCACGGGACTGCTGATAGGCTGTGTTTGGGGCTGCGTATATGCCGGCTGGGGGCAGCTGCAAGCCGCCGAGGAGCCAGTAGCCAGTCTCTCGCACTAACCTCAAGGGTGTATGGATCTTGGTCAGGACATGCTCTCGCGGCCATCTTCAGGTGCAGACCAGGTTAGCAGACAACCTCTGAGTCTTCTTGCTGTCTAAGTTGGCGCTGGTGTAGGACTCCACTCCATGTATATTCAAGATGGTTTTGTGTGACGCACTTGATTTAAGACTGGCGTGATGGCATGGCCAGTCGTGTGGTGAATCTGGACGATGGCTGGTGATGACTTGCTTTGATGATTGCAGGCTTTCAGTCTGGAGTCGATCACCTGAGGCAGGGGCGGCCAGGTGCCTCCACGTTCTCTGGGAGGCACTTTCATTCGTGTACTTGGGCTTCTTGGGCGGTCGGGACTTTGATGACTGAGGGTGATGAACACGTTGTGAAACATGAGGCATGAGACTCGGTTCGCGCAGGCTGTGCGGCTTACCCTCGGCCTCCCGCTGTGCGGTTGCCAGTTCCTTTTCGGGTTGTCCCCCTCTTCCCTTGTTGTCGCTGTATCAGGACTCACTCCTGTTGTAGCTTGGGTTTCTTCATCATTCCAGCCCTGCCAATCACGACTCCCCCTTCTGGCCTCAGTTGGTTGTCCAATTCATTGTGCGGACCCTCCGGTCACACTTCCACGTTTCTTGCTGAATGCGGTGTCATGTACACGGCACTGATGACATAGCTGCCATTGAGCCTGGACGACAGGTGGTGACGATTAACTAGGAGATGAAGCTTCTGGATGGATGTCGTAGCCACAGGATTGCCTCTTCTGGATCTTCTCTTGCACCTCTGGCATTTGCGGTCAGGAGCAGGGATGCCACTCAACTCCAACTGCCGACACTCAGGGCTAGACGGTCTCACTGTGAAGCGATGGGAGCAACGCGGTTTGCGCTTGCTGCGGCTTACGTGTGGTTCTCCCTTGGTGCTGTCACCAGGGCCGTTGGTCTACCTTGGTGGCTGTCTGGAGTCTCTGGAGGTGTTCTTGGCTTGTGGTGCTACGAGTCCTCTTGCTTCTCCTCTCGTTGTTTTTGACACACCTCCGTTTGTCCAGCTCTTCGGGGTGACACGATCTTCACTCTTCTTCTGCTTCTCCTCCGGGTGCAGTGACATGCACCATGTTCTAACAAGGCCAACGGGCCTATTAACTGCAATGGTCTCTTGACCATGCAGGCGAGACTTCCGTCGCTCTTCTCAGCTGCATGGCGAGCAGCCGCTCATCTTGGGTGCTCCTTCTTCAGGCAGCTTCTTGATGCTCCTACTCCGGGTGTTCCCTCTCCAGAGAATGGCTTCCCCGGGCAGTAGAGAGCTGTGGTGGCGGTTGGCCACTTGTGGTGTACGACTCTCCTCTTGTCAGCCTTGGGTTGCAGACGACTCCTGCTTGCGACAGTGTAAGGGAGGATACTGTGCTGCATTTTGGCCCCTTCTGGGCTCCGTTGCTGTTGTGGAGATTCTTCTTGATGCCTTCAGTATTTCTCCTTCTCTTCAAGGAGGTCTTGCTCTCCTGGGCGACTCCCCATGCAATCAAACTTCTGGGTGCCTTTGTCGCGCACCACTGACTTGGCACTCTTCTACCCTCTTCTGGATATTCGTGCTTCTGCGCGTCTGCGCAACCACTTCTCTGTGCTCTCTCTGTTTGCATCGCTTCGGCGAAATTCTGACTGCGCCCTTCTGTTGCTTCATTGCCGCTGTGGAGATGTATGGGATCTCCCTGCTGATTCCAGCAGTGCTTCTTTTTTTTTCTTTGTAGAGGTCTCTTTCCCTCCTGGGGAGGCCCTTCTTCGGGCTTGCCACGGGACTGCTGATAGGCTGTGTTTGGGGCTGCGTATATGCCGGCTGGGGGCAGCTGCAAGCCGCCGAGGAGCCAGTAGCCAGTCTCTCGCACAAACCTCAAGGGTGTATGGATCTTGGTCAGGACATGCTCTCGCGGCCATCTTCAGGTGCAGACCAGGTTAGCAGACAACCTCTGAGTCTTCTTGCTGTCTAAGTTGGCGCTGGTGTAGGACTCCACTCCATGTATATTCAAGATGGTTTTGTGTGACGCACTTGATTGAAGACTGGCGTGATGGCATGGCCAGTCGTGTGGTGAATCTGGACGATGGCTGGTGATGACTTGCTTTGATGATTGCAGGCTTTCAGTCTGGAGTCGATCACCTGAGGCAGGGGCGGCCAGGTGCCTCCACGTTCTCTGGGAGGCACTTTCATTTGTGTACTTGGGCTTCTTGGGCGGTCGGGACTTTGATGACTGAGGGTGATGAACACGTTGTGAAACATGAGGCATGTGACTCGGTTCGCGCAGGCTGTGCGGCTTACCCTCGGCCTCCCGCTGTGCGGTTGCCAGTTCCTTTTCGGGTTGTCCCCCTCTTCCCTTGTTGTCGCTGTATCAGGACTCATGCCTGTCAAGACACTAGAACGTGTCTCGCAGGACACAACACAGGGAGGACCCCGGTCTCTAGTTCCCTCTCAAGCCAGCTGTGTGCATAGTGCTCACTCAGTACACAGCGGCAGGAATAACCTGCTTCCCTTCTTCCAGCCATGCCCCCGCAGGAGCCTGGACTCTCATCTACCAGGATGCTGATGCTGCTGGGGTGCATGCTGCTAGGGGCTGCCTGGCAGCAGCCCCTGTTCCATGGAGAAGGGAAGTCAAGCATCCTGGAGTGACAGGATGGGAGAGCTGCCACCAGCCGGGTCTAGAGAATGGGGCAAGGTAATAGACCCGCCTTTGGTTTCCAGTGCATGTGTTTTCTACCGCCCCTACCATGATATAATTTGGAATTTGTGGTGAATGCAAAACTATTACAATCTAGCCTTTTATTACCTCTCCATATAAAAACTGTAATCCACAAGCATGATTCCTGCCCCATTTGAAGCTTTATTAGTTGACAGAGGCACTGAAGTTCGCAGGAACTTGATTTGGAGTGTGACAGGAGAGTGATAAGATCAGACTCCGGCATCACACTGGCTTCCCTCAAGTGAGAATGCAGGAAAAAAAACGTCCTAAAGGCAGTACTGTGTGTATTGTGGCCACTTTAAAGTGTATATTACTCTTGCATATATATAGTATAACAGTTTTGTGCTCGTCGTTTCCCCACTAATCGGATAAATTATTTGCTCTTCTGAATTTATTTGTACCCTTCCAACTTGACGCAGCACTCTCTTCACCGCATCAGCTGAGCTTACACTCCCGACCTCCCCGATATTTCTTGCTACGCACTGCATGGAGATGTGAATCAATCATATGAGGAACACTGTGCTCCCTAGTTACTTAGGCCGTCCGTTGCAATGCACAATGCAGCTTTTCAGGCCATTATTGCACATTTTGCAGTGTGGTGCTGTACACCATTGTGGCTGTATCCTGGGGGGGCACTTGCTCTGATCATGTCTTAGAGTGATATATGCGAACGGGGGGGAGTATGTTCCTCAATAACAGGCCATGTATTCTTCTTTCATTGAAGCTGCGAGAGACAAGTCAAACAGGAAGTTGTCATTTAGATGTCAGACTCCTTTGTCCACACCCCTGCAGTGCTTTGATGTCAAATGCCCGCTGGTTAATTAAAGTTCTCATCTAGAAGCAATTGCTTTCATTGACTTGCAGTTTTGCCTTTTACTGGTTTCCTCTCACACTTACCACTTCTCCGTGGGCTGTCACCATCACCTCACCATCTACCCTCTCCTTGTTCGTGTCTGTTTTAGGTCTCGCCTAGCATTGCAGCGCGCATGTTCTGCACGCTCGGTGAGACATATTGTGAGAGAGGAGATTTCAGAAGGGGACTTGAAGCCCCGCCTATCATTTTCATTGGGTCGCATCAGCATTTATGCTAAACGCTGGCTTCCCACTGAAAAGGATGCTTTTTGGCCACTGCCCTTTCTCCCTTTCGTCCGGTCCATCCGGACTGGCTCGTCTGCTTCATGGCTGTCGTGAAGCAATTTCTTATCTCACCATCTGTTTCACTCAGGCACGTGTTTAGTTTTGCATTGCCCTTTCACTTACAGTGAAAGTGAAAGCACTATGCAAATATAAACAAGCAGCTGCCTTCCCGCAATAGCGAGCACTTGTTATGACAGGGGCTGGGTGAGAGGCGAAGAGCTCGTTTCTTCTCCGAGACTCTCTAAGCGAAACTGAGGGCAAGTGCGGGTTCCCTCTGTGCCACTCCCACCACGTGGCACCCGGGCAGCCTAAAATACTTCTCATTAATCTTGTTTAGCGAGGGAGTAAACGTGTACAAAACATCCCCACAGACTATGTCGCCATAGTCACATACAGACAGGTTCAACAGCTTCAGCGCTTGATCAAAACTGTGTGATCCTCGGCAAGTGATTTTATTTTCTTCTCCACTTGTTTGCGTACCTGTCAAAGCTTTGCGCCCTTACAGCCAGATACCGGTATTGGAATACATGTATTCTTTAATACTGGTGGTAAGCCTGTTTTAATAAGCACACCGAGGTTCAGAGCTAACACAGCAAGACCACAAAGTAACAATAACCAACAGTGATGGAAAGGTGATTCATGACGTATTTTTGGAAAACCAGTAATTCCTAACTCCCAACTAACCAGAGAAATGAAACTACAACTTTTAAGAGGAGACCGTCATGATACCATTCAGACCACCCCAAGCTCATGTCATGCTAGCAAACACTCCGATGCAGTCTTGTGCTGTGTTTGATGCTGCAAAAAATACCCTTACACATAAAAAAACATGGATACACTGAAAGCTCGTAATCTGAGAACATAGAGAGATGTCCCCTGTGCTACGTCAACAGCAGAATGGTAGACATTATCCTGCCTGCAAACGTTTGAATGTTCTTGGCGGACCACAGCGGAGCCAACACAAACAGACTGGTGGGCCAGTGTTAGTAAACAAAGTTATGCTGCCAGAGCCACTGTACTTTATGTACAGCAACAGGACCACTCTCCCGAGCCAAGAGCCGAGGGCTTCATGCCCACAATGAATTTCCAAATTACAACACTTTGCGTCTTCTTTACTAAACACATCACAACTCATCTTCTGTTACTGTGGGAGCCGATGTATTTCTACAACTAGTTTTAAAAAGTTGATGAGCAAATTGCATGTTTTCTGAAGTGAGCGTAAATTACAGATGATCAATAAAATAATTGGATCCCCTTGTAGATCTGAGGGGTTTGGAATTTGACACCGGGGTGGAAGGAATAGGGATAACATGCCAGAAAAACACCTGCAAGCCTGCAGCAAAGACCTGATGCTTTCTTTTCCGCCACATGCTCTGCATAATATCATATTCATAGAATACAAAAAGGAAACTTCCTCCTGCTGTCCTTTTTGGGGATGCGCACCTCTTTTCTTCCCACACACCAGGGGATTAAAACAAGGAGATAGAAGTTACCTTGATGCAAAACTGGGTTGCAGCCACCTCAGACATGTCTCACGCAGAAATCAGGAAGTTGTTGCTCTTTCTTGCACTTTCCTCCCCCTGGATCCTCGGGTCAGGGGCATCCCGGGGCGACAGAAGATATCTCAGACGCATCCATGCATGGTCCCTCACCAGAACAGGGCCCCCTTTCCCTGGAGGGGAGGAAGCCTGCAGTGTTTGGGAAAGGGAGGGGGACGTCAGGCTGGTCTTTGCTCGTCTGCTCTGAGAGTTTGTGGTAATGTTTCTTTTTGTTTTCCTTCCTGGAAGAGAGAAACTGAAAGGCGGCTCTGAGGCAGGCAGCAGCCCCCTTGGCTCATTGATCGGGGTTGAGTTTCAGTTCTCAGGCTGATGCCGATTCCCAGCATCGGGCGTTGCCTTTTAAAGGGGCCAGGCTGCGCAGCCGCTACCGCCGCCACCAGGAAGCCAGGGCTCGGGTTACACGGGCAGAGGCAGCAACTGGGAAATGGAGGCAGGCAGGGGAGGAGGAGGAGCAGTAAATGGAGGGCAGGAGGGAGGGGGAGCGACTACCAGGAAGGTAAGGGCTTGGCGATTGTTAAGGAGAAGCACCAGGGAGGGGGAAGTGCAGAAAACCCAGAGAGAGGGAGGGGCGGAAGTACAGGGAAACAAAGATGCGAGGGACCTCGTGGCAGGGAGTAAAGGGAAGGCGCACAGGCAGGTGGATGGCACATTTGCCACCCCTTATGCCTGGCACTAGTTTTTTTATTACCTGTTATTTTTCATATTTTTAAATAAAATACATGCAAAAAACGCGTATCCAGTGTCTGTTTATAGGATATTAGAATGGCTCATTAATGGTCATTTAAAAATATCCCTTAGCTGAAGTGAACACTTGCAGGTACTTGTATGATATAAAGGGGGTGGGATGGGGTGTTAATGGCAAGCATGGTGAACAGACATACATATAAAAGAAACAAGCATTTGCAATGCAATAGGTCTTGCATTTTAGAAACTTAGACCTATTGGTATTGCAAATGACAATGCCTTTTATTATTGCAGGCTTTTTAAACACATAAATAAATGAAAAATTACAATGCCAATAGCTCAAAATCTCGCAATTGCGAGACCTATTGTATTGCAAATGCTTGTTCTTATTTCTGGTGAATACCTTATCAGCCCACCATCTGCCGCTGGTTCCAGGCGATGGTGGGCAATGTAAAGCAAGTAATCGGAACACTGCGTTTTAATATTACAAAGTTCCTCCTCTATTTAAAAACATTTCACCAGTTCCAGTACTTTTCCTACCTTTACAATAGATTTTGGAGTTTACTAATAATAGGCTTTCAAACATCTACATCTGTGTTAAAACCAGCATGCACTGCTTTTTGTTTAATCAGCACATTACTTTCATTGACTTGTTTTGCCTGTTACTGGTTTCAACTTCCACCCAACCTTTCTCTGTGTGCTCTGGCTAAATACTTATAAGGTCTCTAAGGGGAGACCGATTGGCTATGCCTGCGCTTGCAATAAATGTCACCATTATAATATATATGAGGATATACTGGCCCACATCTGCTGGAAACCTATGCAGAAGCATTTGAAATGGATAATCTTACAGCTTCCACATGCATATCAGTCCTAATTTTACTGTCTAAACCTTCCAAACCGGTCATTAACTGTGATGTACAAATCCTTACTTAGGTTATTGATAATAGAATCCTCCCCATGCTACCGGATCTCTTGTTACTTATCAAGGCGGTTTTGTGTCAGGGAGGTCCCATAATCTGTGTATAATATTTGCATATAATCTGTGTATAATATTTGCCATAATGCAGAAAGTCAACTCTGAGATGGGTCCTGCGGCAAACATTTTATACGCCATCAAAGCTTTTGACTTCCTTGAATGGTACTATCTCATGAAGGTGCTGAGATAAAATGGAAATGTCCCAACCATTCTTGGTCCTAATCATACTCCTTTATACTGTATTTGCGGGTAAACTCCACCTAAATTGCAGAATATCCGGCTCCATCCCAATAGAACGTGGAATCAGACAAGGTTGTCCTGAACCCCATTTTACTTGCAATTTCACTGAACCCTCTTACTCTCCTTATGTACAGACATTACACTGTATATTAGAAATTCCCCTTAGGGTCTACATAAAAGTTGGGAAAATATCTGACCTTACTATAAATTGGGGAAAATCAGAGATTTTTCTGCTGACAAGACTCTCAAATTTGAGCTAGAGTAACCTCTTGAGTGGTGCACATCCCCAATAAAATACTTTAGAGTTTAGATCAGCCTGAACACAGAAACTGTTATTGCACTAAGCTATGGTAGGGCAATTAACAAGCTCGAAGACCAAATAGGTAGATGGTTTAAACTGCCCCGTCTATTGGCAGGTCTCACCGAACCTATTAAAATGGAGATCCTGCATACATTTCTCTACTGTCTAATCAACATTTCCTTTCTATTGAACAAAGGTTTCTGCAAAACATTGATAACGCAACTCATTCACTTGATTTAGGCAGGAAGAAGAACAAAAATCTCCTGGGAAACTAGTACTTTTCCTTGTCACATGGAAGGGTTTACTGTCCCTGAAAAGGAACTCTAAATCCTAAACACTGAAGCGCACTTTGGCCACTACTGGATACATCCTTTTTAGAACTGGAGATCTCTTTTTGGCTGAGGTAGGTATCTTAGACCAAATAGGGACCCTTTCAAGTCAGGGAAAGGAAGGACACCTACTCAGATAGCCCCTGCTCATCCCCTCGGTAGCTTGGCACGAGCAGCCAGGCTTATCTCCAAGGCAAATGTGTAAAGTAACACAGTGATAACACCACAAATGGACTCCACACGAGTTTCATAAAAACAATCATGTTTCTATAAAAAAAGATATACGATGAGACCACACCAGGACATGGTACACACTTTAGTACATGTCCTACCTTTCACATACACTGTACCCTGCACTGGGGGGTACCTTGGGCCTAACATAGGGGTGTCTGATGTGCATAAAAAGGGAAGGCAAGGCCTGGTAAGTGGGTGCACATGTCAGGACAACAGTGCAGTTTAACAAACTGCGCGCAGGCACTGCAGTGGCAGGCCTGAGATCTCTTTTTAGGGGCTACTTATGTGAGTGGCACAACTACTGCAGCAAGCCAACTAGTAGCATTTGTATTACCAGCCCTAGCACACATAGTGTACTTTACTAGGGACTTTACTAGGAAGACAACCATGCCAAGTAAGGACAACCAATTACCATTACACTTTATGCAGGGAGCACTTGCACTTTGACACTGATCAGCAGTGGCAAAGTGCCCAAAGCATCTAAGTTGGCAACACCATGTCAGAAAAAAGGTCTAGAGGAGAGTCAAAAAGTTTAGGGAACTTTAGCCAAAAAGGGCCAGGTCCAACACAACCCCCTCCCAAACTAAAGCCAGGGTAGACCAATAAACTACCTTGATGGACTTCCCTGCTTGGGGCGACAGAACAAGGATGCAGGCCGGCCACCACAGAGACACCCTTCTGTTGTATGCCTTCCTGACCCCAGGGGGTTATCTTGGTCACTACTCCCTGGGCCAACTATGCTGCTCCACAGGTACTTCCTGGCAGTTGGGGGTCCTCGAGGGTTGCTTGTCCCATTGCCAACTCCCACCTAGAGCGGTACCCCTGGAAGACCCATCAGCCAGGATACTGTCTCCAGTTATCCTGCCCTCCAGGTTAGAGGTGGGGTTACCTCAGTCACTTCTAGGCGACCTAGCCCACCTGGCTGGGCACTTACCCACGGGTTTCCCCACAGGGAACACCACCCCTACTTAACCTTCCATTTAGACTTCTGTTCCTGCCATTTAGGAATGGCACCAACAAACTTCAGGACCGTGGGAGCTCTGGTTACAGTGTGTACCTCAACAGACGCCCCACGACCTCCTGACACTAGGTGTTCTTCATCGCACTGCTGGCAGGTAGGTTTAGACCTCCACCCTGGTGCTCCTCTAAGGATCCCCCCAGTCCCTGGGGTGGGGTTGTGGACCCCTGGGGACGCTGCTTACACTCTCACCCTCTCCTTTGAGACAGGGTGCTAGCCTGCACACGCTCCCACTTCTCTGGGACCTGACTGCGCCAATCTGTCCTTCTTCCTTCCCACGGAACTGGAAGATTTCTGAGTGGCTGCTGGGGTTCCCCTTTGGTATCAGACCCCCTGACCCATGACCAGGTGTCTGTATCAGGGGAAAGCTCCTGGGAGTCAAAGAACTCGCAGTCTAACAGGTGTTGGTGCAATTCTAAAAAATGTTTACTGAGCAGAGGCTCCCTGGTGCTCAAATTGAGCAATCCTTTGTAATCATTCGCCATGCTAACCATTACCCAATCATCCAGTGCACGTGTGTACTCATCCAGATCCTGCACCCGAGTACTGGATTTCAGTCTCTGGAAGTCCCTGAACTTCTGCAGGTACTGTTCAGGAGTGAGCCCATGCCTGAGGCATAAAGCCTCCGACCTATTGGTGTAGGTCGGGGTTCCCGCCCACTCTAAAGATGGTAAAACATCCCACCCAGAAGCCTCAAAGTGTTTCCATAGGCCTGTCCCAATGCTTCTCAGGCACCTCATTCATCCTCAGTGCGATCTCATATGCTGTGAACCACGCATAAATATCATCACCCCTTTGGTACTTTCGCACTAAGTTGTTGGGAATGTACACCTTACCTGCTGGCACTGGTTGTGTGCTGCCACCATTCGAACTGGACTCCACCTGTTTAGCCTGAATGTCCAGTTCCCTCATGCTTAACTCATGAGCTAAGAGAATCTTCTTCTCTTCCATGGCGAGAGCGTTCCTGCTCTCCTCTGCTCGCTTTTTACTTTCAATTAGCAGCTTTTTCCCTTCTGCTTGAGCCTTAAGTTTTAAAACCTCCAACTCATGCTCTCTGACCCTTTGGTTTTCCTTCAGCATTTCTAGGGAAAAATTCCTCCCTGAATGGTTACTACCAGCCCCTGAGGCTGGTCCTTCCACTGGCAAATCCTGTGGACCAAATCCATTCCCTGGTTCATCCTCCTCCACCTCAACATCACCTGTCTCCTGATCCTCTTTCGCTTCCTACCAGGCCCTCAAGGCCGTTTGCAGCTCCTCCTTCTTGGCACTACTTTTCATGGTAAAAGGTAAAATCCTTCAAGAAAACGAAGGTGTGGTACAATTCTAGAAACGTCCCAACCCTTGCTTTTCTCATTTCTTTTTTGTACCTCTGGTGTCTAATGGACAGTCCTACCAAATTTGTTATCTTTTGAGATGGCGTGTTTTCCAGATGCCATAATGGATTGTCTCCTAATCAAGTTATCATTTTTGATTAGGTACATTTTTAAAAGGATGTCTAGTTATGCTTCCAACCCCCTTCCTTGAGGTGAAATGATTTGGGGTACTTCCAGAAGAGCTAAAATGTAGTTTGCAGCTGTGATTTGGAGGGAGCCATGATTAAAGCCTTAGAAGTGCTTTCAGCGAAAAAATCAGTCTCCGGTGGTTGATAGCTGGATTTATGCTCAGAAGTTGCCCCCACTGATGATCCCTAAATATGAATTGTATACTTCTACTAAATGGGAAATGTGGATTAGTCACAGTCTCATCTTGAAGCTTATTAAGGTAAAAATGACATTGTGGTTTCTTGTACTAATACCTATAAGTTCTGCTAACTCTTTAGGTTAGCAAGCTTCATCCATTGGTCTGTTAACCACCAGAGCATGGAGCATGGGTCTGCCGAACTTACCCATTGGTTTTGTTGACTTTGAATAACTGTAATGCAGACGTCAATCATTTTAAATATGTTAATTATATCATGCTGTAAGCTGTTACCAGCAGAAAGGAGATATTTAGGTAACATGTTCATCTCTTGCACCCCATAGATCACTACAGGAAAGACTATCTGCACATGTTGTTACACAGTCTGAGCTACAGCAATTTTTCTGTCAATAATGTGATTATGATATATTTTGCAATAAATTGCTAACTGCCTTTTTATGTTTAATTTCACACTACAGAGCGTGCTTTTATTCCTAATGTCTGCAATCATACTATCTCTTTGGTATGAAAGAGCAGGCACCAAGCTTTGTGGGAAGGGTGGAGGCATGATCTTGTATTCGAGGAAAAAAATACCCACTGCCGTACGTTAAACAGAAATTGCACATCTCCTCGGAGTTATATCACCTTATACAGGAACTACGGGCCTAATTACGACTTTAGAACAGTTGTGTCGGCTCTCCGCTGACACAGCTGTGCCAAAGTCGCCAAGGACCTTCCGCCTTATTACGGGATTAACTCGTGTAAGGTGAATGGTCTTTTGCCTTTCCACGGTGCCTGGAAAAGAAGCTCCGCAATGGTAAGGGTAAAAATGTTCCAGCACGACATGGACGTCATCGAACTTTGGGGGAATACACAATACGCAACTGGTGGTCCTCCACCACAACAACTTTCAAGGTCATAATACGACAGAAGGTAGACCGCCACTACTACGTCACCGTGAGTGTGGTGATTGAAAGACTGCCGTATTCATAATCAGGCCATAGACTTGAGCCTCCTTACTCTAGTCACAGAACTCCCTGATGACTTGCAATATTCTTATAATGGAAGTTAGGTGGAACTTTATCACATATAATATTAGTTTTATTATGTTAGTCAATGTAGCAGGGGTAACTTCATAAGAGAGCTAAACTGTTAATGTATTAAATGCAACTGTCAACTTTGATAATGGTTGAATTAAAAAATGAAACATTACATTTTATTTACTCTCAAACGATGGTAACTTACAGACAATTTTATGTGTAAAGTATAATGCCTGACTGCATTCCGTATAAGGATGTATTACTTTGATTTCTAGAATGTTTTTCTTTTCGTATTGCATGACTAATATGTACAAATATAAAGTTTTCCCCAATTAGTTTTCTCCTCCACAGCTGTCACTCTTTTATGAAATATGGGTGAAGTCATATTGACAATGAAGTGACGGAGTATGGCGTTAGACTTCCCCGCCACACTCCGCCACTTCAGAAATGCAGAGCTGCACCATATTTGCAACATAGTGCAAGGGTATCTGCTTTGATGGGAAGATTGTTTATGTGCAGAAAGATCTCCCTTCCTGCACACAAAGAATCTTTAAATGACATTTTGCAACTTTTAGCACACAAAGCAGTTGCAAAATGTGAATTGTTTTGTGATTGTTTATGTGCAGGAAGGGACACCTTCCTGCATATAACCAATCAATGGCAATTTACTGTTTCTATGTGTGCTGCAGAACCCATGGAAACAGCAAACACTGGGAGAAATAAAGCATTTCTCCTTGTTTGCTTGTATAATTCCCTGGTCTTCATTTTGGCGCTGCCTGCTATTTACGCTACCCTTGTAAATAGGGGGCAGTGTCAAAATCAATGGGTGTTGTGATGGAACGCCCACTGCAACACCCATTTCCCTCCCCTTTCACACTAAATACAGCGTGAAAGGGAGCCTTATTTACAAGGCAACGTTAAGCGGCTTAACACTGCCTTGTAAATAAGGGGAGGCCCCTATCGTCATCACAAAGTCACTGAAACTTACGTTGTGGTGGCGATAGTGGCTTGTAAATATGCTCCTGGGTGTAACTAATATAAGTGCTGCCCAACTCCTTTCCATAAACGCCTTGGAGAGAACTGTGCAGAGTGGTCGGGCTCACCATGTGGCCCCTCTCCATGGCTTAGCCTGAAGCTCTGCTAGCGTCCTCCATCGACACCACAAGGTTACAGTCGACACGAGGAGAATCATTCAGTCACTCCAAGCTTGGCTTCGGAAGCCTTCTTACATAAAAAATTATGCTTTACTAATCTTTATTTTAATTTACAAATACTCTGAGGTGTGTATTAGCAATAAAAATCTCTGCGAAAGGACCATTAATCGGGAAGATAATTAACCGGGAGCGTTAGTGTCCTTCGATTCACCTCAGCGTTTCAAATCCTTCAGTGGCCCTAATTCTGCTGCTAATGGCGCTTGGATGCTCTGCCCTGTGGTAATGATGACCTCACTGCGCCATTATCATATGCAGATTGGACGGTGCACTTCAGGCTGGTGCTCATATTGCGAGGTCGAAATAGGGAAATTCATGTTTACAGAGTCGAACGTTGTTTATGTGCCACTGTCGTGCAAAGTTTCTCCATCCGTAATAATTGAAGTCTCGCGATGCCTACGGCTTTTTGGGAATCGAGAAAGCTGCGTCACTGTTGATGGCAAAATGAATCACGTCTGTTTAGTAGTGTTACAAAGTGGTAGTTTCTAAAGGTTTGCAAAAGGGCTGCGTCTGCATGTGTCTTTGGAGCAAATACAAATGTTTCCCCTGGATCTGTGTTTTATTGAGCAATGTTTTATTTTATGAAGAGACTTCAATCATGTTGTGAAATATAATGCCATTCAAGAGGATGCATATCTTCATAAGTAATACATTACGAAACAAATACAAGGAATGTAATCAAAAGACATGAGCATTAAAAAAAAAAATAGAAACAGGGAGCATCTACAGTCTATATTTTCAGTGCCCATATTTAGAGTTTGCACTTTGTACTTATTCAAGTCAGTGACCTGGCTTAGTTTGCCTGAATGTGACTTTTTCATCAATGAGTGACACCACTATTCGCTGCCTTTGTTTTCTCGTTCTCGCGTGTTTCTAAACACTTTGGGGCAGATTTATGTTGGACTTGCGCCACTTTTACGCCGCCGTTGCGTCACTTTTGTGAAGCAGCGGCGCCGTAAACCCTGCGCCACGTTGCGCCCTATTTACATTGTGACGCATCTATGGAGATGCGTCAAGGTGTATAAAGACCTGCGCCACATGAAACCTGCGTCAGGTTTCATGTGGGCGTTTCTACGCACGGGGGGGCGTTCCATCGCAGGAACGCCCCTGAAAAGTGACTCAGTGGAATCTACAAGATTTCACTGAGTCACTTTTCCAACGCTGATGTGTCAAAACCCTGCGCCTGCTTGAAGCAGGCGTAAGGCTTGACGCACCACGTTACAGATAGGGCAAGTTGGAAGAGTGCTGGAGTTGCGTGTCTCACGCAACACTACTGCAGCACTGCACCAACTTTACGCCCCAGATGCGACACGCATCTGTTTATTCCTGCGCCATGATGCGCCGCATTGTAAATGCGGTGCATCATGGGTGGCGAAGGGTAAACTTGCATGCCGCATCTTTCCTGGCGCATCCCTGCTGATTTGCAGAGATGCGCCAGGCAACATAAATCTGCCCCTGTGTTATTTTGTGGGACTAAAACAGTGTATGTGCATATTTAAAGTAAATCACACAGTTTTACGTTGTTGTAGACTGCAATGCTGGCTCTCATACTTATTGAACATTTTCATCCTTATTAACAATTATAGAGTAGGTGCCCTATATAACACCTTTCGACTGAGACTGACGTGTGCTGAGCGGTGAGCGGGTGAGCATGGCTGCGTGGCTGCGTGGCCGCCAAGGTACTGGCAGAGCAGACAGACCTGCTATTTTACCGCTGTTACCGTTGTTTATCGGTTAACGGTGTGGTTAACAGTGCAGGCCGCAGCATTGGCATCAGTGTCAGTGTGAACTCCGAGACCGGCGGGGGCTGCTGCGGCAAGCCATGAAGCATGCTCGGCGCCTGAGGCAACCGAGGATCATACCAGGCTCTTCTCCGGGTCCCGAGACCTGATAGGCCGTTAAGAAAAAGTTGCAGTGAGGGGGTTGCCCCGAGCCACATTTGCATTTAGAGCCAAGTTTGGAGGGAGAGAGACGCTGCTGGCAGCTGCAAAGTTACGGAGGTGGCTAGACACGTGCACCAGAGAGGCAATTGAGCATTTTTACAGGGAGGGGGGTGAGGTTAGTGCCGCAGCAACCCCATCTGTGCGGAGGCGGCTGGCGTTAGGCTTGGAAGGCTTGTGCAACGGAGGACTGCCCACCCTCCCTTGAGCACTTGAGCTCCTGAGACTACACTAAGTTCACTGTTTGCTCCGTTCCCCTCTGCTTTATCTACCCCACGCCATATGGATTCTCTCTCTTGGGGGGAGGGGGTTATAGTGGATATAGCTGGAAAAGTAAACCCAGCAATGATTCAGTGTTAAAACAGCAAAGGGGTAGGCAAGGAATGTAATAAGGAGCTTAAAAACAAGTGTACTAAAAGGAAGAAAATTAAAAGTCCCTCAAAAGTGATATTTAGGCAACAAACGTTTGCAAGTGGTGGGAGTAAAGTCGACTGCATTAAGAACAGGAAAAATAGTAAGGAGGTCGTGAAGACGCAAGAAGGGAGCGTGTAAGTATAGGAAAAACGACCTGCTAAATAACACTATAAGGCTTAAACTTGTCGAAAGAGGATGCCTCCCTTGAAGAAAAAAAACTCAGTAAAAGGAAAGAAGGAAGTAAAGAAGAAGGAGGAAAAACTGAGAAAAGCAGAATGTGCACCTTCACCCTAACCTAACAGGCTCCCAGGAGGGTCATCGGGATCTCCAGACTCAGGGGCAGTCAAAGCTCATCCTTCAGCCAAATCATTGGCAGTTTCAATTAAAAACTTTGTGGGGAAGCACTTTAAGTCTGTGGTAGTATACGGTATAAATACGGGCCAAGCGGCTGCATAGGGGAGACTCCTGTGGAGGCATTAGCTACTCGTGTGGAAGAGTCTCATGAACTGATTGGGACCTTGGGTTAGATCTATCCGAGGCTCTCCTCCTCGCCCTGTCTGTTTCAACTCTCAGAGATGAGTTTTGCCTGCGCTGGAGAAGAGTCAGGATCAGGAGTGGAGGGCACCATAGAAGGAGTGTCATCGGAAGGTCACTCGCTGAGGGAGCTACTAGGAGACCCTAAAATAATTAAAGGAGGTTCCTGTGGAGGAAACCAAGTTACTCTGGGGATCTCCGGGGAAAGTTTAGACTCTCTACTATCAGGGCCCACCCCGGTGTTGGACATCCTTTTGCTGATGCAGAAAACACTACATGGGTTATTTGAAGCATCATTAGCCACAAATGAGACACCGAGAGCGGAGGCTGGAGTTTTAAAGGACATTTGATTGGAATTAAAAGAAATGAATGCTTGTATGCTCTCATTAGTAAGACTGATAATTGCCCAACCAGCATCCAATGCACAGTTGTTAGCCCAAGAGAAATGTGAAAAGACAGCAGTTTATGCGATACCAGACTAAATATATAACTGTGAAATACGTCCATTTTGGTAGACGTATGTACTCATAGATGACAACCTGTGCCATACGTAGGCTTAACAGAACTAATAGATATATCCTTAAATGTAGTCTTTAGTTGTAGACCCCTAGATTGACGGCTTAAAAATTCTAAAAATAGAATTTGTCATTCCCATCCCTACGGATTTTAATCTAACGACCCACAACATCGCCAATGTTAAAACGCCGATGTGAGTGCCCAAATACAGACGATTCATTTCAGACGGCACACCTGCAGAATTGAGATGGTAAGCAGCCATACTAAAAAATAGTGTGATCTAAATGTGCAATATTGAAACAAAGCACACTCGAGAACAGTGATTTGATTATGTTCCTTGTTTTTAGAAAATAGCCTGAGCTCTGCTTTGGTTTTTAATTTACAATCCCTGCATTCCCCATATTGCAGTGGTTCCAATGGACAGAAGAATATATCCACTTTTTAAGTTGAAACGTATGCAAGAAAAGTGACGGCTGTAACACAATATTAATAACATACAAAGAGTTGTATATATATATTAAAATGAACATGAGCTGCCAAAAAAGGGATCTTTTAACTATTTAAAAAGGTCAAGAGTATAGAGATTATATTTCTCTCATTTTATCTATAGGTTTTATCATTGTGACCTTGGTGGTTAAGAGGCTTACTCTCCACACATGATGACATTGGAACATATTCCAACCTATAATAAGTTATGATATAACTGCATATACCGACGTGAGAATGTATAGGGCATCACCATGAAATAAATTCAGTCATCAATTCAGTCTGTCCAATAACAGTAATAGTGCTAGTTATTTGAGGATGTTGCTTGACATGAAAAACGACGATAATTATGAGTCCACTTGCTAACATAGTTGGAGTTGACCGCATTACAACTTTCGGGTGGTTTAAGTGACTCTAGTATATTAATATCAGCCCTGATACAAATTAGAGGGTTCATAGAAATCAAGACATGATATACATAAAATGTTCTTGTAGAATAACTTTTTGAATGAATTATCGAAAAATTGTACAGAATACCATAAATAAATAAAAAACTAAAGAGTTAATGTGATGAGTAGGATACAATAATCTTTTATTAATTTTCTGGAGAACCAAGTGTTAAGATACAGATGTTGACTTATAGAATTATGTCCAGTTTATGTGGTAGAATAATCGTTTTGCACTCTTGGCAACAGGCAGAAATATTAGAGTAAAATATTAGGTAATAGAAAGTTGGAATGTAGAGTATAACTAGTTTCTGAAATGTACATGTATTTAAACAGAATATTTTTACCATTTAGATTTGATGAACATTTTTTAGGCCTGAGGAAGGTGAAAATATCGAGGAGTCACCAAAATGCTGCGTCAACTGTTTTTTAAGAGTTTTTATCTATATGTACGAAGAATTTAGATTGTAACCTATATTGGGAGGAAAGGCAATACATTCATTCATTGAATATGTGATAAATTGTGTATTTAAAAAATTACTGTTAATACATTTCTAATATATTTCTACGATTTAAAGTGCAGGATCTCTATGTGGTACATTTCTCATATTTGTTTGTTTTTAAAGTTTAAATCACACATTGGTTTTTGAGTAAAACATTAGTTCTTTTTATGATACCTATGCCAGAGCAGTGATATACCCAAACAGACACTTGGTTCAGTGCAAGTTGTTTACCCTTTCGATTTCAAGTATAGGGACATCTGTGTTTCTGTTGTATGTGTCCCAAAGGTCAATGTTGGTGAGGAGGAGGAGCAGTGGGTGGGCAAGGTGCTGGCGGTTGGATAAATCGAAATGGTGGAAACGGAGGCGGTGTTTACAAGTAAGGCCATTAGTACAAAAGCACAGACAGAACCAAATTTGTGTGCCAGCTACACCATCTGTGACCACCATGTCAAAGCGACAACAAGGTTTAAGAGTGGTGGGAGCCAAAAAGAAAAGATTGTTAAAAGGGAGCAAAGACGGTGGACAAGTTAGTCCAGTCAAACTTCGGGATGACATTAGGCTAAAGAAAAGTGTATACCCAATAGAAGGCCCAAGAAAGGTAGACCCTGTGTCGAGAGAAAAGAGAACCCAGAGTCACAAAGGATTTTAAGAACTGTGGAAAGCTCAGGCCAGGTATATGTTATGGGTAGACCATCACAAACCAAGCATGTCTATCTGGAAGTGACCCGTAAGGGAAAAATAGCAAATATGCGGAAGCCCCTGAATAGGTCACGCATCCTGTCACTATTCTCACACTGCAAGGCACTGGAGGAGGTAGCATCAAATGATATATAATACATATTGTTCACTCGGTCTAAAGCAGAGAGAGAGGTAACGAAAGTTTGTTTACATCTCCAGTGTTTGTTGAGCTGGTCTTAAAAGCTAGTGACGAGTGAAACAACTTAGGTCTAAGATTAGTACAGAAAGTAGAGGTGGAAACTTACTGCTTAAAGCTACCCATGTCGTCAAATCATGCGGGCTTAAGGCAAGCAAAGCTAGATTTGGTAACTGGGAGAGAAATAAACCCTCCTCGACGGGTGAGGACAAACTGCGGAACCCTAAATGTTACTATCTCATGCCAGGAAAGAGAGTGGTTGTCAGATCTGATCCCAGTACGCAATAGGTTTGCGCATCTAAGCCTTGATGGGTAGTCAACTTTCTCATGGGAGGAAGAGATAGATTAGGGAATCGACACAACTGCCGGCTTGGGGGTTGTCTCCTGGAATGTACATGGATTAAAGAATTCATTAGGAACAACAGAGCTTGAAGGGATATGGGAGGGGAACAAGATAATTTGGTTCCAGGAGACATGGCTGGTGGATGAGGATTTTCATCCATAGTTTCATGCATTTTAGGAAAGATGGATCCAAATCAGGAACGGGGCGGGTGCAAGGAGGACTAATGACTCTGATATCTACTAAATCTAGTAAGGGGGCACAAAAATTGAAACAAGTAGTGATTAGGTCTTAGCTTGCCTACTGGATATCCATGAGGGTAGTCTGCAACAAAAAAAGCTGATAGTTGTAAATGTTTACATAAATCAGAAAGACTCTAAGAAAGAGGAATGAGAAATGTTCCAGAGAGACCTGGTAAATCTAATAGAGCTCCCAGGGGAATATCCTATTTTGTTATTAGGGGATTTTAATCTTCATTGAGATCCAAGGAAGGCTGACTCTGTAATCTCAGATATGCTAGAGTGTTACGGTTTTCCTACTGCAAATTTTCCAAATTATTATTATTATTATTATTATAGCATTTATAGAGAGCGACAGCTACCTCCAACGGAGGTGTCCCGGCGCTAGCATCCATCCAGAGAGGGTATTAACCCGAGGAGAGATTCAGGGAGTTAGAGGATAACAGAAAGGCCTAACAGCCATGTTTTAAGAGCCTTCCTGAAAGGAAGTTCCTCCTTTATCTGACGCAGGGAGTTAGGCATCAGATTCCAGAGCGTGGCTGTCTTTACCGCAAAGGCTCTTACTCCCGTCCTTACTTTCCTAAAACGTGGAATGGTTAGGAGATTCAGATTGCTGGAACGAAGAGTTCTAGCATTCTGATATTTTTGGAGCCTGTGTCTCAGATAGCGAGGCCCAACCTCTCTGAGTGCTTTGTGGGCTAGGACCAGGGCCTTAAACATCACTCTTTTTTTGACCGGCAGCCAATGTAGGCTTTGCAAATGGGGGGTGATGTGATACCGTAGGGGTACATTTCTAATAAGTCTCGCGGCAGCATTTTGGATCCTTTGAAGTCTCCTAAAAAGATAGTCAGGGAGACCAATGAAAAGGCTGTTGGCGTAGTCTAACTGAGAGGTGATGAGCGCATGGACCACTGTCTTCCTGCATTCCATAGGAAGAAAGTGAAGGCACCTGCGCAGTGCCTTCAGTTTCCAAAAGCATTGTGAAGATATATACGATATTTGAGCCTTGCCTGTTAGTTGGGTGTCAATTCTAAAACCCAGATTCCTGGCTGAGTTGACCGGAATCGGAGGAGGGTTTAATTCTGCTGGCCACCAGAGCTCGGATTGAGGAGGGAGAGGCTGATTAAAAAACAGTATCTCAGTCTTATCAGTGTTCAACTTCAGGCAGTTGTCTGTCATCCAGGATGAAATATTCAGAAGGCACTGCCTGAAGTTGGTAAAAGCATTCTCACTCTGCTCTTTAAAAGAAAAGATGAGTTGAGTGTCGTCTGCGTAAGAGACAACACGGACACCCAGATCTTCCACAATAGATGCTAGTGGGGCCAGGTACACATTAAACAAGGAAGGACTCAGGGCGGATCCCTGCGGGACCCCTTGTGGCAGTGTCCTAGAGCTGGAAACATGTGGGGGGAGGAAGACTTGTTGAGATCTGTCTTCCAAAAACGACTGGAACCAGCGTAACACGGTCCCTGTGACTCCTAATGCGTGGAGCCTATTAAGCAGGATCTTGTGAGAGACCGTGTCGAAAGCTGCCGACAAGTCAAGCAGCACGAGCATGGCACAGTTTCCTGTATCCATCGTCTCCCGAATAGATTCTACCACCTCCAAGAGAGCTGTCTCGGTGCTGTAACCCGCCCTAAAACCTGATTGTGAGTCGTGCAGGCAGCTATTGGATTCAAGAAAATCCGACAACTGTCTTTGTACCTCCTTTTCTAGAATCTTAGCAGGGGCGGGGAGCAGAGAGATTGGTCTGAAATTTTTCAGTTCTGTTGGGTCAGCGTCTTCTTTTTTAAGGATAGGACGAACAAAGGCTTTCTTCCATTCAGTAGGGAAGATTCCGGTGACCAGTGAGGTATTCCAAACATTATTCAGAGTGTTGTTGACTACGGGGGCTAGGAGTTTGAGTATTCTCGCCGGGCAGGGATCGGAAGGGCATCCAGACTTGACTTTTATTAAATCTCTCAAGGAAGCGTCCTTCTCATACCGACGGAAATCTGACCATTTGACTAAATGGCATATCGGAGGCATCACCTGCTCATCCGTAGTCGGGAATGTGGAGTAGATGTCCGCAATCTTATCATGGAAGAAAGAGGCTAGTTCATCACACAGCGGAAGAGACGCCGGGATCGTGCTTTTTAGGGACTGAGGTTTCAAAAAACTCTCCATTATCTTAAAGATCTCCCTTGAGGAGTTTTCTGCTTCCATGATTTGTTTAGCCAAAAAGTCTCTCATGGTTTTGTGTTTGAGGGTATGAAATTTCCTCATTGCCTCCTCATATGTCTCTTTTGCTGAGGTTTCATAATTTTTCCTCCAGATACGTTCCAGCTTTTTACAATGACTTTTTTCCAATTGGAGTTCAGTGTTGAACCAAGGCGCTGATGGCCTACTCCTAGGTACCTTACAGGATTTGATCGGGGCTATCTTATCAAGGGCAGAGGTCATCCATGCATTGAAGAGGGAGGAATCTCTAGAGGGGTTGCCGGAGGGGGTAGGAGTGGTATTGTCTAATTCACTTCTCATTGTATCAGGGGTAACTTTCCTCCAGTTTCTTCTGTTTTGTATAGTAGGTCCACAGTGCTTAGCCGGGCACATCAGTCCCAGCTTGAAAGTGACTAGCATGTGGTCAGACCAGATTACTGGCCGCGGCTTATCCACAGTGAGGGACCTGTCATTGGTAAAAATGAGATCTAATGTGTGTCCAGCTGCATGAGTGGGAGCTTGGACTCTTTGCACAAAATTTAAACTTTTTAGTGCATCGCCTTCTAAAGAGGCCAGAGGGCAATTAGCCAGGTCCATATGTACGTTAAAATCTCCTAGCACCATATAGTTGGAGTAGCGTAACGAAAGGTTGGCAATGCAGTCGAATAGTAATGGCCAGTAGGAAATCGGAGTGCTAGGGGTCTATAGATCAAGAGTCCTGCCACCAAAAGATTTTTGGTAGATTTAATTTGGAAGGACATGGCCTCAATGGGACCCAGCCTGCTACTTTCTTGTAAGAGATTTCCCACTCTTCTTTCAGAATTATTGCTAGACCACCCCCAAGTCTGTTATCAGCTCTGTTGGCTATAACCATTCTATAGCCCACGGGAACAGTCAGGCAGATGTCCGGATTTGACCCTTCTCGCAGCCAGGTTTCAGTCAAAAATAGAAGATCTAAGCCTGAGGTTTTTAGAAGCAGCCAGAGATCAGCAGCGTGCTTGGGCAGAGATCTGCAGTTTATCAGAGCTGCTTTGATGTGTTGTTTCTCATGAGCAGTGTCCAAGGTAATAGCACTTGGCTTAGTATAGGTTTCAAGCGATTTTATAGTGGTTGGTCTAGGCAGGTTGAACTGACAGGATTCACACTGTAATTCGCAGGGGTTTCCATCCTTAGCCAGCAGTCTATCCAGTGCAAAGCAGGTAGGCTTTACACAGTTCACCTTAGCCAAATCGAGCAGCTGTTTCCTAGACCAAATTTTCCTCTCCCAGTGCGAAAAAAGAGCAGAGTGTCCGGCCCCGGGCGCGAGACGAGCGCGGACGGGCGCAGACGGGCTTGCCTTTGGCGCGCCTTCGGCCTGCCGGCGGCGCGCTCGCGCCAGTCTGCCGCTAAATGCCTCTTTGTGCTCGGCGATTGGTCCAGGCATCACACACCCCCTCGGCCCACAGTGTCAGTGCGCATGCGCCGAGCGCAGCCACTGAAACTCCACTATTGCGCCGTCAACAGAGATGGAAAACAGGACACCCAGGTAAAATCACGTCACACACAAAGCAGGCAATCAAGTAAAAGGTTAAAAGGTTAAAAGGTTTTTTAAAAATATTGTGCAAATTCGCAAAGAACGAGCAGAGTCACGTCTCTCCCGGCTGTGCCTCAGGAGGATGCAGTAATGCGTGCTCGCGCCAGTCTGCCCCTAAATGCCTCTTTGTGCTCGGCGATTGGTCCAGGCATCACACACCCCCTCGGCCCACAGTGTCAGTGCGCATGCGCCGAGCGCAGCCACTGAAACTCCACTATTGCGCCGTCAACAGAGATGAAAAACAGGACACCCAAGTAAAATCACGTCACACACAAAAGCAGGCAATCAAGTAAAAGGTTAAAAGGTTAAAAGGTTTTTTAAAAATATTGTGCAAATTCGCAAAGAACGAGCAGAGTCACGTCTCTCCCGGCTGTGCTTCAGGAGGATGCAGTAATGCGTGCTGAAATTGTGTTCAGTCGCAGTTTGATAGGATTATGGTGAGCTTTTTGGCAGAATTAGAGTTTGTATGCCTAAATGGCTGTTTCAAAGAGGAAGACCCAGCAGACCAAACGTGCTTATATGGGGAACAACAGTGCCCCATTGACTACATGTTCATACAGGCATGGTACTTTAACCTCTGTATGGGATTTATGGTGCAAAGATTAAAGGGAAGCGATCACTGGCGGCTAAAATTAGATATTGAGATAGCACCATTAGTGAGAGAATGAGAGAACAAGCTATTCCAATGGCACTAGATTTCCCTAAACGCTTAACTAGAAAAATTGATGGGAGATATATTGTGCAGTTAATGCAGTATCAATCATTCAATGATATGATCCAGGATAGGGTCATAGGAGAGCCTAATGGTGCATGGTATGCAACTATCATTGCAGATGTAGTAAAGAGATTGATACCAGTAGTAAGGATATGCAATAAGAGGGAAATAAGGGACCAACTGTGCCAAACTTCAAACAAACAATGATTCAATAAAGAGTGTGCTGCAGCTAGGAAGGAGCTAAGGAAAATAGGAAGGGTAAGGCGATCAGATGATCAAGCAAAGCTAGTTGATATCTAACGCTGTAAGAAAAGGGAATATGAAGCTCTGGTGATTATTAGGACACTTCAGTAAAAGGATATGAGAAAATTCTGGAAATTGGTCCAGAAGGGATGTGGTATGGCTGTCCCTCCAGCAAGATTCATGGTGTCAGAAGCAGATTGGGTAACCTTCTTAACCAATATTTTTAAGCCAAGGGGGAGATAGTGGTAAAGATGGACTGGCTACCTATAGGCGCAAAGGCCTTGGAGTCATTCTCTATTCAATCCATAGACAAGTTGATAACTTCCTTAAATTTAACAAAGACAGCGGGACCACATAACCTGCCAGCAATCATATTTAAGTCAAATCTCTGTGGTGGGCAGAATTCATCTCCAAAGTTTTTATCCACATAACTAAGACCAGGATAATCCCTCAGTGTTGAAAAGGGGCAATAATTAAACCTGTACATAAAAAAGGTGCTAAGGACGACCCAGGGAATTACCGGTTGATAAGTCTGTTGGATGTAGGTGTAAAGCTGTACTCCAAAGTAATATTAAGGGCTTTAAATAACTGGATATAAGGAAACAGAATTATTCCAATGGAGCAGGGAGGCTTCAAAGCTGTGCACTCTACAATAGACCATTGTTTCAGTCTATGGGCTTTTGGAAGAAGGCAAAAGAAACAACGGAATTTATTCTGTCGCTTTGTTTGTTTTAGCTCAGCTTTCGATTTGGTCAATCATAGAATACTTTGGGCGAAATTAATACGTCTGGGTATTCCCAATTGCTTCATAGCAATTCTGCAGGAATTGTATACCGGGAACTGAGCCCAAGTAGATCTTAATTTAGACGGGGCCCTAGCTGGGAAAATTCGCTTGGGTAATGAATTGTGGCACGGCTGTGTCCTGGCTTACACATTGTTCTCCCTATTTTTAGCTGACCTACCGGGAAAGCTGGCAGCGACTTATTCGTTTTCCCCGAAAATGGGAGGAAGACATGTGTCGTGCCTACTATATGCAGATGATTTTGCAATTCTGGTTGTGACATAAGTAGGCCTGCAGAGGAAGTTAACGAAGTTTATTCATTATTGTCAGGCTAATAAATTGAAGATAAACATGGGAAAAACAAAGATAATCATGTTTGGGAAAAAGTAAACTGTATAAATGGCAGATAGGCAATAGTAGGGTAGAGGTTGTGTCCCCCTACAGGTACCTTGGCATGACATTTACCAGTCAGCTGAGTTGGACCTTGCATAAAGAATCGGTGAAGTCGAGGGCATTAGCTACAACAGGGAGACTTGTACGCTTTAAAAAGACTTATGGTAGCCCCGCCTGGTCTCCCCTTTTAACTGCTTACAACGCAATGGTCCCCATGTAATCCCTCTATGGGACCGAGTTGTTAGCCATTAGTACGGAGGGTAGCTGGGAGAGGTGTGAAAGTAAATTTCTGAAAAAAATGTTACCCCTCCCCAAAGGTGCAATGTCCCAGGCAATAAGATTAGAAGCAAAATTGCAAACCTGGAACTTCCTAGCCTATAAATCAACCCTACGTTTTGGGGATACACTTTTGGTCCCAAATACTCAGAAGATATCAGCCTGCTGTGCCACTTAAATAGAAAGAAGTGAATTACAGTGGGCAAAGAAGGTAAAGAAAAGATTGGAAGACATTGCAGGAACTTTAAAACCAGAATTAAAAATATCTGAAGCCTCACTCTCCAAAGCAGAATTAAAAACAGCCTGTAAAAAAGAACCTAGGTTGGCGGACGAAATATGTAAGGAACAAACCGTCTGCAAAATACATGGTAGATTCATGGGAAAATATGAATGTATATCCGTACTTATCTGCATTCCCAGATGCCCGGTTACAATTATTACCTATAAAGTTCCTGGCTGCATTAAATGTGCGTTATGTAAGAGCTGAGAAATTTGAAGCCCTTTTAGATCAAGAGAATAACTGCACATGTGGACTGCCGTCTCATATGTTAATGTTTTAATTGATTATCGCCATTTTTTTAGGCTTCTTGAAATGATGCACTAGCGCTTCTTTTAAGGATGGAATTCGTTGATGTGGCTTGTGCACTGTCTACATTTCTTTAAAAATGTATGGGTTAGTGTCTTATAGTGTAAACAGTAGGATTTTGGGGTTTTCAGCTGAAGTATGATGAATTGTTATTTATACGGTGCAATTATATACAAAATGTCATTGTTTTTAAGGAATGTATGTTTGAAAGACTATGTCTAAACATTAATAAAGAATTAACTGAACTTATGTTTACTCCCTCATTTTGATGCAACATTGCTAATTTTTACAATTCACGAAGGTGTGTTTGAAAAGCCATGATAGTTTCAGGTTTCAGCTTCATTTCTGAAAAAACTGTTTTGAACTGCACTTGAAAGCAGTTCTTTATTTGCAATAGAGCGTAATTCAAAAAAGGACTCACATTAGTGCAAATGCACTTTCATTATGTTTGTCAACAGGAAAAATAATGTTCACCATGGAGAAACTCATTTCTTTGAGCCCCATGAACTTTGGGGGTGTTCCGTCTCTGGAGACAGATTTTCTTTTTCTCCAGGCAGGAGAAAATCTATTTAGGTCTGGCTTGTCAGTGCAGCTGTCTGTTATACATGTTGTCACAAATTCTTAAAACTATGCATAATGTGGGGTTTGACTACCCCTCAAAGGAGTATTACTCTCTCATCTCAGGGTGCTGTCCATTTGGTGTATCATTCTGCTTTCAGAATGTGCTTACATTGGAATGCATCAGGGACTATTTAACTTCTAAAAAGTGAGCTCAATAATCACACTTTTTATGAATTCTATAAAAGAAGCAATCTTTATTTACTACTTTTTCTAGCATCGTCAGTCATGCTTATGTGATCAACAACATTTGTACTTGTAACACAATGAAACAGTATTTGTGAATATCCGGTGTACATGCATTGCAACATTAAAGTGAGACCTATTAGTTTTGCTAAAGGTTGATCATAATTTGCAGGATTGGAAAGGGTTGCGACGAAGTACGCCAATACCCACAAAAACCTTGGCGATGACTTACTCTTGATTAATAATACACCATACTGAAGTGATACTACACATCAATTAATCTGTTTAAGACTAAGGAACTAATTTATGGCATTTTGGCTTAGGGCAATGCAGCAAGGCAACTTGTTGTGGCGCCCTATGCCGAAGGGAAGGGGCAGAAATGAACAGTATTTATACAATGCAGTACGTTCCTGTGTTTTCTGCCTGCGCTGGAACTGTTTTGGCAGCCTAGTACCAATGTAGTCACCCTTGCAATTTAGTGCAAGGCTGCCTCCGTTACAGGCAAGATGGTTTTTACGCAGGAAGGAGCATGTTTCTGCACTAAAGGAATCCTAAAAGGCACTTTCCTCTTTCCATGTGCGCTGAGGAAAGAACGAGGAGAAATAAACATATTTATCCTCGTTAAGCCTCATCTCAGGAGGTGTATGTATTTAATGCTTGCTTCCCCAGATTTACATGACTTTGTAGATCTGCAGCAGAGTCAAATTCCACGGATGTTGCGTGGGGAAACCCACTGCAATGCCCATGGAACGTCTCCTGGCGCAGAGTAAGGCGACGCATTGATTTGCGCTGGCATCTTAATCATGATATATGGGGGCACTCAAAGCCACGCAGGGTGGCTGTGCGTGGCTTCATAAATCTTTTAAGAGCCTTGTGTCATGCATGTACCACCTTACGTGGTGCAAAAGTGATGCAGGGCTCTCATAAATAAGCCCCTAAGAGTGCTAATCCATGTTATGTGCATTCGAAAAGTCATTTTTTTTGCAAGTCAAGCCTGTCTTTGCCGAAATCCTGGTCTTGATTCTTATTTCATGATGAAAGCAGGATGCCTTTCTATTAGCCACCTATTGACCCTTCAGTTGAAGATCGATTTTTCAAGTATTGGGGAGACACAAAGACAGATCTTCGTCATACTAGCTTGTCAAATATTGAGAGCCTCTTTATAGTTTTTATTGGTTGAGTGACTTTTGAAATCATTCCTTTTGTCTGCAGGATTGGGAGCTTCAATGGTTGACCTTCAGCATTAAGTCAGAACTCTTTCCACGCAGCCCTTTGCTCCTGGTTCTTCTGGCGGGCCTGCGTGACACCTCCTACATCTTCCTCTCTGCCCCTTACATGTTTGGACCAGCGCGCGCTGTCCTTTTTTCCCCGACTCTTTGTCAGCCCTTGGAACATGCAGCGCAATTTTCATCCCTTCATTCTGGCTCAGAAGCATATCTGACAATTTATTATCGGCCTCCTGCGCCAGATAATAGTCCAATTGATGGTACGTGACAGAGCAGCTTAAATTCCACAGCTGCTGCCGCGTGCTAGAACCGCTGTCACTTCCACTTTTCAAAGCTTCCCCTCTGGTAATGATTTCCTCTCCTTGTTGCTGTTTTAATTTTTATATGTCATGTTTCCTTACGAGATTGTCAGGAAGGGAATTTAAAAGGGGAGTTGTGGCTATTCCGCCTAAAGAGACACATTCTGTCATACACACGAGGAAGTACAACACGGAACAAAAACACAAATATATGCAGTAAATAGCTTTAAAAGAGGAAAATATATCGCTTAAGAGCCAACAGAATGCTTGGTCCTCAGCAATTAAGTATAGATAAAATATCTCGTGCAACCTATTTATTGCCATTTAATAAAAGCGACAATATGCCCTATTCCACTTTAACCTTGTAAATTATAACTCAGCACACGTTGTAAGAGCAGCATTGAATTGCCTTACACACTCTTGTAACTTTGAGCAGATAACTGTATTCGAAAACTGCAGCAGTTGGCAGGGATGCGAAGAAGCACGTTTCTACGTTTTTCGGGCCTTTTCTTTAAAAAAAAAAAACGTATCTTCGCCCCTATATTTCTATCTAGATAAAAACATTGGGGCATATTATCAAGACAGGCGATCATGGGCTTGATAATATGCTCTACCGAATTCCAATTGAAGCTCAGGTTAGATGTGAAGGACATCTAACATGGGCTTCAAATGGGATTCCATAGAGCATATTATCAAGCCCATTATCGCCGCTGCCGCAAAAGCGGCGATAATTTTATCGCCTGTCTTGATAATATGTAACAATGTTGCGTTTTTCCCAGTTCGGGACATTTCATTATTTTCATTGCAGTTCCAAAATAACAACACCTGATAAAAACCACTGTTAATATTGAAATGTATTACTGTCTATCAGTATTTAGCGGACTGATGTTAATATGATCTTTTAGAAAATATTAGTCCATCTTTACATCATGCAGTTATTGCCTTATCATAAGGAATTTAGAGCACGTGTTAGCTGATGAGCTGTCTGAAGGACAGTAACCATGTCATTTATGACAGCCCTCTGAACTCTCATGGACTTCCATGTAATAATTCAGAAAATTGCCTGATTGTCCATTCTCATAGTTTTTCATACATTTAACCCAGCTTTTCTCCAAACTTGAAGAAAAGTTTCTATCACTTGATTGAATAAGACTGTATGGTATCTAATGATAATATCAGGGGCAAGTGTAAGATGGGTTGTTGGACCTGGCACCTTGGCGTGGGTCTCCCTTCCATTTTTGCTGTTGCCTCATGTGTTTTTGCTGGTGTTAGATGCTTTGGACACCGTGCCACTGCTGTCCAGAGCCACAGTGCAAGTGCTCCCTATTGTAAATTAATGTATGAATTAGTGATTCCATGATTGGTCGGTTTGGTTTACCTGTCAGACCCTAGTACAGTGCACCAGGAGTGCCCAGGGCTGGTAATCCAAATACTGCTGTTGGGCTCGCAGCACTGGTTGTGCCACCCACAGAAGCTGCCTGTAAAAGTGTGTCTAAGGCCTGCTATTGGTGTGTGTGGCATGTTCTAATAGTGAATTACAGCCATTTTAGTTATTCACTATTGCAAGGCTACCTGTGCTCCATAGGCCAGAATGGGCAGTTTGATTATTACATCTTATAATCCTAACTGACTCAGGGAACATGGTAGAAATTCGAATTTAGTATGCCTGAACTCAGAATGATAAAATACATTTTTTAGTGAAGTTGGTTTTAATATTCTGTGTTTGAAAATATCACTTTTAGAAAGTAGGTATTTTCTTGTCTAACCATCCAAACCTGCCTCTGCTAGGCTGTGTATTCCTTGTCTGAAGTTTGAGTGACAGGGGCTGGGGGATTCCAGGAGACAGGGTGAGTCAGCACAGGGCTGAATAGAGAAATCTGCATCTACATGGGTGGGAGGAGTTGCACCTGGGACCTGAATAGGGCTGGGCCTTCCCTCCACAATGCTGGCTCCACCTCCTGTGGTGCGTCTGATGTCTCTGCCCTGCACTCTGAAAGGAAAGAATGAATCAGGTAAACAAAGTGCTCCAGGACTGACCAGAGCTGGTTTGGACTAGGCAAAGGCCTCTCTGCCTTCAGAGAACAAAGAGAAACTTGGTATAAATATTGGGACCCAAACCAAAGAACTTTATTTCACTTTGGGAACAAGAAGAAACCTTTGCTGAGGAGTGGAACCAGAAGAAACTGAGGAGAGACTATACCTAAGCTGAAGTGCTGCTTGGGGGATTGGCCTGCAGTGGTTGCCTGACTGCCAAAGAAAGGAGAAAGGACTTTGTGTGCATTTTCATTCAACTTGTGAAGGATCTCCAAGGGCTTGGAAAAGAGCTTGCCTCCTGCTGAAGTCTCAGGGACAACAGACTTCACCCACCAGCTCCCCAAGAGTTATTTTAAAGTGCCTGCAGTTGTGCTGGACTTTTGAGGACTTACATGTCGCAAGGAGCTGGAAGCGTGACTCAAGAACAAGAAGCGTGTTGCCGAATTGCCGCTGCCGCATCACAACACGAAGCGCCTCGCATCGCCGGAGAAGAGGATCGACGTCGCCTCAGATGCCGCCGCATCTCCGGGAAGCGGGTCGCAGAAGAATCGTTGAGTCAACGCAGGTCCACCGAAGCACCTCGCATCGCCAGGAGAGAGGATCGACATCACCACAGACACCGCCGCATCCCTGGGAAGCGTGTTGCAAGGCCTGTCGTGACTCATCGCAGAGAAGAGGATCGATGTCCCCACAGACGCCGCCGCATTTCCGGGAAGCGTGTCGCAGGGCCTGTCGCGGCTCATCACCGGAGAAGAGGATCGACGTCACCGTAGAAGCTGCTGCATCACCGGGAAGAGAGTCGTAGGGCCTGTCGCGGCTCGCATCGTTGTGGAAGCAACTCGCATCGCCAGGGGAGAGGATCGACGTCGCATCAGGCGCCGCCGCATCACTTGGAAGCATGTTGCATCAAGAAGAAAGCGCCATCTTTGATTATTTGCACCGGATCTTCTACACATCACCATCCTTGCAACACTTTTGTTGCCCTGCGTTTGGCATCAAAGGTACATTGAACTCTGAGTGTCGCATTTACCATCGTAATAGAACTAAGCTAAATTCTACCATTTTAAAGTAACAGTATTGTGGATTTTTGTTTATGGTCTTGTGATAAGTCTATATAAAGAAAACTTATTTTTGATATAAAACTTGTGTGGTGTCTATCTGTAGTATTGTCACTTGATTACTGTATGTGTTCACAAATGCTTTACACACTGCCTCTGAGATAAGCCTGTCTTCTCATGCCAAGCTACCAAGGGGGTGAGCAGGGGTTATTTTGGGAGTGTACTCCTTTACCCTGACTAGACGCAAGGGTCCCTATTTGTCACAAATACCTACCTGTGCCAACTAGAGACCCCCAAATCTAACATGGGTGAAGTACAGGAATCAGTGTGTGTGTGCATCCGATCTGGTAATCAGGAGCAGATCTTTAACTTGTGGTTCCATAAGAGGAGAGAAGTAATTTCCACTTTGGGGGGCATCTCTATCTTTTGCCACTTGCTTGAGATCCTTGAAGAGAGTCTAATGGAATTTATTTTATAGATGTTCTCAATTTTGTTTCCCAAAAATAGTTTGCCAGCTAAGCTCACACAGAATGGAGCTAAGGGTTAGTAAACAGACTCAGAGTGTAGGGTAGGCTTCTATTTTATGAAGGCAATATCTTGACTGTTCCACAAAAATGACTTCTAAACACATCTGGATTATCTACATCTAATTTTTCATCAGCTAGGTACTTTTTTCTATATCTCTGTTCAATCCATCTGCATGTCTGTTGAAGGTTTCTCAGATTACTCGAGTACCATGTCTCTGAGGGGAATTAACGTTTCTACTTCACTGTGTGGATCGGAGCAATGTTGTTGAGCTATGCGGTGAGCCACTATCGCCACATTATCTGTAGCTTTGCCTCCAACACCATGGCGACTTTTCTTGCTTAACCTTGTTGCATTTGCACAAACAGCCTAATGGGGGACTGTAGTGGGCTTAAGTGTAGGATTATTCACCTTGATATTAAAAGCTAGAGCTACATGGTCGGACCATGTGAGCATAAGGAAGGTGCCAAGCTCTAAAAGATTATGATCAGATAAAATGACATCCAGTGTGTGCCCTGCACAATAGGTAGGAAAGTCAACCAGGGGATGAAAACCAAGTGCTGTCAAAGTACCATTTAAAAAAGTTATGCCTACATTTGTGCTCAATTCAAAATTATATATTTTAAACAACAAGGTAACCCAAAGTTAATGGACCAGGGACCTTGGGAGTTAAATATTCTAGACAACAATGGTCCCTAGAAGGAAGAATTTTTGAGAGCAAAATGAATATAGACTCAGCCGTTACTATATTGGCTTGACTTGCCCAGCCGGGCAGAGGTCTAATATTTACTTTTAAACAATTTTAAAAACAATTAGTACAAACAGTACATAAAGTGGGACACAAGCCTGAGTCCTACTTAGCCATGAGGTACAAGAGAGAGCGGTGATCAACAGGAGGTTCAGGCAATGCTAATTAGTTTGTTACACATGAGAATACACAGAATTGTGAGGAACAAATCCAAAAAACACCTTTACAAAGAAATAATTAGCAGTTTTTCTTATAAGGTGTATCAAGGTGTCGACGGCGTTTCGAACCGTGGAGAGAATGAGCAGTTCATCATCAGGACATAAGGTACATGCCTGTTAGGTAGAGCCTATTAGCCTGAACCGAAAGTGTGGAAGGAAAATACAACAAGGAGGCAATTAGGGTATATATGCTTAGATGTCAAGAAGTTAAAAGACAACGCAGTTTTAAACTCAGGAAGGTGTGGATTGAAGAACGGTGAGTGGTAGTGAGTTGCGTAGTTAAGGAGCAGTACTGGAAGTGATAGGGTATGTGGTATAGTGGATTAGGGATATGAGTGTGACCTATCAAGGTGGCTAATTAGGCCAAAAGCGTACAGTGCTGATGTGAGCAATAATGGCAAATAGGAACCATGCTGGGTAAGATGTGAATAGGATCAGTTAGATGCTACGAACACGTAGAATGAGCATATTTAAGGTTAAGGTGTCAGCGGAGAATAACCGGTGTGGGCATTACAAAGTAGGGACGCAATAAGAATAAAAGGAAGTGAGCCGCTGGAAAGTTAGAAAGGACATGCCAATTATAAATATGCGAATCGTGATCATTCGTGTTGAGCCCGCATGAGTCGTGCACACAACCGGCAGAAACCTTAGTTGTGGATCTAGTCAGAAGGTATCACGAAGATCTTATAATTGTGGGTCAATTTGTTCCAATACATGATAGTTAAACATTAAAACATAGAAACCAGTTCAAAAAACATACAGTTGATGGAGTGAAACTATAATATAGGCAGCACGAGCGATTTCTAAAAACAAGAAGGACCACAATTCACTGGCAATTTGAAGTGGGAATTACGAACCACATCATAATGCATTACAAGAATGAAAAATTCAGAATTATGCAACCCACGGAAGCGTAATTAATAGAGGGAGGTTTGTGGGGGGGCCGGTGGTAAGAAATCTTGTGCCAGAGTTGTGACTTGTGAGGGTAAATTACATACCTAAACGGGTTTGGGTCAGGGAACAAAAGGTGCTTCTGGAGCGCTGCTGAATTGGCGGCTATTGGGGGTGAAAGTGCTGCTACAATGGCGGCGTCTAGGAGTGAAAAGAATTGGTTAGACCCATGCAGTGTCGTGGGTAGGGCCGAAGTAAGCCAAGGTAGGCACTCACCAGTAGAATTCTTCGGGAATACCCGGTAAAGGATAGGTACAATTATGTATCTTGGACGGCTCGATCGCCTGGAAGAGGGGGGGGAAAGGCTAAGGTACTGGCAAGGAGTGGAAGCGTGCGTGTTATCCCGTTGGAGTCTAGGACTTACCGATTAGAAGCTGTGGCTCGATGGCGGAATCAGTCGGACGTGTATACGTACCGAGTCATGCATTCAATGCTGAGTTATATGGAGGCGAAGCAGGAGTGTTGATTGGATGTTATGGGTCAGGAGGGATGTGGGGGAAATAGAGGAAGGACTAAAGCAAGGGGATTGATGGAAATAGAGGATGGACTGTAGGTGGCATGGAGGTGGTGACATCTTGGAAAGGGCTGTGGGTGGCTAGTAAACAGTAAAAGAGAGGCAGGAAATTCAATATATTTTACAGAAAACATTTTTCAGAGCCCAATTTTAGGAAATTATAATAGAGACATTTTTAAATCAATGATGTTCAGTCCTCAAGGCGATTCAGTCCAGTGTTGAGGCTGTCAGTTGTAAGTATCCATTTCAATTCTTCTTTGTTCAGAAGTTTGGCAATGTCCCCCCCTCTAGGGGGTAGTTTGACCACTGTGATAATAGTCCAGCGAATGTCATTTTCTGAGTGTCCATTTAGTTCAAAATGTTCTACCAGAGGTGCGTTGGCTGTTTTGCACCTGATTCTGCTCCGATGTTGGGAGATATGTATACAGATTTTTTGAGTGGTCTGTCCGATGTATATTTTGTCACAAGGGCAAAGAATTGCGTACACCACATTGCAAGTATTACAATTTGTAAATATACTCAATTCACTTTTTATATCTTTAAATACAAATTCTTTGACTTCTATGATATTTGTTCCTCACAATTCTATGTATAATCATGTGTAACAAACCAATTAGCATTGCCTGAGCCTCCTGTTGTTCACCGCTCTCTCTTGCACCTCATGGCTAAGTAGGACACAGGCTTGTGTCACACTTTATGTACTGTTTGTACTAATTGTTTTTAAAATTGTTTAAAAGTAAATATTAGACCTCTGCCCGGCTGGGCAAGTCAAGCCAATGTAGTAACGACTGAGTCTATATTCATTTCGCTCTCAAAAATTCTTCCTTCTAGGGACCACTGTTGTCTAGAACAATTCAAAATGATAGTTTAAATCCCCAAAAATAGAAAAATTAGGTCTGTGGATTATAATTTCTAGCAGGGGCACTAAAATTACAAAATTTGTCCTAGGGCATATAGGTCAGTATACCAGTATACCAGTATACCAGCATTACAGAGGAGGAGGTCAGAGCATTTCATTCAAAGTTGAAGTTTACTTCAAAATAAGGTGATTTCAATTTAGATATAGATATTTTAAAAGTGTACAAAAGGTCACAGCTAACCCACCCTACACCTTATTTATTCTGTACTGTGGGGGTATAAAGAGACAAATAAACATTAAAAATCACGAATCATTAAAAAAGTGAGTGTTTTGCATTAAGTTAAATTTCTTGTCCTCAAATGGGTGATTCATTTCACCAACTAAATACTGCAACTTTTCTAGTTCATTGTATGGCCATTTCGGGGCTTACTTTTTCTTTTAATTTGTTTTTTTCTAGCAGGCACATAGCAGACTTTCACCCAAAGTGCAACTCTTTTCACTTCGCCTGGCCTCGGTGGTCAGGCGAAAATGTTAGTTAATACATACCAATTTGAAAGAACAAATCCACTGAAATTAACCACTTATAGTTACCTCAAGTAGTTAGAACTTGTGCACTAAGGTAACTATAACTCGCTCTCTTGCAATGCACTGCTGATGACCTCACATAGTACATCACTCAATGCATGTTCTATGACATTATTGATACCATCATTGCAACATCTGAAAGGACATCATTGATGACAACACTGTGCATGCTGGGGGAGTGACTTTTAGATAGTTTATGGCACGTGCTATAGTTACTTGATGTCGGACGGGGCCCCCTCCGAAGGGTCACTCCCAAACCTTTTGCCTTTACCCTCCACATTTTTGCCGTATTCATTTTTTGGGAGCCTTGGGACTCTGTGCTCTTTACCACTGCTAACCAGTGCAAAAGTGATTGTGCTCTCTCCTTTAAACATGATAGAACTAGCTTACGTCTAATTGTCCTATTTAATTTGCTTGTAAGTCCCTAGTAAAGTAATGGTACTATGTGTGCCCAGGGCCTGTAAATTAAAGGCAACTAGTGGAGCTAAAGCACTGATTGTGCCACTCACTTAGGTAGCCCTATAAACATGTATCATGCCTGCCATTGTAGACTGTGTGTGCAGTTTTAAACTGTCATTTCGACCTGGCAAAATAAACAATTTTATCACAAGATTTGTTGGAATGCACACCCACTGATCAAGTCCTTCAATCCATTTGAAAATACTCAAGGCAATGTAAAGCGCGCTACCTTGGAACGCGCTCCATCCTTGCGCATGAATATCCACTGTAAATGCTGGAGAATCTTCAGGTTCCCCAACCCAGAATGCACAGCAATTGTATGTATCATATAATAAAGTACCAGCCATATTTTCAATGTTTTTTGTATTATTATTCCAGCAGTGGTCCAAAATTGTCCATAGTAATCCAAAAAGTCAACGATTTTAATCTTTATAAGTTTCACCAAAACACCTAGAAATTCATCCCTTCTCACAATTTAAAGTGAAGATGGCTTTCCCAATGCATTTCAGGGTAATGACAGCCCTTCGTCAGGGGACCTCTACAATAATAAGAACCTTGGACTACTACTGCTGTAGTAAAAATACAAGAAACTTTGAAAATATGGCTGGTACTTTATTATATGGTACATACGATTGCTGTGCATCCTGGGTTGGGGAACTTGATGAGGCTCCAGCATTTCCAGTGAAAATAAACCATTTGACAGGCCCAAACCTTCCCATTTAATAAATATTAAATAAATATAAGTAACCCGATGGTAAGCCCTACATAGCACAGAGGGCAGAGTGCAGTGTATTTAAAAAGTCAGGCGGATGTGTATTTTTATGTTTTACATGTCCAAAAAGTGAAAAACTCTTAAATTTGTTTTTCACAATTGCAAAGATTACCTCTCCAATAGGTTAACAATTGGTTTGCCTTACTACATTTAACAATGATAACTCCTAAGTTCTATAGAATTGTAATGAAAAGCTCTCTTTAATGGTAACGTTTGATTTTTAATCACAATTCTGAAAATGTAACTTCTAGAAAGTTGACATTTGCCTGTATTCTGGGTCACATGATAGTAAGACAACTGGAAGATAGGTGTTGGCAGGATGGGCCACTCTAAGTTGATGTGGGGGAAAAGAGAATCTCAACTTTCTAAAAGTGGCATTTTCAAAATTGTAACTTAAAATTCCCAGTTGAAAGTAATAAGTTAACCCAATGTTGTCCAATGGGCGAGGCAGGCCTTGCAGTAGTGAAAATTAAATATAAGAGTCTTTCACTACAAGGACATGCAAAACTTAAAAGTACATGTTCAGCTTTTTAAATATACTCCACCCTGCCCTATGGGCGGCAATGGGCCTACCATAGAGGTGACATATATGTATTAAAAAGGAAGGGTAAGGCTTGGCAAAAGGTTTATTTTGCCAGGTCGAAATGGCAGTTTAAAACTGCACACACAGACTACACCGACAGACCTGGGGCATATTTTAAAGGGCTACTTAAGTGGTTGTCACAATCACTAGTAGGATTTAAGTTACAGACCCTCAGTACATGTAGTACCACTTTACTAGGGACTTTCAAGTAAATTATATGTGCTGCCAGTTGGGTGTAAGATAATGATATCATGTTTAAAGGAAGAGAGCACATACTTTAGCACTGGTTATCAGTCAAAAAGTGCCCAGACTCCCAAAAGCCAACACAAACATGTTAAAAAAACAGAAGGGTGAAAGCAAAAAGATTGGGAATGACACTTCAAAAACAGCCACGTCCAACACGTTCCTTTAATCTTAGTTTTTTTAGTTAATATATAAATATATTTATTCTAAAATAAACCACTGGGCCACATTTTTACTTAAAAATGGTTATAATGCCTTACACAGCCGCGGCCCGTGGAGGGAGTTCCGTGGGGCAGTAAGGCGGGGCGGGGGAGGGGCAGGGTGGGGGGGTTCTAATAACCGGAATATGGATAATTGCAGGTAAGTAAACAATTAAATAAACAAAACAAATTTCGTAGCGCACGCTGCATCGCAAAATGCGATGCAGGGCGCGCTACAAAATTCGTTTTATTTATTTAATTGTTTACTTACCTGCAATTATCCATATTCCGGTTATTAGAACCCCCACACTGCCCCTCCCCGCCCAGCCTTACCGCCCCACGGAACTCCCTCCATGGGCCGCGGCTGGCCTTTCACCATACTCTGCTGTAGAAGGGGTTTTTCAAATCAATTTAAAGATTACTATCTTGACTAACGTTTGACAAAGACATATGAAAAGGCAGCGTCAAGGTAGTGTCATTTATAAACAATTGCTGTTAGAGAGCAACACACAAGAAAAGAGTATGTTATTTTGGTAATTCACCGCATTGTGAAAGCAAGTCTACTATTACATAAAAAAATCGCCCTGGCTCATGTCCGTTTAGGCTAGGTGGATCTTGAACATTTGGGCTGTAGTTCTAAAACATTTGGGAAGCACTGCTTCTAAGGGTCAAATCAAGTGAGGAATGACTACCTTTACATTGTTATAAAACTGTTAAAATCGAAGCACTGAGCAGAGCAATGTTAACACCTTTCACTGAATGAGTCCAGGGATCTTCAAAAATGAATATCTAAATGATAAAAAATAACTATTTTGGTTTTATATGTTTCATGCTTTCTTTTGTGCCAGATAACTCAAATAAATCAAAACAAAAAAACATGTGACCCATTGAATGCATGTAGGATGCAATTTGTTCTCCTTACAGACCTGCACCAGGTTAGCCTAAAAAAGACCCCCCTCCCCACCATCTAAGCAGCTGCTTTCACTATGAGGGATGCCTACACGGCTAACAACTCATAGCAAAAAAAAATCTAGTAGCATTAGAATTTGTTAAAGTAAAGGGGTACTAAATTCGTCTCATGAAGCCTGTCCTTTAAGGTTGGCACACTTCTTACCTTCAAAGTTGTCCCCCAATTGTAGTATGCCACAGAGTGAACAGTTGCAGCACTAGGCTGTTGTAATGGAGTGGTGCACACATTCATGTTCTAAAGATATTGGTACGCTATCTCAAATTTCAATGGTCTGCTCAAAATAGCAGTACTTGTTTTTGGCATATCACTATGTGTAAGAAAATGCCCATTTTGAGAGGTCACCCATACTTTTTGCTGGATTTGTTTAGCCTTTGTTTAGATGCTGAACACTGGAGCAAGCACTGCCTTCCAGCACCTAATGTACGTGCCCTGACCACTAAAAACACTTAGAATTTGCTAATACCTCATTTACATATTTAACTTACCTCTATGTCCCTCTTCTGTGTACCATGGGCCTATAAGTTAAATGTTGCTAATACATTTCAGACTCTATTGTGCCACTCCTAAAATACAAAGCATGTCTTCAGGCCTGGTCCTGCAGCCTGTGTGTACAGTTCTAAAAATATAAATTTGTCCTGGCAAAATAAGCCTTCCACCAGGCCCAAACCTTCCTTTTTCGTTTTTAAGTCACGTCTAAGGTAAGCCCTAAATACCTATATAGCATGGTGCATGGTATTTTAAAGGTAGGACATTGGCACTGTAAACTCTCCAAACTCGTTTTTCATTTGGCAATGCTGGCTCTCCCTTAGAAAGTCTGGGTATACTATAACACCTTATAATGCATAACTTCAGTTTGGGAATAGCTAGCACCATGATCTAGGGACTCAAATTAGTATTAATTTAAAATCCAATCTAATGGTTGGATCAGTTTTTAAATTACTACTTTGAAAATGCCACTTTTAGAAATCTGGGGGCATATTATCAAGAGATCTATCGCCGCTTTTTTGGCACAAAGCGCCAAAAAAGCTGCGATTTTATTATCGTATTATTAACAAGGACTCGGTAACAAGCGTTAGCGCGAGTTTCCTTGTGATAACAGCCGGTTTTCTTTTCACTTTGCATGTCAGCGAAATATATCGCTAATGACATGCAAAGTGTGCGTTCCTCACCAAACCTACATGCAAACGTTCAGAAACCCAACATCGCACTATTTACATGCGGCCACGGACCTGCGAAACGATAAGAAGAGCCGCACTAACCACGGTTATCGCAGGATTCTAACACCTGATTGAAACCTGACAGCCATCTACACAATGGGAGGTGGATTGTCAGGTTAAATCCACACTCCCCTATCAGCAAGCTTTTCTGTAGCGCAGGTACATTATCTCCGGATTTCCCTCGCTAATGCAGATTATCCCCGTCTATCGCTGTATTTTACATCGCCTCAGTGCAAGGCATTGATGTTATGCCGCTAATACGGCGACCTAAACCAGCGATAGACGGCGATAATGTAACACGCGCTAAGCGGATTTAGCGAGAATTATCGCTTGTACTTGTTAATATGCCCCCTAGTCTTTTAATGCCTAAAGCCTCTAGGCTCCATTTTAGTTATCCTCAACTGTCACCTGTCAGCCTGCTGATCCCCTGTAAGGAGGTGTGAATGACTTCCAGGAAAGGAAACAAAAGGTCCTTTACTGGGAGGAGGTGTGGCCTCCTCCTGATTGGAAGACCTGGGAGATGTGCCCGCCAGCTGCACAAGAGTTAAAGAGGCACCCCCTGTCAGAGGGAGATTTATTTCACATCTATTGTCAAAGTATCCAGAGTGGCACCAATTCTGTGGGGAGAAACCTGTTTAAGAACTGGTTTGGAAGAGGATTTTCATCATTTCCTTAGATACAACTCAGGAGTGTGCCCTCAGCTCTACACAAGAGAAGCAAGGATCTGACATTTGGTTTTAGGTAGAGAGGGGCACTCTGGGAAAGTTTACAGCAAAACACGCACCCCTCGGTGCACCCCTCGGAACTTTTTATCAACTGGTTAGGGAGTGGCCAGGATTTCCCATACGCACAGGCATTCACTGGGCATAAAAGGGGCAACCTTCATACCTTCTGCAGAACACCTCTAGACCAGTGGGAGATGGAAGAAGGACTGCACCTTCCATTGAACCTGTGGATAAAAAACCCCTAAGGATGGACCTGCTCCCAACTTGTAACAAAGATAGAACAGTGGACATCAAGGGCTAGCCTCCAGTTGAGCTCCACTAACACAATAGCTGCAAGAAGGTCCAAGTCTCTGCTGAGCCCACCTGACCAGTTGCATCTTGATTTGTCCTGGAGCCTACTGGTGTCATCTGGGAGACTGAATCTTAACCCCAAATGGTGTCAAGAAGGTTCTGAACCCTTGGCTGGTGTTAGAGTCTATTCTTTTCCCCTCCAAAATTGCAAGAGTGGACACTTTGAAAGTTTTTGGAAAAAGAACAAGAGACTACCACTTTACCACCACAAAGATTCAGCTGCCGACATCAAACTGGCCATCGAAATCAACATGCTAATGTGCCCTGCTGAATGCAGTCTGACTTCCAGAAAATATTCCAAGTCCAAATTTAGAGGAAGTCATTTGGACCAACTCCGGGTAACATCCTACCGGCGACACCTTCCTGGGCTCGATTTCGCATGCTTGGAGTTTTCCTGTCTTTGACATTAAGAATTTCAAACTTCCTGCCGGTGCCGATGTTCCCACTGAGGTCCTTCCCTTTCCCCGGCCACTGTTAATGAACCCTTCTTCAGATCTAGCTGTCACCCCGACCCACCACCAACCCTGTAGAGAATTCTTCTTGTGAAAAATGACTCAGTCAAAAAGTAAACTTTCCACCAGGTCAAACCTGGTCACTTTATACGAACTGCGCTCCAATGCAGTTGGCCTTCACATTTGAGTTTGGCCCAGTCTAGTGCAACCAGCTAACAGTTCTGCACATTTTGGCAGTAGAAACACCTAAAATGTCTATAAATCATATCCCCGAGTCCTTACATCAGAGGTATTTCCACCTGCCTTGCTATATTTTTAAGTTGTGTGTGGTATTTAGCTTTGTGTGTATTAAAGTATGTTTCCTTTTTAAAAGATAAAGATTGTATTGGACAACAATTTAAGCGTTGTTCACTAGTTTTCTGAGTTCTGAGTCTGCAGGCCCTGAATAAGCTTTGTATTGTCTGAGTAAGCCTTGGGAACCAAGGCATGTGATTCCCAGTTTGAGGGTCAGCAATAATAGAGTCCTAGGACACCAGAGGTGAAATATACTTGTTGTTTGACTTGAGGTCCAGTACCCTCTGACTATACTGGGACTCTCTTGCTCAGATTTCTCACTAATGCTACTAACTATACCTTAGACAGATGATTGTGACTCAAGGGCAAGCCTTAAAAATAATAGTAGAGAATGGGGAAAATCTTTTTTTTTAAGAGTTTGTAATCAAAGATACTCACTGTCTAAATGTAAGGTTCCAGTACATTAATAAATGGAAATAATACATTTCTATGCTCAAGATCAATGATTCTGAAAAATTTTGCTCAATGACATTCTATTCAGGACAACATATTAAAAACCTACAGCCCTAACCCCTGTCTATGGTTCAGTTCAGGACAAGCATTCAACCCACCGTGGGCAGTCAACAACTTCTACTCATGGCCATCAAACCTGCACAGCAGGAGTTGGCACCTCCACCCACCACAGGTTAGCTACTCTTGCTGTGCACAACCTCTGTAAAAAACAGTCTTTGGCTTTTGCTCTCTGACTTTTTCTTTCTGTCCCTATCTCTCTGCCTGAGACCTTTTTCGTCTCTTTCCAGTCATGAATTAAATCTGACTGAGAATATTTTTCATAAAATTGTGGACAAAATTAACATGGTAGCTCTGGAAATCATAATCACATTTGACTCACAAATCAGTGGCTGTTTTCAGCAATTTTTCCTAGGATACTACTTGGAATTTCTACACCTCTGTGTGTTTTTTATAGTGAAACATTGGGATTCGGAATTGATTCACGTTTGAGTTGTTGAAAAAAATTGAACTCAGCTTTCTCCATCCAATCACGTTCATCAGAAAGTTCAAATGTGAGTGACAAGAGGAATTAACCACTAAACTGTGACTTTAAGCAGCAGCTATATAAAATTGTTAACCCTTACAAGAGAACCCAACACCATTTTTATTTTTTTTTGTCTTAAAACTACTAAATGGACTTACTCCAATACAATGAAAGGGCGCTTTTCTGAATGAAATTTTACTTTCATTCCTTGTTTTGTGTAAATCCATTTAGTGGTTTTGCCTGTTGGCTCAAGCAAACTTTCCTATGGAAGCTAAAATGAGGAGGCACATCTTTTTACACCCCCATGAACAGATATACATGAAAATTGAGAAATGCTTGATATCAGTTTGCATTTGAGTTCATATTCAGGAGAAACAGTCAAGAAAGCAAGAAGAGTAAATTCAGGAGTTAGTGATGTCAGGAGCATCACACCAAAAATGTAGAATCTGAAATTTGTTGAGTCTGAATTGGGTGGCAGAATATTTTCCTTGGAACTGTGCGGTCATGGGCAATTCAAAACGTTGAAGCCAGCAGTTAGTGAGTTCAGAAAAACAGTTACTTTAGGTGTGAAGTGTCAGTAAAGAGGATTACCACTTCATCCCTCTCAACATGATGACTCACATAGTGAAGCACCTGTGGTTGGGAAGGCAGCACAGCACCTGTGTCACAGCTCTAGAATGTTCGCCGCGTGGGATGCAGTGGTTCTGGTGATGTCCCAAGAAGCATTGGAACACATGTGATGGGTGCGTGAGACCGCAAGTAAGGAATGTAGAAGCTTTTCTGTCTGCGATGCTGCAGTTCAGGATGCCCCTCCCGTCACTCATTTCTTGCGGCCGGTTAAGAGGTCTGGGGGTCTTCCCTCAATCAAGCTAAGGGGCCTGTCAGGGTTACTGTGGAGATAGGGACTCCTCTGCAGTTGACGATTAGCTAGACCCGCCTCCGCTGGAGGGGGTGGCTGCAATGACAGAAGTTCTGTCATACAGCGATGCGCTATGAGGAAATTTTGCAGCAGTTTAGTTTCTGCCATATATTTCTATGTACATGTTAGGTTCTCGATTGGCTGATAGTTTCTAGAGGCCTTGTGAGTGGCTGGGCCATGTGTATTATGTTTTTACATGCTCAGCAGTTTTGGAGGAATTTTTCCCCAATGAGGGCTTTTATCATTCCTATTTATTTTATGAATTCATGGCTGGGTGTTGCTCTAGTAGTTGCAATTGAGAAGCATGGTGGAAAGAGGAGACTTTCTCATTCATCGGGTTCTGAGGGAAGTGATTCTCATTAGGATATTCCAGCAAGGGGGTCTGGTGAAGTCCCGGCTTGGGCTTCAATATCCCTGACAGCCTTTGAGGTTCAGGCCATGATTGATGCCACTGTTGCCAAAGCCTTGTCATCCAAGTGTAAGGCTAAACGTCCTTCGGCCAGGCTAGATGATAATGAGGATTCTGATGATTCTGATGTTCCTGAGCCAGAGAGGCAAGCGGTTCCTTATGGAAAGTTCATTTCCAAGAGCTGACAGAAATTTGGTCCCATATTAGAGACAATCTATCTTCTCTATCTACTCCTCTGGGAGGGGGATGCTGATGATCTGTTTTCGCAATTCACTAAACCTGCAGCGTTGACTTTGCCTTTGCATCCAAGCATCAAAGAAGTGACTTTCAGGTCGTGGGAGGAGCCTGAACGTTGCCAGATTTCTTGATTCCTCCAAATGTCCCAGTCCTTCGATGAAGGGGATTAGCAGTTGGCCTATTCAGTCAAGATGTATTCCATCATGCCCCCTCTCATTGGTCGTTCCTCTCTGAATCCAGATGACGGTTTGCCTTTGGATCATGTTGACCACAAAGTGGATGTGGACTTAAAAAGTCTTTCTCTGCCTCTTAGCTGGTGCGCTGGGCAGAATTATATGGGGCATTGGCATTGACAGCTAAATCCTTGGTGAAGGATCTTGAGGCCATGGATGATGCCATTCAAAAGGGTTCCAACGTGACAGATGTCCCTGTACATATGAAGCTGCAAGCCAAATTACTGGCAGATGTGTGGACAACGCCATAAAAGCGGCCTCAGTGGCTTCTTCTTGTGCTATCATAACCAGACGCAACCTGTGGTTGAGGGACTGGAAGGCAGATCTAGCAGAGAAGACTTTGTTTCTTAAGCTGCCATTTGAGGGAGGCAAGCTGTTTGATGAGCTTTGGATGGTGTGAGCCAGAAAACCTTCAAGGAGAAGAAACACACTTGGTCCTACAGGTCTACTTCCAACAAGTCGTCTACATTTTGGGATTGCTCGGAAGCCAGAGACATTAGGCATTTCCCTTGCAAGAACAGCCATTCCACAGGAAGAGGTTCCAGCCCAGCAGGGGTAAACAGCAGGATGCCACCTCCAAGGCAAAGTCGTCTAGTCAGCACTCCTGACCATGGGACTCCTATGGACTCACGACCGGTGGGTGGGTGGTTAGCAGCCTTCCTTCCAGCAAGAGTGCTTTCCGTCTCTGACAAATGGGTGAGGAGCATGGTTCAGAGGGGCTATCTTATAGACTTCATCTCATTTCCTCCAAGTTCGGGGTGCACCTCTACTCCAGTCCCAAGCAATCTAGCAAAGAGGGTAGCACTGTTGGCCGGAGTCGAGGCCTTGTTGGAGAAATAAGCAGTCATCCCGGTGCTGCTAGATCAGGTCAGACAAGGGGTGTACTCAATCCTGTTCCTGGTACAGAAGGTATCGGTGGAGTTTCAGCCAGTTTCGGATTTTAAGCATCTCAACCAATAGGTGACTTCTATTCCATTCAAGATATGGTCTATCCAACAGCTCATTCCTCTGGTGTATCTGGGGGATTACATGGCTACAATCGATCTGCAGGATGTGCACCTCCACGTTCCCGTGCATCCCAGTCATCAGCAGTTTCTGAGGTTCGCTGTTGGGGAGACACATTACCAATTCCAGGTCTTGCCATTTGGTCTTACGTTTGCTCCCTGTGTGTTTACCAAGGTGTTGGCTCCTCTGATGAAGATTCTTTATCCCCTGGGGATTGCTGTCTTCACTTATCTTGACGAATGTTTGGTCAAGGGGACTTCTCTTTCTCTGACTTGCTTTCATGTGCAGAGGGTACTGGATCTCTGGTTGGCACATGGCTTCTTGGTGAATGCAAGGACGTCCCAGATGATTCCCTCTCAGGATCGCATCTTCATTGGGTCATGGTTCTGGGTGGATCTGGGAATTGTGACCTTGCCAGACTACAGGGTACAGAAGATTCATTTGCATCTGCTGGACCTTCTGTCAGCACCCATTCAGCCAGTCTTCCTTTGGATGCAGGTTCAGGGCAACTTGGCAGCCCCAGTGTTCTTGGTGCCTTGGACTCAGTGGCACCTCAGCGTTTTAATGAGTTTCATTCTGAGCTACTGGGTGCCCAATTGTGCAGAATTTGACACATCTTCTGCTTGTGATGCAGGTGATCTGGTAGGAGCAGGGATGGTGGCTCCTGACATTCAGAGGCCTGAAAGGGGTCTCATTGCTGTATCCAGAGCCAATCATCATTGCAATGCACACCAGCAAGAGTGGCTTGGGGGGCCCTGGTCATGGGCTCTAATGGTCCAGGGACTGTGGCAGGTAGGGCAGAGTTCCTGCTCTTCCAATTGGAGGGAGTTGGAGGTGATTCGCCTAGCACTCCTTTATTTTTCCCCGCATCTGCAGGGCAAAGCTGTCATCACTCAGACCGACAACACAACAGCCATGTCCTATGTCAATCGACAGGGAGTGATGAGGGCCTTGTCATGTATTCAATTTTGGATCAAATGTTCCTTTGTGCTCAGTTGCATATGGGCTCGTTAAGGGCCATCTTTATTCAGGGAGCTCTGAATTGTCAGGCTGATCGTCTGAGCAGGAAGATTCTGTCCTTTCACAACTATTCTCTTTCTCCACAGATATTTTTCAAAGTGTGTCAGCAGTGGGGTCACCCCTGAGTGGACCTGTTTGCAAGCCCTGGGAATGCATTTATTCCCCAATTATTTTCTCAAGGGAGGGAGGTGTCGGCTTCAAGGATAGATGTCTTGATGTCTGTTTGGCTGGTGGGCTTGATGTGTGCTTTCCCTCTGTTATCTTTGATCCAGAGGTTTCTGGTTCGGGTTTGGATGGAGAAGGCTCAGGTTGTTCTGTTGGATCCAGCATAGCCCCACTCTTCCTGGTTTCGTCTGTTGATGGAGATGAAGGTGGGTCCAGAATGTAGGTTTCTGTGTGTTTTGTCTCCCCTAAGGTTTCCAGGAATCCAGGTATCCTCACTGGCAAGGCTCAAGTTACCGGCTTAGTGAATGAGCGGGAGGCTTAATGTCACAGGATCTGTCAGCTTGGTCTCTTTTTCTGTGCAGGCATCCAGGTGATTTTCTAATAGGTCTTCTTATGCTAGGTATTGGAAGACGTTTCAGGCTTGGTGTCATCACTGGCAGGTGCTTGCTCTGTCTGTTTCCATGCCTCAGGTGTTGGAGTTTTTCTAGGATGGTTTCCAGCTGGGTCTGAGTATTGCTATTCTGAAGGTGCAATGAGCAGCAATTAAGGTTTTCGGTCCCCCTGGGGGGCGTTTGGTGGATGGTCAGGGTCTAGTCTCCAGGATCTTTAAGGGATTTTCCAATCTTTGTCCGGGTCCCCGGGTGGTGTGTCCTTCCTGGGATTTACCGCTGGTGTTTGGGGCTCTTCAGTATCCTCCTTTTGAGCCACTGCCTTCTTTGGGGGCACGCCTTCTTACCTTGAAGGTTTTTTATCTGGTAGCTGTCACATCTGCTCGCCAGTTGGGGGAGTTAGGCGCGTTGTCTCCTTTGTCGCCTTTCTTTTGTGTGTTCGAGGACAGGCCTTTTCTCTGATTGGGCCCATGCTTTCTGCCTAAGGTGAATTATTTGCTCCACTGTCAGCAGGAGGTTATTCTCCTGGTGTTTTTCCCAGATCCTCAATCTCCTGAGGAGGTTGCACTTCATTCACTGGATGTGCAAAGGGCAACTCTGATCAATCTGGACCAGTGCAGGAGTTCTGGGGACTCTTCCACTTTATTTGTTGACTTTGGTCCCGCACGGAAAGGAAAGAAACCTTTGACTCAGACTTTGAAAAGGTGGATCAAGTCTGTAACTTTGGTTGCTTACAAGAAGTTTGGTCTGCCTTCTCCTCTGGGGATCCAGGAGAGGTCTACTAGGGGCACGTCGGCCTCCGTGGATGAGATACAAGGTGCTTCCTTGCAGGAGATCTGTTGGGATGCCACGTGGGCAATTTTTTCTACCTTCGTGTCCCATTATCGGGTGGTTTACTGTCCAGAGGTCCCAGATTTGTTGTGTTTCAGGGTTCTGGCTTTCGTATTGTAAACAGTGTTTTGTCTCTGTATTAAACTTGTCTTTGCACATTCTGTGTAGTTGCCCTGGTCCAATCCTGTTGTGGCTTGGGTACATCTCACTATGTGAGTGATCACAACGAGAGGGACTGAGGTAATGCTGCAATTACTTAACGGTAACAGCATTTCTCCACGTCTGTCTTTCGCCGTGATGACTCAGAGAAATGTCTGTGATTGGAGGCACACGGGCCTCACAGCGAGAGACGGACTCCAGAGTAATGCCATTACAGGTAAGTAATCGCAGCTGTATAGTTTAATATGCTTAGAACTGGTCCACTGAAATCATGTCAATGCTCCCAGGCATTTGAGATTTTGCCGTGCAGTTGCTAGAACAAGCTATTCATTAGTATGTAAAATAATTATGCGGGTAAATCGATATGCTGAAAAAACTTTAGGCAGGTGATTTTTACATGGTCTGAACATGGATGCTTTAAGACCCAGCGGGAAGTTGCCAGCAGATCGAAGTTGACAGCAATCTGAGCCCCACCTGCGTTTATAATCCCTTGTAAACGGCTCGTGTTTGCAATTGATGTAGCGTTAAAAGTTTGAGAATTGTAGGGGTGCGTTATATTCACTGTTAGTCGGCACCCGCATATAACCAAATGTGTACTCAGGGATTTCGTGTGCAATGTATTACAACTGTATAACCTATATCGATTTTAAGTAGAAGTGCTAGCTATGTACAAGCACATGGTAAACGTATTAGAGAAATGTATAGTGTTTAGCTACGGGAAATGCAATGTGGTGTTAGAAATGTGTACCCCAGACTTCGTGTCTGTAGGTTGTTTAGGTTGACCACACATGAAAGAAGGACGTAAATGTCAATACTGTGATTGAAACCTGCTTGTGTAACCGAAGTAGTGGCCAGAATTCGCATATATCGTTGAGGCGAAAGGCCTGGTATTTTCTTATGTTAGCCAAGGGCAATAGGCCAAAAAGGATTTATTCCAGTAGAGGTTTCAGGCTGTAGTAAATTGCAACTTAAAAGATGTGAAGAATGTCTGCTTTGCATGATCTCACCCCAGGTGCAAGGACAGTTGCTCGTTAGTAGAGAAGCTCTTTGTTCGTAATTTGAATTATGTAAAGAAAGCCAGACATGGGAGTGTATTGGAATGTGCCAATCGTAACTCCTAGTGCGGATGGCGTCTGGGACTCAAGGCCAAGCGATGGACGATGGAACTGGACAGCGCTCTGTGGAAAAGTACTGAAAGACGACCTCGGAAGGAGAGGAGGCGCAAAGGGCGTGTTCGGAGACTTGGGGTATTGTATTAGGGACAGCGCCCCGAGGGTGGAGGCAGAGCAGAGCGGGGCAGCCCAAAGCAGAGGACGGCTAGGCGAAGGGTAGAGGGGGCAACTTAGACCAAGCTCTCTAAGTGAGGACTTCTTAGGAAGTTTCGCTCTGACACCTTTTATTCTGATGAGGGTCTCAAGGGATTGCTAAGTAGGGATGTCATCTAGTGCAGAGTAGGGACAGAGATGGTATGGTTCAGTGTCCCTAGTATCGACATTTGCTTGGTGGTGTTCTACCTCATGCTTTTAGAGATTGTACTTTTAGTTATTTTTAGCCGGATGCGGATTCTTCGTAGAGTAGCATTTGTGTTAGTGCCTATGTACTTGTTGTGCCTCGTGTTGAGGACTTTGTATCTCCAAATCTTTATGTTGATAATAAAAACCAGAGAGCCAAGAGATTAAGTTTCGAGTCCTTGATTATGGAAAATTGCAGACTGTAATTGTGATAACGGTGATTTTCCCTCCATGCTATTAGGCAAGTAAAAAGTTCCATCTGACCAGAGTGGGTTCCAGTAGATAATTGCGAGATACTAAAATAGGCCGGAGCAGTTGGTAGCAAACGAGGATGGTTTCTTACTGATAGCGAGGGAAGATTAGATAAGGATAAGTGACCCTTGAGGCCCAAGAGACGATAAGTGATGCTGAATCATCAGATGGCGAGCAGCAGACGGCGGCAGATGAGCATCGACGGCGAGTAGCAGCGCGGCAGAAAGCAGCAGTTCCAGGAGTGAGTATGAACATAATGAGTGGTTGTAGATTGCGGTGTTGATTTGTTGTGCGATGTCTTGCGGAGTTGTTGTGTATGTCGTGTGATTGTGAGATCAGGCTGTGAGCGCGCGCAGCCCGGGAATTGTGGTGTAGAAGACACCTGAGATAGATTTTGTTGACCACCCAAAGGAGATCGTGAGGTACCATCGATCACCTGGACCGAGATAGGGGGAGCGAATGCGTGTGTGTATGGCAACTTAACGCTGGTCGTGGGTTGTGGTGAGCAGATCGGAGTGTTAGTAACCTATCAGAGGCGTTTTTGTCTGGCCGGACGGGGGCAGACGGGCGCCAATCGAGGTCAACAAGGTCGAGAGACTGTGGACGGACAGTCAGAGGCTGTGGACGGACAGCCAGAGAAATAACTTAATTGGTTATTTCAGTGTATGAATGGGACGTGAGTAAGCGTGAAACGAGTTTGGAGAAGGGAACTGCTGCGAACGAAGGAAGGTGACGTCAGAGGGTGTCGCGCTGTGATAGGCCGGTTGGTGTGAGTCGCGCTGTTATTGGAGGATTTGAGAATAAGAAGTAAATAGAGCGCGAGATCGAATTTGCTCATTATGAAGTGTCTTAGGGCTTTGCGAGAGTTGTGTAGAGGTGATAGGCATGTGGTTGTCCGCGGGGGAGAAGAAGCTCCTCCCGAGGATACACCGGCACATTACATGGCACAGAATGTGGGGTTACATACTATCGTTTGGATCGAGAATTGGCACAAGGTTACACAAGGTGAAGGGGAATTAGCTTTCCCGAGGTACGGCTCATTTAGATTAGCGGTGCTGTACCAATTGAAGACGGTGATGGGGTCCTTAAAACCCTTGCCAAGACCAGCACAGTTTGAAGCATTACATGCGTGGATCCGAGCAGCGCATGATAAGGAAAAGGGAAGAAGTCAGGAGAGGATGAGGAAGTCGATTAGGGCGTTTCAGGATGCCAAATGGGACGCAGCGGAGAAAAGATGGAGAGTGCAGACAATTGAGGAAGCGAAACTGTATCCCGCGATAATGGAGGAGATGGGGATAAGGAATGGGAAAGCACAGAAAGAGGATAGTGATTCTGATGATGATATATTGCAAAGATTGCTAGACGAGAGACCACCCCCTTATAACCCGGGTGAGGCAGATGATAGGTGGAGCGAGAGAGAGGAAACTAGAAGGGTAACGATCCAGCCCGAGACCCGAGTGGAAGGGTTGGTCTCGTTTGAAACAGCGAGTTCACAGGGTCAGTCGGGGACCAGCCGAAGGATTGAAGGAGAGATGAGGTTACCGGATGCATTGAGGGTACCGGTCACCATTGGACCGATTGTGTCTATATACAGCCCGGAATCAGAGGCGAGAGAGAGGTCCGAACGAGAGGCAGAGAGAACTAGGCGAGAAAGTGGGGAAAGTGAGTTGGAAGGGGCAACGGCCCGACCTCCAAGCCCTGTGCAGTGGAGTACACCATTAGCAGCGGTGTCGGACACATCTAGGGGCGAAGAGGACGAGAGACCGGTGAGGCCGAGGACTCTGATGGAGTCGAGACCAGATTTAGGATCATGGGTACCGCCAAAGAAGCAAATGAGCTGGAATATGGGCCGAGCGGGGACAACCCCAGTTGCCTTTAAGAGCCATTCTGCTCCCATAGAACTACCAGAGGAAAGGAGAGAGCAGGAATCGGAATGCGAGTATGATGAGGGACGTGGAGCAAGTTGTCAGGTGTTGGAAGGAGCCTTGAAGGCAGGAATGATAGATGTAGTAAGACTTAAAGCAGAGGCGGATGAAATAATATATGGGAATCTACCTCTGGAGAGAGTATTGACCTATACTCCCGATGAATTGCTTTTTGTGGCAAAGGATGTGACTCGTAAAGCACGAGTGGCACATGAGAAACTGGCGGGTTTGGCTAGAGAATATGGGGTGGATCTATCCAAGACTAGAGCATTGCAAGGGAGCCATAGGATGCATTGTACCGAGCGGGAATTGGAAGAGAAAAGGATTGTTGGTCTAAGGTCACATACCAAGGACTTGGTTGTAGCTATGAGAATATGGCTGATGCTCGACAAATGGCAAGAGAAATGGGCTAGGAAAAAGAATTCTAGGGGAGCGAAAGGAGGGAGCTCTGAAGGAGATTTGCAGGAGGTAAAGATCCTTCCTTTGAGAGAGGTGGCGAATGGAGGATATGTGCATGTACCATGGAGCAGGGGGGATTTGGCATCATTTACGAATGATTTTCCCAGGCTCAGGGAGAAGCCTGCAGAGTGGTACAAGCAAGTTGAGCGCTTCGTTAAGATTTCGAAGGTGTTGTGGATAGATCTGAACACCTTATTCGATATCGTAGTTCCGGGAGATCTGTGGAACGCATGTAAAATCGCTGTTGATTGGCCGGACTATGAGCCTGATAGGAACATAGTTACAAATGGTCCGTCGCCCGTGGTAATGAGGCTGTACGATAAGGTAATTACGTGGTTGAAATCGAAGGTTTCACCCCAGGACATCGATTGGGTGAAGATAGACAGGACAGTGCAGGAGCCCAAGGAGACAGTACATGAATTCTATGAGAGACTTTTGAAAGCTTTTAAGCAGTACAGTGGGTTAGATGAGCTGGAAACAAAGGACATGGGACAGTTTGTGTCTAAGTTCGTGCTGGGTTTGAAGCCCGAGGTCAGTCTTATGATACAGCAGCATTTGATCTGTTGGCAGAATAAGCCCGTAGACGAGATCTTGCGGTACGCCAGGTACTGCACGGATGAGATTGAGTCCAAGCACAAGAAGATGAAGGATAACTTATTGCTCATTCAGATGCAAGCTGCTCAGGGACCGCCGAATGGGGGTCCAGTGGTGCGGAGACAGGGAAATTATCAGACAGGGAATCAGAATATGCAGGGTCAGGGAAGGCCGAGGCCCGTTGACCCTAGGACAGGCATAGATGTAGCGATCTTGAAAAAGACGACTGCTTGTCACCAGTGTCACCAGGTGGGACACTGGAGGCGCGAGTGTCCCTTGAACCCCTATAATCAGCCGCAGATGGAGGGAGGAATGGGTCAGGTCCCTGGGGCGGAACAGGTACAGACGGTGACTGTACCGAGAACGATGCAAGGGGGGACAGGCGTCTCGCAGGTGCAGGTTCCCCAGCCACCCAGGATGCATAACATACAGCAGGGAGCTCGGACTTATTTGCAGATGCCCATGTTCGAAGTGGAAGAGGAGAAGGATGCAGATTTGCTGGCGCAGTTAAGTTTGGGTCAGGACGATGATTGCCTGCTCAGGGCCATACTAGAGGTAGATCAGAAGGGACCCTTTGTGGAAGCCGAACTCGATGGACGCCCTACTACCTTCTTGGTAGATACGGGGGCTACCAGGTCAACCATAAGATCAGCAGTAGTTCCGGGGGTAGCCCTCTCGGGAGAAAGTATACAAGTGGTTGGAGTGGCGAACAAGAGACTAGTTAGCCCCTTGACGGAACCGATTCCCGTCAGGATAGGAAACTTTAGGGATCGACATCAGTTCGTGGTGTGCGATTCTAGTCCTGTTTGTCTGTTGGGAAGAGATTTATTGTGTAAGCTCAATTGCACAATTTACTGTACCCCGGGGGGAGTAGAGGTACAGACCAGAGATGACGACGCGACCTTTAAGGTTGCAAATCAGCAGGGGTGCGTGGAAGTGTACCCGGCTCTGACAGTGGAGGAGCTTCCACAGGACTTGAGGGAGTCAGTTGCGACCGATGTGTGGGATCTAAGCGGAGAGGAGATCGGCTTAGTCAGGGGAGTGGAACCAGTGAAGATACAGGTTAAGACAAACGCGGAATTCCCGAGAACCCCTCAGTATAAACTGTCGCCTGAGACGATTGCTGGGATCAAACCTGTGATTGAGTCTATGATTAGGCAGGGAATACTGGTGGAGATCATGGGTAGTCCATGTAATTCACCCATTATGGGACTGCAGAAACCGAGTGGGAAGTTCAGGATAGTGCAAGACCTGCGGAAAATAAACGACATAGTTGTTCCATGTTGTCCAGTGGTACCGAATCCATCTGTGATACTGTTCCAGATCCCATGCGAAGCTGGATGGTTCACAGTGATTGACTTGTGTCAGGCATTCTTTTCGATTCCCCTACATGAAGAGAGTAGATTTCTTTTTGCCTTTAGGCTAGAAAATCGTATATTAACGTGGTGCCGTATCCCACAGGGGTATACGGAGAGCCCATCGATTTTCAATCAGCTGTTAAAGAAGAATCTGGAAGGTCTTGTGTTGCCGAAAAACTCTGTTTTGGTGCAATACATTGACGACCTGCTTGTTGCGTCAGAGACAGAGGACGCTTGCAGGGTCGATACCATTGCGTTGTTGAATTTTCTGGGAGAGAACGGTCACAAGGTGTCTCCAAACAAGCTGCAATACTGTTTACCTGAGGTACAGTATTTGGGGCACAGAATTGAGAAGGGTAAAAGGAAGGTGTCTCCAGATCGCATTGATGCGATTTTGAGAATGCCAGTTCCCTCGACGCAGAGGGAAGTTAGAATGTTTTTGGGAATGGTGGGCTATTGCCGCCAGTGGATCCCAAACTTTTCCTTTGAAGCGAAGCCTTTACAGCGGCTGACGCGAAAGGATGTAAGTGATCCGGTACCATGGGACGACGACTGTTTGAAATCATTTCTGAGGCTGAGAGAAGCCTTATGTAGCGCTCCTGCGTTGGGAATGCCGGATTATAACAAGGCATTTGCATTGTTCTGCTGCGAAAGAGAAGGTTGTGCATTAGCAGTGTTAACCCAGAATCATGGAGGTGTCCGTAGACCAGTTGCTTATTTCTCAGCTACTCTAGATCCAGTAGCTTCTGCGTTGCCCGGATGTCTCAGATCCGTTGCGGCAACAGGTGTCAGTATCGAGAGATGTGAGAGCATTGTGATGGGTCATCCACTTACTGTACATGTGCCACATTCTGTTGAATTGTTGATGACTAGGACTAAAACGCAGCACCTCACGAATAATAGGCTGACTCGTTATGAGCAAGTTATCCTTGCAGCCGATAATGTGACACTGAAGAGGTGTGCTGTTTTAAATCCTGCTACACTGTTACCTGTTCTAAAAATAGATGATAATGAAGATTGTGAGGACCATGATTGTCTCGATGTGACTGAACTATGCACCAAACCGAGACCCGACATTGTCGACGAACCGCTCCCAGTGTCAGATGAGATTTTCTTCGTGGACGGTTCATGTTTAAGAGACAGTGTCGGTCGATTGAGAGCAGCGTTTGCTGTATGCACCATTACGGGTGTGGTTGAAGCCGCTTGTTTAGAAGGAGTACACTCCGCGCAGGTGGCTGAGCTCATTGCTCTGACTCGTGCCTGTTTGGCAGCCGACAAGATCCGTGTAACTATTTACACGGACAGCCAGTATGGGTTTGGTGTGGTTCATGACTTCGGACAGCTATGGTCCCAGAGAGGGTTTATGACGTCTTCAGGTTCACCCATTAGAAATGGTGAACATGTACGGAAACTGTTAAAAGCATTGCAAGGTCCTGATGAAATTGCTGTTGTTAAGTGTGCAGCCCACACGAAGGGAAGCGACTTTGTCTCGTTGGGAAATAACTATGCAGACGAAGTAGCTCGATTTTGTGCAGAGCAGGGATGCAACTTCACTGAGATCCACATTGAGGAAACTGGGGAAGAGGTGGTGTATGGTCAGATGTTAGCAATGGCTGACACATGGGAGGAACTGAAGCAGCTACAGGAAGGGGTCTCAGATCAGGAACGGGACAGCTGGATACGAGCTGGATGTGAGAAGGGAGATGTGGATATATGGGTTTCGAATGATGGACGAGCAGTGTTGCCGGAAAGCTTGTTGAATCCCATGGCGAGGTTGATACATGGTGTTGTACATCTGGGTAGGGATGCCATGATGAGAGTGTTTCGTCAGACTTGGTACAACCCGAAGTTTCGTGCAGTGGCTGAAACTGTGTGCCAGAGATGTGTCACTTGCCAACAGATGAATGTAGGGAAAAGAACTGCTGTGACATTGAGCCACATAGGGAGGTCAGGGGGACCTTTCAATAGGATGCAGTTGGATTTTGTCGAAATGCCGAAGTGTAATGGGTTGAGGTACATATTAGTGATAGTATGTGTCTTTTCCAGGTGGGTGGAGGCATATCCTACACGCAGATGCGACACACTCACCGTAGCGAAACTATTATTGAGAGAACTCATTCCTAGGTATGGGTTCCCGACGTCCTTTGAATCGGACAGAGGAACTCATTTCCACAGCGAAGTTATGAAATTGCTTTGTGCTGCTTTGAATATAGATCAGAAGTTACACTGTAGCTATAGACCAGAGGCTTCAGGGATAGTGGAGCAGGTGAATGGAACTCTGAAGGCTCGGATGGCGAAAGTGTGTTCGTCTACGTCTCTGAAATGGCCTGACGCATTACCTTTGGTCCTTATGAGCCTTCGAAGTGTGCCTGATAGAAGAACTGGGTTGTCACCCCATGAAATCCTCATGGGAAGAGCGATGCGTTTGCCTGCAATACCTGCTACTGCTCTGATAAATATCACTGATGATATGATCCTGGACTATTGTAAAGGCCTTGCTGACGTGGTCCGTTCTGTGTCTCAGCAGGTGCAGACAGCAACGGTTCCAGCTGCGAGTGACAGGTGCCACGACTTGGACCCAGGCGATTGGGTCCTAGTCCGAAGGCACGTGAGGAAGAGTTGTTTGGATGCTAGGTGGCGTGGCCCTTTCCAAGTAATCCTTGTTACGAACACTGCTGTCAAGTGCGGAGGGTTACCGAACTGGGTGCATGCTTCTCATACCCGCAGAGTTCCAGCACCCTTGGAAGATACAGCCCCTCTCGAGAACCAAGATCTCAGTGAGCCGACAGAATCGCCAGAGAGGGCCAGTCAAGCTGTAAGGGTTGCTGAAGCGGCTGATGGTGCACTGAATCGAGTTGGGGGAGGACGTGAAGAAAGTACTGACCCAGAAACCGGCGAAGGAGCGAGAGGTGCAGTGGGTAGTACAGAATCGAGTTCTGCCGAAGAAGAGGAAGTCAGTGCACAGGGTATCGGAGAGAAGACTGGAGGTGCCGCCGAAGCAGAGAGGGTTTGGCCCGCAAGACAGAACCGGGTAAACCTGAGGTTGGCCCCAGACACCGACCTTGCACCAGTTTCGGAAGAACCGGAAGAAGAATCGGGAGACGAGGAAAATCCTCAAGGTGGCGTGAGAAGGTCCAAGAGAACTCGAGTGCCAAGTCGGAAGTACGCTTCCCCGGAGTGGGCATACCAAGTGACTGATGCCAGGGTTACCGAGCACGGGAAGATTGAGGTCGATGACATTGGTCAACAGTGTCCCGCTCCAGAGGGTGGAAGTGTTGCTGAAAGTTCCGGGATTGGAAATCGAAGGAATTTTGACGATTCATATTCCGAGTCCGCCATTCCTGAGTGTCATTCGAGGTATGATTTTGGACAATTTAGAGTTCCCGACGTTCACAGCATTGCCAGATCCACAAGAACTGATTATTCTTAAGCTCGAAATATTGCAGGGAGTCCTGGAGCTGTTGGGACCGGCGCTTATGTTAGATTGATTTGAGAAAGGTTGCCAGCTAAAAAGAAGATTACCTAGAGCCGAGTGGAAGAAGAACAAAATTAGGGATTTTTCCGTTGTAGAACGAAGAAAGTTAGGGAGGGTTGCCTAAGTTCACGAAAGAGACATTAATGAGAAGGAGACTTATCCTTTCAGAGACTGCATTGGACATTGAGCATATTCCGAAGATGGCAGATCCTGTAAACCCACATCGTAGGGCTAAACTGATAATAGGCACATTGATCGGAGTTGTAGTAGTCACCATATTTGCGGTAGTGATCAGTTCCTACATGGTGGCTCACAGGCAAGAGGGGAAGGTTCAGGGAGCACCCACACCTATTACCCCAGGGCAGAGTGGTGTTAGTATTAGCGGACAGGAATCATCGGAGTTGAGAGATGTTCGCAGACTTCACATGGATTTGTCAAAGGGTGATTTTAAGCTTAACGCGTATGCAAGGTTGCTGTATGAGTATGTTGATGCGATGGATGTGAAGGATTGTTATGTGTGCATGCAGTTGCCTGCTTCAGTGGATGAGGGTATCAAGTATCATCATCTCCCATTGACTTATGGGATTTCTTGTAGCATATGGCTCAGTTTATTTTATGACAGGAGACAGTTCGAGTATTTCTTCTCAAATTTTGACACGGTACTTCCCGAGGTGCCAGCAATCAAGCATTTGAATAGATATGACCTGGATAAGAAAGAGGACAGACTCCTGAAATATTTTAGACCGACTGTGAAACTGGATACGGCGCATGCTCACAGGAATAACCTGACATGTGCGTTATCAGAGATAGAGAAGAAATTCATAGATCAAGTAGAGGACAGGTATAGAAAGTTGACCGAGACACGACACACCGGAGAGAGCCCAGTAGATTGGACGGACGAGGAGAGAGCTCACAGATCCAAGGGAAGTTATGGACCAATAGCATTGGATGAGGCACAGAGAGGGAATTTGTGTATTGCACGGCCTCAATCCAAGACGGAGAAGGTCGCAGTAGGACATAGCATTTGTTCTCAGACTTTTACAATGGAAGCTTATGCTAAGAATTTTATGCAAGGTCCAGTAGAAGTAATCCCGACAGTGTATTATGTTTGTGGGACGAATGCTTATGTCAGACTACCCGACAATTGGTATGGAGTATGCTATTTGGCTATCATATTCCCGAAGATTTATCACACAAGGGACTTGGAGTTGTTAGAGACGAAGCGACCGCCCAGGAAACGTAGGGCTACAAATGCCGGTGCAGTGATTGGGGACATATACGGAGCAATGATACCTAGTATGGGTGTGGTGTTGAATGATGTGAAGATCCGAAGGTTGGCGACTGTAGTTGATGAGTTGTCTATGAACACGGCGAGATCTTTGATATTGGTGGCTGGAGAGATGTTGTCGATCCGGAATATGGTCTTGCAGAATCGCCTTGCTTTAGATGTGTTGTTAGCAAAAGAAGGCGGAGTCTGCAAATTATTGAAAGTTCAGGAATGCTGCACGTATATTCCAGACAACTCGAAGGAGATAGGGAAGTACATAGACAACATAACGAATATTCACAAGGAGATTACGGATCTGACGGAGGTGAATGTGTGGGAGAAGATTGGACTAGGATTTGGAAGAGTGGGAACTTGGTTTGCGAATCTGGGAAGGGGATTTCTAGGTTCAGTGTTGAAACCAATTATTATTGCCGTGGTTTGTGTGATCTGTTTGTGGGGATGTGTGAAGGCATGGAAGTGGTATCAAGGAGGCAAGGTTGAAAGAGCTCTAAAGGCAAACGAGAGGAGGTTGGCAAAGCTCCAGGAGCAGCAATATGAGAGTCTTAAGAAACTGGAGGGAGTCCGACACGGAAATGTTATGACTAGCACGGTTTAAATCAGTTCTGAAGAAGGAAATGTAATGGTGTGATGACGGATGTCATCAAAGGGGGGAACTGATGTAGCGTTAAAAGTTTGAGAATTGTAGGGGTGCGTTATATTCACTGTTAGTCGGCACCCGCATATAACCAAATGTGTACTCAGGGATTTCGTGTGCAATGTATTACAACTGTATAACCTATATCGATTTTAAGTAGAAGTGCTAGCTATGTACAAGCACATGGTAAACGTATTAGAGAAATGTATAGTGTTTAGCTACGGGAAATGCAATGTGGTGTTAGAAATGTGTACCCCAGACTTCGTGTCTGTAGGTTGTTTAGGTTGACCACACATGAAAGAAGGACGTAAATGTCAATACTGTGATTGAAACCTGCTTGTGTAACCGAAGTAGTGGCCAGAATTCGCATATATCGTTGAGGCGAAAGGCCTGGTATTTTCTTATGTTAGCCAAGGGCAATAGGCCAAAAAGGATTTATTCCAGTAGAGGTTTCAGGCTGTAGTAAATTGCAACTTAAAAGATGTGAAGAATGTCTGCTTTGCATGATCTCACCCCAGGTGCAAGGACAGTTGCTCGTTAGTAGAGAAGCTCTTTGTTCGTAATTTGAATTATGTAAAGAAAGCCAGACATGGGAGTGTATTGGAATGTGCCAATCGTAACTCCTAGTGCGGATGGCGTCTGGGACTCAAGGCCAAGCGATGGACGATGGAACTGGACAGCGCTCTGTGGAAAAGTACTGAAAGACGACCTCGGAAGGAGAGGAGGCGCAAAGGGCGTGTTCGGAGACTTGGGGTACTGTATTAGGGACAGCGCCCCGAGGGTGGAGGCAGAGCAGAGCGGGGCAGCCCAAAGCAGAGGACGGCTAGGCGAAGGGTAGAGGGGGCAACTTAGACCAAGCTCTCTAAGTGAGGACTTCTTAGGAAGTTTCGCTCTGACACCTTTTATTCTGATGAGGGTCTCAAGGGATTGCTAAGTAGGGATGTCATCTAGTGCAGAGTAGGGACAGAGATGGTATGGTTCAGTGTCCCTAGTATCGACATTTGCTTGGTGGTGTTCTACCTCATGCTTTTAGAGATTGTACTTTTAGTTATTTTTAGCCGGATGCGGATTCTTCGTAGAGTAGCATTTGTGTTAGTGCCTATGTACTTGTTGTGCCTCGTGTTGAGGACTTTGTATCTCCAAATCTTTATGTTGATAATAAAAACCAGAGAGCCAAGAGATTAAGTTTCGAGTCCTTGATTATGGAAAATTGCAGACTGTAATTGTGATAACGGTGATTTTCCCTCCATGCTATTAGGCAAGTAAAAAGTTCCATCTGACCAGAGTGGGTTCCAGTAGATAATTGCGAGATACTAAAATAGGCCGGAGCACAATCACAGCTCCAGGCATCGCTTCTATGATTGTGTGTTACATTGACTGCAATTACTGATAAAACAACCTGCTGCTACAAGTTCCAAATTAAGAAAACCTTCCTCTCTCACAGCTTTACACCGATCCTGCTCTACCGCACATGAACACACGCCGCCATTTGATTATGTCTTATTTTCTGTGTATGACCCTTACAATGCTCCCCATAGAGTCTGCGCCGTTTTGATATCCGCGGAAACACAAACATCTTAGGTGCACTATAAAGAAAGATAAGAATTTCTTATTTTTTAAGGGCACCGTTTCTTCGTTCTTGCTCACCTGTGTAAGAATACCTTAAATCCCACAGGCTTAAGTACCGCACGTTTTTTCCTTTCTTTTCAGTGCTACATTACAGTGAAGCATAATTTATCAAAATATGCCTGCCCCGTAAATGGCAACATCTATAAATCAGCACAGTCCCTGCTGGAAAGCTTTGATTGTGCCATTATTGGAAGAGAGATGTTCATTGATTGCGCGCCACCGGTTTGTGTGTTATATCCAGGAACATCCATTTACCTTTTATACCCTGCAGATTCCCACCAGCTGTACTTTTGATGACATTTATTATATCCTATTAGCAATACGGCCTAATTTGCTAGTAGTTGTGCCACGACTTCCTCAGCATGGTTGGCAAAACATACAGCAAAATCTATCTTGCAAAAGAAGTATTCTTTTCCAGTACCTCTTGTTTTTTCTGTCATGCTAAAGCTGTGTTCTCATTGCGTAAACTTAACCTCTCAAAACAGTTTTCCGCAGAAGACAGCAGGCAGCTAATACCACCCATCTCAAAAATATGTTTTCTTTTCGGTTGCAATACTTTTTTAAAGTCATGCGCACCGGATTGCAGTCGTAGGAGAGATGCAGCTTTCAAATTACTTTGAACACTATTTGAGTTTGTCAGGGTAATGATCCCATCATAGACACGATTTGCTATTTGCGTTATTTGAATTTATCCAGTAAAAGCTGTTAGCATCATTTTATCTTGGTAAAAGTACATTTTTCGGCCCTTATTTTGGCCACTATATTCCACCACCTAATATATTTCTCTTGAGATCATTTCTTTATTTCACTTTCAATATAACATACATCGGTTTAGCACCAGGACATCCAATGAGTACATCCTACACAGCAATAAGGACCTTTGAAAAGAGTCTAATACAAGACTTGGGAACCACCAAAGTGAAAAGGAAAGAAGAACAAGAGAAAAGTCAAATACACAGTTTTCAGTCACCACTGTGGTTAATAGTAATTCCCACATGGCCACACCATACGGTTTTCACATTTCCTAAAATGATTCAGAACTTCCGCCCACAGCAAAGGCAGCATCAGCAAGGATGATAATAAGAAAATGAAAGAAAAGGAAAGGAAAGGAAAGGAAAGGGTAGACAAGAAAGAAATTTAAAAAAAAGAAAGGGAAAAGAAAAGGAAAGGAAAGCAGACAAGAAAAACACAATAAATCGGATATTATAATCAACTAACTGCCGTCTTTCAGAGTTGTCCAGTTTAATACCATGTCAGTCAACAACAACGGGTGACCACCCAATATAAGGTCCCAGTGCAATGGTGAAAGGGAGGGGAGGTAGTATTTTCTCCCCATTCCATCTTTCTACTTTACCTGATGACGTATGAAAGGACGCCATACATTTACGATCTGGTAATTTTGTCCCGGATTTTATGTATATGCTTTTCCCCTGCTCCTGCGCTGAACATTCTAAGCAAAGCACAACGACTTTTATGCTCTTTTGTAGTTTTTATCAGTATTTTAGGGGGTTTTATCCGAGACCCCTTTTTATGAAAAATAATGTGAGATCACACCATGCTGCTATGAATTTGCTTGTTTCTCTTAATGATCCTGGGACATGTTTTGTGTTGTGTCATATATTTTTAAAGCAATTAATGTAAGGAAAGGTAATGTCCTCTGAAAATTGATTAACTAACACTTTGCTATGGAATATCTTCTTCATTTCTTATGCATGATTGTAATTTTCTCTCGAGTACTGTATTTTTTAAACTTGTAATTGCTTTTATAGTTGTTTCAACATACCGAATAAAGCACATACTGAATTGAGTTGTATACGCTTCTCATAAGTGGCTAAGAGATATAGTTCAGTGATCCATTCCTGTTGTGTGCACCAGTGTCGTAGTTTACATATCTTGGCGATCATAAGAGCTGTCTCCATCCACCTCCCCCTATGTGAAGTTGTGTCATCTACATCTAAAAAGTCATGTAATAGAGCACGTTTGGCGGAGTCTGAGAAAGGGATAAGGCAAGTATCATGGAGTGTTTGCCAGACATTGTGCCAGTACTGAGCTATACGTGGGCAGGACCACAGAATATGGTAGACATCACAGCCCTCAGGAGTACATCTCCAACAGACATTATTTGGCAGCAGTCTGACTCTATGTCATTTATAGCGAGGCCAATACCAGCCATTTAAGATTTTGAAGTGGAAATTTTTTAGCTGTGCCTCCTGTTGGAATCGGTCATGATTGGTCATAATTTCAGTCCAGTCGTCTTCAGAATAAGCAACTTCAAGTCACTCCTGCCAGAATATTTTTGGGGCCAGCAGCGTATTACAGGAGTACCCGTTGACTGATCTGGTATAAATTATAACATAAACAGTACCCTTTGACAGACCATATTGTTGTATATAACCCAGAAGAGGAGATTCGTGGAGAAAGTCAGGGTCTTTTCCCACTATACCTCGAAGATAATGATGTAATTGCCAGTATCTGCATGATTGTGTTTGGGGTGGTCTAAAGTCTGATCGTGACAGCTCAAAAGATCTGAAAGTATCTCAGTCAAAATGTATCCCCATCAAACAGATCATCAATCATCTGAATTTTTCTCTCTATCCACCGCAGCCATTTGATCACTGCATGGACTTTAGTAATTCTTCCGTTCGACCAGACAGATGCATCTTTATGGAGGAAGTCCCTGATCTGCAAGAGTCTATGGGAGTCAGTTCAGATGTAGCACATCACATTCTAATTAGGGGTTTCGCTAGTGTTCTAACGTATCCCCATTCCTGTCGAGACACATATCGCATTATGTTCCAAAGGCACCCTTAGCTGTTGATCAACCACAGATACCCGTAGATAAACCTAATTGTGAGAGACGGTGTGTGAAATAGTATAAGTACATGTCAGGTATGCATATTCTGCCGGCCCACGTATCCTCATGGATTCGGGCTGGCTTGAGACGGGTTTCCTTCCTGCCCATACAAAAGTCTTGATGTGCTTATTAAAATCATGCAGTTGAACTTTGCGGGTCCAAAAGTGGCAACATTCCAAAGACATAATTTAACCTGGGTATCGTCATCATCTTTATCATCTGTACCCTTCCCCAGAGGGAAGTCTGCAAGGTAGACCAGCGCGGGAAATCATATTCCATTGTTGCCATTAGGGGTTGCAAGTTATGGGTAAACATGTTTGCAAGGCCTTTATTAATGAGGATACCTAGATACTTAAACACTGAGTTTTTCCATGTGAAGCAAAAGCTGTCATGCAAAGCCTGCATCCTCCGGCTGTTATCCATAGTGCCTCACATTTTTATCAATTATTCTTGTAAAAGGAGAAGACCAAGAAGGCATCAATGAGGGTTATCAAGTGCGGGGTTGAAGAGTTAGGGTTGCTGAGGGTCAGCAGAATATTATTGGCATATAACATAATTTTATAACAACCCGCCTTGGTTTCAATATTTCACATACAATTGGCTTTGTGAATGGCAGTTGCCAGGGGCTCCAGTCCCAGAAAGAACAATAAAGGGGATAATGGGTATCTCCGCCGTGTTCCCTTGTAAATAGGGAGAACCTTTGACATGTGATCCCCACAATCCACCTGTGTCGTTAGGTCAGTGTATAGTCGTCTGACCTTAGCAACAAACTTAGGACCCATCCCAAATCTGCTCAGTGTGCGAAGCAGGTATCTCTGTTCTACCCAGTCAAAAGCCTTCTCAGCATCAAAGAACAGCAGGAGCTTGTTGTCAGGATCCTTCCACTCATGCCAAAGAATGTTCATTAATAGACACATGTGGTTGAGCGGCAATCAACACAAAATGAATCCCACGTGTGTTATATGTATAAGGCTCGGAATTACCTTCTTCGGCCAGGTCGATAGCACCTTTGTGCGCACTTTCACATCTATATTAATAAAAATAATAAGTGAGAGGATGTGGCATAATGGGGAAAGTTGCCGATTTTGGAACTGGGAAACCAGGTTCAAGTCTCGGCATAAGCTTAACATCCTGTGATTCTGGGCAAATCACTTAATCTTCCTGTACCTACCAAAAATGAATGTAACTGGTGCTTATGTAAAGCACTCCAATTTCTTTAGGTCGGCTTTCTGCTATATAAAATTGCAAAACACCAAATAAATAAGTGAAATTGGATGATAGCTAGTACAGGGAGTGGGGTCTTTATCTGGCTTCAGAATGAGGCTAATTAGCAACTTATTGCATTCCAGCCATAGAAAATCAGAGTCCTTTGCCTCACTAAAGACTTTGTGGAGGATAAGGATCATTAGGTGTTTACTCATTTTATAGAACTTGATGAGAAAACCATCCTCAGCTCCTTATTAGTGGCCAGGTGTTCAATAGAGTCCAAGATCTTGTCTTCCGTGATCCCACCATTCAGGAGAGCCCTACCAGCTTCTGATTGAGTAGGCAGCTGGAGACTCTCAAAAAAGGGCTATATGGACAAAAGGTCAACTAGTGTCTTCAAATGAGACAGGGTGTCCAGGAAGCACGTGAATGCTTCCACAATTGTTACTGGATGAGTCATCAGACGCCCGCTTCATCCCAGATTGCCGGTATGTCCTGCTGTGCCTCTCATAGCAGCTGTGCTGCAAGAAGTCTAACAGCCTTCTCCCTCTGTTCATAGTGGCACCATTTAAGTCTGCTTGTGTTGTGAAATACATATTTAAAGCATATTTAGCGGTCTCATGTCAATGGAGAGGGTTGGTTTGTGTATTGTTTAGTAAGAGTGCACACCTCCTTTTCCAGCTGCACTAGTTTCTCCATGGCCTCCAGTTTGCATGTGGCTGAATCCTTCATAAGGTTAACTCCCAAAGAGTCCTTTCTGGATGTCCAAAGAACTTGGGGAGTGGGTGGACAGATTCGACCTCCAACATTTGAAGACTGGCAAAATGTGTTCTAGATCCAGATGCAGCGAGACCAGGGCGTAGTCTGTGATCACATCCTCTATTATACTGCAGCACCAATAGGAAGGCCAGTGATGTGTGGTTTATGATGAAGTAATCTGTCCTCAAGCATGTCTCAAGGGCACAGAAGAGAAAAGTATTATTTCTGTCCTATAGTGTGTCAGGCACCAAAGGTCAATCAAGCTGTGATCCTGCTAAATGCCTCCCTTAAATGCCCGGTCTCGTTGCGTTAGACCTATCTGGGGGACCTGATCAATTCAAGCAGGGGTCAAGGACTAGGTTCCGATTCCTACCTATAATCACCTTGATATTGCCAAATTCTATCAAAAACAAATCAGGAAGTACCCCATTGGTTGGCACAACACAGATCCCGGATTAAGAACAAAGTAGTTACAGCCCCAATGGTCAACCACTTTTTGGAACTGAATCACACAGAATGTGATTTTAAATGGACAATAAAGTGTCATCAAGTCCGGCCCCAGAGATGGCGATGTTGAAGAATCATTACTTTGAAAAGAGGCGTATTTGATTTTAAAGTTCAATTGCACGACACATGGCCTTAATGAAATGTTCGAAATTGGAGGAACTTCATAAAAAGTCTTAAACATTGCATTCACTCGTTTCATTGACTACAACAACCATAATGCCATGCGCCATTTGATCAAGCAATCCTCAACAAAACCGTACATCTGGTTAGTCACTCTCACACAACAAGATGATTAAGAGTGAAATTGAGCCGGAGTGAGGTAAAGCTTTTCCGGATTCATATGTTTGCCTAAAATGCCACAAAATTGGCTTGTAGACTAACATTGTTTCAGTAATTGGAGGCTTGGAGAGTTTGAAAAAAGAAATGCTCCCACCGATCCGAACTTGGATACATTTAAACTGAAAATGTTTCCGCTTCATCTAAATGAACACGCGTAAGTGTTTCAACGCTGGGAGTCCATTTAAAGCTATTATGCCCTTGTTTTAGGAACCCAAATTTGAACTTTACCCCCTTTTCCTTCTTCCACATAGCTCATTCAGCCTAAATAAATTGTTCTCAGGCCACCGCAAGAACAAAATGTAAGTCTGTTTCCCCCTCTTAAGCTATTTTGCTGATTAAATAGTTTGTTCGTCTAGTAAATGAATTCTTTTGTCCCAAGATTCATCAGAGTTACACTTTGAAAAAAACGGTTAAAACTAAGGTAACTTCTTTAATGTGACCTCTTTCGTTTAAATTAGTGCTAAGGATGTTTTTTAACAATTCTAACAACAATTATTTCTGGCATTTTCAGAACTCTACCTGTCCAGTCTAAAGCCCAGAAAGTGCAACAACCCCTAGATTATGCAGACAAATGTGATGTAACATGAAATGAAAAAGTGGCTGTTGCAGTTGGTTATAATATTTGACTTGCATTCTCTACATTGTAATGTTTTATACATGTTCACATTTGTTTTGACACAGTATATGTTTTGTACCTTTTTGAGTACGGATTAAGTTGTTGTATGTCTTTTTACAGGCATTTCGTAAAAGCTGTCATCATTTGTCAAACATACGTTTCAAAATACAGTAATTAAATTACTTGGACCATTCGAAAAAGAGAAAGGTCTTAGTCTGTTTATTAATTGAAACAGCATTGTTAAATAGCAGGTCAGGCCCATTTTTTCAAAAACAAGTTTACAAGGTCCTGCCTGACCTCAGTAGGACATAACCCCCCTTTCTCAAAAACACTTTCCAAAAGTGGCATTTTTAAACACACAATTTAAAAACCACCTTCATTAAAAGGTGTGTTACTAAATTTTGAGTTCAGAGAGCATCTCTAGCTTTTCCCAATTGAAAGTTACACTTGCAAAGTGTTACAAGGCACACTAATAGCATTTGATTCACAGGCCCTGGGCCCGCACAGTGCACTTTATTGGGGACTTAGTAGTAAAACAAATATGCCAGCCATGGATAACCAATCAGAATCACAATTTACAAAGACAGCATATGCACTTTAGCACTGATCAGAAGTGGTAAAGTGCCCAGAGTCTTAAAGCTATCAAAAACAGGGTCAGAAAAATAGGAGGCAAAAGGCAAAATGTTAGGGGATAAACGTACAAAAAGGGCAAGGTCTAACAGTCATCATGTTTTCTCTGTCAGGGTTTTTTTTATGTAGTTTGAAGTTGATGCAAGGTATTTGATGTTCTGATGATTTAAAACTGTGGTGCTGGTAGATTAATGCAACTGTATTTTATCTGAATATTGCGTGTTGTCGCAGTCTCAATGTGCCATATAGAGGTGTTGCTATTTTCATGTTAGTTATTTCGTATTACAGTAAAGTCTGCAAATAGCTGCCAATTTTATGACGCTCTAATAATTGCACAGGTTGTGACCCTTCATTTGCATTGCTGTTTTGTGTATATATTGATGTACATAGAGGTGAGCTCATGATAAGTAGTTAGGACCAGCAATCCCCATATATAACATTTTCCCCACAACTACTGTAGAACTTACAAAGTCCCTCAAAACCCCAGATAAACTAGGGTGTGTCTGATCCTTAAAACATAGCCAACCTATCACACACTCACCACTAAAATGCATGCTAACCTGGTTCCCCACACAGGCAAAAACACTTAACAAGTATTGTCATGAATGGCATGCACACACTTAGGCACACACGCTTCCCTGGTCAGAAGAGGGAACCTTCGACACTAGCATAATAGAACACATGAGGACACACATACGGATAAAATATGCAGGACAGAAGAAGGACAGGAGACTGTTAGAACTGAGGGCCAATTTTAGGAGGCCCAGACCAATAATCCTACCCTACAGACAGTAAGCGAAACGGCCACAGCTTCCCCCACATGCTGGTGTGGTGGTGCTCTCCCCAATGCCAGCTATCCCCGCATTAGGATACACCAACCCGCCAAATGAGAGGACCGAAATAACCCCTACCGAATAACAGACTTTTTGGTTTAGGCATGAGGGCCTAACAGACAGGTAGGCCCAGGCCCAGTGCTAAGGCTCCCTGAAGCTCGGCCCCCTGTCTGTCATGTTCGGTCCATCAAGCCCCAGCGGCAAAAAGAATGCACACTCCCACCTGGTCAAGTGAATACACATGTGTAACAGAGAGATTCATAGCAGTTCTGGATAATGATAGAACTAGCGGGAGTGAAGGTGAGGGCCCAAGTCACCTGGTATCCGATGGAGAGAAACAAGGATATGGGATTGGCCCAGCTGGCCAAGGGGGAGAGTAGGGTATCTGTGCCCAAAGTGCAATCAGCATCCAAAAACACACATACCCTACGCAAATCAGAGCAGGATCCAAATGTCACTGTAGATGTGAGCAACAAACCTTACAGTTTCCTAATAGACCCAGGCTGATGAGGTCATGCCTGAGGGAATGAATAATCCCCATATCAAGAAATATTGCAGTTGTGTACAGGTTCTCGGTCACGGCGACAGGGATTACCTTCATGGAACCTCTCGAGTTAGAAGTAGGAGGAAATAGTATGAGAGAAATGTTATTATACTTTCCCTCATCCCCTGCTAACATACAAGGGCGAGACCTTGTGACCAAGCTCAAAATGTCCATCCCATTTGCCGATGACTGAACTATGGACTGTTCCTACCTAGGATCCCCTTCCCAAGGACCCACACCTGTAATACACTTCCCCCATACATGCTGAAGCGAGGACAATGCCACCAACCAGACCCCCTTCTTTGGGGCAGTCCTAGAATACACGATTATCTCTTTCGATTGAAAGAAGAAGAAGAAAGTGAATTTATAACAGCGCGATTGCTGCCCCGAGGCGTCCAAGCGCTAAAAAAGTGCGAACTTGCTCTGCACTTGGCAAGCCATGCAATGAGCAACATGATCGACCAATGATGTCTAAAGGCATATCATCAACAGAGGAAGATGGACATGGGCCACTTCCCACACAATCCCCATCCACAAAACAAAACACAGAGACCCTACACACAGCCTCCGGGAAGTCAGCCAGCTACCGTACCACCACAGCAGGGATCAGGTAGTTTGGAAAATGCATGGCAACACAACAGACAGGGAACCAAGCCAAGCAGGGGGCCACAACCACAGCAAGGGAGGTGTATCTGTTTGAGGAGTCAATGCCTTCACGCAAATGCAGAACTCAAATGTGTAGTAAGTCAAAACCCCCAAAAACTAATCATCCATTTCATGAACACCTCACAATTCACTGTACCAAAATTCAAAAGAAGGACCAATTAAACAATATTGGGGATCCAAGTGTAGAGATGTATTCACTTTGTAATGGAATATAGAACTATCTGCATGAGTGGAATGTTATGCTTTGAATGTGAATAGTGGTTAGAGCTGTGAAGCTGGAGTGCAAGCTGGAAGTGTTTTACCTGAACTCTTACTGAATAATGATCTTACATGAACTAAACTCTACTGGATACCATCTTTACACCAAGCATTTACTTGCATCCAGGAAATTTAGGGCTTCTGGGTGTGGATATTTAATTGGGTATGCTCACCAAAGTCTGTCATTCAAGGTGCCCGCAGGAGCATAGGCCACACTCTGCTACTGATCCCCACAGGGTGGGGTTAGCTAGCCATACACCAGGGGGAGGGCAGTCTGATGAGTGGGGAATAGGGGCTCCCATCCAGTCCTCAAAAACAGGCACCAGCACCCACAAGTCAATTGGGACAGGTTCTGATTTAATAAGTCAAATGGACCACATTCTGAGGCCCCCAGCCCAGGACCAAAATCCCTTCATGGAATGAGGTTCCAACCATGCCCCCTAAAGCAGGAGGCGTGGAGGTCCCCTTTAAGTTCCCAAAAAAACTTGACCTCCTGTGTCAGGACCCAGAGTTCCTGTATGTAGGATAGTGAAGACCCCATCATCTTACCTCATATGACCTGACAAGTTGCGAGGTGCCGAGTTAGTCAGGAAGGGAGGTCTGCTCAAACAGCCAACTATCCTAGTCCATTACCTTTATTGGATGAATTTCAACAAATTCTTGACCTTAGATTTCAGGCTCCCCATGCAACAATGTTTTCTCTTCCCTCACAATTTTCCAAGCATCTGAAAGCCTGCACAGGGGTCGTGCCCCTCCAGAATGACAAAATAAGTGTGCCACTGATTAAGGGGTCCCTGGCCACAGCTGGAAACCGCATGTCCAATTACCCAGGAAAAGAAGGGTCTGAGGGACAGGGGAAGTCAGGGGGGGGCAGGGAGTCTGTAAGGATCTATCACAACTCTGCACAATATTAGAACTCGAGAATGTGCTGAGCTCCTTATCAGGCCTAGTAGTCAGATAACATCTCAGGCCTTACACACACCATCTGAAGGAGACATTATGCCTAGTCTCAGTCACTGCAATATCAAAAACAAACGGAGAACAAAGGACATCTTTCCAACTACCTCCATTCTCTCCTGGTAAAATGGGATAGCCAATTCACGCAAATTCTTAGGAAGTGCCCAAAAGACCCCAAAAAGAAGCCCAAAGCTAGACAAAAGTAAGTTTCAAGAAGAGGGGCATAGTCAAGACACTTTGCACCACTCGGAGACATAGCGCATGCCAGGACTAGAGGGGTATACACATGACGTCGGGGCATGTTGCGATCGGGCCATTTCTTTTACATCGCCCCACGCATGTGTAGGTCAAAACCACCACCCACACTGATAAAAAATCCCATGACAACCTTGAAAAGAGCTGCTGGCGGAGCCAACGGAATTATAGCTAAGATTGATGACATCCCATGTTCATGAGATCACCCTGTAAAAATACTGCACTAGCTAAGCTGCCAGTTAGGGACAGAGGGGTTGGGACCCAATATCCCTTAAAAAAATATGGGAATGGGGGAATGGGACAAAAAAGGAAAACACCCAACCACTGATTGTATGACAGTTTATTTGTATCACCCTACAGGCTTGTCTGTCATCTACCTCTCATTGTGCGAGTGCCTGAACAACAATAAAAGAAAAATATTTAGCTTTTTCCTAAAAACAACCCTTTTACACCTTTAGATTCCAGTTGGGAAACAACCTTTACAACACAGTCATTACATCGCACTACCTTTACATAGCAGTCATTACATCGCACTACCTTTACATAGCAGTCATTACATCGCAACATCCTTTACATCACATGTCATTACAATGCAGCCCTTACATCGCATGTCACTACAACGCATGTCATTACAACGCATGTCACTACAACGCTGGCATTATATCGCAAGTCATTACAATGCATATCATTACAACGCCTAGTACCCTTACACTATCCAACACTTACCCTACTGTTGCACTCACTGAAGTTAGAATAGTAATTTTTACACCTACACTATCCAACACTTATCCTACTGTTGCCCTCACTGGAGTTAGAATAGTAATTTTTACCCCTACACTATCCAACACTTACCTTAAATGCAATGTAATGGTATGCATTGTAATGGTATGCATTGTAAAGGTATAATGCGATGTAATGGAATGCGTTGCAAAGGTAGTTTCTGAAAATGCGATGTAATGGCATGCGATGTAAAAGAATGGATTGTAAAGGATGTTGCGATGTAAAAACTGTATTGTAAAGGCATGCATTTTAAATGTATGCGTTGTAACGTCATACATTCATTTCAGTTATGTGGCTGCAGATTTGGTATCTTCATGCATCGAGTTCATGGTCAATTTTATGCTTGTGGGTTCCTTCTTTAGTGCTTTCAAAGCAACTTCAGCTATGGTAGCTTGGGACTGTTTTGACTTCCCAGTCACGATATCTGTAAAAAGAAGCTGATGTGTGGCCAGGTCAGTGACTAATGGGGCTTCAGGAGGCCGGGTAGATAAGGGGTGAGTTGCTCCTATAAGTACAGTCAGTGGTATGAATGTGTGGAATCCTCAAGTGGATGTATGAGGTGCTCATGAGGTCTTTAGAGTGGGTTTGGCTAGGACTGAGACCCCAACCAGGCACCCTTGCCGGGCATTCTAAAAAACAAAAAACAGTAGCCAGGGACACCAGGAAACATTCATTGGAGAATTAAGGAAAGCTCCCTCACAATCTCTAGCAAGTCACAATCAGGACTGTGGTGGGTTGATGTCACTGAAAGTCTTCTGTCACTATTGCCCTATTACCAGCTGGTGGGGCTAAGCAGAGAGGGAAAATGTTCCAGAGTTGTCCCCCTATTGTAACCAATTAGCAGTTGAAACCGCCATCGCCTCCTCCGTACTGCTGAGACATGTGAACTGCAGTGGGGCCCCTGTGGCAATGTAAGTAACTGGTGCTAGGCCCCTAACAAGGACATCCAGTTCTTAATCACCACCTGAGGGGGAAGGGAGTGTGCAGAGATCCTTAGGATCTTGCAGGACAGCAGCGGTAGAATTCAGATGTGGCACAGGGCATGCAGCTGTAATTGCTGATAACACTGGGACCCACGTTGCTGCCAATCGGGAGGCTGTTTGAGGACCTGGGTGCCTCTGGCACTAGCTTGTGAGGTGTCGGCCAAGGCCTGCACAGTCCGATCACAGCTCCATCACACCATTGTCTGTGGGAGCCATGGGTGGAAAACAGTGAGAAGGCACCAGAGTGTGAGGAGCCTTACTAAGAGCTGGCCAATTTGGACGCAGACAGACTTTAACCTCCTTACCCAGTAACATTTTCCTTGCTGACATCTAGAGTCCAGTGAATACAATTTGGCCCAAAAAATTTAAATATGGTCATTAGAATTGATGGCAGACAAATTTAAATATGCAAAAATGGCAACATCTTATAACAATCAATCAATAAATCATTGTAATCTCTCAATGTGAGTTGGCTAAGACTGCTGGGAGATTCAATTACCACAAACATGGAACTGTCAGTATGATAAACCGTATAATGTTTGGGAATTCTGATCTTTCAAATCCACTACTAAATGAGTCTATATTGTAATAGGTCTTCCAAATCTAAGGCATTATAACTAATAAAAGGTAAGAAATAACCACCAAAGTGTCACAAAGTTGTTTTACTGCATTATCTTCAATCTGCCTCTGTAATATTCTTAATTCTAATTCATTTTTTAATTCTGCCTACTCTTTAATGTAGTTAATGCATTGTCTTATTTGTGTGTCAAGTTTAGGCATTGGCATGAGGCATTTTATTATGAAAGTAAACTGCTTATATAGTGAAAATGCCAGTCATATTTATCACTACAAAGGAGTGCCAAACTGTCTTAAAAAACTGAATTACAATTTTATTGCATTAATTTTATTGCATACAAATTCTTTTGTTCCACAGTCACACAGTACACAATTCAAAAAGCATTAGTGTAATATTCAACACCATTGTATGTAACCAAATTTGTGTTATTATATGGAAAGTTGGGAATTTTTGATGCTGTTTCCCAAAAACCTTTTAGTATCACAAGTGTTGGTGCAATGTCACCTCTTTCTGCAAATAACAAATCCTGACCGAAAAAATCAGAACCTGTGGATTTCTTTTCAGAGCAAAATGGCTATTTAGATTGCAGAAGGTATTCTGGATGGGCATATGTGAGAAACAGGATTGTTAGTTGATGGAAGGGAAAGCAACAACCACAATACTTGACAGTGTGAATGACAAAAAGTCACTAAATTAACCTGTGCTTATCCCTTTGGTAGCTTGGTACAAAAGCAGTCAGGCTTAACTTACAGACAATGTGTAAAGTATTTATGGAGCACTTAAACAGTAAGAAAGTGAAATGCCACACTAATTTAGATAAATAGTTAATTCTAAAACAGTATTTGACACAAAAACAATAAAACTCCATTTAGTCGAACCAGAGCTATACAACTTCAAAGACTTAAAGTAAGCATAGCACCTTAAAGCACAAAGTGTCACTCGCAGTTACCTTGTCCTGTGAGACTTTCTGAAAGTCATAAGTTAACTTTTCAAAGTCTGGCATGAAATGTCTAGTTGGTGGTGGAGGAGACCGCATGGAGCAGGAGGAGTGCCGTGGTTAGTTGACGTGGTAGTGCAAAGAGCAGCCCTGGCATCCCAGATGTTTGTTGCTGTAGCATGAAGATCTTGTTAAGTATAGCGCACAGTCAGTCTTGGAGCTACAACAAAATCTCAATGCTGTAGGGTGAAGTCTAAATCTTGCATTGCCGGTCATCGCTGGCAGTCGCTGTAGCATAAATAGTTGAGTTTCTTTCAGGAAAAGTTAAACTTAACCCACACCAAAGGTCCAGGACCTAGGAAGCACCTTTTGGCGATAGCAGGGCACAATAGGCTAGTGGGAAGTTCTTTGCAGGTGAGCTGAGGCAGCTACTTGAAGTGCAAGTAGTACAGATGACAGATCCACCTCTCCCATCAAGTCTGGATGGCACATCCTGCCAACACCCAGTTCCTCTATTGTGTGGCTGTCTGAGAGGATTATAGAAAAGCCAGCTGCCAGCTCCACCTAGTCATGTGACTCAGAAAAAGGCTGCAGGCACCAAATGGTTGGGACAGTAAAATTCCAACTTTCCAAAATTAGCTTTTTCTAAGTTGTGACTTTAAATCTGACTTTACCATTTTGCAGGATTTTAAAATACAATTATTAGGCACCACACATGATATTTCTACCAGCTCCTAAACTAAAGTTATCATGTATTACACGTAATAAGGGTTATTCTATTGGAGAGGTAGGCCTCATAGTAATGAAAGATGAGTTTGTGAGTTTTTCACTATATGGACATATAGAAAGAACTTAAAAATACATGTACAACTTTCTAAATGCAATGCACCCTGCTCTATGGTGTGTTTAGGACCTACTCTAGGTATGAAAAAGAAAGTTTTAAGGTCGGCAAAAGTTTTATTTTAACCAAGTCCAATTGGCAGTTAAAAACTGCATATGGAATGCAATGGTAGGTGTGAGAAGTTGACCTGGTATATGCTGTCCACTAATTAAAGTGGGCACCCTGTACCAGTCCAAACAATCCTTATGGTGAATTAAGAGGTCAAAGATAACCTTAGAAAGCTATAAAAGTGGTAGCTGTAGAGAGCAGCCATCAGGGATAGTCTTGAAGGAATGTTAAGCAGCTTGTTTTACCAGACTGCAACCTTATAGAATTGGTTAAATGAAAGAAGAACCACACAATAGTTATAAAAATATGTATTTATTAATATAACACTCTCTAAGTACAATACAGTATCTTCTACATGAAGATACTCACACATCAGACAATACTGTAGCACAGAAACAATAGCAAATTGCACTAATGCACAGTAGGCTCCAGGGGGAGACCAAACCATATACTAAAATAGTGGTATAAGAACAACGACTCGAGTCAAGACAGTGTCTACAGGACGTAGAATCACTGGGACCCCAAAGGAACCACCCATGGTGAGTAATTTGGGACCCCACGGTGGACAGGTGGAGTGTGGTAACACGACCCCGTGCGCCATACAATTCTATCGGAGAGTTGAAGTTTTAGAGTTTAAAGACCCTTCCCAGTGGGCTTTGAAGAAACACCAGGGAACTTAGGAGGATGGAGAGCCACCCCACCCATGGATACCCTAGTACCAGAGTTACCAATCCCAGAGAAGCCGGGTGCATAGGTCTGCGGTGGCATCGGAAACCGCTATCGAACCCAATGGATGACTTCGAACAAGAGCCACTGCTGGAAGGAAGAAAAGTGTCAGTTGAAATCCAAAGGTGGATTCTTGTTGAAGAGTACCTGAAAGCAGAGCGGACAGAGTTTGGGTCACTCAGGAGTGACCAGGGGCTCGGTTGACCAATGCCCACTGATGTCAGGTGCTTCAGGTCCGTTGAAGGGGTTCTTGACTCTGCAGCCATAAGGACCAGAAGATGTCAAGGACAACCAGGAGCTGGATACAAGCTGTCCCACAAAAGATATCAAGTGCTTAGGGGTCAATCTCTGGCGGTGGCACCAACAAGCCTTGGCAACTGCAATCCACGGAGAAGGTCAAGGAAGGGTATGGTTCGCACCAGCAAGGTCTAGGAGACTCACCAAACACAGGGGAGTCAGGGCAGACCTGGATCAACCAGGAGAGCCCAAGAAAAGCAAAGTTGACCCTCAAGTCGACACACAAGCTAGAGGCACAGGAGTCGAGAGGGGACCTTAAGCGATTTCACAAAGCATAAGCCCACGGAACACTCAGTGCAAGGAGGCCGGAGTTCTTTGTAGGAAATGGTGCCAGAGGTTGTGGCTACTCAGAGCCTAATGCACTTGCTCGGGAAACGCCAACAAGCATATGCACTTGCAAATGAACGCAGTGCACGGGGTGTGGTTTTGCCGCCCAACAAGGGATTCGGGCCTCAAACTTGGTAAGAGGGCAGCTCAGACTTTGAGGGACTTAGAAATCCTCCTCCTGTATTGCTGGAGCCTTCGGAGTTTGTAGGTGCTCAGGAGCAGCAGACCGGTCAAACGTGAGGTGGTGCCTGCGGTTGCAGGGGAGTGACTCCTTCACTCCAATGGAGATATCTTCAGTTGTCCTTGATGCTCCATAGGTCCTGCATGGAGCCTCTATGGTGCACGGGCACAGACAATGCTTCAGACTGAGTGGGAGACGAAGTCGGCCAAAACGAAGTCCAGCAAAGTCTAGAGTGTCCAGACGGTCAAAGTTCAGTGGTTTCTGTTTCAGAATCTTGTCCATGTCAGGGTCTTACAGCTAGGTAAGCCATTTTGTACCCACAGGAGAGGGTTGGACAGATTCAGGGGACCCTCCCAGGTGAGGTATGGACAGTAGGGTGGTTACTACCATGTCCTTTGTCCAGTTTCATGCCCGAGCAGGAGCCAACGGCTCCCGGGACTGGTTTGAACTTGACTATGCACAGGGACACCAAATGCAGACTTTCGGTCACTGACAAGCGCACCCACCCAGCTCTAATACACTAAATCCTGTCTGGGAGGATGCATATTGTTCTGCCTTCCCCTGCTCGAGCTTGGCTCAGCATCCGGAGGGCAGAAATGTTTCTCTGGTCGGCAGAAACCGTTTTGTGCTGCCTGGGACTCGAAGGTTGGTACCGGGATCACCAGGAACCCAATAAAGCTTGTTTCTGAGGAGTGGAATCATACATCCCACACGGGTTACCGCTGTTGGAAGTTTGATTCCACAATGTTTGACACCAAACACAATAGGGTTACTTTCAGCCGTTTTAGAGTTGGTCATCACGCGGTCGCACAATGCCACTCTATATGATGTAAATGGCTGATGCACTGACAACCCTGGAGAATGGAGTCTGTAGGCTGCAGGGGTGTCCTGCTCACGCAGTGGCATCCTCTCACTTAGAACCAAGCACCCTGCCTTCAGGATTGCTAAGGCCTGCTATAGGGGTGACTTATAGGTTTTAAGTGCAGTTACCCTTGAATATAGTAAACCTACATCTAAAGTAAGTGGTGCATGCACCATCTTACACAGGCTGCAAAGGCAGGCCTGTAGTTCCATTTTGCATGGCCTCTCATGGGTGACATAAGACATGCTTCAGCCCATGGGGGGCCTATGAGGTACCTAGGCCCTGGGTACATGGGTACCATATACAAGGGACTGACAAGGGTACCCCAGTATCCAATCTGGAGTGTACCTAAGTACATAACATAACAATTTAGGGAGAAAGCAGATAGATTGGGGTCCTGTTTAGCAGGATCCCAGTCAGACTAGTCAAAAACAGTATCGCATGGAGCAAAAAGTGGGAGTAACCGTTAGAAGCAGATCCCACTTTCCTACAGCAGGTCTGATATATGTTCTCAGAGCTACTTAAGAAAGTGACCCTATGAATGCTGCAAGCCCACTAATACCATTTACTTTACTATCTTTGGGTATGTGGTATCCAACTTTACTAGGGACTCATAATTAAATTAAATAGGCCAATCAGGCGTGAGACAATTCAATTGTTTTAAGGGGGGGTGCACAAGTGCTTTAGCACTGGTTAGCAGTGCTAAAGTGAAGAGAGTCCTAAAAGAAGAAACACAAACTGGGTTCAGAATAGAGGAGGGGTGTAGGCAAAAAGTATGGGAGTGACCCAACAGAGAGGGCCAAGTCTTACCGCATACTTTTCTGCCACTGAACATAGAGGTAGGAGTGTGTGCATTGTAAATGTAAAAAATGCTAACACATTCATAATGCGGAGATTCATGAAGAGTTGAAAGAAATTTCTCTTGCTACCTGCAAAGTACACCTAAAACGTTTACGATATTATACGGTACACTACCTTTTTGATGGGATGCAAAGGAAGATATTTGTTCCAATAAAAAATATGTTACATTGGCTACCAACTGGAAAAAATACATTTTAAATCTTAAAACAACAAAACACAATTATTGGGTCATGACTTACTGTCGTAGTCTAGGAATGTTGTAAATGTGAAATATCTGTGGTTGCTTGAGTATCAATTTTGTGAGTCATTCTAGACATTTCGGGCCAGAGTTACAAACAGGGCCGGACTGGGAACCAAAACCGGCTCTGGCAAAGTGCTCGGCAGGCCCCCACCGAGCTCTTTGCCAGGTCCGGTTTTTGGCCGATTTCGTTACAGGGCCGATTTTGCAGCTATGCTGCAAAAACGGCCCTGTAACAAAAATGGCCCCCTGGGGCCCAAAACCGGCCCACACTCATGCGGCGCACCGGGGGATTGCCCAGTGCCCGCTCCGGCCAGTCCGGCCCTGTGTACAAAGCCATTTGGCATTTCTTAACGGGCTGAATCGCTATTTCAGCCCATTAAGAAATGCTAAATGGCCTTTCCCTATGTAATAGGGATCAATCTGCAAATTCTACCTAGTAGAAATAGCAAATGGCGATACCTACTTTTTGGGAAATCAATAATTGCAACCACACTTTAGGGAATCACAATAGGGATTACATATGTGTGATTCCTAAAGCACATGTTCAAAACATTTCCTAAATGCTAATTGGGCATTTAGGAAATGTTATTACCCTCGACTCAAAGTCAATGGTAACCATGTGCAAAATTAAAAAAATGCATTTAAAATGCATTGTTTAATTGAGATGTGAGCGCACATATTCTCCTAGGGCATATATGCACTTACATGTGCACCACAAATATCGGGGTGCCTCCAGGGGGGCTTTTAACCCAGAGGCATCCTTCTGTTTGGATTTCCTAAATTGCGATTTCCTATTAGGAAATCGCAATTTAGCAAATACAAATCATTTTCTATTTTATCCATCGGTAGGAATGCAATTGCATTTCTTATTTACAATTTCCTAATAGCGACTCCTACTCAGTAGAAATCGCTATTAGAAAATCACTCATTTTGCACATATCATTTTGGCATTTTTCAAATAGCGATTCATATAGAATCACTATTTAGTGAATGTAAAAGACGAATTTCGTACATCTGGCCCTTCATGCTTATGTCTATAAATGCCTAGATGTACCTTTTTTTGTACGAGTCTAATTAATTTCGTGCCAGCTACTACAAGATACAGTTTCCCATTTATACCTAACAGATTGTAGGCAATTTTTTTTAATGAAAGTGAAGCAGGATTTAGTGTAAGTTGCATCTCTAAACTAGAGGTCACAAGGTTAACTATGAGTAGTTTGAATCCTGATGGGGTGTCATCTGTCTGCAAAAGTCGACCCTAAATAAGAATAAGCGAGATCTGGAATTATTGACTATGTTATTTCTTATATTTTAGTGGACTAACTGAGTCCAGCTTATGATGGGCCAGATTTCCCACTTCCGGATATATTGATGGCTCCAGTATCAGTAACACTGTTGGTGGGGACATACAGGCTCATTTCCCAGGCCACTTGTAATGCCCACCCATAGCTTTAATTTCCTTTTTCAAAGTAAGTAAAAGATTGCACACTTAACATGCAAAATAAAGCTTTCCTCCCTGACACAAAACCAAAGCAGAGGGTGCAATGGACGAACACAACACTGACACTTCAGTTTTGGTCAAAACATCTAGGGTAAAAGGTAATGAAGAGCAACATTGACAGTAGGCTCAAATGAAGATACAGGTACAGTGAATAGTAGCTCCCAGCAGAAGGTCACTAGAGATTAGACCAAATAAAAGTCAGGTGTAATGTCTCATAAAGACAGAATTTCATATTATACCACCTACATGAACTGCATGGCCAATGAGAGACAGCAGGGTGATGAACACTGTAACAATGCCCAAAAGAAAGGGATAACAGTGAGAAAGAGGAGGCAGGGGATGCCATTGGTGAATCATGGCACCAAATAGAGCAAAATGTGTCAACACAGTTAAATCATAGGCATTACACTTAAATAGAAACTATTGTTTTTGTGAATTTGATGTTGCTCACATTAACCCTACTTTTTAAAAGGTGCATCTTTCATGGTAATTTAACCCAGACAAAAATTATATTTTCATTCCCACATCTTTTCTCATGAGCCCTAAAGCAGTGCATATTGTATATACTTGGAAATAAGTGTAACTAAATATACTGAACAAAGTTCCGCTGCAAAGGGTACATTGGAAGGCTTGCCTGTATAAAATAAGATGCGTTAACATGAGGCTCCAGCATTCTGTATGATGGCCTACCTCTGCTTGCCAATCTCACCACTGCACGCACTTATTGATTGCAAGCATCTGTTAAGCTTTACCTGTAATGGACTTCTGTAAGTGGCATAGGAAATCTAATTTCTCATTTTCTTGTCAATGACTTTGAAAGCTCAAGTAAATCCGCAAAGTATTTGAAATCACAAGAATACACTCACTTCAGCCAAGATTTTCAGCAGTGACGCTTCTGGGACCTGTGCTGAATTCCTGAACCTCATTATGCTACTTATTTCTGTCACCTTACTGTCAGACACTGATGACGATTTCAGCAACAACTAACCATCTGCAAGTCGTTCTCACCATATATTGGTATTACAGACAGCACCCTTTTTGGCAGCCAATGTTCATCGTCATAGAATAGTGCCACCAACCACAAAATAATAAACACAGTGGCATAACAACGGTACTGTTTGAATGAAACAACATAATTGAGCTCTGATATTTTTGGGTCCTTAAAGCTAGAATATATTTTGAGTGATGCTTTCACTAGTTTATTCAGCTTGTGTGAGCCCGCTTATTCTTTTTTGCAAATGTTTTTATTGAAGTACATGCATTTTGCAAGACACATAGACATAATTTGAGTGCAGCGCAAAGTCAACGTCTGGTAAACTGCAAGGAGTACAGTTTACATTAGAACATGTTCTTCATGTACTATTTCCGAAAGATCCAAATAAAGCATGGTAGCTGCATATTGTCTTTAGTTTGCTCCTTGAACTTCTCCAGTAACATATCCCATGCCTGTGCAATATATGTCTGTAGAGCCCCCTCCTCCTCACTGTATAATAGCATGCTCTCGACCCAACTCCACAAGACATCAAGGTGGGGACTGATGACAATTTCAAATGTAACCTGAGTGCTTGTTGTGTAATAGCAGAGCTAGGTGGTCAAAACAAAGTGCAGGGCACTCTAGTGTGGGGCCAGAAAACATGCCTATATGTATGGCATGAGGGGTCTCTGGGACCAAAAGGTCAGTTGCATGTAACAATACTTGTAGCACCTGGGGCTGATAGGTCTGCAACAAGGGCCACACCCAAAACATAGGAAGGAGGTCCACATCCAGAGCCAGGCATCAAGGGCAAGTCACAGTTCAACCAGGGAATATCCTATTAATATGGGCTGCTGTGAGGTAAACTCCAGATGGAATTTTAATTTAGATGTAATTAAAATGGGCCCCCCAAGATACCTTTTTTGGATATTTCAAAGCGATTATCCATTCCTTCCCTCCCAGACAGAACAGAGAATAAAGCAGGAACTCTTGATCAGTTGTAAAAAGGCTCTATAATTCTATCTCACTCGTTTCACCCAAGTACCTGCTCTGTAGTGTATGGTATACCTCATGTGTACGGGGTAACTGATGACTACTGTGGAAAGTTGTTGAGAAGGAGCATAATATGTGCTGATTTGTCAGAAATTGTCCAGGCAGATCACACTCTGCCCCTAGAGTCTGCAAGACCCTTACCTCCTCTTTATGCAACTGGACCAGCAAAACAGAGTCCAACATATAACAAAAATACAGGAGGACCTGAGGAGAAACTCGCTTGAAGAACGAAAACTGGTTTCCATCACTGAAAAGACCCACATTATGCCAGGGTGTAAGATGTCCTCCTCGCAGTCATCATGTCGTTGTTGGTTGGCCCAGCAAAGGAACACCAGGTGCGAATGGCATCCAGGTGGGTGTGGGAAGATAAAAGTCCACAAGACCATTATGGAAGTCTACCATTGAGAGGCTCACCTACTAAAGAGAGAGTTCAGAAAGCCACCAAGCCACCCACTGAAGTTGTGCAGGAATATAATAGCGTTCAAAGTCTGAGAGGGCAAGTCCCCCCACCTATACCAGTAGTTTTAACATGGCAAGAAAACTCCAGTGCCTACCAGTTCCTCATATCAATGTCACTAAAGAGTTGTCAAGGTGTTTAAAGAGGGAATGTGGGAGTAAGAGCGAGAGGTTAGTGAAATGATAAAGGAGTCAGGGTAACATCACCATCTTCACGAGTGCTACATGGCCCAATACCTGTAGGTGTAGAGATGATCAGAATGCAATATGCATTCGGAGCCCAGATATCGCTCTGCCCAATTTCCCATACTCATAGGCTGCTCGGGCCTGGATGTTCTTGGTCCCATCTTCCTCGTCTTCCTCTCCTGCCACCTCTCCCTAAAACCTCTGGTTCTACTGGAAAAATGTCACCCCCCAAAAACTGGAAGGGTAGGCAAAGACAACTTTTAAAAAAAAATTTTTTATTGAAGGCAAAGACAATTAAAGGAAGTTTTTTCAACCCCCCCCCCCATATCCACCACCACACATAATGTTTTAGCCAGAGAATTTTGGAGCCCAACCATTTCAAGGCCCACCTTAGAACCAGCGTTTTGTAGGGAGAGGTGGCAGGAGAGGAAGATGAGGACGACAAGGAGGAAGAAGGATTCAGTGTGACGACGAGGAAACCGAAGGTGTGAACACTCAGAACCTTGACTCGGGGCCAACAACAACCATGCTAGATCTGTCTAACAGAAGAGAACCTCTCAATGGAGGAATTATCACTCAACAAAGGACTCGCCTTTGTCACCACCACGCAAACCAACAAATTCAAGAGGAGATGTGAGTTGGTCTGGTTTAGAAAAATAAGAATGAAGGATTTCTTCCAAAACAGTCCATTCAAAGAGGCAGATAATGGATACATCAACCTGAGAAATAAATCTAACTTTATCCCACCTCCCTCCACAATACTCCCTGAGGTGGGGCCCTTTAAAGAGGCGGTGGTTAAAGAAACTGAAGAATTAAACTGGAATAGGGATTGTTAGACTTGGCACAATTGGCGTGGGTCTCCCCTACATTCTTTGCCTTGCCTCCTGTATTTTTAAACACAACAGTTGTACCTTGGCACTCTTACATTTTGCATTTTCATTCATGTATAGTAACACATATCTCTTAATCCCACATTAATTTAGCAACTCACAGGAAACATCAATTCCAAAAAAAGGTAAATTATGCAAAAAAAACTCCTATTTATTTCCTATTGTCAATGTTACATTTTAGAAGTAATATTCACATATGCAGTGTACAAACAGACCAATCACAAAGATTATATCATATCCTGCGATACTGTTTACAGTTCAACATGTTGAGGTCCAATTTTTGAACCTTCTTAGTTAGTATACGAAGATGGCAGCCGACACGTGTTTCGTTACAGACGTAACTTCTTCAAGGCTTGTATTCTTTGTCAGCTGTCCACCCAAAGCGATATGTTAAAAGGTGGTCCCTCCATTTATTGAGTACCATTTTGACACCTGCTGTTAGTAGGAGATCCAGTAGGTCTCTGTCTTGTTGTGAGTCTGCATCTGTCTTAATAAAGGCAGTTACCAGTGTGGAAAACTCAGTTGTTTAAAAAGGTGAAGATCTTCTCCCAGAATGATTTGACTTTGGGACAGTAATATATGAGATACCTCCAAGGCAACGTTTAAGGGATGGCTCAACAGGGTGACTTATCTCAGAGGAGCATATACAGTGGCCCTACGAGATTCACCGTGGAGACAGCCCTGCAGGAAAATGTGGGCACCCCTGGACAAGTATCTATACCCATATGACCCTCCCTGAAAAGGCCTAGCATAACCATTCGGAAAGCAACCCTCATTAGACAATAGCATTTAGGCTAATTCTCCCTATATGCGATATCTCTTCTCTCTCTCCGCTCTGGTCCCTTTCCCTGTCCCTCCCTTTGCTTTCTCTGACCCATACAAGGACAGTGGTTGGGGGCAGCCAAAATAGGCAAACTGTACTACAACTAACCCAGTCAATGTGGGCTGCCCTATAACAACAAGCGATGCAGAGTAAATTTTATATGTTATATGTTAAATGTCATATGCTGTAAAAAAAAAATATATATATACTGAAATTTTTAAAAAAGGTGGTCCCAAAGAGGGATCCTGATAATCAGAATTGATGATATCTATTTATTCATATTTTGAGCATCCACATCCAATCAAAGTGGACCTGAAAAATGATCTCACCAGCCTACAGTATTGGGCAAATAGTCTTTAATGTTCTCATATATGGCACGTCCCCCTCTCAAGTCAGTCGGCGAGGAACATTGCTCGGGGACAGAAAATTGCCTTAGGAAATGACTGTAATAAACTTCTATCTTAATGTGTAGAGGTAACGGGCTATAGTATGTCCTCTGTGAAATACAAGGGCCAAGTCGAGCCCCTGATTTCGGCGATATATGTTGGACTCTGTTTTGCTGGTCTAGATGCTTTGAGAACTTTGCCCCTGCTGTTCAGTGCCAAAGTGCAAGTGCTCTCTTTGTAAATTACTGCTATGGCTTGGTGTTTCCATGATTGGCTATTTGATTTACTAGTCAGTTCCAAGCACAGTGCACTGTGTGTGCTCGGGCCTATACATCAAATGGTGCTAATGGGCTTGCAGCACTGATTGTGCCACCCACAGAAGCAGCCTGTAAATGTAACTCTGGCTTGCCATTGCAGAGCCTGTGTCCAGTCTGGTACTGCCATGAAGACTTGGCAAGTGCACCCACTTTTCTACCTTTTCTTACATGTCAGGCACCCCTAAGGTAGGCCCAAGGTACCCTTGTTGGCTGGGTGCAGTGTAGGTGAAAGGTAGGGCATGCCTTGGTGTGTTTGACATGCTCTGATAGTGAATTACTGCCAATTTTGTTTTTCACTATTGCAAGGTTACCTGTTCCCCTAGGACAGAATGGGGAGTTTGTTTATAACATCTTATAAACATAACTGGCCCGGGGAACGAGGTAGGAAAATAAAGGTTAGTATGCCTGAACTCAGAATGTTAAAATGCATCTTTTAGTGAGGGTGATTTTTACATTTTGTGTTTGGAAATACCACTTTTAGAAAGTAGGTATTTTCTTGATAAACCATCCAGTGTGCCTCTTCTAGGGTTGTGTATTGCATGTCTGGCTTGTGGATGACAGGGGCTGGAGAGGGGCAGTGGCTCCTGAAATCTGATGCATCAGGGCTGGGCTGAATATACCCGGGCTGCATTTAGAGTAGGGGGAGGAGATTTCCTTTAACCTGCATGCCTTCAACAATGCTGACTCCACCTCCTGCCAGGAAGCTGCACCGGTAAGGACAGAACAGGTTTTGGCTGGGTACAGACACTCTCTGCCTTCAGAGAACAAAGGATTTGTGTGTATAAAAACAGGGGCCCAGACCCCAGACTTTTAGATCACTTCTAGGAATCAAGAGGAACTTTTGCCAAGGAGAAGAGCCAGAGAAGCTGAGGAGGAATACTGCCCATGGGCTGTTTGCTGTCTGGGGTTGACTTGCTGCCAAGGAAAGGAGAAAAGGACTTTGCTATTTGCTTTGTCTCCTGCTTGAGGAAAACATCTCCAAGGGCTTAAATTGAGCTTGCCTCCTGTTCTGAAGTCTCAGGGACATAAAAACTTCATTCATTCTGTCTCTCTGCATCTGGGACTGCTGTTTCAGCTGTCACAGTAGGAAACTACAACACTAATGCCAGCGAGCGATGCTGTAACCTGCACTGAAGCCATGGGCAGTGCTTGTGAAGAGCACAATGCACTGCCCTGACTCTCACCGTAGGCCCGCCGTCTGCTGACGTCGTGCTGCATCGACTCTGAAGCAGTCACCAAGGCCGCTGCCTGCACTTGAGCCGAGGACACCACTCATGAGGTCCATGACGCAACGTCCCGACTTGCACCGCAGCCCCGACTTCAACGCTGGTGCTTCATCATCGCGGAGCCGAAACTCGATGTGGATGACTCCGAAATCCATCGACACCTTGCCATCGTAAGGAACTGATGCCTCGCCGACACCGTGACATCACCTCCCCGACACAGTAAGGAACCGACGTCTCACCTCCAGCGCACCGCAGTAAGGAACCAAGGCTTCACCTCCCCTGGTGTCATAAGGAACTGACGCCCCTCAGGACCAAGGAAGCATCACCTCTCCGACGCTGTGCACCGTCTTTCTTTTAATCAGTTCCAAGGTATTGTTCTTTGTCAGTCTGCTTGACTCCACGCCCTACGCTGCGCACTTCCTGGTCGGTGCCGTTCTTTGGGATATTCATCTGTCACGACTTCGTAATACCTCCAGGTGGAGTTATTTGTTGCTATTGTTGCTACAGACTTTATTTGAGTGTAGAACCTATTTTTGAGGATATCTCAAGCCATCTACAAGATAAAAATAAGAAACTAGCTGAGGAGGCAATGGATAATGGGTGGATCATTAGAAATGAACAAGACTTTCTTATTACAACTGAACCCAGGATGCCCCAATTTTACACTATCCCCAAGATCCATAAGGGGCGGATGCCCCCCCCCCCCCCCTCCAGGGAAAACAACTGTGTCGGGCATTGGGTCAGTGCTCAAACCACTGTTACAGTAGACAGCATGGCTACTGAGACCCCTTGGTCCACGCACAAGATCCTACAATAAGGTACCTAAACATCTGCTGAATCTACTGAAAGAGGAAGAACATGACCAGTCAACAGAAACAATGTCTGACTCGATGTTCAGTCAATTTACATGAGCATCTCACAGGAGGAGAGTCTCCAAGTGATCACCAACCTGCCACTAGAACAGAGTTGGACTTTGGCTGCCCCAATCCATTAGATAATGAAATTGGCTGAATTGGCACTTACAGAGAACTTCTTTGCCTTTGAAGATTGTATTTATTTAAAGTGCCATGGAACTTCCGTGGGGAGCACTCTTGCTCCAAGCATTGTCTGCCTCTACGTGAGTTGGTTTAAGGAAGAAAACATCTGGACGAGCAACCTATGTAGTGACCACATATAGCTTTGGTGATGATATATTGATGAAACCCTGATCATATGGTATGAAGATGATACCACCATTGAACTTTTTAATGGATAGCTTAATGACAGACACCCTTCCTCAGTTGCACAATGCCAACTAACAGAACCCAAGTATCCTTTTTTGGATGTCAACATCAATGCAACTCCTTGTACACAAAATCCACTGTCCGCAACAGTTCGCTACACATTAATAGTGCATACCGCCGATCATGGAGGGAGACCTTACCAGTAGGCCAGTTTCTATGGATCAGGTGAAATTGCTCTGACCTCAAAGACTACAAAAATGAAGCCAAGAAACTCACCAAAAACCTAAGGAAAGAGAGCATCCCGAGAGGATTATTCCCAACGCACAGAAAAGGGCACAACATGTCCCCAAAGAGGCACTGCTGGTAACTCCCTTTTTTGGGAGAACCTAGGATTTCTCTTCCAACACCATCAAAAGGATCATTAATAAAAACTGGTGTATCCTTACTTCAAACCAACTCACCTTTCAAAAACCTCTATTCTCATTAAAGAGATATAGATTGATCATGGGCAGACTTGTGCACAGTGACACATGGCAATATAATTTTAACCGCCAAGTCACCCTTTGAAACCTCCCCACTGTCAGGGGACACTTCGCACGTGGAAATTGCTTGGTATGTCTCTTAACATCACAATCAAAAACTATTGATTTGGGAATTTTTACCTCATGGGAGCAGAGAGTACACATGAATTGCAACAGTAGCAACATGATTTATGCCATCATCTATATACAAGTGACTACTAGGAAGTTCAAAATGTGCAAAAGCGAACATTGGAGTACTATCAGATGCAGATAAATATCAACTAGATTGACAGCACACTTCCGAGAAAGAAACCACAATGGTAAACATCTACACTGGTCCATTATCTAGAAAGTCACTGATCATCCTAGAAGCAACAACAAACACCTGGAAAAGGAACAAAGATGGGTCTATAAGTTACAAATGCATAGACATGCTCTCAATGACGAGATACCATGGAACCAATTTAACATTTGCTAGTCCCACTTGACAACCTTTATAACACTTGATTATTCAGGGATAACATCTGCAGAATATGACATATTCCATCATTATTCACAGTGGGTTCTTGAGTTAAATACACTGTGCATCATAAGGCTTGGCCTTTAAGGCACAATTGAGACATAGCCATATAGAGGAACAGCATAGTATTCAACCTGTGATTACCTGTTAGGATCCCCTCAGCACTCTCAGGGATGCCCACAATCTGAACTTTATTGTAGCAGAAGTGCCCCTCTGCATCATCCAGCCTGGTCTCCTCCACAAGCAGGTGCTCATAAATCGATTGTGTTTTGTTCCACGATGTTTTGAGTGGATGGCAGAAGTTCCTCTGTAGTTTGAGTTTTGGCATGAACCTTTTCCAAGAGTTTTTGCTGGTTCTCCCAGAGGATCACAATGTCATTGGTAAATAATTCGAATTTGGCAGCAGTGCCATCCCCAGGGGCACTTCGGGTAGGTTCCATTGTAGTATACTGCATTCTGTTTGGTGATGGTGGTAGGCTTGGCATCCGCAGAGGGCAGATACCCTTACATGCTGTTCACTTCCCCCTCCATCTGCCCATGCGGTGATCACCAGAATGCTCATGGACAAATGGGTTGCCACTTCAGGGTACAGGTGGCATGGGATAGCCCAGGAAGGATATACGAAGGCCCACCACCTGCATGGGCACTGCAATGAGTCAGGCATTTGGGCATGAGCAGCCTTTGTTAAGGTCATTCATCCAAGTACGTGTATGGACTCAGCGGTCCAAACTTGTGTGTGGGCCTCCTGGGTCAGCTCCACCAATCCCCTTAGAGGAGTCAATTAAAAGTGCAAGGTTTACTAACTCTATAGCAGCCATTGGAGACATGAACAACTCCAGTGCTCTGAGGGCAGTGCAAGAGGTGTCCTTTCTGCTGGTAGAGGAACAGAGGGGAAGTTAGTCACACATCAGACCACGGAATCCAGTATTAGGTTATGATGCTGGGGAGAGGAGTCTGTAGTCACCAGCACACCCCAGCATCTTGCTTAATCAGGCCTCACATCCTGCATGACCCCCAGAATTACCTCCAGTTCCAGGCTACATTGCCACAGGCCGGCTCCTCAGGTGAACCGACACTCACAAACCGATCTGGCTGAGAGAGCCACGGGAAGAAGAGGTGCCCTGATGGTTCTCAGGCACAGCCTTGCCTCAGCCCAGTTAGTCACGGAAGGTCTCCTCCTCTCCGGCTGCTGCATCTGGTCCAAGGGTCTGCCCAGTGTCTCTCGCAGCAGGCACTGATCAGTGGCCCATGTCCCTAGCAATCTTTGATCCCCGGGCTTGCGGCAGCGTTCCCATCACAATCTGAGTGAGGAGCTAGTGGAGACCATCATCTCTGGCAGGTCTCACAGAGTGTCGTGGGGGCAGCCAGTTCCTTTGATTGAGGCAAATCACTGCAGGGCTCTTGAGCTCCCTCAGTTTGCATTTGCCATGTTCATTGGCCAATCCACGCCCCTGTAAGTCCACTTATTATGCATAAACTTGTGGACTCAGAGTAAAGCTTGCTATGAGGCAGGCAGAACCTACACATTGTGTGGAATGTACATAATCTTCCACCCATACTTCATATTTATGGATATCTATAAGTAAATATATCTATATATATATATATATATTCACTGAAAAAACCATAGGTTTCACACATGTTATAGTTAGCGGAAATTTTACTGATAAAAAACCAATGAAATTCCCCCGTTATAGTTAGTGCAGGCAACTATAACTCACGCGACCGCAATCCTCTGCTGATGCTAATACTGTATTTAGACACTTATTTGCCCATGTCTTCTTTCATTAAATTTTAGCTATACATATATTACAAATATTTTTTTTTCATAAAGACACATATGTCATCAGCAGAAGATTGCGGTCGCGTGAGTTATAGTTGCCTGCACTAACTATAACGGGGGAATTTCATTGGTTTTTTATCAGTAAAATTTCCGCTAACTATAACATGTGTGAAACCTATGGTTTTTTCAGTGAATTTGCAAGGTTTTTTAAATGCTAATTCCTAACTATAACGTGTGTGAAACCTATGGTTTTTTCAGTGAATTTGTACGGTTTTTTAAATGCTAAGTTACTTTACGCCATTCGTGGCGTGCGCGCCCACTTAACGCAGTTCGTTCCGTTCATAAACACAACGGCTCTTTTTAGAGCCCCCTAATATCTAAACACTTAAATCTGATTTTCATTTTTTTTTTTTTTTTTTTCTACCGTACGCTTACCGTAAGCTTACCGTACGCGTACCCCGTGATTTTTTTTAAAATCAATAAATGTTTTCTTTGTACTTTTCTGTCCTTCTTTGACCCCCTTACAAATGTTAGGGGGTCTGTAACTCTCCTCATTGCCCCCTTTCCTTGTTTTCACTCTTTTTTTTCAGAGTGAAATACACAAAATGGCGGCCGCCGCTTCCTGGTTTCGACCGATTCGAATGTTTACTAAGATCTAAGAGCCAATCAGAATCGCGCTCGCGCACGCCACCGTACGCTTACCGTAAGCGTACGGTAAGCGTACCGTAAGCGGGCTCAGATATATATATTGATTTAAAGGCTATTTTCTCAGAATCTACTGAACAGATTTACACCAAACCTACAAAAGGCACTTCCTTGACCTAGGGACTACCTCTCTGCCAAATTTTGAGTAATTCTGTTCAGCCGTTCGGGCTGTAGCTCGTTCTAAAGGTCCTATGGAAAAATGCATGGGAAAAACGCGTTTTGGGACCCCCCTTTTATCTCAGCCCCCGCTTGACGGATCCCCCCGAGACTTTCAGGGTAGGAGCGGAGCGTAGCGCCCCACCTATTTTGAGAAATTCGCGAGGATTCGTCGACCGGCGCCAAAGTTATTCAAAATAGAATGTTGAGGTTTTCCTATGGAAACGTGGTCCTAACTATAACTACCTACTGGCGACCGCCAGTAGGTAATATATATATATATATATATATATATATATATATATATATATATATATATATATATATATATATATATATATATGTTTCTTTGCAAACGTTCTACATAGTAACACAGCAGCACATTAGAGCATAGCAGTGAAATAGTTACATAGATCAGTGGGTGAGGTGATTGATGCTCAATGCTCAATGGGAAACATGGAATCTGCATTACTGCCACTGATATTTTCTTTTGTTATTTACAATACTCAGATTGATAGCGTAATGTAGAGCAAGATGAACTGTTGTGCTCTTTGATGAAGCTAGAGCAGATCTTCTCATTAGATTGACAAAAAGAAAACTAAGGGCCTTATTTAGATTTCAGTGGCCGGCGCATGGGGTACTCCATCACAAATGTGATGGATACCCCGTATTTTCTATTACAAGTGACATAAGATAAAATGCACTTGTAATATGGCAGACAGGACTGCAGTCACATTTGTGATGGAGTATCCCATCTGCTGAACTCTAAATCAGGTCCTGAATCTCTAGACTTAGATATTACTAAGATACCGATACCTGTGACATGAATAGTCACTTGAAAAGGATATCTGCAACAGTACTCTTTGAGGTACCTCTTGTGAAGATAAACCAATTCCAAGACAAGCAAGAAACAATATCTAATATTTGTATACCTATCCACACCCCTTGATTTCAATTGTTGGTCACTCTAAATTAGGGAGAGACAATCACTTTTTGTTACCTCTTTGCAGGAAGTCATGTTTCTCATTTGTGAAATCAAACTGAATTTTTATCTTCTGTGCCAGGGGCTATTTGGAATTTCTGAACACTTTTTATCTCATGGCGGCACCCAAGAGTATCAGTGAAGAAAGAAAGAGGTGTGATAGAGGTACAGGATGAGAAGTGTGTATGACTCTATAAAGTTAAACTTTTGACAATCACCACATTATAGTGCTCCGATGCTACTAATTTATGTGCTCACCTGCGATGAAGATCACCTAGACCCTCATTACATGTTGAATGCTATATTATGATCCCTGTGCAATTCAATGCTCAATTACGATCCCTGCGCAAACAGGGACCCTAATTGTGAATTGTTTAAAAATTAGGGCAACACACAATTATTCCCTGATAAATAAAGGCAAGTCAAACCTGCCTAAACTTTTCAGGTGAAAGGGCCCATAAAAGAGGCAAAATATGTGAAATTCAGTGTGTTAAATTGATTCTGTATTATATGCCCTGCGGTTTTGCTGACAACTCAGAATACAAGGAATTTACCACATGTGGTAAATATATTAGAAGGAGGTAATTATATTTTTCTTGTATGGTAAATACCCCACGCTATTCTGATGAACATGTAATTCTTAATTGTAATTTGTAATTGTTGTCTGGTATCAGTAATAGCCTCAGTGCAGCAAAATGTAAATTTGTTTTTCAAGTAGGAAATTCACTGTATACATACAGATACATGTGCATTTTACTGCGAGTACACTATTTACAACCTGAATTCTGCTATCCCTGCATGATGCAATAACTGCAGAGCTATTTTTTAGCTATATTGAGCTAAAAGTCTAAATATATAACATTTAGAGACACATGTACGATACATTTTACCGGTTGCAAATGACCAATCGGACCATTTGTGATCGGTAAAATTCATTTTCTTATGTACAATCACATTTTGCGAGTTGGTAACTGTTAGACCTAGCGCTTTTGCAGGTTTATCCTGAACTTTTGCCTTTTGCATCCTATTTTTATGATCCTGTTTTTGTTAGCTATAGGATTCTGGCCACTTTACCACTGCTGATCAGTGCCTGTTTGACGTTACGCTAGGGTGGGCCTTTGAAAGACCATCGCGTCTCGGGTCCAGTATCCGTGATTCTATTGAAGCAGACATAGGACGCCGGTCACTCGTGATGGAGCCCCGAGGACATCTTCCCCTTACTGCCTGATATCCCCAGAATTTTCAAGGCATCACTCTCCACGGCCGAAAGAGAGGTGCCCTCGCCTCCGAACGGACCCTCAGTGGGCGGTGCTACTTCTAGATAGGTCCATGGATATATTCTGAAGAAACGAATGGAGGCCGATCACGAATATCACAACGCTTCTACTAAAGTATCTTGCTGCTATGTAGTGTTGGTGGCTGTCCTTTTCTCTGCCTGAATGACTGCCTGGTGAGAAATCCATCACTCCATCAAATCTTCACTAAGATCACTCTGGACTCAAGATTTTTCGGTCTCCTCCCGATCCTTTCTCCTATACGGCGAAATCCGAACCTTATCCAAACACTTATCCAGCAGCATGTTGCATGACCCTAAGATGGCGTCTACTTTCTGTTGCAGTAGTATTTACGCTGACCTAACATCACCGTGCAAGCGTCCCTCACTATTGCTCTGCCGCTATAAAGGGAAACCCACATAATTTTACCGTCGTTGAGTGGTTCAAGCTTTTGCAATTACCTGACTTCATAATGGTGCCTGCATATCTAAATCCTGAAAGCTTTGCCACCGAGCACACAACAACCATCCAGCAAGGCTCTACCTGCTTCCATTCTACACGAGAACCCCACGAGCCAGAAGGTGAGCTGCGCACTTACCAGGACAGATTCATGCCGCAGCCCTTACGCCACCAATGTCTCCAACTACTGAGACATACTGCCTGGACTGACAATGACGATGCCCCATGGGCAGATTCTAAAACTGTTATACTTCGCAATATATCATTATCCCTACATTTACCACCATTGTGTGTGCCCTTTACCAAAGCACTCCTTCTGCACTCCTTCTGCACTCCTTCTCCCCTTGTTGGGGAGGGATTCAGAATTTATAACCAGGAGTCTCAGAGACCCCCCTGAGAGGGTCCACAGCGTCAAGGGAACCACACACAGCAGAGGTGTGGGAATGGTGCCCCTTGCCAAAGCACTCCTTCTCCCCTTGTTGGGGAAGGATCCAGTATTTATGCCCTGGAGTTTCAGAGACCCCTCTGAGAGAGTCCACAGCGCAAAGGGAACCACAAACAGTGGAAGTGTGACAATGATACCTCTTCCCCTGGTATCACAGCACACCGGACGTCGGACACTGTTTCTCCTAGTCTCCCAGTTGTTTTCCTTCACCCCCCCCTCCACTTTCCCTCTCTCATTCTTGGTCTCCCTCCCCTGCTCCTATCCTCTCTCCCCTTGCCTGCTTTTTTCCCTTACATCTATGTGTGTTTTTAACGCATGTAACTTCGCTCCAGTAACTCATGTAACTTGTAACTATGCTCTGAAACCATGTCCGTCCTCATGTAAAGCGCTCTGATACCTCTGGGTCTAGCCAGCGCTATATAAAACTTTTCAAATAAATAAATAAAATATGCTCTCTGTTTAAATTGTGATTATGATTGGTCATCCCTAATTGGCATATTTTATTTACTGGGAAGTCCCTAGTTAAGTGCGGTGAGTGTGCCAGGGCCTGTAAATCAAAAGCTACTAGTGAGCATGTAGCACTGGTTATGCCACCCACATCAGTAGCCCTGAAAATGTGTCACAGACCTACCACTGCAGTGTCTGTGCAAGCAGTTTTTAAACTGCCATGTTGACCTGGCAAGTGCACCCACATGCCATACCCAAACCTTCCCTTTTCTTACATGTAAAACACCCTTCAGGTAGGCCCACGGTACACCCATGGGCGCGGTGCAGTGCACGTGAAAGGTAGGAGATTTACTGGGGTGTGTAACATGTCCTGACAGTGAACCACTGTGTATTTCATTTTTCCCTGCTGAAAGGCTGTCTGTCCCATAAGCTTTCATTGGGGCTGTAAAGGTATCATTTTACAAGTGTAACTTTCAATCGGGACAAGATTGAAACATTTAGTTAAGGCTCTCTGAACTCAGAATTTAATAAAGCACCTTTTTGTAAAGATGTTTTTAAATTGGGTGTTTGAAAATGGCACTTTTAGTAAGTGCTAAAAAAAAAACAATTGATGGACAGATTGTTGAACAATGTCAAACATTCACCCCAGTACAGAGATCTGGGCTTCAATCCATCGTTTTTTGCTCCCCATGCCATTCCAGTTTAATGGACCGGAAACAAGCATCCTAGGACTGGTTTAGGGGTTTCACCCCTCACCAGCCAGGTTGGTTTAACTCTAGTGGCATGGAGAGCATGGGACCCACGTCTGGGCATACCCATCCCACGTGGGGTGACAAATGCAAAAAAAAAATGTATTGATGGACAGAATGTTGAAGAATGTCAAACATTCACCCCAGTACAGAGATTTGTGACTAAATCCATATTTTCTTTTGCTCACCATGCCATTCCAGTTTAATGCCCATGAGGCACAGGTTCAGGATTGATTGCATATGGCTGGGTCCAGACTGGGCTGCTAGGTGAGCAAAAAAACAATGGATTAAACTTAGATCTTTGTGACTGGGGTTGAATATTTGCATTTTACAGCATTCTGTCAAACATTTGTTCCTTTTAATTTCAGAAAGCGGGAATTTTCTTACTTGACCATTCTGGCTGTTTGTGTATTCAGCATCTGATTTTGGAGTGACAGGATCTGTGGATGTGCATTCACTCTAGACAGTCACATGGGGGTTGAGGTGTGTTCTGGCTTTGCTGGGTGACTCATCACTGGCCTGATTAGACCTGGTCTGCATTTAGAGTGGTGGGAGGAGTTTCTGCTGTCTCTACCCCCCTTTGGTCATGCTGGATCATAGACGACATAACTGGTTTGGACTGAGCTCAGAGACTCTGCCACAGCGAATAATGACAAAATGGGGTATAAGTATAAGACCGTACACCTCAGGATTTTAGATTACTTCAAAAAACAAGAGGACCCTGCCAAGAAGAAGAAGAACGGGAGGACTCTGTGAGGAGCGCTGCCTTTTCTGTGTGAGGGGTGGGTTGGCCTGCAGTTGCTGTTGTGTCTGTGGTGAAGGAAAAGGACTGACGCTTTTTGCCCTGCTGTGGTATCCTGTTTGTGAATAACATCTCCAAGGGCTTGTCTATGCTGGTCCCCTGTTGGAAGTCTCAACAAAATCAAAGATTTCAAAGAAGAGATCCTTGCTGGATCTTAAATAGACTGCCTGGGAGAAGACCTGGCGAAGCTGTCTGAGGAGCCCTGCCCCTGACTTATGTGGGATAGGATGGACTGCAGGAGTTGCACCTGCCTGGTGCAGGAGAAAGGACTGGACTGTCCTAAGTTGCCAAGCAGCACATGGTTTGCAATGTATTTCCTCATCTTGAGGAGATGGAGGCTGCATGGTGTGCCAGAAAGTGGTGAGTGCTTTTATTGGGCAACCTCCTTCCACTACAATAAGTGTGTGTGATTTGCTTCTAATTGCACCGGACAGCAGCATGAGAGGCATGGTGTGTGCTGCAAGTTGTCCCACAGGTTTTGGTAGGGGAGAGTTTCAGCGTAAAAGTGCTCTTCCCCCTCCCTAGCCTCCAGCGCATGTGCAGAATTGGTGTAGAGAAACGGTGGAGATAAGGAGTCATATCTGTGACTCCCGATGGGGCCTGGGCTGGAAAAGGTTGCATGGCCACCTGTTGAAGTGGAGTGCGGTTCCGCTCGATTCATTGGAGCAAAAGGGCTTCCGGCCTGGAAGTAGCAGCAGCTGTTTAGCCTCAGAAGAGGCAGTGGCCGTGCCTCTCCTGGGGCATTTGCTTCGAAGTGCCATACCATGAGAAAATTCGACGGAGGCCTCCCGGCTCATGGAGTAACGATCAAAAGCAGCCATTACCATAATCCCTATTGTAGGTTGGCAGGTGGACCAGGAGATTACGTATATATAAAAGGGACACCAGATTCCTTATAATAGTAGCGCATGTGCCGCTCTTTGCGTAGTTATGGCATGGCATAGTAATTTCTATGCCATGGAGGACTTGTGGTGATCTGCTGATGTTATATGTGTTGTATTCACTACGTGCTCCATTTCATGCCCTGATGTTTGCATGATATGTGAAAGTTGTAAGTATTTACATTATTGCCCTAAATGTGATGCCATTTAAAAACATGTTCTTACTGCAGGAGCTGCATAATATCTACAGTAATTGGTTTTCAAGATGTTTGTATCACCTGGGCAAATTATAAGTACGTGCTTTAGTGTACTAATTGTTCTGCTTATGACAATGGCATAATGATTTATGACCTGTGCACTACTTGTAATGTTATGACTAGTGCCTAGTTGGCAAAATGAGTATTGGTTTATGTGATTTATGGTATGTGTGTTTTATATGTAATACAGGTGATATTTTTATATAACCTTATCTGGAGGCTTTTTTTGTTGTGTACCTAGTGTGTCACTGGTGTGTGTGTGGTGTGTAACCAGTTTACACATTGCCTCTGGGATAAGCCTGCCTGCCCTGCCAAGTTACCAAGGGGGTGAGCAGTGGATATCTTGGGTGTGTAAGTCTCTAAACCTGACTAGAGTGGTGGGTTCTGCCTGGATGAGGTGCATACCCTAGCCACCCAGAAACCCCATTTATAACAGAAACCTATTACCGACTCGCAAAATAGGGTTTGCAAGTCTCTATTAAGAAGGATAGAGTACAGGACGTCCCTTCCTAATAACAAGTCTGACTGGTATGTATGAATGTTTTGCGACCAGGAATAGGGTCGCAAAACATTTGCAGTTTACCACCAATTTCAAGTTGGTGGTAAGGCATTCTCAAATGGGAAGCATTCCCAAAGAGACCCCTTCACCCTTTTCTCACACAGGCAGTGGTACCACGGACCACTGACCACTCTAAAAAAAAAAATGAAAAGAAAAACTTTCATTTTCATTTCTGAAATACATCCAGTTTTTCTTTAAGGAAAATGGACTGCATTAAAAAAACTGCTTTATTTAAAAAGCAGTCATGGACATTGTGGTCTACTGACCCCAGCAGGTCACCATCCCTGTGAGTGCTGTCCATTCTCAATGGGTCACAGATTGTGACCTGCCTCATGAATATTAATGAGGCAGGTCCCTTGCAAGCCGTTTGGGAACCGCAAACAGTTTCTGAGACATGCTGAACATCAGGATTTGTGACTCGCAAATTAGGAGTCGCTAAAAATTGCAATTTGGGATTCACAATTGCTAATGGTAGTAGATGTGGCCCTAAGAGTTAAGTTATTCATGCAGTTTCCATATACATACCATGTTTAAAATCTTAAATTAAATCAAAAAGAAGAGAAGGATGAAAAATACTTTGCAAATTGGGTGATGGCGGTTGCGTTTACTTCCCCTTGCTCTTCTGATTTTAAGTCTTGAGAGAAAATACTAGTAATGGTAGTGTAGACATATAAAACATAAAATCGCAGCCAGTCAGTGGAAATAACATTATTGACTTTTATATTTTAAAATGAAAGTTGTGTCTGCAGAATCAAAATATAAGAAACAGATGCTATTTCATTACCTCAGACACAGTTGCCAACATAAAGAGTTTTGCAAGTTGCAGATCTCGACATCTTAAAAATACACTTGCATATTTCAAAGATAATGGTCTTCCAACTATATTATTTGAGAAATAGAGGCATGTACAGAAAACAGTTTTTTAAGAAAGTATGTGTGCTTAACTGCAATATAGCTCCAGGCCAACATTAGACTTACCTTTTAAAAAGATTGTGCTACTGAAATAGAACATTGTGTACATGTAAGTTATGGACATCTGTAACATTAAGATACAGGGGAATGAAATATTATGGGCTGGAGTAGGTTGATTTAACAATGTTTATGCCATTTGGAATTGTATTGGATTATGTCTTGCATAATGAGTTCCACACAAGTCAGTTGTTTGGCTGTTAAAGTGTTCAAACTACAGCTGCAGGCTGTGTTTTTACAAGAAGGGACTTCTCAATGTTTACAGAAATTGGTTCTCACTTTGCACTAGAAAATAATTTCTTGTGATCATGCAGTTTGCTCAAGTGTCAATGCATATCAGTTGATCTGATGCCTAACTGCTCCAGAGTCAATAACTTAGACACAAGTCATTGGGGATCATTTGAATAAATATATTGACATCACCCTCATCCTGATGGAACTTCATCAGCTCCACTTGCTGGCACGCTCCATCTTCAAAACCAGCTGCAAATTTACAAAGCTATCATAACTTGAACCCCCCTGCCTCTCTGGCACACAGACAGACTCATCATCTTTAGTTGATCTAAACGCACCCGCAGCTAGGACACTATTAAACTGCATCCTGGTCTCCATCAGGACCACCCCAAATCTGCTCCAATTTAGAAAAGAGTTGAAGACTCACTTCTTTAAAGAACAATATTTCACAATGGATTAACTGTATACAACCAACGTTCTTCTCCTCGTTGACTTTATGCTTATATTTATCCATGTACAGCGCTTACATAAATATATCATTTAGGATATGGAGGAGCACTTTCATAAATTGGAGCAGGGGTACTTGCTCAGAAAATTGGTGCTTGCACCCTGTCAAAAAGGGAGTGCTGGGTTTACAAAAGCAAGTCCTCAGAAGACTTCACCATCATAGACTCTTGACCTGACAGTCCATATGCTTCTAGGCTGCCAGGCCACAATGGCAATTGCCCCACCCTGTTTATAGTGGGCAATTATTGTGGATATTCTTTAATCTGTGCACTAGCAGAATTTACATCCTACTGTAAGAGTGAAGTAATGAGGACGCAGAAACATTTAGCAAGGTAGGTTCTTCCAAGACTTTATGTAAGTAACACAGGCTACAACCTCCTTGCTCCCCAGTCACCCAACACCTGCCAACCACCCCCCAAGGTTCCATCTCCTTCCTTTCATCCCAGTATTCCAATAATTATCCCAGCAGAACATTACCTCATTGAAGTTCCAAGTAATGCATATACCAATACATATAAGACATATCTTTCACCCGTTTCTTAACAAGGAATACCAAAAACAACGATGAATAGAAATAATAACAAAATGATATGAATCAAATATTATGCAGTCAAAGTCCAAAAGAACATAGTAAAACAAATTTCACAACATAGAGACAAGTCAACAGTTTCCATAACTGTTGCAAAACACAATATTAGGGACTTTAGCACATTACATTACATACTTGTTTTTCAGGAAACTTTCCATTTCTTATACTTTTACACAACATAGAGTCACAAGATATATTCCTCACTCAGTCACGACATTCACCAGTTACACCTTCTGAGTACCATAGAGTTTCCAACTCTGTCACCCGGCATAACACTCCCGAATTCCAAAAATACATTTTGTTCACTATCTGGTACAAGTATTTCACCAGTCTCCAACTTCCCTTTGAACAAAGAATTCTCTTAAGGTTCTGCATTTTTCTGCCTTCAACACGCACAGCTGTGCTGAAAACCTCAATCACTCTCACGGGCCTCTTAATTCTCATCAATTCCCTAATTTTTAAACTAGAACATGCTGAACCATTTCTCTTAGAAGAGCGAATCATCATCTTTTGGTGTGCCTCCACTCTCTCTTTAATCTTACCAAAATCAACTGTAACATTTAAACCATTCTTCTCCTTAAGCTACCAAGGAATAAGCCTAATTCCAGGTTTTCTGCTTCTCATCCCTTCAAACAGAGACATGCTAGAAACTGAATTAGGGGAAGATCTATTGTGACAACAATGTAACCTGCAATGCCTTCCTCCAAGGTAATCCACTTTTAGTGGCTAGCTAAATAGACTCCTTGACCACTTGATTAAATCTTTCCACCAGACTATTAGCCTGGGGATGATGATTGGACACTCACTTGCATCACCACCCCACACTTGGCCAAAAAAATCTACAAGTATTTCCTTATGAACTGGGATCCACTGTCTGATATCAATTCTTCAGGCAATCCTTCTGTGCAAAAATGTAATCCAGAAACTCAAAGACACAACTTGAATCACTTTCTCACACAATAACAAAGGCATATTTTTTTCGGCAACACAGTCAACGGACTAAGAAAATCACTTCCCAACTTCCTCCATGGACCTTCAACACACTCCACTGGTTCTATTTCAACAGCACATAGTTTAACTGACGTATCACTACCCACACATGGCACACATTCCCTAACCCAACCATCAATCATGCCATTAATCATTGGCCAACAATAAAAATCTTGAACTTTCCATTTGGTAGCAGATACACAAGGATGCCCTTCATGAGCTAATGAAACTATTTCCTTACATAAATTCTGAAGAAGAACTATCTTGTCATCCCACACCACAATACCATCACAAATCATCAAGGAATTTCTCATATTACTAAACAAAGCTAAATCCTTGCATAAATGGCGTTCTTCAGGCCATCCATTCTTTAAAACGTTTTGAACAAAATTCAAATCTTGATCACTCAACAAGGATTTCTTCCATTCTTCTTCTGGAATCACTTACTGCACACCCATACTTTCATACCCCTCTCTGACATCATCTATAGTGTAAGCTACATCACACTCTTGCTCAGCAACAAATACATCAACATTTAAAAGTGGGAAATGCCACACCACAATACCATCACAAATCATCAATGAATTTCTTATATTACTAAACAAAGCTAAATCCTTGCATAAATGGCGTTCTTCAGGCCATCCATTCTTTAAAACGTTTTGAACAAAATTCAAATCTTGATCACTCAACAAGGATTTCTTCCATTCTTCTTCTGAAATCACTTACTGCACACCCATACTTTCATACCCCTCTCTGACATCATCTATAGTGTAAGCTACATCACACTCTTGCTCAGCAACAAATACATCAACATTTATAAGTGGGAAATGAGACATGCAATCTGCATGTACATTATCATGCCCTTCAGTATCAAATTTAATATATTACAGAATGCACTGATATTCTTGACATTTAGCTGCTAAACAAGCCAAGGGCTTGTGGTTAGTCTTTTAAAGAAATTGTGTTCACCACAAGAATTGTTTAAAATGTTGTACAGCACAGGTACATGCTAACAATTCTTTTTTATTCACAGTGTAATTTGTTTCAGGAGGTATTTGGGTAAGCAATGCATATGATATGAACCATTCTTTGCCCATAATCTTTGCATCAAAACAGTACCTAATCTCACACTACTTATGTCCACAGCCACCACACAATCTTTCCCAGCCTCATACAGTCTCAAATAGGATACTTCCACTATTTCTTTTTTCAACAACTCAAATGCTCTCTGTTGACTTTCTCTCCTTTCGAATTTCACATTTTTCCTTATTAAACACATTAGGAGATCAACATTTGTAGCATATTCTGGTACAAATTTGGCATAAAACTTTGTTAAATCCAGGTTCGATCATAATTGGTCCTTAGAAATCAGTGCAGCAGCATGCACAATAGCTTCTACATAGTTCCATTTAGGTTTAATACCACTTTGAGAAATATAATGGCCTAAACATTAAACTTTTTCCTTATGAAAACTACATTTAGAAACCTGTAAGTTCAACCCCTTAAATTGGAGCTTCCTTAATACCACACACACATTTTTCTCATATTCTTCGTAGGCCTTCCAAAACACCAAAATATCGCATTGAAATGCTACAGCTCCGGTAACACCTCAAATGTTTGTTCCATTATTCGTTGAAATACTGATGCAGCAGTAGCCAAAACAAAAGCATTTGCAAATACTGAAACATGCCTTCTTGAGCAACGAATGCTATATGGTTTCTAGATTCCTCAGGCAATTCAACTGGATGGTAAGCACTTGCAAGATCAATATTTGAAAATAAAGTTGCACCAGAAAGAGCATGTTTTCATGCGGATTCGGCAAAGGATACCTAACAATCAAAATTTCATCATTCAAGATATGTAAGTCCACACATAGGTGTAACTCTCACGACCCTTCCACAAAAGTCACCACTGGAGACACCCATGGTGATGATTTCATTGGTTCAATAATTTATTTTTACACGAATTGTCCAACATTACTTTCAATTTCTCCCAAAAAGCCAAAGGCACCATTCTCATCTTATGCCTGACCTGAACTGCTCTATGCTTAAGAATAATTTTGTGTTTAATACCCCTGAAAGTTTCCTAACTTTCCACGAAAAAACATCAGGGTGTAATGACTTTAACTCAGTTACATAATTAGAGCAGTGCATCTCCGACATTACTACGTACATGGGGGTGCATTTGGGTTAAGCTTCATAGGCAATTCCTGCTGATGTGGCCAACCCAAGGTAGAATACCCTTTTTTGCCATGTTCATTTTTGCTCTTGTGCTTCTCCCATTATACTCCAAATCAGCTAAAAACATTTCTTTGGCTCAATTCTTTGTCCAGAGTACCCACATGGTTAAACATCAAGAGCTAATAATGTTCTTCTTCCCCATAGATCATAAAACACAGATTTCCCAATATTGCTATAACATGCACATTAATCTACCATCACAGAAATGTACTTTCCGGCCATTTTTAGAATACATTTAGGAACTCCTCCACATATTTTGTTATTCACACAAAGAATTGAATTATTTTTACCTACCTTTTCCCACTAGTTACACAACTGAATTTATAAGACACACTGGCTTTACATACTGTGCCAAAGAGTTCCTTTTTTAACATTTCAAGCATATTCTATCCACTGCTGAACAACCTTTGAAATTTCCTATGTGGAACAAACTTCCACATCTGAAACACACTGGACTAGTCGTCCTCTCAAATGCTCTGTTGTCAGAATCCTTGCTATTATTCCATTGGAATTGTTCCTCATATCATTAACCTCATTGCTTATGTCACTTGGTTTGATCGAATGCCTCCTAATCTCACTTACAAATTTCTCAGATTGCTCTACACCTTTAGTGATGCCAATAAGGGCATTTAAATTTGTTTTAGCACCTGCCCATAACCTTTCGTGAACCTTCCTGTTTATTTTTTCCATCATTATTTGGCCCCATAGAACCTAGTCAAAAGTAATAGTTTCAAACTCACAAAATCTGGCTAAAACATGTATAACTGAAACGTAATCCTCAATGGATTCATCATCCTATTGAGCACGTGATAAAACTTAAATCTGTTCATCACTGTATATATTTCTCTACAAATCTAATGCACATTTTCTTTATTGCCTGCTCAAAGACATCCAAATCACCCACGACGTCCAAAGGGGGTAAATTCTTAAACTCGTTTAATCTCATACCCACTAGGCAACATTTGATAATGCCAACTTCCTCTGCTCTTGTCATTCCTCCTATTACAAAACATGCACATAAGCTAAATAAAACAGGATACCAAAGCTCTAATTTTTATTGGAGGTTCACAGCTGTTTGTAGGAAGGCAGGAGGAGCTGCAATATTGATCATATTGAAAGAAAATGCTAAATATAAGATGTAAATTCTACTAGGGCGAGAAGAAACTTTTTTCAAATTAGGCGATTTTGAAAACTAACCAAAACTGGAAAACCAAAAAGCATGCTCCATTTCCAATAGAATCCATGTTTCCTGATATGAAATTCCCCAATCCAAGTTGGCCACCATTGATAAGGAAAAAGTATAGACTGCAGCAGAAAGTACAATTGCTGAGCTGGCTGTTGACTGGACTCCCAAAGCAAAATGCCCCCCAATTATAAATGTATTTCAAATGGTGTTAGATAGCCACCATGTCTCAAAACCAGTCCCAATAAAATGGCTGCTCTCAATTGGTAAGCTTTCCCAAGGAATAATAAAGCTGCATCACCAGTTAATGTTGATCGGCATTCTCAGATTGCTGCACCCGAATTGGGATGCTTCCCAAAGCGTTAAAATGTGCGCTTACCCACAAACACACGTATCACGCTTCACCTGTTCAGTGCATACCTCACCAGGCAGTGGGCCACACCAGTCACAATGCCTATCGCTCATCACATGTAGAACACGTAACACTCAAAGCAGTGCCTCACAGCAGGCTACACTTCAAAACACCGAGCTTCACCAATTCCTCAACTCAGAATAATACAGCCACACACCGGCACCAACAGAAACAAACTTGCCAGGAAAAGTAGGTGAAGGCTGTCAGGTTCACTCCACAGCTCATTGCCAAACATGAAGTAATAAGGACGGAGTTCCCCAGCAACTGTCAGCCGTCCATCCAAGATCCATCTCCCATCCCAAGATTCCACAATTTCCCCCAACAGAAAGTCACCCACTGAAGATCCAAGTAATGCATATAGCAATACATATACAACAAGAACCAGTTTTGCTTCTTCGTTTGTGAACAGAATGTGACAAAATGATAAGTGTGGATGAGCTTACTTCAATAAAAGAAACAGTAACAAGGCAATTGGGTGAGGCACACTACAAAACCTTTTGTTTTTCCCCACATATGTGCATTGCTAGTGCATTGCCATGAGGCCTGGAGATGAGGCTTGCTTGCACTGACCACCCTCTCCTTGGTCCTATGTGCATGCTTGAGGCCTAGTAATGGAGATGATTAGCCACACCCTTCCTTCTTTTCATCAGCATAATGAACATCTTCTAGGTGCATGCTGGCAATCTTAGTTTGGGGCAAAAAGCCCACCCTGGTTCGTGGGTTAGCTGTTAGAAAGCAGTTGCTTTGGTATGTGGTTGTTCACTTCTCTCCATTAAATCTACCTGAAAAGCTGTGAAGCTATATCTATTTCTTGACCAACCATGTTTACAGCGATCTTCAATCATTTTCCTACTTGAGAGCACCAGACGAGGCACAACAGTCCTGGGTGCAGAAAGCACACAAAAGGCCCTGCTGTGCCTTTACAATACTCCCTGTGCATCAGGGTCAATGAATTGTTGTGTTCTAAACAAGCAAAATCCTGCTCTAGGAGTTTATTGTCTGAAAACTTTTAAAAGTGGGTGTAGCAAATATGATACCAGTTTGGCGTAGAATCAGATGCCAACTTGATTGGTGGGGTGCTCTTAATATGATGGATGGTCCTCTATCAGGGAGCAGATCCACAGCCTCCTCTGACCTGGTAGGCTAATGGGTTGCCCACTAGGCTCTAAGTGAGCTTTGTTATGTCCTCAATCATTCAAATTGGACAAGACAATGTGCAACTTTAATAAGGAACATAGTGAAATGATTAACATGTTTCCTTAATGTCTCACTTTGTGGATCTACTGTTTATTGTGAAGTTGTGCAAAATACAAATGGTTTAGTACTTAGTGGCAACTTTTCTTTCATGTCTTTTCATAGATGATAGGGCTACCTGTTTAAGGCTTATAAAACATAATTATATTTTCAATATATTAATCAGAAAACAGTGTCTACATATGGCTTGAAATTGTTCTTTGTCCATATGCTTTCCTAATATTTAGAGAAGAAAAAAGAAAAAAACATCTGAGGAATAACCAATCAAATCAAAGATAAATATATGTAAAGGAGAGCCATGGAATAACCATACACTGTGCAGAATATTTTCTGTTAACCCTCAACAGCTGATATATCAGAGTTAAGAACTCGTCAAAGGTTGCATGCAAACATGTGCACATGCCTGTGTGAACATGTGCAATCTGAGTGAAGGTAAATAATATTTGAATCAGCCTGTCATTTCTGTTCTCTGCTTCACCTCCTCTCCTCAGTGGACAGATAGCACTGTGGCAGAAGGGACCCAGACAAACTTATTGTGATTGGATTAGTGACTAAAAATGACTGCACTATCTTGTTTTGTATGTAGTGTAATATGTGTCATGGCTTTCACTCTGCAATAGAAGGGTAAGTTGTGTTTTTCCGTAATGCCAGACTAGCAGTTTGGCAGATGGATCAGGATCACCGGCTTGTATATACATTACCAGGTCCAGAACCAAATCTTAATTGTACATATGAGGGTGCATTTGCTAATTAAAATGTAATTGTTGGATATTTTTTTGAGCCAGCCTTATGAGAATCCTGCTTTGAGATGCATGTCTGGGGATGTTAACCATTCTGATGACGCCGTGGTTAGATCAAATACTCTGAACACAATACACGCATCCTAGGGACATTAAGCCTTTCCTGATAGAGGAAGGAAGTGGGGTAGTAATCTCAACAAATGTTAGCAGTAGCTCTTTGTTCACTGGTGACAAAAGAGGGCACGCAGAACTTTGGCTCAAGTCCTCACATGAGGTTTCTTTGAAGCTGTGTACGGAGGACACTAGGCCAGAGTTTGTTGAGCTTGTGGAGCTAGACTAATGCCCCCATTTTGAAGTGGGATGGCATTCTGAAACTTTATTGGAGTCCAATAAAGAGGTGGACTGGACTGGTATCTGTGAGTGACACTAAGAGGTTTAAAGACGATGTGGCACTATCGGGTTGGATGGGTTCCTCAGGTGTCATAGGAAATCAACTTTGTTTTGTATGTCCTTGCAAATTTTCAGAAAGTTTAGAAGGTACATATGACCTCTCGGAGAAGGAATTGCCTGGGACGATGCACCCTTGGCAGAAGTCTGGAGACTCCTTTCTTGTAATATTGACTTTTCTGAAATCTCTCAAGGGCTGGTTGCACCAGCTCTTTGACTCCCTCTCAGGCCTATTAAATGGTGGATTTCCTGAGGACCATGATATTGGGGTTCCATTGGACTTCTGTGGACTAGCCCTGCTACCGGTGTGTCAAGAGTGGGCACTACAGACTACAGAAAGTCTTTTCTCATGTCAAGGTTTTTGTACATTGGTAATAAACACAAATTTGAACTTTGCAATGGACTAATGAATATGTGAATGTGTTTTTAATACATATACACAGCCTCCTCAACTTCAATGACAGATATCCTTAGTGATAGCAGTTACAATTTAATGTGTTTAGAGTGTTTAATACCTGTGTGGGCTTGATTTGGGCAATGAAATGCCTCTGCTCATTTTTCAAACCAGCAGTATTCATGAAAACTTTTGTTGTGCACAGGTCAGCCCTTTCAGCCTCATCTCTGGGCTCTTAATGACAATAGGGGGATCGAAGGGCTGAGGCATAATCCATCCACTGACTGATGGCTTAAAATAAAACACTCAGGGGCATATGTACAAGCCCCTATAGCCACCACTACATCACGTTTACCAACGTTGTGGCGGTTATAGGGGGCAGTGGGTGTTGCAGTGGGCGTTCCACCGCAACACCCATTGATTTTGACACTGCCCCCTATGTACAAGGGTGGCGTACATAGGAGGCAGCGCCAAAATTAAGACCAGGGAAAACCAGGTCTTAACATGGCGAAATGATGAAAAAGTAATTATTTCTCCTCGGTTTAGCTTTTTCCATGTGTGCTGCCTTGTGCAGCACACATGGAAAAAGCAAAATGCCATGGATTGTTTATGTACAGGAAGGTCCCCCTTCCTGTACATAAACAATCTTAGAAAAAAATGCAATTTTGTGACTTTTATGTGTGCTGCATTAAGAAGCAAACATGAAAGTCACAAAATGGCATTTCAGGATTGCTTATGTGTGGGAAGGGACACCTTCCTACACATAAACAATCCTCCCCTGCATGCAGACACCCGTGCACTATTGTGCAAGGGTGCCTGCGTTGGCGCTACAATGCTTAGTGTAGCGCCATCGCAGGGGAAAATACAAGACTGCACCATATCATTGTAAATATGGTGAAGCCTTGCTTTTCAGAAGTGGGGGAGAGAGGCGTTAAGCCAGGAAGACTAACACCTCTCTCTGCCACTTCCTTGTAAATATACCCCTCTGTAGCCTGGATGCCTGGTTTCACATATCTGAGAGGCGTGGTTCAACTATGGTCCCTTTGCACAGGCACAATCCATTTTATTCAGTAGGCATACTGCCCATGCCTCAAGCAGCACAGCATATGTGCTAAAATGTGGTTGTCAGGGTACACATCTGTGCATCCTGAAGCCAATAGAAAACCATGAGAACTGGAAGGAACGCAACACTGTTCAAGCTTCTCATAGGGCTTTGCTTCCATTCCTATCAAGAAGCTGGGTGAGCGACCGAGGAGGGTCTTCTCCTTTTTAATCCTGCTCTTGCTACTTGTCTCGGAATTATAGCTTGGTGATTACAATGCCCAGCACCAGATTCCTGCTCTGCTGCTGCCATTGACCCTCTGAGTTGCAAATAAATAGGATTGAATGAAAGTGTGTGAGTGTGATTGCGAATGCCAATGAAAGTGAAAATGAGAGGGAATCTGAGTTTGAGTGTGCATGAATAAGTGAATGTGAGTACGGGGGAGTGTGTTAGAATTAGTGGTTGTTGGAGATTGGGAGAGGGAGTGGAAGTGCGTCAGGGGTGTAGCTATCAATGGTGCAGAGGGTACAGTTGCACCATGGCCCAAAGTCAGTGAGCATGAGTACTTATGTGTGTGAGTAACAGTGAGTGGGAGTGGCAGTAAGTAAGAATGAGAAAGTCAGAGGATGTGAGGATGTGAGTGAGGGGAAGAGAGCAAATAAGAGAGGGAGTGAGAATGATTGAGGCAACGTTTGGAAAAAATGGTGTGAATTTCTGGCCTAAATTACACCTCACCACTTTCAAAGATCACTAGCCACCACTGGATCGAAGTAAACACGTAGTAAATTACATCCGTACCTTGATACTGATTCATTTTAAAGTACAATTACATTTAAATGTTAAGCATGTTTCTTACTAAAAGAAATTGTGGTTCACACATTCTCAATACATTGCAAAGTTACATACGAACAGATCTACGTTGAAGTCACTAGAAAAGCATAATCTACTCAGATAAAGTCTTAGGTCAAGTTATTTGACACTCGTACTGGATCCTTGGAACAAAATATATTTGTACAGAAACCTCTTGACAGAACTATGTGAAATGCACGGTTCGCCTGTTGTTCTAAGTCATGTTTGCTATCATAAAAGTCAACTGAGCTATTCATATGAAGATCTATACAATAAAAAAATAATAAAATGACTTCCTCATGAAGGGAACCATTTAAACTACGAAAGTCAGTCCTGATTATTTTCTGCTTGGCCTAACATACATAGGGGGATATTCACAAGGAAGTGGCGGAGAGAGGCATTAGCCTTCTTGGCTTAACGCCTCTCTCCGCCACTTCGGAAACACAAGGCTGCACCATATTCACAAGGATATGGTGCAGCCTTGCGATTCCCCCAGCGATGGCGCTAAGTTTAACAACTTAGCGACAACGCAGGCAACCCTGCACCAGAGTGCAAGGGTGTCTGTGTGCAGCGGAGGATTGTTTATGTGCAGGAAGGTGTCCCTTCCTGCACATAAACAATCCTAAATGCAATTCTCACACTTTCATCTGTGCTGCTTTATGCAGCACACATGAAAGTGACAGAATGGCTTTTAAAAAAAAGGTTTATGTACAGGAAGGGACAACTTCCTGTACATACACAAACCATGGCAATTTGCTTTTTCCATGTGTGCTGCCTTATGCAGCACACATGGAAAAAGCAAAAATGAGGAGAAATAATGCATTTCTGCCCATTTCGCCTGTTTAAGACCAGGATTTTTCTGGTCTTAATTTTGGCAAAGCCTCCTATTTATAATGCCCTTGAGAATAGGGGGCAGCCTCAAAAACAAATGGATGTTGCGGTGGAATGCCCACCGCAACACCCACTGCACCCCCTTTCATGCTAAATATAGCGTGAAAGGGTGCCTTATTCACAAGGCAGCGTTAAGCCAGGTTAAGTGGTTTAACATTGCCTTGTGAATAAGACAAGGCCTGTATCGTCATCACAAAGTTACTGGTGGCGAAAGGGGCTTGTGAAAATGCCCCATCGTACTTCTTTTTATGCTGCTCCAGCCTAAAAAAAGGTTATTTCTGTTTAATTTTAAACAACTGAAATAAGAATTAGGAAAATAATGGAAATTAAAAGATTACTTTAACATCAGGGATTCTTTTGATAATATGTAATACATGTTCAAAAGTAGATCACTTGGAAACAACCAACAAAAAGTGTGAATCATACTGCACCCTGGTCGAAAATATCGAACCTGTAGTCAACAAGCAAACTTATAGATACACGTACATTTTTGTTTTTCACTGACGGGATAAAAATGTATTAGTTCCTCCTACATTATAACTAAATGCATACATATGCAGCCTCCTACAAAGGTTTATATTTGTATTTAAATTCCAACACTAACTTCCACTTTTTAACGGTTCTTATTTCTTATGAAATAAACACTTTAAGATACGAAGGGCCACATTTATGACCATTTAATTTTGTGACTTGCAAAATGAAATGTGAAACATTATCTCAAACACTGTTTGCGATTCCCAAATGGGACGCAAGGGACCTGCCTTATTACTATTCATGAAGCAGCTCACAATTTGCGACCTATTGGAAAAGGCCAGCACTCACAGGGATGGTGGCCTGCTGGGTTCAGCAGACTACCATGTTTGTCACTTATTTTTCACTAAAGTGTTTTTTTTTTTTAAATGCAGCCCGTTTTCCTTAAACGAAAATGGGATGCTTTCCTAAAATAAAAATTAAAAGTTTGCTTTTAATTTTTTCAGTGTGGGCAGTGGTCTGTGGGACCACTGCCTGCTCTGAAAGAATGTTGGTGCCCTCATTCACAAAGGGGAAGGTGTCCCTAGGGGACTTCTTCCCGTTTGCGAATTGCTTACCACCAATTTGAAATTGGTGGTAAACTGTGAATATATACATTTAGTGCCCTTGACATACACAGTGTTGAAATAAATGATCTATCGTTAGATGTTTCTATGATCTTATCATCAATGTCATCAGACATGGCAAGAGTTATGTATTGTGTGAGGTGATAGGCATTGCATGGCTCAGGCAATGAGTTACAGTAACTTTTTGGCATGAGATATAGTTGATTGAGGTAAGTATAACTGGTGAATTTCAGTGAATTTGTTCTTTTAAAATGGAATGACATTTTCACCTAATTATAACATTCCTTTAACTTTTGTTTTTGTTAGTAAATAATATAAAGTAACACCATATTAAATTTCCTAAACCTAACATCACTTTAATCTTTGTATTTTCAGTCAATGTCTTTTTTTTTAATGTAAAGTAAGATGTCAATTGCCATGCATGGGGTGGGTTTTGCCCAGGGCCCGAGTCCAACCCCATGTCTGTCCTACTGTCACTGTGAAAAGCATGTGGTTGGGGGCAGGGCCAGGCCTGCACCCCACTCTACTTTTAATAAAATACGTGCCCTTGGGGTTGGAATCCTCAAAGATAGAAACATATTTAGGGAATGCATGCCCCTTCCTAAAAATAACACAATTGGTGAACCAGGGAATTGTTTCTAAGCACTTATTTTTTTGATGTTCCTGTGTATTTGTGGATCCAACACGAATCTGTGGTCAAATGTTTTAAAAAAACAATATTTTGGCACTCTAAGACCCCACGCCAACCAGGTCTAGGGTGGATTTTTTAACCTTTATTTCAAGACAGTCCTAAAATGACTGCTGCCACATCTTTGTTGATATGGTGTTAGCCAATCAAATGTTATTGTAAGATCAGTCGCCTCCGCGGCTCCTTTGTGATTTGAAATAACTATGTTTTTTTTTACCTCAATATCTCTAAAACTACTGAACAAAATTACACCAAATTGCAAAAAAGACGCTTTCTAGACCAAATGTGGTGTGATTCCAAACAGCCATTTTTGTGGTATTGCTGTTTATTTTTCCTATTGAAAAATAAATTGGAGAAACGCCATATGCGGCTTCCCTTTTCTTGGACCTACTTTATGGATCAGCCTCAATCTCTCCAGGAAAGTTTGTAACATTTTTTCGAGCTTCATCAAATGGTGCCATAGATTTTAGCAAAATAAAAAAGCACTTTTCCTTGGGAAACATGGTCCTACCTAAGTAACCAAATGCTAAAGGACAGTGGAATTGTTGTTAAGGCAAATGGCGCCACTCGGGAGAGTAGCACTGATATCAATATTTGAATAATATCTTGATCTCAGTGCTGCACGGTAAGGAGAACCACTAATCTCCCCAAAGCCAGTGGTCAGAGCCACTTGAATAAGCACAAGACAAAATCCCCAGCACACGATAGTCTTGTGGCAGAATTATCAAAGTGCACAGTGTGAGCAAAAATTTAACACAAAGAAATGAGTTGTTGTTCTTTTTTCTTTTATTCCTCCGATCTTCTAACAGCCGACATAGAAAAGCTGTTTGTTTCACACAAGCATGCGCAAGGTTTTTGACACAAGCAGTTTCCATGAAATGTCCAGCATAAAGGGAATACAATTTATATCGCAACTACCAGATGTAGAAATGGCATGAGAAATGCGAAAAGCACGTGTGAAAAATATATAACCAATCACTATTGGCTCTCTGTGTCGGTATTATTAGGTCTGTGAAAATTTCCGCAAGCAATCTTGCGGAAAGTGAATTATAATTTCGTGAATGGATAGTTAGTGATGGTCGAAATGGGGTGCTTGAGTCTAGATAGTGCGAATCCCAAGTGAAATAACGAGTTAGGTCTATAACTAACTTTCTTCTCTGTATGTCTATTCCTATCATGATAAAACACAACAAAAACACCATATGTCTGTACAAATCCTCATTTGTCTCAAAGTAACTACTGCCAAAAAAATATCTAAGATTTAAGTCACCTACGCTTTTTGTAGTGATAATTCCAACCCACAGTGGGGTTCTGTTTTCATAGACGTCCGCTTTCGCAGTCTATATATCTCCAAATGAGTTCTGGTTTGTTATATCAAAGTAATATAAAAGATATATAAGACGTGCTCTTAGGATGAGTAACCTCCACTACACCACAAGTTTCTGACATCATTATCATGTTCTGGGCAATCTGTATTAATTCTTACCCTGTTCAATCAAGCTGGCAGTTATAATGCCACACATTCATCCTAGTGCTGGACTGTTGCGTTCAGTATTTATGTGTCCCGCGTATTTATGCTGTCATTATGCCTGTGTGCACATTATGGTTGTATTTTCTACCAAAGGCACAATCTGCCCACGCCATCTCATAATAACCAACCCCTCACCAGACCTACGCTCTGCATGAACGCACTCCGGTCATGTCGGAACCATCTCTGTATACTATGCAGTTTACCGGCCTAAAATTTCAATTGACCACAATTTTACTGTAAGTCTCAATGTCCGAATCTCAATGTTAAAAATACAGGGTCTCCTAACCCATATAAGGGTAACAAAGTCGCGAGTGCTCACAAATCCTACCGTTCTACTTAGTCACTGGTCTGCGGACGTCATCCTTCGTGTCTTTCCGAGAACCTCCTCAAGGTGAAGCTTTAATAAGCCGGCACCCACATCCGGGCCATTAAGACAAAAGACAAACTCGGGCCGCTACACCACAAAAAATAAAAGCTAGAAATAAAAGAAGTCTCTAATCCTAGACCTTCTTGTTCGGCAGCCATCTTAGAGTTTTAAAAGCATACTTGATTTGGTTCCCTGCACACAACAACTCATTATGAACTGTCTCTCTGTGCACAAGCTTAATCACGGGCTACAGTTTTCGAAGTGTATTATTCTCTCTTTGTATGTATCTTCAAAAGAATCCTATGATAGAAGTGCTATAAGATCCATGCGATCTGTGCGCTCATGATGTGTTGTCTAGAGAGTCCTATAACAGAAGTAGTATACTCGACACATTTGTACGCTCTATTTTGTCCTAAACGATAAAAGCCCGCGTACTGTGAAGATTGTGAGATTTATATCTAAGCACTATTTGAACAATACACTCGTGTTACGGATATTGTGCTAGGGTTACTTACGTATTCAAGCGCTTATCTTTAACAGCATTACAAGTATTAGCTAAGCAATGCGCTCGTGTCGCGAATATTGTACTGGGGATAATTGTGTGTCTAAGCGCTTATTTTTAACAGCATTAACAGTGACGGTACGTTTGATCTTGACCTTTTCTCATCCATTGCCATAGGGTACAGTGATTGATGTGTTAAATTCAGGAACGTACACGGCACATAGAATGGGGTAATTACTAATAATGTACATCTGCAACAATAATAAAAAACATAAATGCAGCATCAAACATGTTTCTAAGCATATACAGTTAAAAAGGAGGAAGGTCTCTCCCTCTTACGTAGTAGTAACCCATATAATTTGTGTAAGGGAAGCGCTCCAGAGTCTTAGAGTTCGGCCACCCTATCTACTCATCTTCCTAGAAAGTAATGAAGTTCTGAGTCAACATTCAACCCTATTTCAGTGTTGCGCAATCTGAGAATCCAAAGCGCTTCGCGCCTATGTAGGGTCAGCTCTCTATTCCCACCCCTGGGATGTCTCTGGATATGTTCTATACCAGAAAATTCAAATTGTTTGTGCGGTGTTGGTGCATGGTAATGTGACATATGTGCAGCGATGTGATACCTAACATCCCCTTGTTTCACTGCTCTTATATGTTCTCCCATTCTCTCGTGTAATGACCTGATTTTACTCCCGACATATCTTTTTTGCAACTACACTCAATGATGTAAACTACAAAATTTGTCATGCAATTGATGTTAGTCCCTATGCTGTATGTTTTGTCACCCGGGCACGTGAAATTCATCATTTTGTTGCCCGCCCAATTGCAGGCGCCACAATGTCCACACCTATAGAAACCCTTTCGATAGGTGTTTCAGCCAGGTTTCTTTCGGCTTGGTCCTGGGGTAGCTAGGACTTAAAAAGTTTCTGAGGGAAACTCCTCCTCTGTACGTGATAGTTGGTCTGTCAGTAATGTGATCTTTCAGTGTTTTTCAGCCTTGAGCAGGTGCCAATGTCTATTAAGAGTGCGCATCAGGACACCCGACCAGTCATTGTAGCCAGTATCATGCGTAACTTGTCTGACTTCTATGTCGGTGCGGTGCGGTCTCTAAGTGTATCCTGTCTGCTTATCCTTTGTATCTTTTGTTCTGCTTTCATCAGTGTGGTCCTGATGTAACCCCTACTCTTGAAGCGGGCTAGCACCCCCTTTTTGCATTCTTCAAATTCAGGTTTGAAACTGCAGTTGCTTCTCACCCTGACAAGTTTGCCATAGGGGATGAGCTTAATCTGGTGTGTGGGGTGTGTGCTGGACACATGAAGTAATGCGTTACAAGATTGTTTTTGCAGGAGAGTCTGCTAAGGATCTTGTTGTCTCTGATGTACAGCTCAACATCCAGAAATACAATTTTGTTGGAACTGTGCTGAAAAGAAAATCTAATGTTGTGTTCATTGCTATTCAAATATTGGTAAAATTCCGTCAGTTTTTAAGGGGTGCCTGTCAAGATCATCAGACAGTCGTTGTTGTATCTGCCCCAGTAAAGTATGGAATTGCTCCAACGAGATCCCATTGGGCCCCAGATCATCTTCTCCTCGAACCAGCCCATGAACAAATTCTTGTACGAGGGTGAAAATCAGGAGCCCATGGCAACCCCTTGTTTCTGTCTGTACCATTGATCTTTGAAAAGAAACACATTGTTGTCTAAAACCAGCTCTATCATTTCTATAAGCATCTCAGCATGATGCCATGCGCTGGCTAATCTGGTATTGAGTATCTTCCTTATAGCATGCAGGCCAATGTTTCTCCTAATGCTGGTGTATAGGGCAGTCATGTCAAGAGTGACTAACATCATATTCTCCTCCCAATTGAGGTCGGTCATAATACCCAGGACATGTTTAGTGTCGCGGATGTACGACAGCAGGTTCTTAACCATAGGTTTCAAGAAAGTATCTATGTATTCTGCGAATCTTTCTGTTGGACCATCATTTCCTGAGATAATAGGTCTCCCAGGTGGGAAGGGGAGATCTTTGTGTGCCTTCGGAAGGGTATAGATGCAGGGGTATCTAGGTCTATCTACTCTCATATATGTCAACTCATCATCATCCTAAAGTCCTTGTCCATGCCATTGTTTCAAGTGTTTGTTAAGGTGATCTGTCAAGGTCCAAATCGGATTACCGGGGAGAGGCTCATAACATTGCTGGTCATCAAGTTGTGTCTGGATCTCATTGTCATAGTCAGAGCTATGCATAACCACAATGTTACCCCCTTTGTCAGCCTCCTTTATGGTGAAGTCCCTGTCACACATCAGGTGTCTAAGGGCCTCTCGTTCTTTAGGTGTCATATTGTCCCCCTTAGTCCTAGCCCGTGTTTTTCTGTCCATCTGTCTATCAAGATCAGAGACCACTAATTTGTGGAAAATATCTATGTTGTTTCCTGTAAATAGGGTTGGGGTCCATTTCAATTTCTCTTTTAAATTGCTTGTAATCCCCACATCACTAGTTATGTTAAGATCACGCATAATCCTCTCAGAGATAATTATTTCATCCTTACAATCAGTTATTGATAGTAGTAATCTTGTGTCTAGTACTTCTTGGATTGTGTGTATACTAGAAGCAAAAACCCCGTGACTTGGTTGCACATTTTTATTGGCATCATTAATCATTTCAAAGTGTTTCTTGATTTTCATTCTACTGATAAACTTATACAGATCTATCTTAACATCACAAATGTCCCCAATGCTTTTCGGACAGAAACTCATACCTTTTGTAAGGACATAAAGAGCATCATTAGAAAGACATTTATTGCTAAGATTGACAACACTGACATTACTTATTTCCTCTGGTTCAAGGATCTGGTTCTCACCCCTGGACGCTCCTCTCCCTGCACCTCCTCTCTTGCCCCTCCTTGTTTTACTATTGGTGCCGGGTGTATGTTCTCCCTGTTCCCTTTTTTTATTCTTTATACCTCCGTTTAAAAATGGCTCTCACTATTCCCTTATAAGACTCACTGCCACATATCTGCGCCTTATCAAGGGATGTTGAACTGGAACTCATTGATTTATCTTCATTTGGACCCATCTTACTATCATTGGGAACTAGATGGTCATATTTCTTTGCGAACATGAAGATTCTGCCACTTTATTAGTCATGTTTGTCCCTCTTGAGCTTCCTAGTCTTACGTTGTTTGATGTCTGCAAGATGATCCTTTAGTATGTTATTGAGTATAGCATAATTCTTTTCTGTTGCCTCCGGTAAATTGAGTTGCTTGATTTCAAGTTCCAATTGATCTATATCCTTCTGTATTTGTGCAATTTTTCTCTCACAATTTTCAATGAGAAACCCCATTAGCCTATTTGAGTTGTCTGTAAATTGTAGTTTACATCATTGAGTGTAGATGTAAAAAAAGATATGCCGGGAGTACAATAAGGACATTTCGCGAGAGAATGGGAGAACATATAAGAGCAGTGAAACAAGGGGATGTCAGGTATCCCATTGCTGCACATATGTCACATTGTCATGCGCAAATGCCACACAAACTATTTGAATTTTTTGGTATAGAACACATCCAGAGAAATCCCAGGGGTGGGAATAGAGAGCTGACCCTACGTAGGCGCGAAGTGCTTTGGATTCTCAGATTGCGCAGCACCGAGATAAGGTTGAATATTGACTTAGAACTTCATTGCTTTCTGGGAAGATGAGTAGATAAGGTGGCCGGACTCTAAGACTCTGGAGCGCTTCCCTTACACAAATTATATGGGTTACTACTACGTAAGAGAGAGAGACCTTCCTCCTTTTCAACTGTATATGCTTAGAAACATGTTTGATGCTGCATTTATGTTTTTTATTATGGTTGCAGATGTACATTATTAGTAATTACCACATTCTATGTGCTGTGTATGTTCCTGAATTTGGCACATCAATCACTGTACCCTGTGGCGATGGATGAGAAAAGGTCAAGATCAAGTGTACTGTCACTGTTAATGTTAAAAATAAGCGCTTAGACACACAATTACCCAGCACAATATTCGCGACATGAGCTATTGCTCAGAGAATACTTGTAATGCTGTTAAAGATATGCGCTTGAATACGCAATTAACCCTAGCACAATATTAGTGCTTAGATATAAAGCTCACAATCTTTACAGTATGAGGGTTTTTATCGTTTAGGACAACATAGAGCGTACAAATGCGTCGAGTATACTACTTCTGTTATAGGACTCTCTAGACAACACATCACGAGCGCATAGATCGCATGGATCTTTTAGCACTTTTATAATAGAATTTTTTTGAAGATACATACAATGAGAGAATAATACACTTCAAAAACTGTAGCCCGTAATTAAGCGTGTGCACAGAGAGACAGTTCATAATGAGTTGCTGTGTGCAGGGGACCAAATCAAGTATGCTTTTAAAACTCTAAGATGGCTGCCGAACAATAAGGTCTAGGATTAGAGACTTCTTTTATTTCTAGCTTTTATTTTTGTGGTGTAGTGGGCCGAGTCCATCTTTTATCTTAACGGCGCCGGAAGTGGGTGCCGGCTTATTAAGGCTTCACTCTGAGGAGTTTCTCTTGTTCTGTACTCGGAAAGACAGGAGGGAAGACGTCCGCAGACTGGTGACTACGTATAACGGTAGGATTTGTTAGCACTCGCGACTTTGTTACCCTTTTATGGGTTAGAAGATCCCGTCTTTTGAACATTGAAATTTGGACATTGAGACTTACAGTAAGATTGTGGTCAATTGAAATTTTAGGCGGGTAAACTGCATAGTATACCGAGATGGTTCCGACATGACCAGAGTGCGTTCATGATGCACCTTAGATGCCGAGCGCAGGTCTGGTGAGGGGTTGGTTATTTTGAGATGCGTGGGCAGATTGTGCCTTTTGTAGAAAATACAACCATAGTGTGCACACAGGCATAATGACAGCATAAATAAGCGGGACACATAAATACTGAACGCAACAATCCAGCCCCAGGATGAATGTGTGGCATTATAACTACCAGCTTGATTGAACAGGGTAAGAATTAATATTGATTGCCCAGAACACGATAATGATGTCAGACACTTGTTGTGTAGTGGAGGTTACTCATCCTAAGAGCACGTCTTATATATCTTTTATATTACTTTGATATACCAGAACACATTTGGAGATATATAGACTGCGAAAGCGGACGTCTATGAAAACAGAACAGAACTGTGGGTTGTAATTATCACCACGAAAAACATAGGTGACTTAAATCTTTGATTTTTTTGGGCAGTAGTTGAGACAAATGAGGATTTGTACTGACGTATGGTGTTTTATCATAATAGGAATAGACATACAGAGAAGAAAAGTAGCTATAGACCTAATTAGTTATTTCACTTGGGATTCACACTATGTAAACTCAAGCACTCCATTTCAGCCATCACTAACTATCCATTCACAAGATTATAATTCACTTTCCACAAGATTGCTTGCATAAATTTTCCCAGACCTACTAATACCGACACAGAGAGCCAATAGTGATTGGTTATATATTTTTCACACGTGCTTTTCGCATTTCTCATGCCATCTCTACATATGATAGTTGCAATATAAATTGTATCCCCTTTATGCTGGACATTTCATGGAAACTGCTTGTGTCACAAACCTTGTACATGCTTGTGTGAAACAAACAGCGTTTCTATGTCACCGATCACAGGGTGAGAATGTAGGAAAATTGTGTACACTTAACAAGTGTATTAGGTGACACGTCCTCTACCTAAGTAACCACTGGATAATAAATATATAACCGCCAATATATTTTGTTTTGTGTTTTTGTTTTGGGGACAAGCCCAATCTCCCCCCTTTTTAACCAGTTACCTCCCTTTACCACTTCCTAACCCTCAATCCTAAAAAAACCTTTACATCCCTTTAACTGTAGCCACTTCTAAATCCTAAAAACCTTTTACCATTATCTCTACCTGCCTCTGACCCCTTGAATCCTTACCTCTCTTTACCTGTACTCACCACTCAAACATAAAATCCACATACTTCCCTTTACCTCCACCCGCACTCAACCCTAAAAACCCATACTTTATGTTATTTCTACCCTCCCTTACCACCTTGAAGTCTTACCCATTATTTAGCCCTTAAATCCCCCTTTCTTAATTGCCTTAATACCTATGACTGTGGTAAAGTTGCATGTGGTAAAGTAGCAAAAAAGGACCTGTGTGGTACTTAACTGCATGGTAACATCCTGCATGTTAAAGACTGTCGGGTAAAGACTGCATACCGTTCTTTCTGATGTTCGTTCATTTTTTCATTCTTTATGTACTCCCTCCACCTACTTTACTGTAAAACAATACTTCTACCTTCTTCTCACCTTCTTCTAGAAGAGTGTGTTCCCCAATAATGACAGATATACTACATCATGTTGGTATAGCACCAGTAACTTGTACAGTATGTCCTTATGCTTAATCCAAACAATGTCTCTTGCCTTGAAATAGTCCTTGCCCTCCCTGTTCACCTCTTTGTAATTGTGGCTGGATCTTCTACAGACACAACTGTGCAAAAACTGCATCCATAATTTTTAAGGCTTGTTCTAACAGTCTTGAATCACATGCAGATCAAACTGCATCATATGTATCTCTTTTAAGCCCATCAGACTGCACAAGGTATTTCTCTCCTTAGTGTATCACTAATAGATCTGGCTTGGGCTCTCTTGCCCTCCATTTCCCACATTGTAGGGTGAAGCTATACCCGCTGTATGCCACCTTGCATGTACCAATGTAGCATCATCTACTCAAATGAAAAACCCAAGCTGCAAACAAATGATTGCCTGAATAAGTGTACTGTGGCTCATTTCACAATGTGGCTGCATATCTACGCTACTAACTTTTTCCCCGACTTGGTGAAAAGTGCTGGGAGAAAATATTTGAACATCAGTGCTATGAGCCAAACCCCGACATTCCTGGACTCATGCAACCTAACACAAAATTAGACTTCCAACTTCCTACACAAGCCAACCTTTTATTCATATGTGCCCGAAATATGCCTCATTTCTGCTGCCCCAATTTCCAAGGACTGTTTCAAACTGCCATGCAGCAAACCTCCAGCTGCCAAGCACTTCCTCAATACTCCCAGCACTGCACACTTGCCACCTCTCTATCACCTTCATGTACAAACACCCCCACCTGTGCTTGATAGCCACTAACCTGTTCAAACATTCAAGAGCTTTTACTTGGCATATGATCCTGCCACCTAATGTTGCAAGAACCATCATCATCTTCCTGCTTCACCGATTCTTTTTACTGGCTCCCAATTGTACTAGTAACTCCTGTCTCTCAAATGATCATTGGCTCCAATGGAGCTGTCCTACTTTCTCGCACATATGACCTTAGAAACTTTAAATACTCTAAATATCATGACTATGGATATCACTCTGAATATTAAGAATTCCCAGGCAGATGAGTATGCGATACTCACCTTGGTAACAAACGCTCTTTGTATAAGGAAATGTGTTTCCTGTGATCTCCACAATACACTTTTTCTCTTGCCTACCTAGTGACCCTAAAATAATTGTCATAGTGGGCTATGCCAGACAATTGTTGACAATGCCAGTCTATTGTCAACCAATACCATTGTAAAGTTAATCATGTCATCTCTTCAGCTACCCATACCCTTGTCTTCAGATTGCCTCCTTTGTGTTCCATGTTCCAGAAATTCATTCCATGACTGCTGTTACGTGGCTCTGAGGCAATATGGTAAACATAGTAAACGCCTTTAGCCAGGCTCAGAACCCTCATTCACCCACCACTCAGCTATATCATGCTACCATCACTGAATGCTTGTATGCTTCTAGGGACATCCCAGAGATTCTGGCTCACTGCAAATGAAAGGGCAACAGCTATGTGGTTGTTTGAATCTGCAATGTGTTTTGCTCTGAACATCATCTTCAATTCGAAACACAACCAGCACCAGCTCATACAAGAAACCTCCGGGGCCAAAGGTCACTGGCAGTATGCTGTTAATGCCTTTTACTACAGCCTTGTTGATACAGCAGTACATCGTCCTCTGGTTAGCAAGATTAATGCCTCAAAAATGGAACAGCTAAAATCATTGGGAAAAAAACAGGACTGCTTTGCTCTACTTTCTAGCCTTTCCATACGCACCACAGCAAACCCTTTAGACTTCCAAAATAGACCAAACCTTCTTTAATCAGAGGTGTCTAAAAATACTCAATCTGCCATCAGAGAGGCAGTTTAGGTAACGGTGTAGAAATAACATTTTAATCAGACAAAATTAAACTGTATTCTTTCACAGTTCCTAGAATGAAGAAGAAATGTTACAAATATCAATGTTCCTTTTCCAGTAACTGAATGTATGGATAAACGTTAATAATAATTTGCTGCCACTAAACTGTTAATTGCTAACGAGCAAAAACATATATATGACCGCCTTGCAAAAATTGAACCATGTCTTATTAAGGATAATCTGAATAAAAAAACTATTAATGTAGTAACTCATTCTTGGAATGCACATTATGATCCGAGATGCAATGCAAGACTATTTTGAGAAGCCATGAAACTTCTAGGCAGTAATTTTGAGGTGATTTCATTATGGATTTTGGATTGATCTCATTATGAGATTAATTAGAAACACAAAAATGCATAGCAACCAAGGGAAAACGAATAGTGTTCTCCACCTGATTTTAGAGTCGCTTAAAAAATTCAAAGGAAGATTGCAGCACTCAAAAGAAAAAAACGTACTACAAAACGAGGTATGAAAGCACATTTGTTAACTAACTTGTTAATTCATAGATGGAGCCATATTTTTTTAAACCAAGGAAAAAAGTGAGAAAATTGTGAGGAGGTGAAGTAAATAAGTGTGTCACTGTGGGAAACCCATAAGTGAAAAACACAATATATTAGTCATGTTATGCATAGCCATTGATCCTTAGTGAATGGAAATGTAATTGTAATGGTAAGCACGTTTGTGCTGAGAACATAAAATTAATTTAGGAAGACACATGATAAGTAATGAGTGGCAAAGATGTACCCTAAATTCAAAATGACAGCTCCTTGAATTAATACGTTTAAGAAAATGCCTCTTTTTCCGTGGTCACCTCAATTTTGTGCTGACTGGATTGCTGTTATTTTTGAGTCTGCACATTGGGAAACTGCTGTGCAGGCCCCAGTGTGTTAGCTTGGATCCCTAAAACATGATAAAATTGGGAAACTCCCAATTTACATATTTAACATCATGGGGGAGCATAGTATATGGTGCAACAAAAATCCATCAATGCCATAGGAAGTTAAATGTTAATTGTGAACTGCAGTACTTATTTTGCCTTCCACCAGTGTGACAAAAGAAACATGTCTTAAAATGTTTGATAGTATTTTGGCCATCACACCTGCAATTACAATATTTTCAAGTATTAAATATGTGTTAGAATACTCTATAATTTTGGATGTATCAATCTGATTCAAACTGCATAGGATCTTATATGTTTGTCATTTTGCTAGACTGAGCAGTGCCTGGGATAGAATCACTAAATAGATTAAGGAGCCAATTTCACCAGAGTAACACACATATATTTTTGATTTTGACTTTTGCACCTTTTAAAAGATTGGACCTGACAACTCTAACAGTGGGGAGATGAAGGCCCTATGCAGTGAAAGGAAATTCAAGTCAGGTCAGGATTCCAGTAAAACAAATTAGAAAAGAGCACTCGAGGGCCAGTAAGAAGCCCTCCAACACTGATCCCATCTGAGAATGGAGCAATGGATGCATCCCCAGAGGATAAAAGGGCAGGGGACCACCTATCCCAAAATGCATTATCTGGTGTACCATCCAAGGCTGGAAGGGAATTTGGTGATTCCAGCATAAGCCCTTCTGAACTGGTCCATTTAGACTCCAGTGACAAGTAGTCAGCAAGGGAGCTGCAGGTGAAACCAGGGGCCATAGCGTTGGAGGAGAGAACACTTCCAGTGGAAGAAAGTAGCCTGCACTTGGAGGAGAAGGTGGTGAACTTAGGACTCTTCAAGTCTGAAGATAGTGGTAGCAATGGTATGGTATCTGCAGGGAGGCACACAAACCTTGCTTGCCCAAGGGTATTGTGACTTGTTTTATTGAGGGGGACAACACTGACAAATGGTATGTCACCTTTGAAAGAGCATCGAGAATGTGAGGGTGGGTAAACAGCATTTAGGAGCCTTACTCTGAATTGTAGTGCAAACACTTGGAAGGGATATACTCCTGAAGAGAATGGGGGGCAGGTGACGCCTACACTTACATAATGGATGCCCTTGTGCAGAAGTTTTGTTTCACATCTGAAAGGTATCAGACGATGTACTGGGACACACACATAGACTCACAACAATTGGTTACTTTTGTTGACATCTCAATAAAAGACCTGGAGGGCTGGGTAAAAGGCAATACAGTCACTACGTATGATGGGCCACATACTCTAATGAATAAAAAGCATTTTTTATGTAACTATAATTCAGAGTTACACTTACATCTAGTGGATTCCAATTTGTCTGATTCAAGAAGAGGGTTGGGATCAATAACACAATTTAATGGTTGTGCCTACACCAGTGATGGGCATGGTATGGTGAAGGGAACCTGTACTTAAATGTGTCTGCAGGCAGGACAAAAGCTAGTTTCATCACGTGAGATATAACTAATATTGGGCCAATCAAGTCTTATATTTTCTCAGTTGTAACCCTTCACATATTTGCTGTCATGTGCATACTAAACTCACATTACTTTATTTGCACATGAAACTGTTATGTTTTATATAGGTACCCCAAATTAGGCTCAGGTAGTCACCTAACCTATAGTCCTATTAAAATAAATGTGAGCACCTTCTCAATGCCACACTGATAATTAACTTTACCCGGAGGAAATGAAATAGATTTCAAATAGCATCAAAGCTAAAATCCTCACAAAATCCGACCGCAAACTCATGTGACCCAATCATCACTGTAATTATAAACGTGGCATTGAATTATGTTGAACTATACTAATTTGAATTTATTAGTGTCACTTATTCACATTATTAAAATCTCTGAGATTACATTACACCCTTTCCCTAGCAAGTATATTTCTATTTTCTCCTACCAAGGAAGAAGGGTGCAGTGCACTCTTAGAGTTTTTAATATTGTGAAGGCGGGACACTAATGAACATAAATTAATCCGCATTTCCTGAAAGGTAAAATGTATCCTACTAAGGTTTAGGATGTGTACTAGATGGATAGGTGGCAATTAATAAAAGTGTACATTCGTTAAAAGGTAATAGCAAGTAAAAAACTTGATGACCTGATTCATAGACCTTTTTCCTCAAACTCTATTAGGCTTAAAGCATTATTAAATGACCATGCACATGTTATTCAACCTCCCTGAAGAAGAATATATAAGCACCGTCTATTAGATCTGTCAGCCTTAGGGTGGTCTTCCAATACACTTGCTGCCTTTGCCCTCCACTTTTTGCTGAAATTCATTTTTGTTGGCCTTGGCACTCTGTGCACTTTACCCTGGGACACTGGAATTAGGTGATTGTGTGGTCGTGGCAATTTGCGCATACTTTTATATATGCCGCATTTGCCACATAATCCATCATCTGCCTCATAATCTTCAGATTTTAACAAAAAGAAGTTGTCTCCAGCTCATACGGTTCATAACGCACTAAAAATGCAGTGACATTTGTTGCTGCATATTGAAAGGCCCTTTGTAAGGCTGGACTGGTCATTATTTTGTTGCTTATTGCTATATTTGAGTATTAACATGGTACTTATGAGGTGCAAACAATTCCCAGATAGTATTACCAAGTTTAAAATTGACAAAGTAACAAATAAATACTATTAAAAAATGTGCTGCATTATGCTGCATAATTTGCCTTTTTTGCCACATAACGTACTCAACCCTGCCACAAAAATGTACCCTCTCCTGCGGCATAATTCGAGTGCCCATGACTTTTCCACAGTTAAACAGTGATTGCGCTCACTCCCTAAAACAATGGTAATATTGGCTTACAAGTCCCTCCTTTTTATAATAGTATACCATATTCCCATGGCCTGTAAATTAAATGCTACTAGTGGGCCTGCAGTGCTTATAGTGCCACCCTCTTAAATAGCCCCTTAAAACATTTCCCAGCTCTGCCATTGCAACCTGAGTACAGTTGTAAACTGCTAATTTGACTCAGTAAAATAACCCCTTTGCCAAGCCTTATACTCCTCCCCTTTTTTTAAATATCTTTATTGGCATTTCAACACATCAAGACACACATTTCTATAAGAGTAGTATTGGTATTGTAGTTCTAGTTGTCTTATTCCTCCCCCATCCCATTCCCAACCATACAAGTAAAGCAATCCAATACGAACATTTACATTGGGTCAAGAGGGTGCTAATCATAGTCCTAATCCTAGTATATACCAACATTGAACAGTTAACTCGCTTTTATCCCTCCCCCTCTCATCCTGTGTCAAACTCTGTATCAGTAGAAAGCTGTTCCATGTTTATATTCCCCTTTTATTGTATATAGGTCACCCCCATAGGGCAGGGTGTATTTTTATCAAAAGGAAGGACTTGTACTTTTAACTTTTAAATGTCTAGAAATTCATTTTTCATTATAGTGAGACATACATGTCCCATAGGGTAACATGGAGTCAATTTTGAAAAAGCCATTTTTAGAAAGTTGGCATTTTCTTTCCCTAGCTATTTGGTGCCTCCAGTCTGTCCTATGTCACATGACTGGTGTAGTTGGCAGTCAGTCTTTGTTTATTCTTGCAAGACAGCCACACAATAGAGGGATTAGGTGTCTGAATGGGACATCAAACGGTCAGGTGGGGAGCGGAGACGGGCACCGCCCCACTTGCAAATAAATAGGTTGTGCACTGCCTTCACTAAAAGGACTTGTCACCCCTGCATTGTTCATGCAGCCAGCTTGGAGACAGGACATGGGAAGCGATAAACTTCAAACACTTCGAAGGGAATTCTCTAGAAACTTCTCCTACTTCAATGAAGGCATCAAGTACAGGACCCTCATACCCACTCCTCAGTACACCTTCTGAGCATTCAGATGGACTCTCAAGGGACTGCTTGCTGATGTGGCCTGCTTTGTGCTCCACAAGACTACTTTGCTGCACCTGGAAGGACTGTTTTGCTGCCTGGAGACTGCCTTGAACTCTTAGAGACCTGCCCTGCTGCTTGAATCCTGTTTCATCACTTGAACCCTTGACTACCAGAGTGCCTCAAAGGGCTAGTTGGCTAGCCTCCTGATCAGAGCCTCAGGGACAGAAAAGGCTTTAATGAGCTGGACCCAGCCTGAGTGAATCCTAACCCCCAAGTGGTGCCGCTTCTGTCCTGGACCCTTTGTGATGTTAAAGGTGCCCAGATAGCCAAAATCCAAAACCTAGGATTTAGAAAATGTTTTGCTAAAAACTGCTCGGAGGGAAGACTGGGCCCAACCTGCTCATCTATCTGCCCAGGGTGCACCGCCTGAATTTGTGGCAGCTTCCTATACATTCTTCCCCGGAGCAGCAAATCCTTTTCAGCGCTCTTTCTCCAAAGTGGTATCCTGCCTCATTCAACCAACAACCCAATTTCTCACAAGTTACAATTACGTACCGTAACCACAGGTAAACCTTGGGAAGTATTTATTCATTTCTCCACTTGCGCAAATTATTTGTTGATAGTACATATAGCACTTGCCTAAACGATAACAATAGTAGATGTATAATGTCATTATCTACCAGAGGAGAAAGAAGCTGGAGCATTTTTCCCCCATAATGAGTCAAAACATTGGGTGCTTGGCTCAGACTTGCGCAGTGGGAAGGTACTGGCTGTGGAAAAGCAGAGGTCCATGGGTGGGGCTTCACAACGCTGGGTACTAAAGTTAATGAAGTCCCATTTAGTGAATGTGCAGAAACTTCACATCTAGGAACCATGGTACAGGATCCTGCACGGCAGAAAAATGCTGGCTGCAGAAATAGCAGAAGCACCTATGAAAGGCTTCATAATGCCGGGGAGTGTGGGTGTGAAATCCCATCTTTTTATTTATTTATTTATTTATTTATAAAGTTTTATATAATGGGAGCATGACCATTGCGGGTAACAGAGAGCTTTACAATGACCAAGGCGACGTGTATAAAAATACCAAAACATCACAAGGAGGGAACATGCTAAGGGAGGGTCTCTAGAGAGAAAAGCACAGGTCCCAGGTAGACATCAAACAGTAAAATAGAATAAGTGGATAATCTGCGAGAAATAGCCAAGGGTGCCAGCTAAGGGATACATTCTGCCCCAGAGTACAGATCCTGCATTCTATGGCAAAAATTGGTCCATCAGTAATCTTTTTACTTCTTTCTTTATTGAAGCAGTTGAGGGGTTCATTCTGATTTCAGGCAAAAGTGAGTTCGAGGTTCTCTGGCCCATGCCTGAGAAGGATCAGTCATTTGTTTTCTTTTTGCAAAATGTTGGTGGTTTCAGCAGTAGGGAACTAGTGCCTCTAGATGCTCTGATGCCACGGACAGCTCTAGTTTTTGTGGAAAGTATCTTGGTGTGTTGAAATATTGGGCTTTATGTGTCATTTTTCAAATTAATCCTTGCCTCATATGGAAGCCAGTTCAGAGATTTCAAGTTAGGGTTGATCATTTCTTTTTGATCCTGTAATGAGCCTTGCAGTAGAGCTTAGGGAGGCCCTTAGTGTGGCCAGCTTGGCTCTAGGTAGGCCACATAGGGGTGAACTACCACATATGAAACTGGGAATCCCTTGAGCTTGAAAAACTGACTTGAGGTCATCCAGGGGTAGTAAAGGTTTGATTTTTCTTAAGATGTTCATGTGGAAGTTCGGTCCTTTGGTGGCAGAGAGCTAATATGCTTCTGCATGTTTAGATTCCTGTCCTGTGTTATTCCCAGAGATCTTGCTGACTCAATATTGTGAGGTTCGCAATTCAGCCCTGTTAGATGTTTCACCCATTTGGCAACATCCATTGAATGTTCGGGTGGGTCAATTAGGATTAATTCTGTTTTGAGAGCATCTAGTTTGAGGCAGTTACCAGTCAACAAGTTGTTTTAATTTTATGCAGAGTTGCGTTTAAAGATTGAATATCTTCTGAGACTTTGGAGTATAGTTGTGTGTCATCTGCATCCATGTGATAGTGGATGTTCAATTAATTCAAAAACTCAATTAGAGGTTCCATTAATAAGTTAAAGAGACTGGGTGAGAGCGAAGGTCCCTGAGGGACCCCTAAAGTGACCTGTGTGGGGTTGGATAGGGACATGTTGACCTTGATTCTTTGAGTTCTGTTCTGAAGAAAAGAGGCAAACCAGTTAAGAATGGTCCCTGAAAGTCCCATCCTACATTCCAGGAGGCCAAGTTCGCTGTCATTTTTGACAATATCGAAGGCTGATAAGAGGTCAAGGAGGATAAGAAAGCAGGATTCATTCTGATCCAACATTTTCAGTGCATCGTCAACTATGCGTGTGAGTGCCAATTCAGTGCTGTGGCGATGGCATAAGCTGGATTGGAATTGATCGAAGAGACTGAATTGGTCAATGTGATTGCATAGTTGAACATGTACACATTTCTCAAGGAGCTTTGCTCCTGTCGGAATCATAGAGATTGGACGGAAATTATTAAGGTCTGAGAGATCTGCCAACGTTTTTTTTTAAAATAGGGTCACCTGCTCCACTGTAAGGCAATCGGGGAACGAACCTTAAAGTAGAGAGGCATTAACTATTTTATTCCAAGGAGGGTGTAAGGACATTTTGATCTCATTAAAGACATTTGTTGGTATGGGGTCGTTAAAGTGGTTTAACGACCCCATACATAGTGTTGCTAGACCTTTGAGGACGAGACTTTCATCAAAAGTTTTTAAAATGCTCCACGAAGCATTGTTTGGGGAGGGGGGGGGGTGCTACCTGTTGTCTTCCGGAGAGTGGGGTTGCTACAATGAGGTGTGTGCTCTGCAGCTGACCACAAGTAATTTTCAATCTTTTTTGTCTTTTCTAAGAAGAAGGTGTCAAAGTCCTAACAATTTGGTTCAGGTTTAGAATCAGTGGGGTAAGTGTTAGGTTGCTTATTATATTATAGCTTGACCAGTTTGAACATAGTTTTTGGATGACATCTAGCATTGTCCAATTTGTTTCTAAAGAAATGTGGTTTTGAGCTTCTAATTCTTTTGTTGTAGATGCTCCTCCGTGATCTCAAGATTTTAAGGTTGTCGAAGAATGGTGAGAATCTCCATGCTCGTTCAGCTAGTCTAAGCCTTCGTCTTTCTGTATTGAGGCTGCCATTGAACCAAGGTTTGGGGTCTTTGGTGGACAATTTTTTTAGCTGCATGGATGCTATTGAGTCTAAAATGCTCAATATGGAGTTGCTGTAAAGGTTTGTGAGTTCATGAACATCTGTTAGATCGTTCAGGATAATACTCTGCATACTCCTTTTCCATTGTTTTGGTGTCTTTGGTTGACCCTTTCTAGTCTTCACTGTTTCTGAGATGAGGAAGGTGATGCCGTGATGATCTGTGCAGTCACAAGGGATGATAGATTCCATTTGGATGATATTACTCTTGAACATTAACACTGATAAAATGGAGGTGGTAGTGTTTGGCAAGGGACGATCACTGTGGAACGATTCCTGATGGCCGGTTGAGGCTGGAGAGTGCCCCTACCCTGTCTCTAAGGTCGGGAACCTCTTCGACGACCAGCTACATTTTTCTGCCCAGGTCAACAGTCTCACTTCCTCCTGCTTCTTTTTATTAAAAACCCTGCGGAAAAAAAATCCTTTTATATCACAAGAATTGCAAAAGACAGTGGTGGTGGCTCTCTTCCTGTCCAAATTGGATAATTGAATGCCCTTCTCCTGGGCATTGACAAGACCCAGATGAGGAAACTGCAGTCTTTACAGAACGCTAAAGCACGACTACTTCTAAACATACCCAAAGGACATTCTACCTCAGCAGGGATCAAGTCACTGCACTGGCTTCCCATTCAGCAGAGCGTGGAATTTAAGGCCTTATGCCTGGTGCATAAGGCACTTTACGGTGGTGGTTCCGAGGACATCCAAAAAATGTTTTTACCTTACACCCCTTCTTGAGCTCTTAGGTCCGCAAACCTGGGCCTTATCCAGACTCCAAAAATCAAGCGGTCAAGATGGGGTGTTAGGACTTTATCAAACTGTGCAGCAAAGTTGTGGAACAAAATGCCAACGGCCATGAGATTTCAATCCAATCGGCAGCTTTTTAGAAAGGCTCTGAAAACATGGCTGTTTACCTCCACCTAGTTCTCCTGGTAGTGTAGGTTGTACTCCCTTTCACATACACTGGCGCCAAGACGCCACAGCAATCGAGTGCTTTACAAGCATATATCCTATCCTATCCTATTTTGGCAATAATAGGGTCAAAAGTCGCACCTAAATAATGTGTAGGACTGTCACAGAATTGAGTCAGGCTGATGACTGCTGGGTCATTAGGGTCATTCCTGTGTAGGTTGAAATCTCTGAGGAAGATATTAGAGCCATGTTGACCTATGTTGGTTGAAATTATATCCATCATTTGTTCTATGAATGTGATGTTGTCACCTGGTGGGTGATAGATTGTGTTCAGTTTACACCATGGATTGTATTTGCTCAATGCATAGGTATTAACAAGAGGATATGTTCATTTTATGTGACTGGTTCACAGCGATATTGTTTCTGTGCATGCAGGTAATACCTCCAACAGATCTGTTGGTCTATCTAATTGTGATTAGGTGGCACTAGTAGGTCAAGTCTAGATGAAGAGGCATCATTTTGCCATGTTTCCGTCTGGATTAGTATGTCTAGATTCTGATTAAGGATGAGGTCTGTGATGTCTACGGCATGTTTTACTGCCAATCTATAATTGAGTAGCATGCATTTGTTGTGGATAGGTGTCAGAAGCAAATGGCTGAGTGATGGGTATTTATTTAAGGTAAGATGTGTTACCAGCTCTTGGAATGGGCCTTGAAACTCTGTGTAGGTTTGTAGGGACTGTTTGGATTCGGGCCACACCAATTCTGCTTGTAGGTGGTAAATAGGATTTATATGAGAAAAGGAGGGAGTGAGTGTCCCTCTCTGTAAGTGGAACCTTCAGTCTGAAGGGCCATGAACAGGCATTGGGGTAGGGAATTGTTCACCATTTCAGATGAGGGGATGCCAAGACAGTTGAGATCCTGTTGTCAGTGGGGTGTGAATTAGGTCTAGTGAGATAATTAATATCTAGGGTGTAGCTGTGTCTAGTCCTCTCATGTGTTGTCTTGTGGCCAAATCTGAGGTGATTCTTATAAGGCTTTTTAGATCTGCCTTAAGTAATTGTAGGTCCTGTGCCATCATGCTAAGTCTGGCTTCTAAAGATGTGTGAGAACAGGTGGGCGAATAATGGGTCCATACATCAGGAGATGGGCGGTGATCACGCCTGCCATGTTAGTCTGTATTTAGCCTGTGAGAATGTGCGGAGTAGAGGTTGGGTTGTAGAAAGATTGGACCATGAGGCGTTGAGGTGGAGAGCAGTTGATCTGGTTAGTTAGAAGCACTTGAGTCTTTTGTGGAAGCTATTCTTCATAATAGGGTTTCCAGGGCTCGCAGGGGCAAATGTTTGGGCCACATGTAATGCTTTGGGCACATTCGAATAATCGGTAGATGTGTGTTCAGCAGAAAGAAGGATAGTCATGGTGAAATGGTTGTTTTTGTGGGCGTGTGTCTTTGTTGTCTATTCTATAGTGCAGTGGTAAGGGCTTATTCTAGATTGCTGATTCAAGGGTGTGGTCTCAGATTCCCGTGTGTTAGATGAGTGATGATGTTATGTGTGTTGTAAATCATGAGGGTGCATTGGGGCAAAGTCAGGAGTGCTAGCAATGGGTGGGGCATGAGGGGACAATATTGTGTTTTCTTGTGGGACATCTAAAGAAACAGAAGAGCCTTTGGCAGTGGCCTTGTCATTACTGGTTATAGTGTTTTTGATGATAGAGACGGTTTCATCAAAAGTTTCTAGGTTGTGGTCTGAGGATTGTATGTGTATGATACCAATATTGTATAGGGTGATGGTTGCACAAGCTCTGTGCAAGATGATGGCACTATCAAGAGTTTGAGCCCATGTGGAATATTCCTCAGTGCTGAAACCTGGAGCTGAGAGAGCAGGGCTTTCCTCCAATGTTGTCTTCTTTTTGTCTAGAAAATTAGGTCGCTAGTTATAGCTCCTTTTTTGTGCAGAAATGGGGGCCTGAAATTAGAATTTGTGGGTGAGATCTGAGAAATCTGTGTTTTAGAGTTTTGGATGCATTTTTTGGTAGAATAGGAGCATAAATAGAACTGAAGACATTAAAGCCAACCTGTTCCAGAATATTGTCAGGAGTTTTGGTGGGGTAAGTCTCCACTTCTGGGAGACCAGATTAAGAGCCACTAAATGGATGGGGTCAATTCAGGCCCAATTTATCACTGTTGATATTGTGATCTTTTGTTTTTCCTGTGACTAAGCAGAGTCCACTTGGTTTTGGGGTAAAGATGGTTCCACTGCAGAATATCCTCCGAACCATATGCATAATCATGTACTTACTTACTAATATAGTGTGTGTACTCGGGTGAGGATAAAGAGGGATTGCCCTTTTTCACCCAGGAGCTCAGGTCCTCAGGTAATGCATCTGGAATGTCATGGACATATACAGTATGTTTAAATGTTTGCAAATAATAACTACGCAAAAAGGGGACTTGCTACATAAGGCTTGAGGGGGGTTGTATAAATTGAGTAGGGGATCATCATCTAAAACATTACTAAGTAGTCAATTCTTTAGTTACTAGGGGGAAGCATATTATGGAGCTTATTCTTTCTCTGCATTCTATACCCTTTGTGGCCTAAGACTTACCTTAGTTTTACATAGAGTGTGAGTGGAGCACTGATAAGTGATTCGGTCCTTACGGTGATGGTTAATGGTGAAATGGATTAATGTTTTAAATTGAGCAACATGTTAAAAATGACCTCATGTGAGCAAATCTGGGAGCAAATAAATGTCTAATGCATAGAAAGATGCAGACATTTGTGAAATGCCATCAGGTAGGTGAATTGTATGGGGGAAATGTAGCTCAGACCATTAAGACTCATCTAGTATGAAAGCTGAGCTCCTGTGAACCTCTTCTATCATGGAAGGATCTTGCGTGCTCTTAGATAGGCTGTCCCTTTAGGGGTAAAAAAGGTAATCAGAATAGAATGAATAATAGCCATTACAAGATGGCCACTGCATTAGAGATATTTTCTTGTTGTTGTGCCTCTAAGTCCTTCCTTCCTGTCCATGAGTAGGAGTGACTGCAGTCCTACCTTCTAATGCTAATCCATTGATAGGGTCTCTATTTTACAGATGAATGGGGCCTTTTGTGAGCGGGAAGGAGTCTTCTAAAATGGAGGGTTAACCAAGACCTCCACTGAACACAAAGACCCTGTGACATCACAGCTGAGTCTTTCGAAATTGCAGGCAATGCCTAATCGAGTGAACCCTGAAGCTCAAGACATAGATGGCTCCCATTACCAGGGTGAGCCAGTGCACAAAGGGGGAGGACTCCTGAATTGGAGGTGAGCACTGCTCGAGCCCCGCAGTCAAAGAAAATATACAGGCGGATGCCTGTGCTGCATCGGAAGCCTCCCAACCCCAAGAGCGATCAGAGCGTGGTGCTGCGGGTGTCCGTGAGGGTGACACCCAATGAGCTTATTGTGCACAGTAGGCCGGAAAGTCAGCCCCAGCCATCCCCAGCAGATGGTGAGCACCAAGCCTGCCGGAATGTCCCAGTCAGCTCCGGAGGAAATGCTTCAGGTACAGGCCAGCACCCCATCAGCCACTGAGAGTGTTAATGGTTCCCTACAGAGAGATAGAGGCATGCGCCCTTCCCTAGCCATGTATAATCCAGTCAGCTCCGGAAGATGTGCCTCAGGCCCTAGCTAGCCATTCACCACAAGACGGCATGTGTGACCCAGTCCTTCACTAGCTAGTAGGTACTTCAGGTCGACAGTCATAAAGCCCCTTCACAGTGGTTGTTCATTAGGTGCCAGGTCAAGAGTTGTGCTATGGTCCTGGGAGGGCTTGCAGCGCTTATGCCGTGGATACTTCAACAATGCTTCAGGACTTAGAAACCTCTCAGGCAGGCTGCAGATGTGCATCAAGTCCCAGAAAAGGGAAGAGGCAGTCAAGAAGGGTGACGGCCTGCAGCATGAGGGCTGAAATAATGGGTCTGCCCGGGGTGCATGAGGATCGGGTCCTCTGAGTCTCTACCGATGTGGAGTCGCAAATCTTCACAATCATGTAAGTGAGTCGAACCAGTTTCTCTCTTGAGTTTTCCAAAGTGGTCTTTGTTGCAATGTTGTATAACATCTGGGTGGATGGCAGGGTATAGCCAGGAATACTCATAGATCAATGATCTCAAAACCCAGGCAGCCCAGTACAGCAAGAAGACATAGTATTCTAATGTTTGTTGCTATGTAACGTGTTTTCATAATTCAGATATATTTATGTAGAATGACACCACACTACACCACACATTATAATCCATTATGTTCTATTTGTTCTGTTCAAGAATAGAAAGCCACGGCCCAGATGTACAAAAAAGTCAGTTTGCAATTTCCTAATTGCAATTTTTTTCAATTTGCAATTAGGAATTCACAAACAGCTATGTACAACAGTGTCTCACACTGTGAAATTCCCAATGGGTCACAAATGGGCCTGCCTCATCAATTTTCATGAGGCAGGTCAATAATTTGCAACCCACTGGGAATGGCTACAATCACAGGGATGGTGGCCAGCTGGGGTCAGCAGACCACCATGTCTGTGATTGCTTTTTAAATAAAACAATATTTTTTTGTAATGCATCCCAGTTTCCTTTAAGGAATCCAGGCTGCATTACAAAAACAAATGAAAGGTTTTCCTTTAATTTTTTAAGAGTGGACAGGCAGTGGTCCGTATGACCACTAACTGCTCTTAAAAAATGTTTACACCCACATTCACAAAGGGGAAAGGGTCCTTGCGAATGGGTTACAACCTCCTCTATGGAGTCAGTAAATTATGAATGTTTTGACCACATTCTGGTCACAAAACATTCATACATACCAGTGCTATTCGGTATTAGGAAGGGACGCCCTAAACACGCCCCTTCCTAATACTGAATCACAAAAGCAAAATGCGAATTGGTAACAAGTTACTGATTCATATTTTGCCTTTTGTACATGACAAAATGCATTTTGCCAGACCCAACCGGTAAAATGTTTTGTACATCTGCCACTGAGTTCAACAGTGTGTCCAGGATGGGTGAAGGATGAATGAGAAGTCGAAGTATAGACCATTCGTAAATTCAGCCCAATGTCCATTGTAAATTGGATTTTCTGAACATCTCCTGATGCCCTCTTCATATTGGCTTAATTCTTTTTGTCATTTTATACATTAAAATGGCTTCTAACTAAATTGGTTTTGGAATATCATTTCCTGTCATGTTGCTTTTTATATAGCTGGTCATATTTCACATGCACTTTCTCTCATGAAACCCTCTATGCTTCTGCCCCTCTGCTAAAAGGAAGATAAGAATTCCTCTCAATAACCTGTCTTTAACTATTTGCCACAGGATTTATTTTTGTGAGGAGTGAACCATGACTCCTATGAGCACTGAGGCCCAGTGGCGTAACAATAGCTCCCACAGTCCCCACGGTGCAGGGGGCCCCGAGCTGCAGGGGGCCCCCTTCGGCACTCTGATCGGGCGGGTCTGTTAGCTCCTCACTGGGTCCAGAGTGTGGGGTGCCCCTCCATTCACTTTGCAGAGGGGCACCTGCAAGATTTGTGATGCTACTATTGAGGCCACTCTGACTGAGTATGAATCCAAGTTCCTACAAAAAACATTTACCATAATTGTACATGGATATAAATGTTACATTGCTAAATGTACCCAAGTATACAGTAATTGGCACTGCTAAATTTGGCAAAAATTTATTTTTCTTTTTTAATTTTGCACAACTTAGATAGTTTTATACATCAAGTCATCACCCCCCTATAAGTGCAAAAAAGGGACTGATGCAGGCATCATGTGTAAGTATGGGAAAGGCATTGTCAAACTATGTGTGCTTACACCATTTGGTATGCACAGGTTCCTGGAAGTATCCATCCAAAGATGTCATATCTGCAGAAATATCTCCATATGTAAAAAAAGATCCAGAATCAGACTCTTGATAATTGTATTAAGCAGGAAATATAAAGTCGGATAGTTGCTAAGCAGTACAAAGAAAAAGCATTTTCTGCAAAAGGATATTATAAGAAAAACATAATAAATTGTATTAACTAGTGTTATAACAGCAATGGGTTCCCAGGGGCTGTATAATGAAGGCGTGTGCTAACACAGGGTGCCTATTTTGCATGATTCCTCTTTCTATCTTATGTACTGCATACCTGAAATACCCACACCTGGATGATTTCTTGCATACAATAAAATCATTCTAAAATTTGAAACGTGTTACCAATCAATTTGAAATAAGTAGTCAATTACACATACTGCAGAAACAGTGCCTTTGCAATTATACAAGAACCTGTTGATTTTCAAGTACTCAATTTGACTACATTACAGCAGATAATTTCTCCGAGATTTTGAATATTTTTACAGAATCGCACTGTATAACTTTACACTCCAGTACTTCTTCAAATGAGTTTTTTACTTTTTTTAACAGAAGTTTCAAATTCAAAGTCTTTCAAGTAATCAATTGAAGGTTCAATAGACGAGAAATGAAACCTCACTGTCTCACTTTCAAGTAGATTTCAATTAAGAAGAGGAACCATACTAAATAGGAAGCAACAATGACTGGCACTAACCTAATTCTTAAAATATCTTTTTCCAGCCCTCGAAATTGTCTTCTTTGAAACTAATTATTGTTACCACCTTTTATTTTCATGGTCATTAAAATATTTGGGACATTTAGGAAGTACATACCATCAACAATATTCAGTCTGCTCCTCATATTAAATATTACATTTTTGGGAAATGCCAGACTTCAAGATCCATTAAAACCTAGCCACAATCAATGAAAACTGTACTGTAAGCACTAATTATGGGTTTGATTTCCTGTGTCATTGGTACCGTAAGGTATCTTGGAATCAAGGTCACATAAGTGGGTTCCAGAATAAACTCTGCTTTAGTTTTGAGGGAGGTGCTCGGTCTTTTTTTAAATGTTGTACCTTGAGGGCCTTTTTTGTCTTAATTTTCCCTTAAAGGCATACCCATATTAGTCCACGTCCGATCAAGGTCATAGCTGTGCATTAATCTATGTATAAAGCAACACTACATTTATGAATCCTCTTGAGTCCCCCCCAGATGAGGGAGCAAACAGATGAGGAACTGCTATGTCAAGTCAAGTCAAGTCAAAGATAGCTTTATTCGATAACCGGTATTTTAAAAGCAAAAACAATCATACAATCATCAATAAAAATACGAGTTATCAGATAAGCAACAATTAAAAGAAAATATGCAGTCCATAAAAACAATCAATTCATATTTCCAGATGGTAATGGGGGCAAATTGTTACAAATAAATCTTGGTACAACAATAAAATTAATTTGATTCAAGCTTATATTCATAATGGTATATAAACTGACAGTGCAATAAAAATAAACAGACCAATTGGCCACAGGATAATAAGAATATAGAGACATGATAATTCATTAAAGTGTCACACGTAGGGATTTAAACCTTACTATCCAAGCGCAGCCAGGGTACTTGGCCACGCCACAGGCAAAGAGGGTCCTTGCGTCCGATTTCAGAATGCGCAAAGCAACACTATGTTCATGGGTGCTCAGTTGGCTACAGATTGGTTCGAGCCATCTTCTTCTAGCCTTCTCATAAGCGGGGCAAGCAAACATGAGATGGGCCACACTTTCAGTTGGTGCCTTACAGCAGGGGCGGTTCGCTGTTGTCTGATGTGGGGCACTCCACTTTACAGTTAGCTCTCGTACCGGAAGTGAGCCTATCCTAAACTGAATATAAAGTGCCCGGTCTCGCGGCGTCTGGATAAAATCTAAATAAGGTTCTAAAAGTATGCGCTGCTTGTGAAGATAAAATTCTTCTGTGAGCCTTCCTAATCTCAAATTGCTAAGCTCTTGGGCATCTACCCATGCCCAATATCGCTCTTTGAGCTCAGTCTTGCTAGGTGGGGTTTGGGTATCCCACGACTCCTTTAGGCCAAGCGCAAAAAGTGTTTTTTTTAGATTAAGCAACCAACTGATTCTTTGGTTGCCATCTAGGGCCGTCAATTCTGTGAGCGCAGAGGCGTAGCTGGCAAGCTCGGGGGTCCGTTGCAGGCGGGTCCAAAATAACAAGGGCCGCAGCATGGCTATGTCTTTAAAAGAGCACCTACCCATGTCGCTCATCAGGGGTTTTAGTGGTACCTTGCTGGGGAGCATCACTAGGTCTCTTAAGAATTTGTGTTCAGATCTATTAATTCCATCTACATTGTTGAAACACCATAATTCGGCACCATAAAGGGCTGAACTAACTGCTTTTCCTGCATAGATCGTAAGAACAGGAGCCACAGGTCTGCTCTGCAAGGAGTGATGTTCTCTGTCTAATGCTCCTGCCACACGTTTGTGGCTCAGAAGCATTTTGTCGATGTGATGCCGCCAATGCATTTTCTCAGCGAGCCGGATGCCTAGATAATCGAACATTGTGACTCGCTCTAAGCGGGTTCCATCTAAAGTAAAATTACCTGTATATGGCCTATAGGGGTTAAACACCACAAGCTTGGTTTTGGAGCTGTTAACAATCAGCCCCATAGACTCACAGAAAAGATGGAATCTATTTAGGAGCTTTTGGAGCCCAGCCGGTGTCTTAGACATAAGGAGAGTGTCATCCGCGAAGAGCAGAGTAGGAACTCTCCTACCAGGGAAGGCGCATCAGATGGAAATTCTTGAAGAAAGCTAACCACCCCGTTCATATATAAGGAGAACAGGGTGGGCGCCATTACACACCCTGGCGTACTCCTCTGTTTACAGGGATCCTATCTGTCTTCTGGTCTTGGGCCCCCCACCTCACGTGGGCATAATTGCCCTTGTGAAGGCGAATCAACAGATTCAGAACCATCGGTGGGATCCCCATATCATCTAGTAGGTGCCACATCCGCTCACGGGGCACTAGGTCAAAGGCAGTCTTTAGATCGATAAAGGTCAAATAAAGACTGCCCTTGCCTATTAGAACGACCTTCCAGTAAATAAAAAGCAATCTAAATGCTTGGTCCACCGTCCCTGCACAGGCCCTTAAACCCGCTTGGTACGGGGAGAGGAAATTCTTATCATCCACCCAGTGGTGAATTCTCTGAAGCCGCACCCTGCCAACTACTTTCTGCATAGCATCAACAAACTGATTGGGCTGTAGTTGGCAGGGTCATCCCTTGCGCCTTTTTTGAAAATAGGTACCACCTCTGCACCTTTCCATGAATCAGGTACTGCACTACCCTTTGCGATAGAATTGATTAAAAGCGTAATATAGTTTGCCCAATTGGGGGGTCTGCAAAAAAAAGATCTCTTAATTTCTTAATAGGAGGTATATTTAACAATGGGACACCCCACTTGGCATCATCTTCCTCTGCCACCAGCAGATCTTCAGAGCTTAATGGCTCAAAGGTACAATTAAAATCCCCAGCAATCATAACATATCAATCTGATGGACAATTGGATAACTCCTATTCCAGTGACATGACAATATTTGATACTTTGCCCCGGGGGTCCCACTTACATAAACATTAAACAGCTCAAAAGTTTCACCTCCTCTACAACCCTTGATCGAGAGCCACATAATATCCGGGCTCACACATTGGAGTTCAGTGATTTTACAACCCATATCGATCTTGGCCCAAACCATGAGACCTCCCCCTCCCCATGTAAACGGCAGAAGTAAAGAAACAAATATAACCAGACTTATATAATGGAACTAGTCTCCATGTTTCTTGGAATATACCGATGTGATGTTCCTCAATCAAATCATTCCAATCAGGTAGGAACATTTTGTTTTGGAGACCTGCCACGTTTCAGGAAAGGATTTTAAGCTGGGAAGTTGGAATTCCAACACAAAGGGGTTTGTTGGGCAAAGGGGGGTAGAACAGAAGGTGTGACAGAGGTATTGACAATTGCTGCAGCCCCATGATCCAACGCGCTACAATCAGGATGGCTACTGTGTCTATTAGGTATTACCCAGGTTTGAGATTGTTCAGGGAAGGTACATGATTGGATAATGCTAGGGGCGCTTTGGATGTTAGTGGTTAGGGTGGGTTCTAATTCCTGCCGGGCTGTGAATCATGACATAGTCAATCAACTGCCTCAAGTAAAGGTCCTCTAAGTGAGGGCAATGGTATCACATTATCATAAGCCCTTGCTGCAGCGATTGTTGGAAAGTGCCTAATCTGGATGGATGAGGAGTCCGGGGGGCAGGACCTGAACTCTAATGCCAAAAGATTTTCCGCCAGGTCAGGGCTGGTCAGGGTAAGTTCGATGCAGTCCATGGGTTTGCTGCTGGACATGCATCTCCATGCCATAATTATATCTTCTCTAATCAGCGAGCGGCAACCCCAAATGTGACGTAACCAATGTATGGATTTATTTTTCAAGGATTCATCATTCTCATATCTACTGCTAGAGGCAATTTTGAGAACATTAACCAAGAAAACCGTCTGTACCTGTATAGGAGAACAAGTGGATTACTAATTCTGTCGGGCTTGAGCATTGCTACCCATGAATGGGTCTATTAAAACATTGGTAGACCTTTTATGATTTGCGGTAACTTGAGAATAAAGTTGCTTTTGCTAAGTGTTACAGGAATGAACTTCAAGGGGGCCTGTCTGCTTGAGAGTCGCAGACATAGTGGCTCGTCGAGATGGAACTACAGGAGCGTGTGACTGGCCACTACTTGTAAAATCCCCTATTTTAGATAACTGTTTTAAATTATGTAGTGGGGGGACTGCTGGTGTATGCAGTGTGCTGTTAAGAACTAGCATTTTGACGGTGCCCACAAACTCCTCAATCATCACCTTCAATGACTCAACATCCTCCTTAATTGAGATAACAGTCTGGAGAAGAGTCTGAGGTGGAACAGAACAAGTGGAAGCTATCTCAATTGGGCTCTTCTCTCAGGTTGGAATGGGCTATAGGGGTTGCACTTCCACACAGGAGTCAGGCTCCCCAGCCAGTGCTGCAATTCGTTTCGTGCAAATAATTAAAGGCTCAAGGTGGCCTACGGCGTCATGAGCGGGAAGTAAGGGCAATTGAGGAGGAGTGTCGGTCAACGAGTGTGGCTCGGGGCCCAATAGTGTAGTTTCGTAACTGCTCCCTGCACCTTTACGTAAAGATTTTTGGAACATTGGAGGGACAATAGTTGCATGCGGGGGGATAGAATCCTTATCAGGTATGGGGTTAACATAATAAGAGCGGGATGGTAATTCAACTCCTAAAAGCCCTTCGCATTCCGTAATAAGATTATCAATTCTATTCATAACACAAGTGTTGGTAACAGTTGCACTCTTTGCTGCTTTCCTTGCCGTTTTCCCCTTGCCTACCCCGATAGCAGGGCCGATTGCCCCCCGTACTCTCCATAGTTTTCCTTTTGCCCATTCCTACCACGAAAATAACTACTTTAGGTCAATAGCAAGTTCCACAGCAAGTACACAAATGGGATATTTATGCCAACAAGGAGGAAAACAAGGGGTTTGGAACATCAATCCCCCTATGCTGAGTATAGTCGACTTTAGAACACCCAAAGAGAAGTGATTAACAAGCAATTAAAAATGAATTGCAAAACCTTGCCTCAACACAGTACCTTAAAAATTACTTCAGAGGGTCTTTATGAGAAATGTGTCCCAAAAGTAAAACGAAAGGGGACTGGCCCTGCCTCTTCCTGGCGATGACGGGCTAGGACGGGCCCGCCCTTGGCCCGGGTGTGGCCCGCGCGCATCCCACGCCGTAGTGGGAGAGGCAGCACTTTAAGCGCGATGGCAACGCTTCCCCCTCACTAGCGGCAGCTGTGGGCATCGCACTGGTCTCTATGACTTGCAGTCCCCTTTGCTGATGGCGCTGCAAGGAGAGATAGCCTCGTCGTGCCTTAGGACTCCAGTCCCACCAGGGCTAGGAATCAGGTGTAGGAGACCCCCCTGGGCTGTGGAGTGCTCAATTCAGGAATGCAAAAGCAGAATGAGGCCCCGCGCTGCGGGGGTAGAGGCAGCGCTTTAAGTGCAATGGCAACGCCTCCCCCTCACTAGCGGCAGCTGTGGGCGTCGCACTGGTCTCTGGGACTTGCAGTGCCCTTTGCTGATGGCGCTGCGAGGAGAGATAGCTGCATCATGCCCTGGGACTCCAGTCCCACCAGGGCTAAGAGTCAGGTGTAGGAGACCCCCCTTGGGCTGTGGAGCACTCAATTCAGGAGTGCAAAACAGAATGATGTCCAATTCTTGTTAGATTGACAAAATATAGGAGGGCTTCTCATCACACAATTTATCTAGGGCAGTTAAACCAAACACTATGCTCACATATGGATTGGGCTACAAACCTGAAAAATCTGTTGTAAATCCAAAACAGTCACTATTCATTGTAGCTGTAGGTAAACATCATTTCGGTCAAATCCTTCTACTTTCTTAAATTCATCCTAAGTGGGTGAATGAAAAGTAAGACAACCTTCTTAAGAGCTACTGAAAAGTCAAATGCTAAAAGAACCTCTTAGTAGAGAGCGTGGTTGCAAACATTCACTTTTAAAAATCGATGATTATGACCACTTGGTTCAACTTCTAATGACTACATATTTAAAAAGCAATTTCTGTACTAATTATTTTGAGATCAAAGTTTGAAGTACTGGGTATTTTAGACCCAGCGGTGCAGGGGCACACACCCTATGACTTCTGGGTTCACCCTGTTCCAGACCTACAGAAACACAGAGTCTTCTGGGTGAAGTCAAAGATCGTTTATTGGCTGCAGACCAATTACAGTTATCCTAGAAGTACAACAGCGTGAATGTTCTCAGGAGACTGCTGAAAATCATAGAAACGGACTTCATCTTAAATAAGCTTTTCCCTGCCTCAAGCATACATTCCTAAGTTTTATGATACGGTAATAAACAAGTGTACATTACAAAGAAAAGGCAGAGTCATGATGACCATCCCACATTCCAGTTCGGCCAGCCCACAATGATTTACACAGTAAGGTTCAGATCCCACATTTGATATCAATAGGCCCCAATAAAACACGGGCAGCTCCTGTTTTGGGAAACAAGTCATAAAGCAGGAACAGTCAGGTGTGAAAGAGATTAGCCGGAGGCTCGTGTAGAATGAAAGGGTTTTATGATGGGTCAAACCCTGATGCTAATCACAGGTGGATGGAGGAAGGGGAGCTCGTGAGACCAGTTTGACCTGGGGCAGCAGAGCCAGCTGCCCAGGTCACAGAGAAGTCACGGGAAAGCACATGTATTGTGAGGCCCGTATTTGCTCAATTATAGCCTAGGTGAGGGCAATGACAAGATGGCCACCGCTTCCAAAATGGAACCCGCGTAGTGCAGCAGAATAACGTGTACACAGTGCATTCATAGCTAGAACGATATATAAAGCACTCGTACATGCCGCATTAATCATTTGCGGTTTGCTAATACCAGATAAACAGGGGTAGGGCCCTGTCTCCTACGCGGTGACAGAGATTAAAGTACGACAGACCCTCCTTTTGCCCTTACATAGGCAATCACTATACTCATCTTAATCCGAGTCCAGGTCGATGTTCACGAAGTCATGGAGATGTTGCTGTAGCATCATCCTATTACTTAGCTCGTCCCTCGATACAGGTTTCCTTACACATAAGGTAGCACAGAGGCCACATATCGCAGGAGCACACTGTATGCACAGACAGAGAAGGAAAAGAATGGCTAAGATCATTCCAATGACCATCAGAACTTTCCAACCCCAGGCAGATATTAATTCCCAGAACCACCCCACCAGTGACCAATCTCCTTTATCCACGTGTATGGATTCAGATATTTTATGGAATTTGGAGATGGCTTGATAGACTGTTGGAGCGTTATCTGGTATGAAAATGCAGCAACTAGATTGGATAACCTTACATACCCCACCGCGGTCTGCAAGAATAACGTCTAGAACCATGCGGTTCTGTAAAGTCATAAGGCGATCCGCTTGGAGCTCAGCGGTCAGATTACCAAGGGCACCAGCCGTCACATTGACAGTGGATTCAACCAAACGTGTCAGTTGTCTCAGGTTCCTACTATTCACCATAGGTCCCCAAAACGGCAGGAAACCCAAAAAGAAGTCTCCCGCTTCTTGACCGGCAGTATCCTCCTTACTAATCACACCTCTCACAACTCTGGTCTTGTGATAATCAGAGGCAGCAGTAAATGTAGGCGGTAGCAGATTTGCAATATAACACGTGCCCGAGAAATCAAGGGGCAGCCATGTATATGCTCGGTCATTCCAGATGAAATATGTGCCCTTGGCAGCCAAAAACGCAGGGGAGAACTGTGACGGGAAAGTGTACGTTTCAGTACAGTCACTTCTTCCCAGTTGAGCTCTAGGATTCTCACCATTACCCTGTAAGCAGAACCGACCTATGTGGGGTACGACCCAGATTGGGGATGAGATTTTTCGCTGTCTTTCACCCAGACTAATACTATACCCCGTTGCGTTCCATCCTACATAAGGTCTCAATTCTTCTTTGGGAATGGATGAGTATGCATCAATATCCCTACTCATATCGGCAACTCCTTTCATCAAAGCCTTATTATTGGTGATAGGTCTGATGGAACGCGGTTGGCGAGGGGAGTACGTATCTAGAGCATAGAGAAACATGGTCTGGAATGCCCATGACGATCCATTGTAACTAAATGGCAGCACCAAATAGGGGATACCTTTGTTAATGGTATGTGGCATTAACCCACACACCCAGCAATTGGTTGTGTTCATTACTAGTTGGTGCTGGTGCAAAAGCTGGATAAACGAGTTATTTACGAACTCGGATCGTCTGGTCTGTTCGTGCTCAGGCAGAGGGTGAAAAGAGTGAGAGGAGGCAGTAGAAAGAGGTATAGGCTGTACAGTGGGCGCAATGGTCTTTTGAGAGGAGAAAAACACAAATCCTACGATGAACATTATTATACTACACAGCGTAAATAGGCACAGAAATACAAAACATTTACTTTTTACAATTCTACACATCCTTGCTTTAGAGTTTATGTCCTCAACGGGTCTCTCCATCTTGAAAAACTCCATCCTCTAAACGGGCCGCTCGCGGCGGATGAGTTTCTTCTGCTAAGGAGTACGCCTGTCAGTCCAGGGAAACGCCCTAGACCAACCAGAACCGTTGACCTAACGTCTTCGGCCTGTACCCCAAAGTCTTGGCACCGCGACCCTGCGGCTGAACCCGGATGGTGGTTCGAAAAACAAAAATCAAGAAAGTCCTTCAGATGGGAGAGCCAGAAATGTCAAAAAAAAAAAAAAGAATAGTAAAGCAATCTTTATTTGTCCATAGGCCTTGGTCTCAAATTATAGCGGAGACGGCCAGGTGCTGTTTGGTCTTGGAACAAAAGTTCAGGCTCTGTGGTGTCCAGTCGATTTGATGGTGGCACAGCTTCTTGCAGAATATTGTCACTCTCTTGGTCTGAAGCTGTGTCTCTTATGCGTGCGTCACTGAATGGTACAAAACGAGGTACAATGTCTGCCTCAGAGTCGGCGATACCCTCCTGGACCCACCGGTCATATGGCAGGGGCAAGGGGACTACTTTGCAGTGGGTACCATGGATCCAGTGCTTCTTCCCTTTTACTCGCACCGCTGATCTCGTTGATAAAAGCACAAGGTGAGGGCCGATCCAGCGAGGCTCGTCGTTGCTCTTGCGCTGGAAATTTCGGACCAGGACCCACGAGCCAGGGTTGATAGGGTGTCCAGGAGGTTCAGAAGCTTGGGGAAGAGTATCATGTACCTGTTGGTGCAAAACACGCAGTTTAACAGTCAAATCATACAGGTAATCGAGTAGTACTGGATGCTCAATCTCACTAAATTTCGTAGGCCTCGGTACACCCCATACGTTGGCCGGGCGGCCAAAAACCACTTCGTAAGGACTAAGTCCCACTCGTGAGTGTATGGTCATTCTGGTGGACAGGAGTGCTAAAGGCAGAGCATCAGGCCATTTAAGACCGGTGCTCGCCTGAATTTTGGCCAGCCTGAGCTTTAAGGCTCCATTGTAGCGCTCTACTAGTCCAGCTGATTGGGGGTGATTTGCAGCGTGGAACTTTTGCTTTATGCCTAAACCTTCACATACATTCTTCATCACTTTACCCACGAACTCACTTCCATTATCACACCACACCATTCTTGGCATTCCAAACCTAGGGAAGAATTCTTTCACAAGGGCTTTGGCTGTGGATAGGGCAGTGTTATCTTTCAGAGGATAGGCCTCTATCCATTTTGAGAAAGCACAAACAACCACCAGTACATATTTCAGGTTGTTGCATCTTTCCATGTGAATAAAGTCCAGCTGCAAAACTTCGAATGGACATGATGGGGGTGCAAAGTGACCAGCTGGAGTTGGGGTTCCCCTACCAGGGTTGTACTTCAAGCATACCATGCAATTTTTGACCACATTCTCTGCACACTTGGGAATTCCAGCATTCTGCCATACTGGAGCCAACAACTTACAAATTCCTTTCGTACTGATATGTGCCATTCCATGTGCCATAGTAACCACTGGGAGCACATATGCGTCAGGTAACAACCATCGCCTATGTTCTGTCAGATCAATCCAACAAACATTCTCATCCAACTTACCCATACTTTCTCTCCACTTGCTTAACTCTTTCTCTGTGGCCTCAGCTTGAAGCGACTTCACACTCTCTATTGTGTTCTCACACATTCCAACATTATCTACCCATCTTGCTGGGCCTGCAACATACATTCTAGTCTTCACATTCTGTGCTGTTTCTTTCGCGGTCTCATCAGCAAACGCATTCCCACGTCCAACATCATCTGTAACTTTCCTGTGCGCACTGCATTTCATGATCGCAACTTGCAACGGTAGGGTCAGCGACTCAAGGAGATCATTCACCAACTTGCCATTCTGAATTTTAGCTCCATGCAACGTCAGAAACCCACGCTCTTTCCACAGTCGCCCAAAATTATGAGCCACGCCAAAGGCGTACTGGCTATCTGTGTAAATATTCACTCTCATTCCTTCAGACAACACGCACGCTCTCGTGAGGGCGATTAATTCTGCTGCTTGGGCCGAATTATGTGGCTCTCGTGCAGTTTCCACGACCGTGTGTAAAGTCGTGATAGCATATGCAGCAGTCGTGTCACCATTAGGGAGCTTGAAACACGAACCATCCACCCATAAAGTGCCATCACACTCAGTCAGGGGAGTATCTTTTAGATCTACTCTCCCTTTCGTCTCTTCTTCTGTTCTGAACAGACAGTCATGTTGCTCAATCTCATCTGAGTCTGCTGGAATTGGCAATAACGTAGCTGGATTCAGCGTATTGCATCTCTTTATGTGTATGTGATTTGCTAACAGTGTAAGCTCATAGCCTGATAATCGCGCACTAGTCAAGTGTTGTGTCTTGGTCCTATTTAATAATGTGTCTACAGCATGTGGAACCATAACGATCAGTGTGTTGTCCATTACCAAACCAGCAGATTGTCGGATAGACATTGCTGCAGCAGCTGTCGCTCTCAGACAGCTTGGCAATGCCCTCGCTACAGGGTCCAAGGTTGATGAAAAATATGCGCATGGGCGCGGTCTGTCGCCAAAGGGCTGTGTTAACACTGACAACGCACATCCATCTTTCTCGTGAACATACAACGTAAAAGGTTTGCTGTAGTCAGGAGTACCCAACACAGGAGCTGAGCACAATGCATTGCGCAATTCCACAAAACTTTTCTGGCACTCTTCAGACCATGGGATAGGATTCGGTGTGTCTTTGCATGTTAAGGCTAACAAAGGTTTTGCCAACAAGGAAAAATTAGGAATCCAATGCCTACAGTATGAGGTAATGCCCAAGAAAGCACGTACTTCTCTCTGTGTTCTTGGCACACTCAACTGTGCAATGGCTTGAATTCTTCCTGGGGTCAGTTTCCTTCCCTCCTTCGACAAGAGATGACCTAAGTAGGTCACTTCTTGTCGACAATATTGCAGCCTAGAGAGAGACACTTTGTGATGGAAAGCAGATAAATGGCGCAACAATGACAATGTGGCTTCTTTACAGATCTGTTCAGTATCCGCGGCGATTAGTAAATCGTCCACGTATTGAATCAGAATAGCGCCACTAGGTAAAACAAGTGCATCAAGCTGCGCTTTCAAAGCTTGACTGTATATGGATGGACTCTCACAGTAGCCCTGGGGAGCGCGTTTGAAGCGGAAGCTTCGGCCTCCCAAACTAAAGCCAAAAATATCTCTGCTCTCCTTTGCAATTGGGATGCTAAAGAAAGCATTCTTTAAATCGATCACTGAAAACCATGCAGCAGAGGCTGGAATCATCGTTAACAAGGCAGTTATATCAGGGACAACCGGAAACTGTGGCACAACAATCTTATTAACCTCTCTAAGATCAATCACAAATTTGTAAACAGGTGGCTGTGAAGGGTCCGTTCGTTTTAAGACAGGTAAAATCGGACTATTGCAAACGTTGCCTCTTGTCTCTTCAATCACACCCTTATTAATCAAGTCGCTGACAATGTCTAACAATGCTTTCTGGCCTTCATTAGAGATCTTGTACTGTGGAATACGTGGCAGTCTGACATTAGCCTTTAAAGTCACCACGTATGGCGGTATCTTCAAGAGGCCCACATCATTGGGACCAGTAGCCCAAAGGGCATCCGGTAGGGATGACAATTCAGGTGGCATTGTATTTTTAGACAAGTACATTGGGGAAATCACTTTCTTGCCTAATGTAAGCTGTACTCCTGAAGGAGAACAATACAGTGTAGCGTGCAATCTTTTCAACAAATCTAATCCTAGCAAATTCTCACCACAACCTGTTGTCAAAATCAGGGGTGCTTTCAGCTCGCAAGGCCCAATAGAAAGTGACATGGGACTAGAGATCGGGTTCCTAACCGGGGCGCCAGAAAAACCTACTGAAACATTTATATCGCCAGACAAAGGTGCGCCAGGGAGTTTTGAATGCATGATTGAACTCTTTGCAGCACCAGTGTCTAGCAGAAAGGGCTCCGTTACATTTGCTGTAGTCACCTCAACATACGGTCCACTCTGATCCACTGGCACTGAAACAACTCCCTCTCTCTGTCTACGGCTGTCCTAGTAATCATTACTTTCTGCATCACCGTCCTCTGCATAATAATCATTATTATAATACTGAGCCGTATTACTAGTCGCATTGGCTTGCTGATCAAAGCTATTAATGGCGCTTTGGGGCGGAAGAGGACGCGCGTTCTAGGGAACACTTCCACGCCCTCTGCCTCTAGGAGCTTGCTGACCACCCCTACCTCTTGCGCTATACGCATTACCGTTCCGCTGCATTAATTTAGGGCAACTATATTTAAAATGACCTTCCTCTTTGCAGTATGAACATTGGTTGGGACCTACAGGGACACGTGGTTGATAATACCCATTCATTTGCTGATTGTTCTGAAATTGTTGGGGTTGGTGATAAACACCTTGGGTTGCCTATAATTATTCCGACCTCCACGTGGCGGATAGGCCTGCTGCAAAAGCACCTTCGTCTTTAGTTCCTTCGTTTTCTTTTCTGTTCTATCTTTTTCGTCTTTATCTCTGTTTTCATAATACTGTGCAGTAGCCAGTATTTGCGCTGAAGAGGAAACAGCCCAAGAACTTTCTGAATCTTTTAACTTTTTACACAGGTCAGGAAGTAGATTCTGCACAAACTTATCCACAAATAACCGTTGGCCACCCTCAGTACTCATATCTTGCCCACTGTGGTCAACAAACGTTTCTTCAAACCTAGTAAAGAAGTCTGACACTGTCTCATCTTTCTTCTGCTTGCATGCAGATAACTTGTCCCAATTTACGCGCATCGCGGGCATTAATGTCTTCATATACGTGATGATTCTACCAGGCAGTTCTGCTACTAAAGGCTCAGGTTTCGCACCACCAGTTTGTCTAGCATCAGCAGCGATGATGTTAGCCCATGTGTCTCCTAGTTCTGCAGCATGATCCGTATTACGTATTGATCCCCACAAAGGCTGTGGAACCACATTCCCAAACAGCATATCTACATCAGCCAGATTCATTACACAAGATTCTGCAGTCTGTGACAACTCCTTATAATAACCAGTAGGGTTTTTACGGGGATCAGGCAATGACTGCTTGAGTGCTAACACCTCAGATCTTTTCCATGGAACATGTACCCAAATACGCTGGAAATGTGCTACGACAGGTGGATTAGCATTTGCATCAGCGGGTCTCCAAACTGGGGGAACCTCACGCATCGGATATTGGCGTGCTTTTACCCTCTTTCCCACAGAGACATCAGGTTCAAACAACGACTGTTGACAGTCATCATTCCTGAAGGACAATACAACCGCAACTGCTTTATCTACCTCGCGATCCACAATTATACCAGTTCCAAAGTCAAACCTCACTCTACACAACTCCTGCGGGCTCGGGTCTTTACCACTATCCTCCAATTCTTCACAGAGAATTTCGCACATTTTCTCAAACACATATCTCTGTTTTGGGGCATCCCACTGATGGAAAACGTTGACAACTGATTCCACATCATACAGTGAAGGGAAAACAATCCATCTACGCGCCATGCTATCTATTACCTTTTTCTCATCAGGGTTAGGCAATTGACTACGCAGTTGCTTACGCTTCAAACCAGGAGTCGCACCAGATGACTCAAAGAGAGGCGACATTAATGTAGTAACCACATTAGCTAAGCGCTGTCGCGCTGAAGGAGAAGCTGAGGCGAAAACGGGGGGATAAACAGAGGGAAGAAAAGAGGATGCAGAAACAGGTACTGGAGTGGTGGAAGGAAGAGTGTCAGGGGAGGCAGCTGCTGAATTAGGCAAAGTCGCAGGAAGCGCGGGGGCAGTCGGGAACACAACTGGCGGCCCTTGAGAGGGCTGCGCTATATGAACAAGAGCCGGCTGCGCAGCAGCTGGCGGTAGCGGCAAGGCTTGCAGTATATTAACTGGAGGTGGCATATTCACAAGCTGGGGAGGTGCCGTGGCATTTTGAGCATACGGGGGTGGTGAACTCAACAAATGCGACATCAGGGGATCTTTCTCTTTTTCTTCTAACTCATTCTGCTTAGATTGTGGTAAGGCTGGGTAACTTTTGTCGATCCCTAACTTATGCTGCCTGTGCAATTGCTCATTCATCTGCTCCTCCTCAATCAATCAATCAATCAATCAGTGACATTTATAGAGCGCACTACATACCCGTAGGGTCTCAAGGCGCTGGGGGTGGGGGGGTGCCGCTACTGCTCGAACAGCCATGTCTTCAGCTTCTTCCTGAAGGAGAGGTGGTCTTGGGTCAGGCGCAGGTCGGTCGGGAGGGAGTTCCAGGTCTTGGCGGCCAGGTAGGAGAAGGACCTTCCTCCTGTAGTCGCTCATTATCTTTAAATTGTACAGCTGCTTGCATTACTGTCATACCTCTTTCCCTTTTATTCTTTTTCGCTAGCTTAATTTCCTTCTGTTTGGCTTCCTTTCGCCATAAGCGGAAAGAGTCAAACATCGCCGGCCAGGCTTTCTTTTTGAACAATTTAATTTCCAAATTATCTAAAATATCGGTATCGAAACTACCATTTTGGGGCCATTTTAAAACACCGTCTTTCCTGGTGTAGTGGATCCATACTTCGTTATATGCAATGGGGCCTACGCCATGTTTTACATAGAGCTCATAAGTTGGAGTTCCAACCGGAGGGACCGGGCATGATTCCTCCAGCTGGAAATCTTTTCCACAACCCAAACAGAATAATCTACCAAATATTCTAGAACCAGGCATCTTTGCTCACTAGTCTAGATCCAAACGTCAAAGGATTATCAATTACGATAGTCTCGTGAATACACGAGTCCTCTGGCTTTGGCGTTTGCAAACTCCAAATTACCAAATCAAACGATCCCGAGGGATACCAAAACAAATGGGAGACGCTCCACTTATACTTAACTGAATATTGCTGATCGATGGCGTCACCAGAAGACTCTCTCGATTGTTTTGCTCTCTCAAAACTCGTCAAGGGTCCAAAACAGGTAGATTAATCAGGGCAGCAGTCCTTCGTAGCCGTCGGGACGCGGAGAACCTCGCAGAAAAGACTTTCGGACCACGTCGACATGCAGGGGTCGATGAAGTGGCGGCCTTCCTCCGGAATTTCCACACGAAGCTCCTCACGAACCTCTGGCTTGGACTGGTACCGCTGAAATCGTCCCGAGTTGGGCGCCAAACTGAAGTACTGGGTATTTTAGACCCAGCGGTGCAGGGGCACACACCCTATGACTTCTGGGTTCACCCTGTTCCAGACCTACAGAAACACAGAGTCTTCTGGGTGAAGTCAAAGATCGTTTATTGGCTGCAGACCAATTACAGGTATCCTAGAAGTACAACAGCGTGTATGTTCTCAGGAGACTGCTGAAAATCATAGAAACGGACTTCATCTTAAATACGCTTTTCCCTGCCTCAAGCATACATTCCTAAGTTTTATGATACGGTAATAAACAAGTGTACATTACAAAGAAAAGGCAGAGTCATGATGACCATCCCACATTCCAGTTCGGCCAGCCCACAATGATTTACACAGTAAGGTTCAGATCCCACATTTGATATCAATAGGCCCCAATAAAACACGGGCAGCTCCTGTTTTGGGAAACAAGTCATAAAGCAGGAACAGTCAGGTGTGAAAGAGATTAGCCGGAGGCTCGTGTAGAATGAAAGGGTTTTATGATGGGTCAAACCCTGATGCTAATCACAGGTGGACGGAGGAAGGGGAGCTCGTGAGACCAGTTTGACCTGGGGCAGCAGAGCCAGCTGCCCAGGTCACAGAGAAGTCACGGGAAAGCACATGTATTGTGAGGCCCGTATTTGCTCCATTATAGCCTATGTGAGGGCAATGACAAGATGGCCACCGCTTCCAAAATGGAACCCGCGTAGTGCAGCAGAATAACGTGTACACAGTGCATTCATAGCTAGAACGATATATAAAGCACTCGTACGTGCCGCATTAATCATTTGCGGTTTGCTAATACCAGATAAACAGGGGTAGGGCCCTGTCTCCTACGCTGTGACAGAGATTAAAGTACGACAAGTTGGCAATATTAATGGAAGTTCAAGAAATTCAAGGGGGCATCACATTGAAATGTGTACATTATTTACCTGTTCTTTCCTCCAAAAAAGCTTTTAAAAAAGTAAATATATCAACCCTATCGTTGTACAAGCTCAATGTGCATAGTTTTTCACAGTGAGATATCTGTCTTGTTCATGACCTTTGATATGTCAAAACCGGTTGCTACGAAACAGGGTATGAAGATGTGATTAATGGTAAAAAGGAGAGGTTGCTAACATGGGATCCTATCCTCAAATATTATGGAACCCCACAATGATTAGGAATTTCCCTGTTTAGCAGAAGTCTACCTTGTCTTCTTTCTCTATTTGCAAATCAACATTTGACCATATATTTGCAGGGTTTATATCACTTAAATAAAACACTTGCATAATTTCAGTATATGTACTTTAAAGTAAGCACATTTCAAACAATATGCACTATCTTAAAAGTAAAATTCTACATTAAAGGGGTGAAAACTTGAAAAATGTATTCACAATCCCGAATATTTTAGCAGTTTCCCAAGAAAACTTTCACTTGTGCAATTGAAATATCATTAAACAGTAACATTCTCAAGGTAGAGTTCTCTCAGTACCTGGCCCTGCCATGGATCTTAAAAACGGAATCCTATCTCCTGCATCTAAATTGGGTACATTAGTGACCGCCTCCATGAGGTAGAAAGTTCTGTATGGCCAAAATAATCTTCTAATTTATCAAAAGGACCTGAATTTGCAGAACGTGATTACAAAGATCGTACTTCTAAACACTCACTTCTCCCCAACAAGTGATTTTTGTCACTCTTGTTACTAAAGAATTACCTATAAAACAAGAAGGCATTTGACACTTCAAAACTGTACATTTTACAAACGTTTAAGTCAAACAACAGTCCAATCAATCTATCTACCTCAAGTTCTAAGTGTTCTGTAGAAAGCCATAGCTGAATTAACCATATTTGTCACACATTCCTGGCATGGAGTTGTTGAAAGAACTATCTGTGGAAGATTTCAAATAAAATATATAAATGTTTGGCTGCATGTGTAGACTGCCCTAAAGTCGCCAGTATAGCCAAATGAATCAATTTTCCACCAAACAGTTGTAACATTAAACCCAATTTATCGTCAAAACGTATTCACAAAATGTTGACCTTCTCTCAGGACAGCTAATCACTTCTCTTACCAAAGCCAGCATTCACTAACTCTGCCATAGCAAGTAACTTGTTGCCACTACTTGTCTTGTTCTGTGGATTGACATTTTGACCATCCTGAAAGATATTGGACTAACATATCAAAGCAAGGTACCTGGCTTTATATTCAATTTCTCTGTGTGCGAAACATCTAATTTTCGGCCCTGACCAAATGAGGCAGGACAGGAGTAATTATATTCCTTTATTGGGAACCTCTAATGATGTACATTTATCAGTCCAAATAATTCCTTCTGAAAACCATTGTGTACACATAGGCATGTGGATGCGCATAAAATGCTATTTCCATGACACACATAATGCAGCCACTGAGAATATTCCCAGAAAAATTGCCTTTCTTCTGATATCTTCACAGCTAATATTATTATTTTTCTTATCACTGTTACATTTTATAAAAGCACCTTTAGTCTTGAAATACATTGCACTGTAACCAAAAATGAAGCACGTGTGGAGTTCTATTTTTCTTCATTTGCAATGTAAATACCTAGTATTTTATCTCCAGCTCACTGTTCCCTTTTCTTGACAGTAAGCTTTAACTTGGTAATCTCACAGGAGGAAAGACAATCTCAGCAAACATGCTCTGACCTTGTGTCTGACCATATTAAGAAATAATACTTAGCCTTGCAATGCAATCCCGCTTTAATAAAGCTACCCAAATCCTCTTGGCTGCCTCTTTGGCAGGCTTGCATCAATCAAACTGCTCAACTTTTGTGTTTGCTAATTCAGTAGGCATCCAGACAAGGATTTCAGTTCTGCATTTTATAGGATAATGAGGCCTTTTACATTATTGTATATTTTTGTTAGTGGGAGGCCTACTAAACTATGCAGCAATGGAGCTTTTGTTCATTTATATTTTGATACTGTTATTTCAAAATGAATCAATGGCATTACATGCTAATGAATGAATGCCAACTACACTTGGGTATTAAATATGTTAATAAGGCTGACATTTATGGGAGGCTACCAAAAAACATCCAACAGTTCGCAGTATAACTGGAGGCATGGTTTTGTTTTGAATTGTAAACAGCTGGGAAGGTATCATGAAGAGCTGCATGGTTTTTTGTGTTTTAAGGGGCTTATATACAAACACTTTGCAACGCCAGTACATCATTTTTTCTCATATTAAAAGTGACGCACCAGCGGCGCAAGGGGCTTGTAAATAAGCGACTAAGGGTCTAACGTTCATACATATAACACTGAGGGCCTTAATTACAAACCCTTTAGGCTGTCAGTGCATCACTTTATGTGACGCACAGATGGCGCAACCTGCTGCCTCACATTTACAAGGACATGTAAAGTAACCCTGCGTGGCTTTTAGTGTCCTTGTAAATATGCCCCCTTTACACACAACACTTTGCATGAAAGGGGGTGCTATGGGTGTTGCTGTGGGTGTTCTCACGCAACACCCATGGCTTCTGCCACATTTCCAGATTTACAAGAAATCGTAAACCTGGAAATGTGTCAGAATGCTACACCTCCCCCGGGGAGGCATAGGGAAATGCAACAAGGAGAAATAGAAATGTTTTCATTTCTCCTCATTTTTTTCCTCTTTCTATGCGTGCTGCATTCTGCAGCACACATAGAACAAGGAAATCACCTCTTGTATTTGTTTATGTGCAGGAATGTGTCCCTTCCTGCACATAAACAATCATTAAAAAAATGGACGTTTTCAACTTCTATGTCTGCTGCATTAAGCAACACACATAGAAGTTCCAAAACACCATTTCAGATTGTTTATGTGCTGGAAGGGATACCTTCCTGCACATAAACAATCCTTCACATTTAATGCAGGTACCCTTGTACTATGGTGCAAGGGTGCCTGCATCGGCACAAGGCAGCCAACTGTGTGCCAGCACAGGGAAGAGCAAAGGGATCCGTCATATCATTGTAGATATGACGCATCCCTGTGCTTCGGAATTAATGCAGCACGGCGCAGCGAAATGGCTTGCTGCACCGTGCTGCGTTAATTCCTTGTAAATGAGGTCCTGAATGTCTCTGAGTTAATAATACATAAAATGCAAACAGCACAAGTAGGAAAAATGAGCAGAGATTGCCTTGTTTCCGGCTTGTTCTGTCTAAAATTCATGCATTAACTCAGATAAATACCACGTTTTGCATTTGCCTTTTACACACCTCCAAAACAAAAACAGTAGCATAGATCTGTGCTGAGCTGGTGCAGCTCCTCATGCTATTGTCCCTGGACTTTTCCCAGGGCCAGCTTTAGCGCCGGCCGGTGTGACAATCACTTTTGGCGCCCACCGTACTCCATAACAGCAGCCGCAGATTCTCTCAGTACCACAGGGCAAAAGTGACCCTCATCTCTTCAGTCATAAGATATTGCTCAACACAGCACCCCCTTGAGGTCAGCGACCCCCTCCACCCTTCAGCGCCCAGTGCAGCCACACCGGTCGCACTGCCCTACAGCTGACTCTGCTCTTACCATGAAGAGAATGTGCTATCTAAGCACATGAACCTATCTAAAAACATCCCCTGAGTTAGTGCATGGGTTGTAGATAGCCCCACTCAGGATGGAAGATCAGCGGTTTCAGAGGTCTGTGTTGTCATGTATTGCCTGGTTCCAAATCACCACATCTTAAATATGTTCTGAATAAAAGATACGGATATTTCCAAGTTTGGACCCTTATTAGAATTAGAATGATGAACCAATTATAGCGACTACTAATTAACTCATCACATTTGTGATGCGTAGAAGACTTCTAGAATGGTCTGCTTGTGAAACTTAAGGATGCTATTTCTTACATAAGAGTTGTGTTCTGCTTGATGTTGTAGCGATCAAAAAGTGTATTGTCAAGTATCCCAAATGGATTTTTGTATTTAACCACAGCAGGGAAGTGCGCACAAACGACACTGACGAAACACAAAAGAAGTCAAGGGCTTCACGTGGGCAACTGGGTTGAACTGAAGTCTGTTTCCTTTGCGCTGTAGGTTGCCTGTCAGTGGAAAATGTGTATATTGTTTTGCATCACTGAACTTTGTATGTGTTCTGTCAATAGTCTGTGCAGTACACATTTAATTATGCCGAATAAAAATATATTGTATTATTCACTTGTGTTATTAATTACCTTTACGTATCAATACATTTATTAGTACTATCCAGGGCACTGTCAGCTTCCCAGTTTCTATTTTGAAAACAAGAAATAAGTAGAGTGTAGATTACTCGATTCAGCTAGTCTATGTCCAAATGATGATGCAAGAAATGTTGTTCTGCTTTTTTTGAGGAACTCTACCAATCATTTGTTTTTTAGTTTCTGTTGACAATGGTGATGGGTGTGCTTCACTTTTTCAGTGTGATGGCAATACTTAAATATCTGTAATATAAAGTTTACATTTGTACTTTTTCCGACCCCTCTCTCTGCACTTTTGAACCAGGCTGTTTATTTTTGCTTGTAGCACCAGGCAGTATTGCACGCGTCACAGTGTTGGGTTGCACATTTAATGCTGAGACTAAGGTGATGAGTGAGTTTCTGCTTGGGGCCCTAGTAAGTCGTCACTGTCATCTTTAGAAAGTGCTCCAACTGCTTGAGGCTAGAATTACACGCCTTACAAAATTCCACAAACTTCTCATTTCAAATCGAATAAATTGTTCTATAGTAAGTTTTTTTGGCCTGTTAAACCCTTATTTTTAGGTCTTGCCTGCGTTGCAGCACATGCGCTGTCGCTTGTGAGATCTATAGTCGTTGGTTTTCTGTCGGGTTTCTTTGGAAGTGGGGTTTGTGACCGCGCTGTCTCCCTTAGGCCCCGCCCGCTTGCGGGATCTATAGTCGTTGGTTTTCTGTCAGGTTTCTTTGGAAGTGGGGTCGGTGACCGCCCTGTCTCCCTTAGGCCCCACCCACTCGCTTAGCATTGCAGGGCATGCGCGGCACATCTCTTCACGTGTGTCCTTGTCTCCAGAACCCCATAGTATAATATAATTATTTTACTGTTAAACTGACATACATGCCAATAAAAAGGAGTTAGAGGCAGGAGCACAACACATTTATTGCAGTTCCGAGCCTCACTTCACACATGGAATAAAGCCGTCTCCTTCAACTACTACAAATAACATCTTGAATCCGCAATTCATGGTAGCGTGTACTCATCACTTTTATTGGGAAGCTTTCTTGTTTCTTTCATATGAAAGAAGACCTCTTCATTTTATAAAGTATGTATTTACAGGGTGGGAGACGGCACTCCGGGGCCACGCCCCTCTGCCTCGTGCGACTTTGGGAACGCCCCATCCCCTGTGTAATCCGTAGGTAGTACGCATCCAGCTTCTCTCAGCTACGCCCCATGTCAGAGCCTGTGAGCGAATTGGGCAAGCTCTTGTCTGAAGTGGGAGGAGTAATGCGGAAGCCAGTGCTTGAAACGGCTGTCAGTCTGTTTGCCTGAAGGGACGCCGCCCTGAACTGCTGAGCTTAGAGAGGTTACTTACGTTCACTTCGCTCTATGGAGCTTTCTATGCATATGTCACACAACTTACAATATCTGGTACAGCTCAATCTGAGCACTCAGTCGTGGATGAGCCACCTGCCAGTACCCCATAGTATAATATCTTTACTTTACTGTTAAACTGATGTACATGCCAATAAAAAGGAGTTAGAGGCAGGAGCATGACACATTTATTGCAGCTCCGAGTCTTGCTTCACAAATGGAATAAAACCATCTCCTTCAACTACTACAAATAACATCTTGAATTCGCACTTCATGGTAGCGTGTACTCGCCACTTTTATTGGGAAGCTTTCTTATTTCTTTCATACGAAAGAAGACCTCTTCATTTTATCATGAATGTATTTTAACCCTAGTTTTATTGTGTTTCATTAGTCAGTAAAATCAGTAGTTTTGAAGTGCTTGCAGAGATATATATTTATCAGCTTATTTATTCTTTCTCTTTCTTGACATAGAAGGGCGTCGTCAAAGATGAAATGGGTGAACCATGGAAGGTAGAAAGGGAATGGGTCGATGGTGTGACACAAAGTAAAGGATTATGACCAGGGGCATAATCATATCATATCAGTTGCCAGCAAGATCACGTTAATGCTAAGATATCTGCACACTGCGCACACACAACGCCATACTCAGAACGCATGCAGCGCCTACAGTCGCTGTAAAAATTTAAAGTGTGCCACCCTAGCCCTAAAGTCAAGTGAGGGGAATAATCATTCAGTTGCCTGCAGGGTTACGGGGTATAAATAGAGAGTTTAAAGTTCCAAATGTGCACATACACACACAGAACCACACTCACAACATGTGCAGTGCCAGCCGCATGAATAATAGTGCTCTCTGCGGCAGCTAGCAGACAGCACAGTGGACCTCTCTCCGGTGCTGGACATGCATAATCTCTGCATGGAGCCTGCTATTAATTTAGAGCGTGATGAAAGAAGCAGTGGTTGGGCTGGAGCTGTTACTTTTCTAGAAAGTCAAAACCTTTATGTTTATTCAAACTGTGTACTACCTCTGTGTCTGCAAAGCCAGCACCAGCCACGTCACATGTTTGCAGAGAGAGTGCGGCTTTTAAATTACTCAAAATAACATGCAATAGACAAAATGAACACACGTCTCATTTTGTTTAGAACAACTACGTAATGTGTCTTACCCTCACTCTCCTGAGGCTTGCCCAATCCCCGGTGCAGGCTGCGGCGGCTTGAGCGTTTTTTTTGTTTTGTTGTTGTTGACCCTCCACTTCTTGGGGACATGTCTGGCATTTTTAGGACATACAGTGGCAAACACGGGGCTATCTGGCCGAACACTGCAGTCAATACTGAACAAGCATTTGCAATGCTTTAGGTCTCGCATTTACACGAGTTTGAGCTATTGACATTGCAAATAACAATAACTTTTTTTTTTATTCGTTTTTAAAACATAAATAAATGACATTGTCATTTACAATACCAATAGCTTAAACTCGTGTAAATGCAAGACCTATTGCATTGCAAATGTTTGTTATTCTCAGCAATTGATTGTCCAACTTCATTCACTGTTAAATTGGAAGTACACTACGGCTACAAATATAGGTGCCGTGAAGGCGTTCCATCTACCAGAGTGTGGAAGGTATTATCTTAGCCATGCTGCCAGAGGAGGGTCTAATCTATTTAAAAAGGGCCTCCTTCCTGCTGGACGTTTTAATCTGTGGCAGCTTCTGCCATCTTCGCAGGCATTTCCTTGCGATGGGGAAAATTGGTCGAGCTTCCAAGTGTGAGTCCATTGATAGTGCCCATGAAACGTGTGCATGACATGCTGGGAATGTTTTTCCAGCAATTCAACAATATCTGAAGGAATTCGGTATGTTACTGCCTGTTTTTTACAGAGTAGAGTTAAATGAAAATGGTGGTACTCTTGCTAGTCTATATTTAATGGACAGCCTCGCACAACTTTTGTAGGAGTCTACACCTCTGCAGGAAATCGGATTCAGAATATAGAGAAAAGTGAATGGGACTTCAACTGTTTTGGCAGAAGTCCTATTACCTCCTCTATTAGAAACAGGATAATTATTTGAGGTGCCTACCTCAACAAATAATTAAAAACTTGTCAGAGCGAACTTTAAAGTCATTATGTTGACCTGAGATCAACCCTGGTGTAGCTATGGCACACAGCAGACAGGCCTGCCTTTAGGAAATGTGCAAAGTACTTATGCAGTACCTAAATATTTATAAAGTCTAAGCATTAAGCAGTAAAAATCCCAAATCAAATTAGACAAGTAGAGTAAAATATATTAAATTAAATGACGAAAGTCCAATAAGGGCAACTGGAGATATGGATTTTTAAAGATTGAGGTGAAAATAGTGCCAACAAGCTCAATCAAGCAGGCAATTCTACTAAAGAACTCTCGAAATTCTTAACACTTTCTCCAACCCCACTGCTTGTAATTCACAAATTCCTCCTTCCTAAGAACTATGTGACAACATAGCCAATTACTTTGATGAAAAAATAAACTTAATCTATGATCAATTCCCTCAGGTTTCTAATTCGCTGGACTCTTCAAGTCTGTTGCCCTCTACTTTGAGATTGTCTGTGATGGGCCTCCAACACTTTAATGGAATACAGATACCTCAAGTAGAAGCCATGTTGACAACATCGAAATCCGGTTCTCCCCTTGATATTATGCCAGCATATGTGTTTGCTTTACTTGCCCCACTCCTGGCGCCTGCAATCTGTGACATCCTTCACACTTCTCTGAGTGAGGGGTACTCCAGCTTGAGTGGAAGACTTGCCAGGTGTTACCTATTAAAAAGAACGTTACCCACTGACGTCATTGCTAATTATCGCCCTATTTCACTCCTGCCGCTTATGAGCAAAATGGTGGAAGGGTATGTTAACACCCAGCTGATGGGTTACCTTGAATCTAATAAAACCCTCGATCCCTTCCAGTCTGGATTCACACCTCACCACTCGACAGAAACTACTCTTATTGGTGTCACAGACTGTATCAGAATGGCTCTGGATAACAACAAGGCAATGCTGCTCAGTTTATTAGATCTGACAGCAGCCTTTGATACTGTCTCACACCAAAAACTGATCAGTCGTTTGGGAGAAACTGGTCTGCAGGGACAGGCTCTTAAGTGGCTTGCCGGTTTTCAGGACCAGCGTTCTCAGGCAATAAATTTAGGTCCATTTCGTTCACAGACTTTAAAGCTCACTAAGGGGGTGCCACAGAGCTCTTGTTTGAGCCCCACACTGTTCAATGTTTATGTGGCCCCCCTTGCTAAGATTATTAGGGAATATGGTTTCACTCCCTACTCATATGTGGATGACACTCAACTACTTTTGTCCTTTGACAAGGACACAGAGTCAGTTGACCAACGCTTTGCAGAGCGCATGCAGGCCATATCTGGCTGGTTGTCGGAAAACTTTCTTCAGCTAAATGCATCTAAGACAGAGATCCTCTTGTTTGGCTCTGTTCAATCCATCTGGTCCCCCAGCTGGTGGGCCACTGTGTTAGGCACCGCTCCTGCTCCCTCTCTGGTGGCTAAAAATGTAGGGGTCCGTCTAGATAACTCTTTGACTATGAAAGATCAAGTCATGTCCATATCGACACATGGTACCATACTCTGAGTGTCCTGCGTAGAATGTTTCAGTGGCTGCCCTTAGCAGTATGGCGTACCCTGATTCAAGCTCTGGTTATTGGCCGACTTGATTACTGCAATGCTCTTTTAGCATCTGCAAATGAATCTATAGATAGCAGTTCAAAATGTTGCTTCACGTCTGGCTCTTAATATGCCCCCTCATGCCCCTTCTAGACCGCTGCTGAGACAGCCTCACTGGCTTTCTATTCGACAGCAAATATAATTTTAACTTTGCTGCCTCACACATAAATCTCTCTATGGTAGGTTTCCTGTATATTTAGTAGAACACAATTAAATCTTATCGCCCAAGCAGGCTTCTCAGATCCGAAAGGAAAGGACTACTTGTGGTTCCCCGGTACAGGAAACTATAAGCAGGAGGAAGGACTTTCACATACCTTGCTCCTAAATATTGGTACACTCTGTCCGAGGACCTGCACAAATGCCCCAGTCTTTCTCGATTCAGGAAACTCATGAAGACTGAATTATTCCGGGACTGATTTGTGCCTGACCTGTACTTTGTCTTGTCTGCAGCGCGGAGATACCCCTTCGGGGGGGGGGGGATTCCAGCGATTTATAAATTCCCCTTACAATTACAATTACAAAGTATCAATGGTAGTCAATCGTTGCTGTAGGCTGGGACCTAGGTGCAATTTGAGACAGTCTGTGATGAAGTCTTGGTCAGATATGCCAACTGGGTTTAAACCGGTCAGTAGTTTTCCTTGGGACATTTAGGGGCTGATTATGATAGCTGTCGGATGAGCGTCTGACCGCCATCATTGAGGGAATGGGACTGGCTGACAGGTAGTCGGCAGTCCAGCCCACCAAAGTACAATCTAACTGCCGTGGAGGTGGTCAGAAACATGCCTTTTTGCATTAAGGCTTGTGTTGCGGCCCGGAAGAGGGGCACAGCAAAAGCCCCAATGCCAATATGCATGTTTGTAATCATCCCTGCACCTTGTGGGAGAGGGCCACAGGGAACAGGGACCCTGCTAGGGGCCCCAAAAAAGCATTTCTCCCAGCCTTTTCATGTTTGAAGAACTGACGTGAAACGGTTGACGGAAAAGTGGATCGTAATCCCCAGGGCTCCATTGTGAGAAATGTAATCGTACCGACTGCCGGAAAGGCTCCTTTAGCCAATCGGAAGCTGTTGGTTGATCCCTGGAGCAATGTGGTCTGACTAACCAAAGCCTAATGCGGCAGTCTGACTGCAGTTATAGGCGTGGGAGGGACCGACATCGCAATCAGCTCCTTAGTGTCTTTTTTTAAGTCAAAATCCTTCACCATGGCAAAGCAGCAGGCTGTATTATGAAGATGAATGTTCATTTGATGAGATCATCGGGGCTCAGGAAAAGTCCTCTTGCAGCTTCTTGTGGCCTTGTAGCTACACAGGAGGTTAGCCAACTGATTGTCGGAGTCTTTGGTACAAGGGTAGTAAGTCCAGTCCTTCATGGCTCATATCAGGTAACTGGCTTGGCAGTTCGGGCTGGACTGTTCCCATGAGGCACAGGGTCAAGACTGATTTGCATATGGCCATGTCTGAACTGGGGTGGTATGGTGAGCAAACTAACGATGGATTAAACCCAGATCTGTGACTGGGGGTGAATGTTTTGCCAATGTGCAACATTCCGTCCATCATCTTGTGTGTTTTGCTGTACGCCCTATGTTGGAAGGGTATGCCCAGACGTGGGTCCCGTGCTCACTACACCAATGGAGTCAAGCTATCCTGGCTGAAGAGGGATGAAACCCAGAAACCGGTCCTAGGATGCTTGATTCCGGTCCAGGGAAGACATGGCTTGGCAGTTCGGGCTGGACTGCTCCCATGAGGCACAGGGTCAAGATTGATTTGCATATGGCCATGTCTGAACTGGGGTGGCGTGGTGAGCAAAATAACGATGGATTAAACCCAGGTCTGTGACTGGGGTGAATGTTTTGCCAATGTGCAACATTCCGTCCATCATCTTGTGTGTTTTGCTGTTAGCCCTATGTGGGATGGGTATGCCCAGACATGGGTCCCGTGCTCACTACACCACTGGAGTCAAGCTACCCTGGCTGAAGAGGGGTGAAACCCCGAAACCTGTCCTAGGATGCTTGATTCCGGTCCAGGGAAGGCATGGCTTAGCAGTTCGGGCTGGACTGTTCCCATGAGGCACAGGGTCAAGACTGATTTGCATATGGCCATGTCTGAACTGGGGTGGCATGGTGAGCAAAATAACGATGGATTAAACCCAGATCTGTGACTGGGGGTGAATGTTTTGCCAATGTGCAACATTCCGTCCATCATCTTATGTGTTTTGCTGTTTGCCCTATGTGGGAAGGGTATGCCCAGACGTGGGTCCCGTGCTCACTACGCCACTGGAGTCAAGCTATCCTGGCTGAAAAGGGATGAAACCCCGAAACCGGTCCTAGGATGCTTGATTCCAGTCCAGGGAAGACATGGCTTGGCAGTTCAGGCTGGACTGTTCCCATGAGGCACAGGGTCAAGACTGATTTGCATATGGCCATGTCTGAACTGGGGTGGCATGGTGAGCAAAATAACGATGGATTAAACCCAGATCTGTGATTGAGGGTGAATGTTTTGCCAATGTGCAACATTCCGTCCATCATCTTGTGTGTTTTGCTGTTAGCCCTATGTGGGATGGGTATGCCCAGACATGTGTCCCGTGGTCACTACACCACTGGAGTCAAGCTACCCTGGCTGAAGAGGGGTGAAACCCCGAAACCTGTCCTAGGATGCTTGATTCCGGTCCAGGGAAGACATGGCTTGGCAGTTCGGGCTGGACTGTTCCCATGAGGCACAGGGTCAAGACTGATTTGCATATGGCCATGTCTGAACTGGGGTGGCTTGGTGAGCAAAATAACGATGGATTAAACCCAGATCTGTGACTGGGGTGAATGTTTTGCCAATGTGCAACATTCCGTCCATCATCTTGTGTGTTTTGCTGTTCGCCCTATGTGGGAAGGGTATGCCCAGACGTGGGTCCCGTGCTCACTACACCACTGGAGTCAAGCTATCCTGGCTGAAGAGGGGTGAAACCCCGAAACCGGTCCTAGGATGCTTGATTCCAGTCCAGGGAAGACACGGCTTGGCAGTTCGGGCTGGACTGTTCCCATGAGGCACAGGGTCAAGACTGATTTGCATATAGCCATGTCTGAACTGGGGTGGCATGGTGAGCAAAATAACGATGGATTAAACCCAGATCTGTGACTGGGGTGAATGTTTTGCCAATGTGCAACATTCCGTCCATCATCTTGTGTGTTTTGCTGTTCGCCCTATGTGGGAAGGGTATGCCCAGACGTGGGTCCCGTGCTCACTACACCACTGGAGTCAAGCTATCCTGGCTGAAGAGGGGTGAAACCCCGAAACCAGTCCTAGGATGCTTGATTCCGGACCAGGGAAGACATGGCTTGGCAGTTCGGGCTGGATTGTTCCCATGAGGCACAGGGTCAAGACTGATTTGCATATGGCCATGTCTGAACTGGGGTGGCGTGGTGAGCAAAATAACGATGGATTAAACCCAGATCTGTGACTGTTTCCAGTGATTACTCTACCCACCTTTCCAGCAGATCATGTTGTCCCTTTTACAAACAATCCTGCAGTGTATCTCATCTTGAAAACCGAAAATGGGCAAACCCTTCTGCCCCTGTGCAGAGACTTTATCCCCAATTAAAGGTGTGGTCAGGGTAATGAACAGGAGAGTTCACACCTATGTCCTCTGTGGTCACTTCAAACCAGTTCTGTGGCAGCCTTCCCCTAATGGGCTTGGTACCAGCCTGACTATGAGGCCTTCTACAAGCCACCTACTATTTGCCTTTGACATGTCCCTGTGAGGTACAATGTTTACCTAGTTACACGCCAACTGGTCTTTTTGTCAAGAGAACAAAACTCCTCCCCACACCTAATCTATTGTTTCTGCTCTGGGAGGTGGTTTTACCTACCACTCATCAGGGTTAATCCTGGCTGGGCTACTGCCATACGTAATCTAATTTAGCCTTCAGGCAGAAAAAAAGGAATTTTCTAAACGGTATGTTTTCCTAATCCTTATTTAAAATCCATTTTGAATATTGAGTTGGGATTTTAACTCAAAGGTAGCAGAATTATTTTTGTAATCTTGTTTCCCAGTGTTTCTCTATGTTGTCAGCCAGAGCTTCTTTATGGTGTAAATACATTTAAGGGCAGGTCATAGTAGGGGCATGGAGACATCAATTTTCTACATGTTCCACTTTTAAATACCACGCACCCAACCTTGTCGGCTTCAAGTATATTAAAATATAGATGGCTGCATATATTCTTGACTCCACTAATCAGAACTTCAATTTTTCCTTCTCACATACATATGTACACAAATTAAACTGACTCCATTTTTTTAATGTGGTTTCCCAAAACTACGACTTAGAGATACTTTGTTTACATCTCCATGGCTAATAGTGCCAACAGTGTGCAAAGAAGAAGAACTCACTAGCCTGCAAAACACTGAAACACTAACTCCAATATTATCAATTGCACTAGTAGTAGACTAGAGTTATCCCTATAGTCAACCGCTGTTTCCTAATGGACGACTCCCTTTCCAACTGACTGACATATTGAAAGACAGCATTTGCATAGCACACACTACCTGACTGGGATATTGGTGCTGGTCTCAAATTGATGTGTAGGTGAATGAATGATTAACTTGCTTTTGAAGTTTGTAAATGATGGGCAAAGTCAAGTATCTGTTGGTAGCTTTCTGCAGGTAGTAGGGACCTGCACCAGGACGGAGAAACTGCCTCAAGCACTGGGATTAAACATGGGTACATGGGTACCATAACAAGGGATTTATCCTTGCTCTGCAAAATATGGCATGACAAATAGGCGACATCTTTGTGGAAACCCAGCCATTTTACTGAATCTAGTTAAAACCATAATAGTTGCTATTTAGACCCAGTGATCTGAAAAAGTTAGATCTTAGGAATGCCACAAAAAATGCAATGACACATTCCATTTGTGAATAAACCACCTCTATTACCAACATCCTCATTTTTGCAAACGCAAAGAGAGAATAGGCTTCAGTTGACTAAGTTGAAGAAAGCAGTTCCTGGCGACCGGATTACCAGGAGTGGCAAAAAAGGCATTAGTATCAAATACTATCCTAATGTATGTGACATTTTCTGCAAACTACAAATCTAAGCCTAGAGTTTTGATCAGTGGAATGTAAGCTCTTAGAGACTTCTTTTAGGCACAGAATGTGACAACTTCCAGTTTAGAAATTAGTTTCCAGTCACCTCGATCTTTAAATCATCTAGTACATGTTTTATGAATCTACATAGGACTGCGATAGGTGAGAACCTCAGTGTCATCAGTGCATCATACTCACTCTTGGATTCCATTAGAAGGTCGGTGAAGTTAAATCATGAAGAGGGCTGAAAATAGGGAAGATCCTTAATGAACCACACAATCTATTCTGCTTGTCTTAGATGTTAAGAAACGAGATTGGCCAGTTGGGACAGATTTTCAAAGAAGGATTAGAACTGCCTTGCTGTGGTGCCTGGTGGTGTGAAAATGGGGAGGGGAAGGCATCAGTAACATTTAATGGTTGACCATGGATTCGCCTTGGAGACTCTCACCCTCATGGAACACATTCGCAAGAAAAGAAAGCTAGCCCGGTTTCTACTCTCTGCTAAAGAGAGTTGAACCATTCCACACAGAAAACAGCTTCTCCCAATGACCTCCCACTCCTATCATTGGCCTCCCTTAAGGGCATCCTATATGCCTCTGCATATCATCAGTGAGGCCCAAAGAAATGTGACCACATCAACCCCATCCAGATGGAAGTTCACTACCTTTCCTTGTCAGCCTACATCCTCTTCAAAACCAGCTGCATCATTTACAAAGTCACCTCAACCAGCATACTCCATAACCTCTGTGTGGATCTCTACACACCATCATCCAGGACACCATCAGACTGGACACAGAATGTACTATCTCCTGTTTTGCACACATAAAGGGGGAAAGGCGTTAAGAATTGCCCTGAGGAGACTATTTATATTTTTTGAGAGTATGGCTAATGAAATGTCGATTTGAATTGTATCTTATAAAAAAAATACTCATGTTGGCAATAGGTTGTTCGTTAATATTGTCCGATTTTATTTGATATTCACTATTGAGCGGTTTGTATGGTGCTAAATCAAAAAGTTTTGTAATGAAGTATGTTAACATCTGCCTTAAACTACAGATAGAAAATATGCATTAATGTCAAACATCTGAGAGAAGACACTTATAATTTCGCAAAACAGTTCAACATATTTTACAATGATTTATGACTTGCAGCTGATCAAACATTGTGATCCATACTGGACTATTTGACAATTTATGATTAGCAGAAATTATTTGCATACATTTGCAATACAAACCAAACTTAAAACCCCCAAATATACTGTACAGAAATAAGCTACTTATAAATCAAAGGCTTCTCCTGGCCTCAGGTTGTTTAAACTCCAGGTAATGTAATGCATAACTATCTATTATTCCGAACCAGTTCTTAAGGGCACACAGTTCTTTGGCATGCAGAACATTGGATTATCCGTATATCCGTCTATTCATTGCTCCCTTGTCTGCTTGTAAATATCGTGACCTAATTCCTCAATATTTTTGCTTCATAGTTACTTATAAGCTTATTAAAATAGATTTAAGCCTAATGAATTAATAAATATGCTAAGAGACATAGCAAATCACCACTGGCAGGAATCGTAAGCAGAGATTATACCTGACTGATAGTTACATTTTGCAGGAATTTTAGCAGCTATATTTAAATTAAATATGTGAAAGTCGCATTGTGTGACATTTGTAATTTATCATGTATCATCACTAAATTAAATTATTCAATCAATGCACATTGTAGGGCACACTCCACTTACCGTACACCAGAAGTTGGATCCATTGTGCTGTTAAGTAATATTGTAGGCATTCGCAATTTATAGTACATCGGCACAGAATTCTAACATGCTTTGAAGATACTCTGTATGACACTCGCGATTTATTGAATATCAGAAGTAGTGTCCATTGTGCTCTCAAAGCATATAGTAGGATACAATCCATGTGTCATGCACAGGGCTGGTTAACAAAAAGCAGTCCTGGTAAAAATGCTCGGGCCAGCCCAACTTCTTTGGACTCCTCGCTCTATCTTTTTCTTTCCATTCATCCCTTCCTTCTCTCTCCCTCTCTACGCTCTTCTCCTCTCTGATCAATTTTGCCCCAAACTTTTTCTCTCTCACCCTGGAAGACCCCTTTGCCTGCTACAATTAATCTCAGGGGAAAGTGACAGAGGCACTGAGAGTAGCCCTAGGCTTCCAAACCAGGCCTACAAGGACTCCAAGTCACCCAGGATTGCCTTTTGGAATAAAATGCCTGACTGGCCATGGTCATTACATCAGAGCTAGGTTTTATTTTGCTATTAAGGTACAACAGAACAAACAGGAAATTTCTCATATATCAACAGTAGGGCGCCAGATATACAAAGCCTTTTTGAGGTTGCAACCGGACGATTGCCAGAGACCACTGCCTACTCTTTGAAAATTAAGCTTAAATGTTTTATTTTCTTTTTTAAAAAGCATCGTGTTTTCCTTTCAGGGAAAATGGGCTACATTTAAAAAAACAAAAACAAAGAAAAAAGATTGCTTATAAGACAACCGCAGACATGGTGGCCTTCGGACCTAAGCAGGTCACCATCCCTTTGATGGTGGCAATTCCTAGTGGAATGCAAATTGCAACATGCCTCATTAATATTCATGAGGTAGGTCAATTTGACCCACAAGGAATCGCTATTTTAAAATATAAAGTTTCACACATTAGAAATAGTGATTTCTTAATTGTAATTTCGAAATAAAGGTAAGTAGAAAACACTATTCCTTATATTAGCACTTCTGGCCTTAGGTTCTAGTGTACAATCAATGCCCACTGTAAACATAGGAAATGCATTCTACATTAAAACCAGACCATAGGAACTGTACGACACATCACCATGTGGTTTCAGCCAACCATCAGGGTACACTGTATGAAACAGCACATTTATCATATACCAGAAGTAGGTTGAATTAAGCTAGCTACATAGACCAGAGGACATATGATTTGTGCTATACATCAGCACTAGGCTCCAATGTGCTGTCAAGGGACACTGTAGGACACAAGACATTTATTATACATCACCACTGGGTTCCATCCCAATGTTACAGGTTGAGTAATAGGGTGTAAGACAAGATGACCTAAACGTCCAATGCCCATATGGCACAAATTCTATGTGCAAATTATATCAGGGCTGAAGGTAACATGAACCTTTATAGGTGAGTGGCTCATTTTCCAGAACAGCCCTCGTTTGCCATACATTTGTCATGAAGTCAGTGTTCTAGAGTCTCCACCCTTTAGAGTGTGTGCATGTATCCACAAAAAGCAACACCCTGAATATATATAATTGTCTCTGGAGCACCTCTGTATCACTTTGAAGAATGTATTCGTTAGCCCCCACCTGCAAGTAGTTTTTATACATTTTTTAAAGTGTCTGTCTTCTAATTTGTTTAACTTTCATTAATATTGCATCCCACCTTAAATTGAACATAGTCAAGGGCCCACAGGTAGGTAAGTCACTCTTCAGTGATAGATAAATACTCCGATGTTTTCAAACATATGAAAAAGACTTGCTATTTGCAATGGCAGCACTGTCAATGCGGCATGGTATGTTTCATCAGAAAGAAAAGAGGCTTATTTACAGCAGTTGCATGCCAGGATATGATACCGCGGTAGCCCAAGGATTCTCTAGGTTGGGGGTATATCTTAATATACAACCACTTACAAATCTCAACGTAGAGAATCCATGTGGCTCAGGAGAGGTCCATGGACCTTTTCCACAGTAGATGAATTTAAGCTTTTCAAATCAATTGAAACAAAAATGACATTTAAAATCTGCAATCAGTCAATAATGAAAGGTCTGTGAAAGGTTTGAAAGCTTTATTTATCTTACAGTTAGAGTATCTATGTCTCTTTATTCAGATTAATACATTTACAGAAACGTAAAATGAAATTTGCTAAAAGTCAGCATTAGAAAATGATACAGTGTTCCATAAAGAAACACGGCCATCTAAATAAAGGATCTATTATATAAAAAACCCATGAAGAGTTCCTCTGGAGAAGAGCGCATCAGAAATAAACTCCTCATAAAGAGTAGTTCTGTAAACTCAGCTGAGTTCCCTGCGGTTGCAGAATAACTGGAAATAAGAATGTGATCTTTGCAGTAGCGTTAGTCACCTTAGAGGAATAGCTGAAGAAATCAACTCTCCATAACGAAGAGTTTCAGAATAAAGAGAGATCCAGCAGCGAGTCCACTGGAATAGGGGTCTGGTCTAATGGGCTGATTACGATGCCATGGGAAACGGCTCTGACCCTCGGTCGGAGCCATTCCTAGGGCATTGTAATCTCCTGTTTGGATTAACTTCTGATCAACCCATTTTGATGGAGTCGGTCGGAAATTAATCCAAACAGGATTTCCGATTGAGACCGAACAGTGTTCGGTCGCATCCTAATTGCTGGTTTAGGACCAACAGGTGGTCCGTCGGTCCCAGTTGCAGATCGATGTCGGACGGACTCAGATCCGTCCAACATCGAAATTGGACCCTAAATCGGAGAAATCTGAGAATCTTTGTCTAACTACCTAGGAACACTCATTATTATAGATTCATACTTTCTTAACATTTCAGTAGGCATCCTCTGCCATTATCCAATAGGAGTAGACACGAGGTGGTGTCATTTGTCACGCAATTCTCCTTCTTCCGATTCCCACAGTCTTGTTGCCATTAGTCAATGCAATTTATTTAATACTTGTTACATGAAGGAAGGGTCCCATGAGAACCTTCTTACCTAAGCTAAAAGATGGATGCTGTATGAGCGCGATGTATGAACAAAAAGTAGTCAGTAATATAAAAGCATCAATCAATGTTATTCAGAAACATACTTCATAAAGTCTCTAAGTCATCATTGTACATAAAAGGTTTAAAGGCTCATTGTATTCTAACACACAATCTAACATGGGTGAGGAGCTGGATAAACAAGATGTTACAGTCAGCACATTTCTGAAAGATGTCACTAATGCTAAGCAGTTTTTAAATCTCTCATTTATGTAACTGTGAGCAAGAGTCTAGTGAGAAGGCTTTTGGGCCTTGTTAATATACATGTTAAGAAATGGTTGCTTAGTGCAAGAACATTTTGTCTCAAACACTCAATACTAAACATATATTTAGTTAATGTAATTTCACAGTTAAATTTACAAGTGTTCTAAACAGTATGCATTTATTCTTTCTACGAATAATTTCCTACATAAACATTTCTACAACATTTAAAGCATTTTAAATGGAATTCTAGAAAGGGGAGTAAGTTGTTTTTTAAAATTTTGGTCATTTCTCCGAATACTGATTAATCTTGGGGCTCAAAACGTGTAAGCATGTCGACCACACTCAGACAAGCTGCAATGAAGCACATGCCCTACATTGTCAAAACAGGTCTGTAATTGGAAAAGTGTAAAAATGTGGCCTAATAATATATTTTATTATTTATTTAGTAATTGCCTCGTATATCGCTCTAAGTCCATGCTACATGAACAAAATAATTCCCATTCCAACTTCATGAACTCGGACATTAAAATCATCTTGGGACAATACTATAAGGGATAGTAATGGCTGCCCCACTACCTTAATTCACTAGAAAAAAGCAGTGACTTCTTACGCAGTGTGCTAAAATGAGATTGAGGGATTCCATATTTTTGTGTTTTAGATTACGGTGCTTAATTTGGAAAAGAATGAGTGCTGATACTCAAGGCTCTGCTCAGAAGGTGGTATTACATGTTGCGTACCAAATGCTAAGTCTGCCTATCTTGCTTCCATCTCATGAATTTTTAATCCACTACCAGACATTTCCTAGCACTTATCTTGCACATTTCTGTTTTCACCTTTGTGAAGTTTTTTCCGCCTCTCTTCCACCTTATTTCGCCACTGTATGTTTTTCCCTCTCTTGCTCTTGGTAAATGTGCAATGAGGAACTGTAAGTAAATTAAATAGGCAATAGTGGGCCAGATGGGTAGCCATCAGCTCAATTAAGGACTGTGTATGTTGGACCTGGCACTTTTTGCAGGGTTATCCCCAAACCTTTTGCCTTCTTCCTCCTATTTTTCTGACTCTCTTTTTGTTGGCTTTAGGACTCTGGACACTTTACGGCTGCTAATCATTGCTAAAGTGCATATGCTCTCTTCCCTAAAGCATGACATGATTGTTTTATACCTGTTTGGCATATTTAGTTTACTTTTAACTTCCTTATAGAGTGGTATACCATATACCCAGTGCTTGTAAATTAAATGCTACTAGTGGGCCTCGAGCACTGATTACGCCACCCCCAAAAGTAGCCTTTCATACCTGTCTCAGGGTTGTCACTGCAGAGCCTGCATGCGCAGTTTACTGTCACTTAGACTTGGCATTTCAAACTACTTTCCAAGCCTTAAACTCCTTTTCTACTACATATTAGTCACCCATAGGGTAGGCCCAGGCAGTCCTGTGGGCAGGGCGCTGTGTAAGTAAAAGGTAGGAAATGTGCCTTTATTGTGTGGCATGTCTAGGTGGGGACAAACAGCCGACTTGGTGTCTCACTACTGTGGTGCCTACTCCTCCCATAGGCTAGCATTGGAAATACCCTTATATGTTTTTAAGTGGTAATTCCTGATCTGAAAGTAGTGACATTGCCATGTTTGGTATGTTTGGAATAGTGGTGATTAATCCTGCTTACAGGTGTAGGTAGATGTTACATTACCATTTTCGAATTGCCACTTTCAGAAAGTTCCGGCTGGACTGTTCCCATGGGGAACAGGGTCAAGGCTGATTTGCATATGACTGGGGCTAAAATGGAATGGTGTGGCGTGCTAAAAACAATGGATTTAACCCAGATCTGTGACTAGGGGGGTATGTTTTATTATTCCGGCATTCTGTCCATCATCTTTTAATTTTGCCTTCGTAACCCTAAGTGGGAAGGGTAAGCCCAGATGTGGTTCCCATGCTTGTTATGCCTCCAGATTCAAGATAGCCTGGCTCATGAGGGTTGTTACTTTGAAACTGGTCCCAGGATGCTTGGTTCTGGCCCAGGGAAGACATGGCCTGGCAGTGCAGGCTGGACTGTTCTAAAAGGGAATAGGGTCAAGACTGATTTGCACATGACTGGGTCTAAACTGGAATGGTGTGGTGTGCAAGAAAATGATGGATTTAATCCAGATCTGTTACTGGGGGTTAATGTTTGATTATTTTGGCATTCTGTCCATCAGCTGTTATTTTTGCAGTTTTAGATAGTGGGCATTTCTCTGTGCTTATGACTTTTTGTACTTTGCAGCCTGACTCCAATCAATGTCTGGGCCTGGTTGACAGCTACACTTTGTACATACTTTCCAGACAGCAATCACACAGGAATGGTTGGGTGTGACTGGGTTACATTTGCATACTGATAGTCTTCCTGGGCTTAGAGAGAAAGAGGTGGTCACACTTAATATTTGTATGGGCTGTGTCCAGCCCTCACACAAAGGGCTGCTTTACCCCCTACTGATGTCTGGAGCCAGGGCTGGGGTTGAAAGGGGCTGTTGTTTCCTTCCAAAGTTTATTTGAAGTCACCTTTTGAACAAAGACATTTTGGAGTATGAGTACAGAGGCTGTAACCCTATTTTTTCAGAGCACTTTTGGGACTAAAACCAAACCTCTGTCAGAAGGACTTCTACGCTTCTCAAAGGACTAAGTTTGACCTCTGTTCTGCTGTTGCCCTGCTGCCTGCTACAGGGTGGGTGTCCTAAAGGACTGACTGGATTACTTTTCTGCTGTTGCCATGCTGCCAGCTGCTCCCTGACTCTGTTTTGCTAAGGGGATGGTTGGACTGCTAGGAAGGACTGCCATTTGAGCTGTCTGCCTTATGTATTGTATATATGTACGGGTTGCGACACCTATTTTTCCGCAATTCATCAAAATCTTTGAAAGTCCTTTATGACGTGGCGTGCTCAGTGGTATCATGCCCAGCCCACCAGGCACGTGTATGACAAAACTCCAATGCTTGGGACAACTTTCCGCCCCTAACTACTGGCACAGCAAATTGCATTTGCAGTACATTTTCATGTTATCTTCATTGCTGAATCACATTCTTTTCCATCGTTTATTCACTCCATTTGTTCACCACTCTTGTACTCAGGAACTTTCCAATCCGCATGCAAGGTATTATGGCACTTTCCCAAATTTCTAATGTTCCTGTTGGGCTATCCGTGCCTCTCATCAAGAACACGACAAAAGCCAAATTCATCAATAGCAATTTGCTGTGCCAGTGGTTAGGGGCGGAAAGTTGTCCCAAGCATTGGAGTTGTGCCTTATGTATTGGCCAGCTGCTTTTCTCCCTACTCTTGTGACCCCAGTGATTTCCAGACAGGGACTGGGTGGTTTGGCCTCATCCTTGCTCTTTTGGGACCTTTGAGGATTCAGAAGATGTCTTCAAAGCAGCGGGTGCTGAGCGTTTCCTGTCCCCCTGTGCCTGCACAAATACAAGTTCCAACACATGGGAAGTGCAGCTCATGGCTTTGACCAGCACGCTATACCATTTTTAAATTACAAGCAAAGGTTATGCTTGGTTATCCTGTTTTTCTGAGGACTGTTATTTAAGAGTGCAGCGTTCTACTCTGTTCAATGCCTGCCACCCTACGAGAACTCCCTCCACAGTAGGGCCCCCTTTTGATAGACAGGCATGCCAAATTGCATACCACATATCAGAAACCCCTCAGAGTGTGGCTCCTTACTCTGGTCCTGGCACAACAAGCAACATAGAAGTCTGAGAGACTCTGAGTCCTGGGTGATGCAAGGCACTGCCTGCTCCTAATTGCAGAGACCACTGCTGTCCCTGCACAGAAATGGCCCAGAGTTGCTCCACTCCGTACCAGGCAGTGTGGCCATGGGGCTTCTTTCTTTGGCAGGTTATTTATCACGGTGCCGGTGGGGGTCCCCGGGGGAGTTGTGCAGCTCCTTTGCAGGTGACTCTGCATTTACCAGGGAGGTTGGCATCCCCAGTAAAACACTGCAGATTAATTTCCCACACTCATGGCAGTGTGGTGCACCTTCAACCCCTGGTCATTCTTTTTCCTTGGTTCAGGGTAAAGTAACTACATTTCTCTGTTACCCTGATGGTTTGGAGGACCAAGAGCGGCCTCCTCATGTAGATCTTGTAGTTCGTGCTTTATCCTCCTTCACTATGGATAAAGTACTTTTGGGGCACTTGAGTTTTGGGTGGTATTGCAGGAGGAAACCTCTATGGAGGCTGCTATTCGGCCTAGGGAACTGGCTGCATTTAGAGAGATTACCGGAATCCATATGGTGGGTGTGCAGGTGTCCCTGTAACCTACGCTATGGTGATTATTTACCGTATAACACATAAAAGGAGTACTGTGGCCTACAAGTTTATTGTGATATTTGGTAATTTCTGTGCTTCCTTCACATTCTAATGTACATTCTATGACCTAAGTATTCACTATGGTTACTGATGTGCTTATGGTGATCTTTGATGATTTATGTGTTCTGAATCCTTACTACTGCATTTCATACCCTGATGTGATGACCAGAGGGTGAGCACAGGTTACCTTTGGTGTGTAACTGACTTACCCTGTCTAGAGTGGTGGGTTCTGCCCGGCTGAGGTACATACCCTAGCCAACCAGTAACCCCATTTCTAAAGGTGTAGATAGCATGTATACTCTGTTGGAATTATATCATCATTGGGACATGGCACAAGATGATGGTTGATAAATGTTTGTGCCATGTAAGTTGTACCACTCGGTCCAGCAGAAATTTACACCACAATGCCCTGTTACACCCATTGCCCAATAAAAGCCAGCCAATTTCAACTGCAACTTAATGACTCATAGTAGTTCCATTGCAAATATGGGTCCTTTTTAAAGTTTTGTCCATGTGCCAATGCTACCTTTTTTAGAGAAGAACATTGCAAAAAACAAGAGTTTGATGTTTACTATGGTGTTCTATGTATTTGCTTAAGTCTGTGGATTTATAAAGCATGAGCAATATCTTACAATGGTATCATAGATTACAGTTAGAACATATGGCAGCAACCTACATTGGTAGCAACGCACATAGGGCCCTATTCACACAGATGCATTTGGTAATAAATTTGGTAATAAATGTAAATTTACGACAAACTTTACCTTTTCAACACCTGCCAAGAATTCACAAAGGGATTCTGGGCAGGCATAAGCCTATTTACAGGGCAACAAACTCCACCACAAGTCTGGAGATTTCTGCACCCATAAATCACACTGAATGGTTTGACATATGGGCATTCTTGAACATTCCAAATGGTGGTGTGCCCTGGAAGTTAGAGAGCATCCACAAGCTAGTATGTTTCTAGTCATTCATAAACTTCTTTAATTTCCCTTTCCAGCCTGAAAAGTATCACATATTTAGTAATGGTGTTAACATCCTTCACAAGGAGGCAAGTGAAATGAATCACCACCATGTTTGCTGGGAGTGTACAGGACGGTATTTCTCCAAGGGGAAATAAAAGTGTATTTGAATAAGGGAATCCATTCCTAATGTGTAGATTTCTCCACCTTAGGGACTGCCACAGAGAACTCCTAATATAGTGATGACATCAGAAATGCTTTGGTGATGAACCATAAAAGGTTTGTTGAAGTACAAACTGTATAAACAGGAGCCCAAGAGACACCCTCTGCTGGCATCCAGTTCCTCGGCTGCCAGGGCATTCCAAAACATTCGTAAAAACCTAGAACATTACTATATCACAAGGGAACCTAGAACACAACATCATTAACATAGATAAAGGCAAACACTCCATAACATGCTCTACCACATATCTCCCCCTTTGAATTGTCACTGTAACATAAGTCAACAACCCCCATATCCCTCCAAAAGAAAATACTAAAAAAAAGCCCAATCCAAAAATCATTTCGGTAATAGTCTCATATGTGACTTCCTTCTTAGTGACTCATTGCCTCTAACGGATCTTGGCACGCCATTAACATCAGCTCAACATTCTTTGTGATGTCACCATCAGTATACTTGCACACTTTGGCAACCTGTGACACATTTCACCACTGTCCATTAGACACCTGGATAGAATTGCCACAAATTCTTCTTACTTGAACAGGGTCCATGAATCTAGACAACCTTTTCTTCAACAACAAATGATCTCTAATGCAAACTCAATGTTCAGCTTTCACTGTCACTGCACGGCTTTGCTTTCCCTTTCTGGGTGACACATCCTCCACTCTTGCCCTTGATTCTTCATCACTGGCTAACTTCACTCTCTCAGACACTGCAGTTCTTACCCCCTTGTATCCTCGGTGTTAGACCTGGCATAATTGGCGTGGGTTTCCCCCTGTATTTTTGCCTTTGCCTCCTGTGATTTTGCTGTGTGTTGGACTTTGTTTTGCTGGTCTATATGCCTTGGTCACTTTGCCACTGGTGTTCAGTGCCAAAGTGCAAATGCTCCCTGTAAATTGTTGTTATGGATTGGTGATTTCATAATTGGCATATTTGATTTACTTGTCAATCCCTAGTACAGTGCACTATAAGTGCCCAGGGCCTGCAAATCAAATGTTGCTAGTGGGCCTGCAGCAATGATTGTGCTCCCCACATAAGCAGCATCTAAACATAACTCAGACCTGCCACTGCAGTGTCTGTGCGCAGTTTGCTACTGCCATATCGACCTGGCCAGTGCACCCACTTTTCAAGCCCTCACCTTCCCTTTTCTTACATGGTAATAACCCCTAAGGTAGGCCCAAGGTACCCCTGTGGGTAAGGTGTAGTGTATGTGAAAGGTAAGACATGCCCTGCTGTGTGTGTCATGTTCGATAGTGAAATTCTGGCAATTCCATTTTTCACTATTGTAAGGCTAACTGACCCCATAGGATAGAATGGGGAGTCTGCTTGTAACATCTTATAAGCATACCTGCTTATGGGAACAAGATGGGAAAATAAAGTTCAATATGCCTGAACTCAGAATGTTAAGATGCATTTTTTAGTAAGAGTGATTTTGATTTTCTGGGTTTGAGAATACCATTTTTAGAAAGTAGGTATTTGCTCGCCTAACCATCCAGTGTACCTCTGCTAGATTGTGTTTTGACTGTCTGGCTTTGGAGTGGCAGGGGATGGGGATATGCAATTTATTCAGACAGCTACTTGGGGGGGTTGAGGTGTGTCCTGCATATCCAGGGTAAGTCAGGGCTGGACATAATAGACCTGGGCTGCATTCAGAGTAGGGGAGGATATTTCTTTCACACCTGAATGGGCCTGGTCAGCCTAGGACAATGCGGTCTCCACGTCCTGCCTTGAAGCTGCACTAGTGAGGACAGATCCAATTTAGACTGGGCACGGACACTCTCTGCCTCCGGAGAACAACTGATTTTGTAGTATAGACCCCTGAACTTTAGATCATTCTGGGAATCAAGAGGAGCCTTTGCCAAGGAGAAGAGCTGGAGAAACTGAGGAGAAGTACTGCCCTTTTGCTGTGTGCTGTCTGGGGTTGGCCTGCAGTGGCTGTTTCTGCCAAGGAAAGGAGAAAGGACTTTGTTGTGTGCTGTGTCCCCTGCTTGAAGAAAATCTCCAAGTGCTTAAAAGAAGAGCTTGCCTTCTGTTCTGAAGTCTCAGGGACACAAAGACTTCAATACCAGCCCCCTTGAACTTCCTTGCTAGAAGTTCTGATCTGCTAAGAGGTGCCTGCTGCTGTTTAGGACCTCTGGAGGCTGTTTGCCGCTGGGAGTTGAAAAAATAACTCAATGAGGGAAGCACGATGCATCCGTACCTGTTTCTGACTCATTGCCGAAGAAACTGATGAAGCACCTGCTTATGGCTCAAGAAATCACCGTACGCTGCATCGAGTGCATGATCTACGAAGGCCGAGATCACCACACCGATTGCGACGCAGGCCCTGCTGTTCGGCTGCAAGAACCAACGTATTGTGGGACAGCGACTGAAGAAATCAACGCAAGTGCTGTCGCCGCTGCTGCATCAAGAACTGACACATCACCTCCCCTTAAGTAAGGAACTGATGCATTACCTTCCCTATGCATTAAGAACTGACGCATCACCTTCCCTGTGACTTTTCTTGCTTTTTGATTTTAACGCATCCAAGGTACTTTGTGTTTAAAGTGTCACATCTACAATTTGCTTTGAAAAGAAAAATGTCTACCATTTGTAGGTCATTTATATTACTGTATTGTGGATTTTTGTCGTTTTTGGTTTAGATAAAGATTACATATTTTTCTAAACTGGTATGGCGTCTATTTGTAGTGTTTTCACTGTAATACTGTATGTGCTCACAAATGCTTTACACACTGCCTCTGAGATAAGCCTGTCTGCCAAGCCACCAAAAGGGTGAGCTGGGATTATTTTAAAAGTGTATCCCCCTTACCCTGACTATTAAGAAGGGTCCCAACTTGAAGAGAGGTACCCACCTCTGCCAACTATAGACCTCCTTTTCTAACACCGAGTATATACATTGCTTCAAACTTATACTCTAAATGTTTTCCCGCAAGATGCGCCAACCTAGCCGGGGAATTCTTAATTTTGGCCCCTTGAAGAATGCAGAGTAACGGTTTATGATCAGTTTGTAACTAAAATTCTCTTCCCCACACATATGGCCTGAACTTTTCCACACCCCATGTGCATGCTAATATTTCTCTCTCAATAGCCAAATATCTGGATTACACTTTTGACAATCTCCTTGATTCAAACCCCACTGTTGTGTCTCTGTCACAAACACATTTCCAGAGTGTAGCTTGTAGTCCATAGGCGCTGGCATCCACAGTCTTAGAACCTTCCACATACAGTTGAAGGGCTGAGGCCTATACAAAATTCTGCTTAATGAAATAAAACTTTTGCTGGCTTTCTTGAGACCCCACAAATTCAGTTTTTTTTTTACTTCTTCATCATTTGAAAACATTCCGGCAAGTTTGAGAAAATGCACAAGAACTTAGAGCTCACACATTCTGAAGAATGACTTGAGTTGATCTTTGTCTTCAGGATGCAGAGCTTTCACAATACAACCAAACAACCCAAGTTTAGGTTTCACCCCTTCTGATGATCAAACATGAACCAAATATTCAACTTGATTCACTACCAACACACACTTGTCTCTTCTCAAAGCAACACCATTAGCACTCAAAACATTCAACACCTGATCTAAAAAAAAAATCATGTTCGTCTAATGAATTAGCAAACAGTAGAAGATGATCCTGAAAAACTGCTACATTCTTTATGCCCTGCAAAAAAATGTACATACCCTTTTGACAGGTGCAGCTGAAGCCAGGCCAAATTGCATTTGACAGAATTGGAAATTACCATCAGGAGTGACAAACGCAGTCAAGTGACCTGACTCCTTGGCCAATACTACCTGATAGTAAGCTGCCTTCAAATTCAATTTTGAGAACCATTCGGCCTGTTCCACTGCTGCAATAATCAATGAAATGGGAATATACTCAACCCATGTAGTATCATTTACAGTTCTCAATTCAAGACACAAGCGCAGTTCACCAGAACTCTTTTTGGCTAAAACAACCTGTGGCAACCAAAGAGAAGCATCAACTAGTTAAATGATACCATTGTGTTGCATTTCAGTGAGAATATTGGACATATCACTCCTAACACTGAAAGGAACACCTCATAGATTTTGCTTGATGTGGATAGACTCATCTTTCACTTTTATAACATGCACAAAATCTTTGATTTACCTAACATTTACTGCAAAGACTTCTGGGAGCTCTGAAACCCAATGAACAGTTTCACTGATATTATTACCCCCAACCCTGTGGTTTTCCACTAAAACAACAGGATGTTTCCTCCTAGGTCTTATCATTATCCCACAATCAGCTACATGTCACCACCGGATCTCTGACAAAATTTCGAAGGTCAGAAATTCGACCTACAAAAATATCGCAACAAAAATATCGTTGTCAAGAATATCGACATCCTATCTACAACATGGTAAGTACAAAAATATCGAAAATAAAATATCGTTGTCAAAAATATCGTTTTTAAAAATATTGGTTTTTTTTGGTTATTAAAAATATGTAAAATAAACATAATAATATTTATAAATAAAATAAACATAATTAAATATATTTCCTAATGTTAAAAATTAATAATTAATCAATATAATTTAATAACAAAATAATTAAACATATACATATAATATATAATATATATACTTACTTAATAATGTTTTTATAATTATTTTAATAAATTATAAATTATTTAAAAATATTAAAAATTCCAAAAACATTACACACATAAAACAATAACATAAATAAAAATTAAATAATTATATATAACAAATTAAAAAATGTAAATGTTGTTAAAATTAATTATATACTACATTAGCTAAAATAATAAAACAAATATTAAATAGCAGAGACAATTAAACTACTACTCCAGCTCCAAAAAACAACAGAAAGGAAAATTTTGGATAGCGGAGGGCTAAAAATTACTATATCCACTCCAGATAGTGTAACAGTAGGGAAAGTGTTGGATAACGTAGAAGTATAAATTATTATTCCGACTCCAGGGAGTGCAACAGTAAGGAAAGTGTTGGATAGCGTAGGGGTAAAAATAACTATTCCAACTCCAAAGAGTGCAACAGTAGGGAAAGTGTTGGATGGCGTAGAGGTAAAAATTAGTATTCCCACTCCAGACAGTGCAACCGTAGGGAAAATGTTGGATGGCGTAGGGGTAACAATTACAATTCCCACTCCATACAGTGCAACAGTAGGGAAAGTGTTGCATAACGTAAGGGTAAAAATTACTATTCCAACTCCAAGGAGTGCAACAGTAGAGAAAGTGTTGGATTGCGCAGGGATAACAATTACTATTCCCACTCCAGACACTGCAACAGTAGGGAAAGTGTTGGATAGCGTACGGCTAAAAATTACTATTCCAACTCCAGAGAGTGCAACAGTAGGGAAAGTGTTGGATAGCGTAGGAGTAAACATTACTATTCCAACTCCAGAGAGTGCAACAGTAGGGAAAGTGTTGGATAGCGTAGGGGTAAAAATTACTATTCCAACTCCAGAGAGTGCAACCGTAGGGAAAGTGTTGGACAGCGTAGGGCTAAAAATTGCTATTCCAACTCCAGAGAGTGCAAGAGTAGGGAAAGTGTTGGATAGCGTAGGGGTAAAAATTACTATTCCAAATCCAGAGAGTGCAACAGTAGGGAAACTGTTGGATAGCGTAGGGGTAAAAATTACAATTCCAACTCCAGAGAGTGCAACAGTAGGGAAAGTGTTGGATAGCGTAGGGGTAAAAATTACTATTCCAACTCCAGAGAGTGCAACAGTAGGGAAAGTGTTGGACAGCGTAGGGCTAAAAATTGCTATTCCAACTCCAGAGAGTGCAACAGTACTTCTGGAACTGGAATCCATGGGGCATTGGTGCGAACACAGATGTTGTGCAACACACAACATGCAATGATCATCTTGCACACAATGTCCGGGCTGTACAGGAGCTTTCCACCTGTGCCGTCCAGGCACCTGAACCGTGACTTCAACACGCCAAATATGCGTTCAATGATGCCCCTGGTGTGTACATGGGCCGCATTCTACTGCCTCTGGGCGGGTGTTTCCGGGACTCGGAGGGGTGTTATCATCCAAGGGCAGAGTGCATATCCTTGATCACCTGTGACAGTGCAGGGAGAAAAGAGTCAATACTTGGCTCAGCAGGATGTGATGGCAGGCCCACTAATCCAGTGATGCCTGTGCTGGCTGTGTGTGGGTTGAGTGTAAGGCAGCACTCAGGGCGTAGCTGGTGCTGCCAACAACTCCAACAGTCATCAGGCACTCAGAAATGCAATGTCAGTACAAGGGGGAATGACTCGAGTCGCACAGGGCTAGTGGCCCCGGATGCACAGCTTCTGACACGGGCCCACCGTCACGGGACGCTGACCTGTGGGAGACTGGGGTAGGGTCATGAGGGCAGAGCAGGGCCTCACATGTGTCATGGGTGCCTTCCGTGGAGTGTCACGGGGGAGAATGGGAGGCCTACCCCCAGGGCATGATGCAGAGGGCACATGCCAGCTGTGTTCAGCAACATGGTGGATATGAATGCCACAGACTCAGGCCAGACACCAAGTCCGTACCTGTCCTTTGCTGATGACAACCCCCAGGCCACAGACTCAGACACCAACTATGTTCCGCCGGAGGATGACGGTCACTCATGGCGCACAGGGTTAGTGGTACCACGTGTCGCCGGCTTGCGTTGAACAGGGTTAGTGTCACCATATGTCGCCAGCTTGTGTTGAACAGGGCTAGTGGCACCACGTGCCACCTGCTTGCGTTGAACAGGGTTAGTGGCACCACGTGTCACAGGCCTGTGATATGGAATTATGCCTCACTGATCAAAGGGAGTCTTGGGCTGTGGCCGCTGCCACGGACTTGGGGTCACTGCCATTCAGGACTCAGGACACTGTTTTTACATGTGGGACCTACTGGGCCAAAGAGGACGCCGGTGGAGCATGTAAATTAGTAAGGAGTGATGTGGACCAGCGTCGGGGGCCTGCGATGGTCTGCGGAGGCTGCAGAGTTCACGGGACTGGGGCTGGGTGCTTGCACCAGCACGTGTTGGGCCCTCTTTGACATACGACGGTGTCAGTAGGTGAGCAGTGCAGCCCTGGTGCACTCGGGCAGGCCTGGTCTGTGATTCAGCGTCCTGGTGTGCAGCAGGCGCACAGGGGCGCAGGCCCAGCTGCTCACGGCGTCGGCCTTATGGCAGGCCACACGGCACCACACTGTCAGTGACGTTGGCCTTCCCAAGAGTGGACCACGCCCTGCGCAATGGGGTTTGTTGCCACACCCCTGCGCAGCCCTGGCATACTCAGGGCCGACCCACTACGCTCACGCACAGGGGGGGACACAGCGTGCGACACTTCCGCTATCTGTCCCACGGCCTGGGGTGACATGGTTGCATCCACTGCTCACTACTCTCCAGTCACCAGCAGTTGTGGTCTGCATGGACATATCAGTTGTTTGCATTCCCATGTCTGTCCTGCACATCCACGCCTCACTTCTCGTTGTGTGCATTCCCACTCATGGGTCACTTGCGTCCTCGCACATGGCTGCATTCCGCATCTCCACACGTTCAGCTGTTGTGTGGCTGTCGTTCCATGAAATGTCTGTATTGGGTGCAGGGGTAGCCCAGGATGACCATGGAGTGGAGTAGTCGTGTCTGGTAGGTGGTCGAGTAGTCTGACATGTTAAATGTGGTTTGGTCACGTGTGCATTCCCACAGTTGTGCGTTGTGTGTTGGTGGCTTTGGGGTGTGTGATGTGCTGATTTGGAACATACCAATGAGCAGTCCTGTTCCATATGTGCCATCCTGGAAGCGCTGGTTGATGATGGACTGTTGGAATACGAAGGAATCATGCACACCGCCTGGGTAGTTGGCAACGACATTGGTGAAGAGTCCCCTGTGGTCCACTATTGAATGCACATTGATGGAATGCTTATACTTTCTGTTGCGGTAGTGGTGTACAGTAATCGCATGGGGCACAAGTGGGACATGTGCAGTCAATTGCCCCCAACACGGCCGGGAATCCGGCTATGGCGTAGAAGCCTTGCTTTGTCTCCAGCTGTTCCTGCGCAGTGTTGGGGAAGTGAAGGTACTGGGGTATGAAGCTGTGGATGGCATCCAGGGCAGGTGTGATGAACTTTGATAGGGCTGGCTGTGAGACCCCTCCGACTCTGGCAGTTGTTGGTTGGAAGGTACCAGAGGCCAACAGGTGCAGCACAGCCAGCAGCTTTGTCTGCGGAAGGATGTTGTTTTCTCCGCTGTGTTGGGACCGTCAGCCTGTGTGTGACTTCCTCGGGCGTTAGGTCTGTGAGAGTGGTGCATTTTCGGTAGGTCCGCTGCCTTACTCTGCGCTGTCTCTGTAGTGGTCCGGGGGGGCGGGTCCAGGTCCTGGAGGTGGTGGCGGTCCTGGGGGAGGTGGCGGTGGGTGTTGTGTCCTTGTTGGGCCTCCGACCTGCATGATGAGTAGCTCCACGGCGTTGTTTGTTCTTTGAGTGTGGCTGTGTGCGGGGCTCCATTGCCTACTGCTGGTAGTCGTCCGTCTTTACACCTGCTTGAGGCAGGTGTTAAATACCTGTGGCTACTGCGGCTTATCGCCTGTTTTTGGTTCACTTCTCAGATCTGGCAGTTTGTTGTGAAAGTGGTGTTGTGTATTTTTTGGGTGTTTTTGCATGGGAACGCCTACTCTGCATCCCATTAAGGTTAGCTGGTGGTGTCTGCCGTGGTGATACATTTTGGGGCAGTTATCGCGGGAATACTGGCGATGTCTGCAGTTTGCACTAGCTTGTGAATGGGGTGTTAAGTCTATCTCCACTTTTGACGCGTTAAGGTGGAGATGCATCGGAGATAAGTCCTTGTGACTATCCCCCACAGTTTTAGACTGCTCCTACCAGTGGGTGCCTGTGTAGACCCTGACTGCTGTTGAAGTTGGTGATTGAATTGTTGAACTCTAACAGAACCTTGAGTGACTTCCGCTACTTGCTGATTTCCAGCATTAAAAATTTAGCACACTCCAAAGAAGATTCAACACTCTAAACAATATCAACAGCCTCATATAACACGGGGTTCTTACATGCCAAAAGATGCTGCAGAATTTTCTTAGAGTAACACCTTGCTACTCATTGGTCCAGTATCAGCTGTGACGTGAAGTTATCAAAGTCACAATAAGAGGCAAGAACTTTTAATGCTCTGACAATTGAATCCACAGGTTCGGAAGGAGCCTGCAATCTAATTAAAAACTTATGCCTACCCACAACAAGGTTAACTTTTCCTTCAAAGTGAGTCTCTCACTGTTTAAGCACACTCTGTTATTCATTTAATTCGTCTTCCTGACTCGGGTTAAAATCAGGTAAATGATCAAAATATTCTGAACAAATAATGGTATAAAATATTCCTGTTTCTGACTGGTTTAAACTTCGGATGATCAATCGCTCCTAGATAGGCTTTAAACAATATGATCCCAAAACGCTGTTTCAATGGGGGTTCACCAGGATCTTGCAAGAAAGGGAACGGGTGGTGTGACTGTTTGCATCATAATGTGCTACTACCCTTCAAATAATGAATATTAACAAAAAACAAGAAGTGCACCATACACACAGAAAAACGAAATACTATCCCAAAACTTCTTGGTCCAACCATACAAATGGTCCCCAGTTTCAAAGACACAGTGTGGCCCCCAGCTATCGGCACAAAAGAGAAGACAAAAAATGTGTCCCGAACTATGCTAGTCACTGCTTTTTTTGCAGATTTCTATAACACGAACTCGACCCGAAGTATTATTGGTGCGTTTTACATGAGCCCCAGTTACGTTACACAAGGACGCATGCATTTTTTGTGGGGTAGGCACGGGGAGATTAAGTGATTTGCCAGAACCACGGGTTGTGGAGTCAACCCCGAGGCATCCAACCTTGGTTTCCATTCTCCAAAGTCAGCAGTCTAGCCGTGAGACCACATCCGCTCCATGTGGTGGGAATGACATTCTTTGAAAAGCATTCCAATCGCTGTTGATCAAAGCAAGGAGGTAAACTGCTGCCCGATCAGAAGAGATGCTGCAGAATAAACATAACGAGTCAATCATTGTAATGCTGAAAACAAACAGAATTGACACTTTTAGCTCATAAGCATGCCAATTACTATTATGAGCTCCAAAACTGACAATGAAAAGTGTACCGATTGCTGAATGAAACCACGAAACTGATCCCAGAATGTGCAGGTGGCACTGTGGATGCGCACTCAGCTGGTCTAAATTCTTCCCTATCTCTGTATGTGCCACACACTGTGCACTCAGAGGAGTTGCGCTCAAGACACTGCCACAGAAGTTGAAGCCATGTGCACAGATCGAGGTAGGGCTCACGAGCTTCCCAGCGAGCTGGCAAATTAATAGAAATGCGATGGTGTCTGAGGGAATAAAACTTGCGTGCCAGCACCGCAAAGACCAATGGTAACACAGCAGGATACATATGGGTGTCACAGCACACACCACCTCCACCTACATGCGCTTGCAGCGGTAACAATAAGGGCATACATTCACCGCAGGGTGGGCTAGTGGTCTTATCCAGTGACAACAATATTACTCTCAACGAATATTTTATTTCGTATTTTTATAACGAATATTTTATAACGAATATTTTATTCATTTTATTTCGGTTCCCAACGAAATAAAAAGGTTAAAGGTGCAAGAAATCACACATTGTGCTCTTCTCCACATGGAGTTTCTCCACTGTCGAACATTACCAATATTTTAGTGATGGAATCACAAACACTTTGGTGATGAACCATAAAAGGTTTGTTGAAGTACAAGCTGCATATACGAGAGCCCAGGAGACTCACTCAGCTGCCAACCACTCCCTCGGCTGCCAGGGCGTTCCTGAGCCTTCGTAAAACTCTAGAACATCACTATGGGGCATATTATCAAGACAGGAGATAAAATTATCGTAGCTTTCGGCTATAATGGGCTTGATGATATGCTCTATGGAATTCCAATTGAAGCTCAGGTTAGATGTCCTTCACATCTAACATGGGCTTCAATTGGAATTCCATAGAGCCAGCGACGGCCCGTATTGGGCGTGCTACCGGGGTGGTGACGTGGAGCAGAGGAGGGGCAGGGTGGGGGGTTGCACAATGCGGCATACGGCCGATTGCAGGTAAGTTCCGGAAAAAAAAAAAACGAATTTCGTTGCGCGCATGGCATCGCCAAATGCAACAAAATTTGTTTTCTTTATTTTTTTCGTAACTTACCTGCAATCAGCCGTATGTCGCATTTTGCAACCCCCCACCCTGCCCGGTAACACGCCCTATACGGGCCGTCGCTGCAGAGAGCCTATTATCAAGCCCATTATAGCCGTTTTAGCGGCAGTTTTCTGCCGCTAAAGCGGCGATAATATTAGCGCCGCGCTTGATAATATGCCCCATAATCATTTGGAATCGCATGACTCCAAAGTTGCACCAGGCACAACTTCCCACGATAATCACTGAAGTGTATTGAGTGGAAAATCTGCACCTACATATAGTAATAAATAGTTGTGTGTAGATTTGCAGCTTGTTTTGTGAATTGTGCCCTTAGATCTGAAAGTGCGTGTGTATACAATTAAAATTATTTACAATACTTTATTCGTTGTGCCAGTATTTCAACAAAGCCGAGAAGAGGGAGGAAAGTCTTGCTTTTGTTTTGTTTCTTCTCACTCTAGTGGGGTTCTCATGTTTCAATCACTCGGGGTGTCATGGTGAGGTGAATCATCAACACACATTTGCCAGTTGAAATACTGATGAACATGCGTTGTGTAGTTCCTTCAGTCTCTACACATATGTGGCAGCCTTTGTTGGAATTTACCATGAGATCTACAAGGCAGTATATTAACACTTGGATCTCTAACATTCAATATGATATACGGTTTGAGAAATAATAACAATAGCAATACTACTACTACTACTACTAATAATAATAATGCAATATTAATATTAACAACTGCTCTTATTATATTAATGCAACTATTATTATTATAACATTTATTGCTGGTATTTTTATTATTATTTAGTATAGTGTCTCGCCAGCTCAATGTTATACTGAAAATTCCAGGACCTTATTAAAGAGGCACACTGTTGAAGGTCAAGTGACTGAACAGAGGCATGGAGCTCTTAGGGGAGATACTCTATCATTATAATGTACCTAGCCATTGGTGCGTTCGTACCCCAGTCACTTGCCAGCATGTCAGAGGCAACTGTGCCACTGTGCATGGCCTTTCCTTCATTAAAGCCTGCAGGGGTTCCACTTCCGCATTCACTCCCTGCAGGGCCATGGTGCAGGGCCCTCCTTTTGCCCTGCCTGCTGGGGCACCTTGTATGTCTTGTCCATTGTCACGTGCTGCAGAACCACCATGTCGGCAATTCCGGGACATGTTCTACTTATATCATTAAACGGGCTGCCTCCTGTTGTGGTGCGAAGTCACTGAAATGGAAGGAGGCAATAGCCTGACCGCCATCAAGAGGCCCACGTGCTGCCATGTTATCATTACAAGTGAGTTCCAATGTTTTTTCATATTTCAGGCTGATTCTTAAAACAAAAGGTGCTTGCAATAAGAAAATTAGCAGTACAGTCTAATAGGGAGCTGACTTATTCCTATGAATTACAGTATTTATAGAGGGCCTAGACTTTTTCATGTTTCAGATTCCCTAACAACATGTATTACTATGTCCCCAACTCTCTGGGAATCATTCCTTTGAATTTTAAGATAAGAAGATGAGGGGATCATCCCGGTTGAAACCTGGGAGCATGAGGTCACAAACAGCTAGCCGAAGCAGATCCACTATGCAGCGGAGGGGACTTGTCTTAAAACTGCATGTACAGTATCAGCACTCAGCCTTCAGCCTTATGGTTAAGCTGCCGCCGCCAGGTGGACAAATATCACAGCTCCTTCCGTGGCTTAAAATCATACCTGATGCAATGATACATTCAATAACAGCAAAAATTGATAAATGTCGATTTCCTGCTCATGCCTGCTCTGTAAAAAGATGTCACAGAAGCGCAATGATGAACGAGGCTGCTAGTGTATTTTGAATTTCATGGTTAATTTGACATTCCTCGAGAGCTCAAATACAGTAAGACGAAAGTATATTATCCATGAAATTACTTTAGCATTTGGTACCTTTAAAGTAGAGGTATTATCCTGCTTCACTTACAATTAAAATTCAGTTTTCTTACTTTTCATCTTAGACTTTTGTCATTTCAACTTTAACCCTTGAAATGTTAAAGCTGTTAAATTGCAATTTCTAAAATTAGAATTACCAACCAAAGAAACATGCATCATTGTAAATACCGGTCACAAAGGGGCGGATTCACAGAAACCACCCCTTTGAGACCGGTATTTTTGCATTTGAGATGCATCAGCCCAAATGCAATCTCGCAATTTAGGAAATCGCAAATTTTGCGATTACCTAAATTGCAAATGCATTTAGGGAATCGCAAATTGCGATTCCCTAAATGCAATGCATGATGCACTTTAAAATTGCGATTTCGCAATTTGGGATCGCAAATTGCCATCAATTTAAATTTGATGGTAATTTGCGAAAATTTTGAAAAATGCACAAAAGTGCATTTTTCAAAGTGCCATGTTGCACTCACACATGTCTGTGGGGCATGTGATGTGTGGGTTTAAAATGTGATCACATGCAAATTTCAGGGGTGCATCAAGATGGACTTTTGGCCCCCTTGCACCCTTGAAATTGCATGTGCATTTTTCGAGTACCTGTTTGGTACTCGCAAATTACGCATGCAATTCAGATTCATTCCTATGGGCCTAGAGGCCCATAGGAATGAATCTGAATTGCATGGGAATCGCTAATATTTTAGTGAAACCTACATGCATAGCCAATTGCGATTTCATAAATGCGATTTCATAATTGGGATTCCTTAAAAATCCCAATTATGAAATCCCAATTGCCTTCAATGATGCATGTGCCCCTTAGTTTTCATTGCACATTGATTTTCTTTCAAAGAAAACCTACATCTTTCCAACCAGTCATAGCACATATGCTGTATATACTTTGTGTGGTGGTTGCCTCTGGGTGGTTATAGTTAGGATCATATTTCCACAGGAAATAGATTTTTTAATTTGCTTATACCTTTAGTGCTGTTTGATGAATCTTCACGAAATTTTGAAAAAAATGTTCAATCCACCATAGCTCTTTCTAGAAAGTGTTTTGCTGATCCGTCAAGTGGGGGCTGAGAAAAAGGTGGGTCTTAAAATTATCTTTTCCCATGCAATTTAATTGACAAATTGACAGCGATACTGCAAAAATGGCTGACCAGAAATACACGAAAGTTCGTAGAAACTTAGATCTTGGTCCACAAAATGAGCTTTGTGTGATTTGGTCTAAATCTGTTAAGTAGTTTTTGAGAAATTAAGGTTCAAAATCTCTGTATATATGACATATGTAGCCATGAGCACTAGAAGGTGGTTGGGGCAGGGATTGGCCTCTAGCCATTCACTGCACCTTAGGCCCACTTCCAAGGGTCCAAGACTGGGGTGGCACCACTTTTCAGGACTTACTTATGGCAGAGTCCAGGTGCAGGAGGCCAATTTGCTTGTCCTTGGAGTCACTCTGGGGTCTGGGTTGTGGAGATGTGGGACCAGTCCTTCTCACTCCCAGGCAAAAGGTCAGCACAGCAAAGCAGGAATCCAGCAAAGTGGCAGTACAGCAGAGTGGTAGTCCTTTCAGCAGCACAGCAGTCCTTTTGCCCGGCAGAGTATTCACAGGTCAGGAAGTATACTGAAGTGTTGGTGTCTGAGGTCCAGTATTTATACTTTGGTGCCCTGGTACTGGAAGGTGGGAGAAGGTTCTACACAGTGGCTTTGAAGTGCAAGAAATCCCCTTTCTCCCCTGCACTGGCTCCAAGCTGTCTGGAGTGACAATACAGGGGGCAGATTTGCAACTTCTGGCGCATCCCTGCAAATCAGCAGGGTTGTGCCCAGAAAGATGTGTCACGCAAAACTACCCATGCGCCACCATGGATACACCGCATTTACAATGCGGTGCGCCGTGACACACGCATAGGATGATGCGTGACGTCTCTGCCGGCGTAAGGTTGCCGCAGTGCGAGAGTCGTGTCGCGGGCGCGACGCACCTCCAGCACTGTTCCAACCTGGCCTATCTCCAACATGCTGCGTCACGCCTTACGCCTGCTTCAAGCAGGTGCAAGGTTTTGACACAGCGGCGTCAGAAAAGTGACTGAGTGAAATCTTGTAGATTTCACTGCGTCACTTTTATGAGGCTTTCCTCCGACAGAATGCCCACACTGCGACGGAACGCCCACATGAAACCTGACGCAGGTTCATGTGGTGCAGTGCTTTACAACATGATGCATCTGCCTAAATGCGTCACGTTGTAAATAAGTCGCAATGTGGCGCATCGTTTACACTGCCGTTGTGTCACAAAAGTGACGCAATGGTGGCGTAAAAGTGTCACAAGGGGCTTGTAAATCTGCCCCACGGGTTGTTAGGCCTGTTGTGTGGAGACAGGGCAGAGCCTATTCTGCTGCAAGTAGGGCAATGCTTAGCTCCACCCACCCCATCATACCAGATAATGGCATATTAAGGCTAATCAAGTCACACCTAAGCTCCCATTCTGTGTGGCTGTCTAGAGTGAATGCTCAAGACCCAGATGTCACCCAAGCCAGATGTGTATTCAGAGACAGGCAGAAGGCACAGAATGGTTAAAGAAAGAAAATGCCATATTTCTAAATGTGGCATTTTCAGACTTGCAACTTAAAATCCAACTACACCATAAGTTGCTATTTTAAGTAATGAATCAAAATATGTATATTTAAATAATTGGGAATTACATTTATAAAATGTAATATGGTAATCCCAAGGCTAACTTGGGTGAGATAAACCTTGCAGTAGTGACAAGTGAATTTTCCACAACCTGGACATGTAAAACTTAAAAGTACATGTTCAACTTTATAAATACACTGCACCTCGCCCTTTGGGCAGCCTGGTTCCTACCTTAGGGGTGACTTATATGCATTAAAAACAAAGGTTTGGGCCTGACAAGAAGGTTAATTTGACAGGTTGGCATGGCAGTTTAAACTGCACACACAGGCTATCCATTGGAAGGCCTGTGACATGTTTTAGAGCTACTGAAGTGGGTGGTATTTAATTTATAGGCCTTGGGCACTTGTAGTGCACTTTACTAGGGACTTATAAGTAAAATAAATATTCCAAACAGGTTTAAACCAATTTTAACATGTTTATAGCTGAAGGCACACGCACTTTAGCACTGGCTAGCAGTGGTAAAGTTCCCAGAGTCCTAATGCCAACAAAAATGAATTCAACAAAAATGACAGGAGGAAGGCAAAAGGTTTGGGAATGACCCTGCAGAAAGGGCCATTTCCAACAATGTTTCCAGCAAAGAAACGTATTCTGGAAAATTGGAGAGCAATAATCAATAAATATTTTAGCTATAGACAGCCAAACACTTCCATGACAGTCACGGAAGTGACTGGACACAGGTCAAATATTTCGGCCTTGACATGGTTTCCAAACATCAAAGAGGTAAGGTGGTAACAGACTATCCGCTCTACGGAGACTAAAATCAAGACTGATTCTATAGGATAGTTCCATCTTTCCACAGGAAATTAACAATGATGAGGAACTTCATTCCTATTTGTAAATGAATGTAGGGTCTCCCGGAACCTTCGAAATTTTAAAAATTCTTTGTCTTTTCTAATTCCTATTTCTTTAGTGGGTTGAGAAAGAAGAATATCTAGTGTAGGTTGAGTGATATTACTGTGCAAATCCAAGCAATCAGAAAGACTGGTTACAGAGGAAAACATTCATAATATGTTAAGTTTATTGTATATCACTGAATAATCATCTGGTTACATTACAGGAGCAGTTTGACATGACCTGAATACAGAAAAAATCACCAGTGTGAAGATAGGTGCACCAGAGTTGGAGGTGTTCCAGGCAGCTATCACCACTCCTTAGTCACTTTTAGTGGTACTGATTTTACAACCTTTATTTCACACTTTAGATGAATCACCAGCAGCGGTCCGTGAAAGGAGTTCCGTGGGGCGGAAAGGCGGGGCGGGGGGTACTAAACACCGGAACATGGATAATTGGAGGTAAGTAAACAATTAAATAAATAAAATGAATTTCGTAGTGGGTGCTGCACTGCATTTTGTGATGCAGGGCGCGCTACGAAATTCGTTTTATTTATTTAATTGTTTACTTACCTCCAACTATCCATGTTCCGGTGTTTAGTACCCCCCACCCTGCCCCTCCTTCGCCCCGTCTTTCCGCCCCACGGAACTCCCTCTACGGACCGCTGCTGTGAATCTCCCTTTAGCTACTGGAACAACAGTGTTAATTTTTTGTAAATTATGTTGTAATAATTATGGATACATAAAGAAGTTGCTCAACTATGTGCTAGGAGTAGATTTTCTACATTACTGATTAAATCACTATAAATGCAAATATTTGTATGAATTCAACAAGACTTTTGGGGTACTAAATCTACACTTGTGTCTCATGCTGCATAACTTACCATCAAGTTGGCTCTAGAAGCTATTAACTCATTTTTAACATTTAAACTTGGATGAATTTGTTTTGTTTCGTTTTGTTTATTATATTTTTATTTGGCATATATAGCCATAAAAAGAAAGTGCTGCAATACATACAATTAAAATCTTATTTGTACAAACCCTGTAGCCATAAAACAGTATAAAACACAATAAAATCCTGCTAAAATCGAAAAAAAGAACTCGACCAGACCATAGGGACAACCTAATTCACCATCAGCGAGGGGAAGGAATCACTTATATATTAGGTAAACATTTATACATCCACCATAAATAACAAGGGCCAGGGGTATTCCCAAACATGGGTAGCATCACATTTCTGCCCCGCCCCTTTTAAATTATATAACCAATTCCTTCAACGACTCCTGTATAGCAATTAAAAATCTTCCCATTGCATATGTCACATTTAAAAATCTCATATTTACCAGTAAGCTAAGCGCTTGATCCCTACTAAAAATTTCATAGACATTAAAAAGGGGTTTCAAAAATGTTTTCCGTTCTTCGAAGAACCACAAGCAGTCCAACAGAATATGTGGGCCGTTGCATTTTACTTATAATCCACATGTGCACAAACCTTGTTCATTCATCATAGCAGATTTTATCTTCCAATCAGTGTTGCATGGGTTCAGGCCCACTCTAAATTTCGAGATTATATTTCTAAGTTTTGGGTTAGGCATGGCCTCAATATAGGGGAATATTTGATCGTTAGTCCACCTGTTTATCAAGAACCGGGAGGATGATTTACTCCTCAAATAACCCAAATCTTCCTCTCGGGCCTTCGTATTAATATTAGCATGCAACACCGACTTGGAAATCTGCTGCCCTAGCCTCTATTGGTCTGGTTCTAGGGATAGTTTGACACACAACTTTTTTAGCCTAATTCTAGCATGGGACACCCAATTTAGTTCGCTAGCCTCTATTTCTTTTTTGCAGAGTTTTGCTATTTTGGCAGGCACCTCTCCATTCATTCTCTGCCAAAAATTAAATATTGCTTGCAGACCCCGAAAGTTCCAGGCTGTAAGATGACATTCTACTCCTACAGCCTGTATCATTGTTGACGAGCGGAGTGCAAGGAGCTGTTTGATGCTTTTACCCTCTTCTAAGTTACAATCCGATTTGCCTCCCATATATAGTACCTCTATACCGTATTGGAACTGTGGGCGAACCAATGCATTAAAAGCCAATAGAATTGTTCACAGAGAGGGGCCTCCATACTTTTGCTTAAAATGTTTGAGGCCCCATACTGAAGAGAGCGCCTTTGATTTAAGCGACAGTATGTGATCCCTCCAATTTAACTTCTTGTCGAACCACATACCCAAATATTTGTATCTATCTACTTCTTCCACTCTGACCTCTCCCAATTTCCAGTACAGTGAGCTCTTCTTTTTTCCCAATACCATTATTTTGGTTTTTGTTAGGTTGACCGTAAGGCTTTTTTTTAGGCAATATTTGTAAAAAATATCCAGGTTTTTTTCCAAGCCCAACTCTGTCATATCCATTATCACTAAGTCATCTGGATATAACAGACAATATATATGGGTCCCTCCCAACTTAGGGCTTACCCCACCTGCCCTACTCAATATATTGGGCAAATCGGATAAAAATAAGGAGAATAACAATGGGGCAAGAACACAACCCTGCCGCAAACCATTCATTATCTGGATTTTGTTAGATAGGGTTTCCTAGGTGTCCAAGATAACCCTGGCCCAATTACTTGAGTGCATTTCCTGGATTAAAGCGAGTACTTCCTTGTTGATTCCGAGCTCTGCTAGCATACTCCACAGTAGATTATGATCTACTGAATCGAAAGCCGCTCGGAAGTCCACAAAGCAGCAAAACAGATTACCTTGCACTTCTATTGCCTTTTTTGCCATTGCCCATAGACTGATGCAATGGTCAGTGGGTAAATGGCCCTCCTGAAACCCACCTTGCTCTATTGGTATTAGGTTATACTGCTCTGCCCAGGATTTCACTACACCTAGTAGTATTTTAGAGAAAACTTTCTCCCCTACATCCAGCAAACTTATTAGGCAGTAATTCTGAGGTAGTGCAGCATCCTCTTTTTTATAAATTCGCCTCACAATGGCCCCCTTCCAACTTTCTGGGAATACTCCCGAAGTTATAATGTTGAAAGGTCGCATTTAGGAACCTTGTCGACCAATCTGTACTATACTGGATGAATTCAACAAATCCCATTGCGGTACTACACTTATATTGATCACTTATATTGATGTTCAATGCTGAATAAGTTGCCATCAAGATGTCTCTATCATGTATAAAATCAATATAAAAGGTAAACCCTGTATGAATTTGAAATTCCATCACTGATGGACATGTTGTAACACTATACGAGTGATGTATACATTATAAATAATTCTGTGATATTTTGAAAAAGAATTCCTATAGTTTGTATACATTTTATCACACTGAAATGTTTTTTTCAACCCACAAGGCATGTTTTAATATATTTATTTTATTTATGTTTATTGCCTTCGTGTCACATGGGATGTGGAAGTTCCTTTTTAAATGACTCAACTAAAGCAAGTGGTCATGTGACCAAGATCCCGTGTGTGGTCATAACGTGTTACATTTTTGCTGCCTTATTAAATCAATATTTTCTTACTGCAATGGACACTCGCTATGTACACCAAACACTCAACATGAAGCAAGAGTTTGAACTGCAGGCCCGCCCTGTAAAGTTTTGCATATGCAGCACTGCATGAGAGAAAAATGCTCAAAATGCCAATAATATACCAATCACTGAGAGCACATTTAGGCATACATACATAGGCTGTACGCAGCAGGAAGTTGGGTGCCAACGGGGGGAGGTGCATGGCATGTCCGGCAATTAACATCTTACCTTAAGCTAAAAACAACATAGAAATTCATTGAAAAAAACACAAAGGTTAAGGGGATGTTATAGTTAGATATGAAAATAATATCTTGCTTTGCATTAACTTTCCGCGATAGATCTTCTATATCATCAAAAAGGAAGTTTATGATAACACTCCTGTCATGTGATTCGATACATCCAATCACTGGTTACATTAGATAGTTCACGCTATTCAGGAAGAAGTTCACGATAACACCCTCACCATGTGACACAGCACATCCAATACAGGACTAGGATAGGTAACTCTCATTCATTGCCGGGTTTGTTTAAAAAGCGTAAGCCCGATTATCGCGTAAAATATTCTGGAACAACGAAGCAGGACGCAGAGACGCCGCCGGTACCGATACAAATGGGAAATCATTAAGGTAAATTATAATTGATAGAAGGTCTGTTTTTAATAGAAGCAGCGTAACTTAAAGAAGAGTAGAATCGTTATAATGTTAAGTGAGTCGGGTATTCACGCAGATCTAAGAACAGTTCTCCTGCCATGTATTTAGTCTACTAATTCAGAGAACCTTTGTAAAGCTAGTAAATTATAGGTTATGTGTATAAGGTAATGACTGGGATTAGATATTAGAGAATAGAGATTTATTTTAATTTAAAAAAATACCAGACTGAATACTAAAATGTCAAGTAACTAGCGATTATATTGCTGAGACTCTGGACAGAAAAAGCTAATACCGATATCTGCTGTTTATTGCAGCTATGTTAAAAGGATCACCATCCTGTTAAAATCTCGTCTTATATACACGAGCCGCATCATGGAATAATCAAACATTAAAGGACAGAGTATACATAAACAAGTACAAATTGAATGTATGCTATAATAAGAAGTGAGGATGATAACTAAATTTCTTACCTGCAATAAAACCAAACTTCGCTATGTTTGTTTTTTTACATTTTAGTATCATATACTTGGATCTTTTACTATGAAACCGTTTGAAATAAACCATTGATTGGAATTAAATTAATAAGGAATACAACTATAACTTCCTCCAACATAACTGTAAGTAACGACTCGGACTTAGTTACCATAAAATATATACTTAGGATAAATAAGATGCAAAACGATGAATTTGAGCATTTAAATAAAACCTCCTGCTTGATATATATAGATATATATTCTTTTCAGCATTGGATACTAGCCAAGAAATGTTGATGCACATTTGAAAGAAATAGACCTTTAGCTGCTTGAAGTATAAAAGAAATACAAATACAAAGTAAGCAACTAGGATTGAGCTAATTGAGAATAACTATAATATTAAAATATTGAGATTGTTTCTCAAAATATATCATCGCCTATTATTTAAGGAAATGAAAAATGTGATAATTGTATTATTTAGTACACACCTTTTATTCTACCTTCCTATCCTATATTATTTTCTATTTATTTAAAAAAGTCAAAATCACCTCCATTAAAGAATGAGCTCACTAAGGTGAAGGTGAAGGTCAATCTGTTTAGGATGATATCATAAACTGTGGTGTAACTCTCATATTATAGGTCAACGTGTGGTTTTTTCCTGACGAAGACGCAGTTTGTGTCGAAGCGCGCGTCGAAAAGATTCATATTGTCTGCCACAAAGAAATGTTTTTCTATATGTAATTGTTTTTATAAAAATATGTATTAAAATGCTGATGTTTACATAAATGTATAGATGTGTAGACAATGTGTATTATAAAATGTTTTTAATAGGTCATTAAATATATGTTTTTAAATTTATATAATTGCTTGTTTTTCTGATCGTTGCACTCAGTTGTTTTTAATTAAAACTGCACCAGACGGGCATATATATCTAAAGATTGAGTACGTTCTGATCATATTGCCTAGGGATATACACTTTACTTGAATAGTACCCTTCCGTAGGTATTGTCACATTTATTGGACAGGGGGCCTCTGTTATTTTTCGCTAAATTTGCATTAACAAAGACCTCAAATATTCCCTGGAAAAAAGCAAAGGTAAAAGGGAAGTTAAATTTAAGTGGAAATGTCAGTATAAATATACCATTTTACATTAACGAAACTACTGGAATTCATCAGTTATAGTTGCCCAAAGATATATTTGCCTTACTTACTTACTTACTTATTTATTTATTTAGTGTTTACATAGCGCGAACGTTACCCGTTACGGTGTCAGAGCGCTTAACAGAGCTATAGCGGTCCCGATTGCGACAATAGCAAGCATCATAAACTTACGAATGAAGAACAATATAAAACAGTGGACAGTAAACGTTCTCTGTATTTTCAATAATATCCGAGGCTGACAGAAGATGTCAAATTACACATTTCCTTTTTACCAAACAACTCAAAATTCAAAGTTTAAATGAGCACTCGCCTCAGTAGCTTAACGAGATAGAGGACCCTGGAAAAGAATGTGCAGATCCCAATACGCTTCATTCAGAAAGTCATTGATGGGCCCTCTGATTATAAATCCATGGGGAACAGATGATGAATCAATAGACAGACGATTAGGTGATTCTTTGTAGAGCATTATGGTAGGAATTTACCCATTAGGAAGATCCTAACTTCCTTCCAGATTCTGGGTGCAGCGCCTGAGAAAGTTCTGTTGTGTGTTTTCTTTTTCCGGAAGAATGGAGGTTTAAGCACAAAATATTTTGCGTCCCAGTAGTACCTGCCTCCTCCGGATATCACAACTTTCTGAGCTTGATACGCCAGTGTTTTTTAGTGTAGCACCTTATGTGTGATACAGGACAGTTTGAGTTGTACTCTGGCTTCTTATGGTAGCCAGCTCAGAGCTTTTATGTGCAAAGAGATGTAATTACATTTTCTAGATCCAGTTATGAGTCTAACAGCAGTGTTGAGACAGGCTTTTAGTGGAGCTGTTGAGATCTTGGGCAGGCCAGATAGATTTGAACATCCGTATTCTATCCTCACGATGATCAAAGCCTGTGCTGCCATTTTGAGGTCTGACGTTTCTAGGAATGGTTTCAGTTTTCTAAGACAACTCAGGTGGAAGTGGGCATTTTTAGCTAACAAGTTGATGTGGGTTTGCATGTTCCGGTTCTTGTCCAGAGTGATTCCTAGTGATTTGGCTGAGTCCACTAAGATCGGGGTGCAGTTAAGCCCGGTGATCAGTTTGGTCTATTCCTTTATTTTCGAAGAGATTTTGGGTGTGGGGGAATTAGTAAGAATTCTCTTTTTGGTGCATTTAGGTGAAGCTGATTGCTTGTTAGCCAATGAATGGTCATCTTTAGTGCTTCATTCATTGACATGATCTGCTCCAGTGACGAGACTGTAATGTAAATCTGTGCGTCATCAGCATACATATGAAATGAGATGTTGGCGTGTTGCAGACTTTCAGCCAGAGGTTCCATGTAGAGGTAAAGAGAGTTGGGGAAAGAGATGATCCTTGCGGTACATCAATCGTAATAGGAGACGGCGATGATAACTTTTGATTTACTAAAAATCTTTGCTTTCTGTTCTCCAAGAAAGATTTAAACCATTTGAGGACGGTTCCCGATAGTCCCATCCTGCTTCTGAGTGGATCTAGCAATTTATCATGGTTTACAGTGTCAGAAGCAGACGAAAGGTCCAGAAGAATTAACAGACAAGCTTTGTCTTGGTCTGGAGCTTGAAGTATTGTAGTTTCCATACTATGTTCTGGTCTGAAACCTGTTTGGCAGCCATCCAGAAGATTACATTTAGAGATGTGTTGGCTCAGTTGTTGATGCACACATTTCCAGCAATTTCGCTATTAAGGGATTTTGGATGCTGGCCTGAAATTATTTAGGTCAGCAGAGTTCGATGTCGATTTTTTTATGATGGGGATGACTTGCCCAGTTTTTAAGCAGTCTGGTATATAGCCTTGAGATAAAGAGGCGTTGATTATCGCAGTCCAGATGGGGGCGACTAATTGGTTGGTTGTCTTCAAGAAATTCGAAGGGAAAGGATTATTGAAGTGGTTATTTGGCTTTGTAGATGAGATGATTTTGGAGATGTATTTGTTGTCATATAGCTTGAAGTAAGACCATTGAGCTTCATTTTTGGGCACTGTTTGGCAGAAGTGTGACAGTTCATCAATTTGTTAAGCCAACTTATCTTTTTTGGAAGAAAGGGAGCAAAGTTTACACTGGGATGGCCTACAGTCTGACAGCTTTCATCTTCCATGTGGGGTTCCGCAGGGCTCAGCGCTATCACCTACGCTTTTTAATATCTACGTTACTCCCCTGGCCAGACTCATCAGGAAGCATGGCTTTGCCTTAGTCTCATATGCGGACGATTCCCAGCTCATAATTTCCACTGTTAAGCAATCTAACAATTTGGCCCTTAAATTTCACAACTGCCTATCAGAAATTATGACCTGGATGCATGAGAGCTTCCTGTAGATTAACACTGAAAAGACAGAGATCATTGAGTTTGGCCCGGGAATCCCCTGTGGAACAACTCTTGGAGGCCTTCGAGGGCCGGTGAGTGTCCCTGCCCTGTGCCAAAGGTGAGAAACCTGGGCGTGCTGTTCGAATGTCAGTTAAACTTCTTGGCTCATGTCAACAGCCTTGTGTCATCCTGCTTTTTTCTAATAAAGACCTAAGGCAAGATTTTCCCTTTTATTACGCCAGAGTTGCGCAAGACCGTCGTGGTGGCGCTTGTGCTATCCAAGTTGGATTACTGAAATGCCTTACTATTAGGGATAAATAAGGCGCAGCTTAAGAGGCTGCAGGCTTTACAAAATGCCGCGGCGAGATTACTTCTGGATATCCCCAGAGATCAATCAGTCTCTGCGGGAATTAAAACCCTACATTGGCTTCCTGTCCAACAACGGATAGATTTTAAGGCCATATGCTTGGTCCATAAGGCTGTCTTTGGAGGCGGAGCCAAGGATATCCAGAAAATATTGATCCCCTACACTCCTAGCCGTGTGCTAAGGTCCAGCACTCGTAGCCTCATCCAGGTTGGTAGGATTAGGAAAGCTAGATGGGGAGGTAGAGCCTTTTCAGACCGTGCTGCTGGACTTTGGAATAGGCTTCCTTGTTCGCTAAAATTAGTAGATAACCATCAACGCTTCAGGAAAGTTTTAAAAACCTGGCTTTTCTAATGGAGCCCATATTTGAAGACTGTTGTTCCCTTTCCGTACTTACCAGCGCCAAGACGCTTCGGCATTCGAGCGCTTTATAAGACCTATATCCTATCCTATCCTAACAAGGAAGGTAGGTTGATAGCGGCTGCTCTAAGCTCACTTCCCAAAGAATTGACTTTGTCTGTGAAGAAAGATGAGAATTCCTCACAGTTTATTAGGGGTTTTGTCACTTGGATTTGGAATGACATCCTTTATATTGGTATGCATATTTAGCGGTGCATGCCAGCGTTTGCTCCCATTACACACAATATTTAAGAAATGTAGGTCTTAATTAAGTTATGTGACTATTATATGTATTGATTCTTAAAAATTCTGCATAATTATGTCAACACTGTAACCTGTAGTACCAGGTCCAAAGACAAAAAAAATACAATGGATTTGACGAACATGGAGCTCTCTTGCTGCTGGTCAGGACTGTTGTGTATTTTTTCTTGCCTTCATTTGCCAGAGTACTATTAATAAATACCATTGAGCTGGGTAACAATAAACATCTGTTATTCAGTGCCAAGATACCCTTAGGTGAACGTGCGCATTACAAATACACGTTATGTTACATTATGTTATGTTACATTATGTTATTTTATGTTATGTAGAGTATGAAAATACAGTAATATTTTCCCTGCCCTAAATAGGAGAATCCAACAACCATTATAACCTGGCTGTTCTGTCACAGATGGACTGCTAGATTACAGACACCACCGGTGTAGCCCACTATGGACCAATTGATAGAAATAGTGCTATTTCCAACTTCTAAATGGCATAGTTGATGAATGGGACATCCATCAATTTCTCAATAACCCTCGGAATCCTTCATTGGTGGACTAAACTAATTCAGAAGACTGTTCGACAGAGTTGAGTTTCACCCAAACATTGCTGCTGTTCAGCACTTTGATCAGTACTCCTTTCTAGAGATGGTTGTGAAGTGAGTAAGGGTTAACATTGTATTACACAAGACGAAAGGGGGCAGCTGTGATCTTCAGGCTCCATGTGCACTATAGATTTGTTGGTGAAGTTGCACCACACCCCAGCTTCAGACTGGGACTGAAAATGGGCCCAGGCACAGAAATAAAAGAGGCACCCATTAGCGAATCAGATATCTAAAACATTTGTAATGCCAAGCAGTATAGGTGTTCTGCAAGGTATGAGAGACTGCAAGCATTTGTACTTGCTGCAAGCAAGTATGGTAATATTACAAAAACGAGCAGTGAAAGTCAGCCCACTAGTCCCTACAACAGGCCACAAACCTCAAAAAACAGCCTTAGGACTGGTCTATCAGACCAGTCCCTTGGGCACTACTTGATTGCCCTATAGGCCACTTAGACACCCTGCCAGAACCTTAGAAGCACTGTGGCAATATTCATTCTTGCAAGAGTGCTGCATGTTTCTCTTGGTGTGATGATTATATACAGAAAATGCTGTTGAGAGGCAAAGTAGTTTCAAAAGGCAGCAGTAATTATTTGTAGTAAAGTTTTTGTTGTCCAGGACTTTTTGTCTAAGACTTGTATGTTTACTGTCTCAGTGTAATAGTGAGTTGGAAAGTTAGACTTATATTTGGGAACTGGATAGTTCAGGATACATTTGTTGTGCAATTGCACAGAGACTGTATTCTCAATGTTCTTGTTGGAAAAAGGTAGATGCATTATGGGAAAATAGTTGGCAAGGCAATTGTAGTCAAATAAAACTTTTCTCTTTGCGGAAGTAGTAATTAGTTTTGCCTTAAACATGTCAGGAAATTGAATATTTGTAAGGAAGGGAAGCACTGGGTTGAGGATGGGAATACGAGCATCTCCAGCTTGGGTACCATGGAGTCTTGATACGAAATACCTCTCATTATAATAAGGGTGTAGGTGAATTATTTGAAAGATGCAATGAAGACAAATTTTGAGATGTTATGTTGCAGGTTGGGACAATGAATTGTGAACTGTTTTAATTTGGTCTGAAGTTGGTAAACTTGGTTTGACAAAAGCATATGTTTCTGAAATATTTTTTGGGCACAGATCACATGCCTTAATAACATTGGTACTTATTTTAATAAAGATGGAAGGTTGAAAGGATGAGAGGACCCTGCCAAACATGAGGCATTCCTTTCAAGTGAAGCACATCATTCCCTTACCTTTTCCTCATACATCTGAGCTATCCTCCTGGCCTTCATGGCTGCATTCCCATAATCCTCCTTGAAGTCAATTAAAACGCTACAAAAATAACGTTTTTTACACATGCAGAGTATAAAATAAAATCAAAATATTGGTGAATGTCTACTTATGAAATATGTGACTGGATGTCCTTGACTTATCAATATCAAGACATTAGGGGTCATTACGCTGGCGGGCGGACTAGAGTCTGACAGCCATCGTGGTGGGGATCGGGACCACCTGCCATGCATGCAGAGGTACTGCACTACAAATTAGGATGCAACCGCCACCCTGGCGGTTGCATCTTGCCATTTAACATTGCGCCAGGTGCTGCTGACTGCAGCACCCGCCGCAATGCCAAAAAAGCAGGTTGTGCATTTCACTGCACTACATGGCAGGCACCACACGGTGCCTGCCACTTAGTGCTGTGAAATGTAGGGGGGTACTATGGGTACCCCCCCAGTGCACCCACACCTGCCCCAACACAAGGGGGGTCCTCAATGGGCCCCTGGTACAAATCTCCGACAGCCTTTCCATGGCGGTTTTGCTGAAATGAAAAGGGTGGCTGTAACCAGCTTCCTAATTTGGTGAACGGTGCCTACTAGGCACCGCCACCATTTTAGCCAATTTGGACCATCCGCCAGGCAATTGTAACAATTGCCTATAGCAGTTCCGTGGCAGACGATCTTTGCGTCCGCCACGGTTGCATTCTGGACCACCCCCTCCATCGTAATGTGGCGGGGGAAAATCGCAGTCTGATTGCGGAAGGCCTGCCACCGCATGGCTGGCGCTGGCAGGCCTTCCGCCATCATAAAGACCCCCATCGTCCTCATGTTTGCTCTCTTTGAAAATGAGTTGCATACAATTAAATTCCCAGAAATGCTAATGAGTTTCTGGACAAGTAGTGCTTCACATTTTATTACATTTGTTCTCTCTGTGTTTAGATCGACTGATCCAAATGGAAACTAAAGAAACTGATTGTACTTGTTTTGAATAGCTACAATTTCTTAAGCAGTTTTTGAAAGACTCTGCAACACATATACATTGTATAAGAAATAGGCTGTAGAAAACATGATTCCCTTTTCTAATTGTATATTTTCATGTTGTTCCCATAGGACTCCTTCAAAACAAAGGATTTTTTCAAACAAGAATCAGGATATTTTTGTCACTGGAGACATTATGGGGCATATTTACAAGCCCCTATCGCCAAAGAAACGTCAATTTTACTGATGTTCCTGTGGCAATAGGGGCTTCGCCTTACTTACAAGGCAGAATTAAGCCACTTAACGTGGCTTAACGACCGCCATGTAAATAAGGAACCCTTTCACGCTATACTTAGTGTGAAAGGGGCGGGCAATGGGTGTTGAAGTGGGCGTTCTGCAGCAAGACCCATTGATTTTGATTCTGACCCATATTTTTAAAGGTGTCGTAAATATGTGGCAGCGTCAAAATTAAGACCATGGAAAACGTAGTCTTAACATAGCAAAATGATGAGAAATGTTTAATTTCTCCTAGTTTTTGCTGTTTCTATGTGTGCTGCATTGTGCAAAACAGAACAGCAAAACGCCATGAATGATTGTTTATGTGCAAGAAGGGATCCCTTCCTACACGTAAACAATCATTTAAAAATGACAGTTTTCAACTTACGAGTATTAAATCGCCCTTGGTGATTGTTTATGTGCAGGGAGGGACAATCATTCTCTCAACGTAGGCACCCTTGAACTGTGGTGCAAGGGTGCCTTCATTGGCGTTTGGCAGCAGAATTAACACCAGCACACAGAGAAATGCAGGATTGCACCGTAATTTTGTAAATACGGCACAGCCGTGCATTTCTAAAGCGACGGAGCGCGGCATTAGCTATTTTGGTGCTAACCCACGCACTACCACTTTTGCTGCAACTATGCCTCTATGTCTGTCACACCAATCTGTACAATAGATTTACAGAGGATTCTCTAATCTGTATTTTATTAGGTATGGTACTTGACAACAGAGCTGCATGTTTTGAATTCATTTCAGATACTGCAGAATGCTTAATTACTATATTGGTATGTTTACATATTCTGAGTATAGAAGGGGGAAGGGCATTTTGACAGTATTTTAGAAAAGCAGTTTTTCATTATTTTATGGCAGATGAGTCACAGCGTTTTATGTTTATTCCTGTAGAATTGTTTAGAATTATCATGAATGATGGATAGAACGTTTAGATCTAGTCCAAAACCATTTAGACAAATTTATAAAACAAAAGGAATATTCCGTTAATTCATGCCATACTTTCAAACAAATTGGCAACCACATCTGACATTTGTCTTACAGTTATACAAAATAATTAATTATATAACCCCTTAATCATGGCTTTTGAACATTCAGAGCTCCAAAACATTAAACAAAGATGTATAGCACCACACTGATACAGCCTGTTTCAATTTGGAGAAAAATCGAGCAAATATACTTAATTAAAAAATACACTCTAATTACACTTTTGCAGCAAGAGACATAAAATTGACTTCCCTAACAACAAGAATTTTGAAATTATAAAACAAAGGTAATTTTACACTGAAAAGGAGGAAAAGTTAGCAGCTATACTATACTGTTCAGAAAATAGCTGGATAGCCATTTGCATTGCCCTAACCACAGAAGTCAACCAGGGATTTAATGGAGTTGCTACCAGACCACCAGTCAAGGGAAGCCGTAAATGAACTCTGGATGGGGGACACAATTCATTCGAAGCCCTTTTAGGTGCAGGGCATCCAAACATGCATCTGTTTCAGGAAACTCTGCATAAAGAACAAAGGGGAAGATTTACAAGGAGAGTAACTCAGTGTGTGCCGCAAGCCATTTGGCTGCGCCGCACTGTGTCACTTTCAAAGCAGAGGGATGCAACATATGTACAACAATATGTTGCATCTCTGTGCTTCCCCCTGCGCTAGCGCACAAACTGCGGCCATGCACTGGCGCAGGCACCCTTGCACCATGGTGCAAGGATGCCTGTGTTGTAGGGAGATTGTTTATGTGCAGGAAAGGTTCCCTTCCTGCACATAAACAATCAGAAATCACGTTTTTCAACTTCTTTGTGTGCTGCATTAGCACACATAGAACATGCAAAACATCATTGTAATACTGATTGTTTATGTGCATAATGGGACACAACAGGGATACATTTCTCCTTGGTGCTCCTACCTGCGCCTCCCCTCGGGAAGCGTAGCATTCAGACACATTTCCAGATTTATGATTTCTCGTAAATCTGGAAATGTGTCTGGTTCCATGGGTGTTGCTTGGGAACACCCACAGCAACACCCATGGAACGCCCCTTTCACACAAAGTGCAGCATTCAAAGGGGCCATATTTAGAAGGACAGGAAAAGTCACACAGGGTGCCTTTTCCTGTCCTTGTAAATATGTGGCAGAAAAATGCGCCGCAGGTGTGTCACAAAAAGTGACGCACTGGTGGCTCAAGGGGCTTGTAAATCTGCCCCAGAGTTTTCATGAGAAGCATCAAGCACAGTTGCTTACTAATTCTATGAACCCCAAAGTTTCCAAGAAAAGCAAAGAACTGCAAACCTGTTTGCATAAAAAATGCAGATTTTTGGAAACCTTTTAGGTCGAATTTACAAACTGCACTTATGAGTAAATAAAACACCAGTGGTAAGGTGTATTTAATTCAAAATGCTATTCTCAAACCTCTGGCCATATAGTTCCACCTCCAGCTCTTCTATCTGTTCTGTACAGATAACTCCACCTTGGTGACCAAGATCTTCTCATGGTTACATATATTCTTCTGTAGTAAATGTTGATGTTGAAGTGAAGTGGTTGAAAAATGGGGAATAATTATTATGAAATGAGAGGCCTTTAGGGAGATTTAGGTGGAGATCGAGAAAGGGACATGCAAGCACATAACACACTCGTCGACTAGTAAGAAAACTGTTATTTGCAAAATACAATTTGCATCCTACTACACCTGTAATAGGGATAAAAAAGGCTCAAATGAATTCCAACCAAGCCATCGAGTAGGTCAAGCACTACATATTTTAAATCACAGTGGCTCACTTTTGTAGAAAAAAGAAAACTGGGCAGCAAAGAAAACTGGGCAAAAATAGCAAAATTAAAGAAAACAAGTTATTCAAGGACGATAATATTTTTTACATTGTTTTTTAAAAATATATTTTTTTAAATGATTGTCATTAAGAATTGAAAAAACATATTAGAACAAGGCTTACAACATATGGAACACACCTGCTAATGCTTAGGGGACCAATTATCCTTCTACAGGTAAACCGCATTACAAAATTAACCTATCACATGCAGATTTCCCACATAAGAAATGAACTCACACACCAAATCACTTTATTACTTACTGTCTAATCACACCTTAACCCTTACCATTTTGACCTCTTTGTGTTTTTTAATATCTTTGAGTGAGAATGGGAGTGATCTATGGAAAATTGGGATATTTCTTATCATGGAACTGTGTTTCTTTCTTTTATTTTAGGTGGGGTTCCTGACTTCTTTCTCATCTATCACATAACTCAACAATTATGCATTTTTTTTAGGGATTTTATTCTACTGACATTCTGTGAAAGGACCTTAACAATTCAATGTGATAGTAGGCTCAGGAAAGGTGCAAAGTTTGAAGGCAGTATTAGATATTCATATGATATTTTGGTGCCCTCGCTCTTTCGGTCGAGGTGTCTTCAATCCTCTTCTGTTCTGCTCCCGGGGAATATTTCCCCCCTCCAGGGCCTAAACTATGGCCCACCTCATTGATTTTAATTAGGAGCCCAGATATCTTCACTGCTTTAAACACTTCAGATGTCTGTTTATTACTATTTTGCATATGCACACCCAAAATTAAATAGGTAGCCATATCGTTTTTCTTCCTGCCTGAGCTTGTCCGTGATTTGGCAAAACTGTAACAAATGCTATCTCTTGGTAAAGCGAACATTCAAAGTCATTGAATTTTAAAATGTATTGTTTGCACGTTGCTGCCAATTTTGCTTCTTTTAATTGACCATTATGAACATTTACAAGTATATCTCTTGGTTTGCAGGAATTATCTGAAGTCTGGTGACCACCCCTTTGAAACCGGTCCGTTTTGAGCTCTCTTTGGTCTCCAAAAACAAAGACTCAAAAATGTTTTCATTCATTGCTCGAAGGTCCGAGCCCTCCACTCCTTATAGGCTACATATGCATATATGTTCTTTTCAGTTGTGGTTCTTCAGGTCTTCAATTTTGAGTGATGCAGTGTTTGTCTGTGCTTGTAGATCATGCAGTTGATCTCTCATATCTAAGTTTTTCTCCAGCTGTTGTTCCAACTGAATCAATATCTTGTTGCAGGGTTGCAGTTTTCTCATTGAGATCTGATTGCATGATCTGTAGATCCTTAACCAGGTCAACGCTGATCTCTTCCCGCAGTTTGTTTTTGAATAGCTGTAGAGTATCAATGAGATCTGTTTTTGTAAGTGCCATGTCTGTCCCAGAGGTCAACAGGTTTGGTTCACCGGATGTTCCTAGATGCGTTGCCCCTTGCCTCTACACTTCATTACGAGTTTGACAGCCTTTTGATGGGCTTTTATTGATGATGTTCAGTGACTTGGGTGGCAGAAGGCTTTTATAGAGACCGTCATGTTATTTATTGTTAGCTATCTGTGCACAGCTGCGAAGGTCCCTTAAAGCTGAAATTCCACTAGGGCGCCAAATGCAGGAGTATTTTGTTGTTAAGGCTTTCCATGTTTTGCCCAGATCTCCTGACACCTGTGTTCCTTCGTGTGATGATCACTATACTGGGATCCTAGGTTAAGCTTTGATGGTGGATATCCTGCTTACATTAAGATGCCATATCAGACTCCAGAGTGCTGAAGAGCAGGGTCCTGCTCCCATCAATACCTCTCACTGCGACCTTTTCTGTGTGTTTAGCCCTCTGCCCCACATCAAAATTACTTCACGACTACTGCAATTCATCCACGATTTCTTCTTATGTTGGGGCTGCAATCTTTGAGAAACAGCATAGGGATTTCTCAATTCAATGTGTATTTAAGCATTCTGTGCAATATAACGATTTGAAAATGTAAAGTCTTCTTAAGGTAACCCCTAGTGAACATTAATGAACATGCACGTTGAGTTACAAGACTGTAAGACATTTGTGAAGAGATCACAGGCTCCTCCCTGACACATGGTGCTCCTTACCACATCCAGTTCTCAGGCAGCGAAGTCAGCGTGCTGTTTGGAACTGCCTCTAGTTTCCTACTGTGGTCTTTGAGGTACATGGCAGGTCCACATTAGCCCGCCACATTAATTTTTCTATCGCTTTCCCTCCATGGGATCAGGCATCTCCATTGTCCTTGGCTCTGAATGCAATTTTTCACCCAATACTCATGCACAATATCTGTCTCCAGAGAGCCGATGGGGCTCAAGAACATGAGGTAGGCAGTCAGTAGAATCAAAAAGATAAGACTTGCATTTTTGGTTATTTTAAAATGCTTCAAGTTGATTGTAATTGTTAAAATGTGTAGCAAGCCACTTTTTGGAACATTATTCAGCAAGACCTGTAAAGATTATGACATATAAATCCAAGGGTTTGTCAAGGACTGTACTCTGAGAAGGTCTGTAGAGTCCCCTTCTTGACACCTGAAGAAAAGGCAACTTTTTTCAGAAGTCACAGTGCCACTCTGCATTGATTAGTATCAGTGAAAGGAAAGCAGAAAAGTGTCTCCTTAACAGGGGCACAGTTAGAATGAAAAAAAAACACAAAATGTAAAGAACCTCCTTGATAATCTTGTAAGTTTTGATTAAAGTTGAAGATTATTTCTGAAAAGACTAGCAAGGTAGAAAACTCCCCTAGACAACAGTAAGGAGAAAAGAGCAAGGTAATGATATCATGAAGTAGAATCCAGAGATCCAACTATAAGGGGCAAACATCTGGGACAAAATTATAGTTCAGCAAATTAACTTTTAATGAACGTGACAAAAAAGGAACAAGTGCCTTGTGATGCACCCTTGACTTTTAAATGCCTGTGCACATACTAGCAGGAACAGACATCACAGGGGAAGACTTGACCTTATCTAGGATTGGTATCCTAGGTTGACATCCTATTGGCAAGTCACTATCTTGGAGAAGACTGGTTAAAAGGCCTCTCCGCACTTCTTTTCTGAGAATCACCATGTTTATTTGGTAAACAAAGAAGCCCAAGTTTGACATCTTTGAATTAATGATGGGTACCTGTAGAGCACAACTGTTGCTCAAAAGAGAGCATCCTTGTGCTGTGCTAATGACTACTGAAGGTCCTGTTAAATTAAAAGCCTACAGCGAGAGTCAGAGGCTAAATGTTATTTTTAGATGCTTCAGATTCGATGGAACGCAAGGTGATGGCAAGGAGATTCCCTGCCTTGGAGCCTAGAAATGCAAAAGACTTTCAAACTCTGGATTTCAATTGAAAAGAGGGCAGTTTCAAAAGACTTATTGTACAGTGGGGCAAATAGTGGTAAAACTGCTCATTAAGGTATTTAGGACTGGAAGTTCCAAACGCTTGATGAAGTATCAGGAATAATTTGAAAGGGATCCTTTTATGAATTAGTAGCCAGTGCAGATTCAAAACTTCACTTGGGAAGTAGTAGCACCAGTCTGGTTGCTGCATTCTGTACCATCTGTAGCTTCTTTATGAGACGTTTGGTGTAGCCAGCATAAAACCTATTGTAATAGTCCAGTCTAGAGAAAACAAGGGCCAGGCAACTGTTTTCCCAGCAGTCAAAGGGAGGAAATGAAAACATTTCTTCATAGATTTTATAAGATTAAAACTCATGCCTGCCACAGCAGAGTCTTGAGGGAGGAATGATAAATTGTGTTGAATTTAACTCCAATATTTTTTTCAACCTTTACAGTGGCTGGGGAAGGAGGGACACATTTTTAGCTACCTTTTCATGGGGGAAAAGAGTTGAATTTGCCAAAGGAGAAAAGGTCAGTCTTATTGGAGTTGCACTTAAGATGATTATTCAGCATGATGTCAGTAAGGCAGTTCTGGAAATTAATTTCAGGGGCTTTATCCAGGGATAGAATTAATTGAGTGGCATCAGTGTACGATATGGTGGCAATCTCATATGAGGCAATTAATGAGATAGAGGGGCCATGTCAAGTCAATACAAAATTTATTGTGTAGATTACTTAAAACCATGATAATAAAAACATTTTTTTTTACACAAACATAATATACAAAAGCAGAAGAGGATAATGATTCCTTACAAGGCCATATAGTATAGATGGCATGTTATGCTTGAAGAAAAAAAAGTAAGCTCTTTATATGCAGGCTTTCTCTCTACCTTCTTCCCTTTCCCTTGTCTTTTATGTGAATAATAAATGAGTTAAAAATCCTCCATAAAATGGATTGAGTGTTTCAGCTGAGAAAAAAAAACTTGATTACAGTGTGGTCAAATTCTGCAATGCAATAATGTCCGTGATCCAAGAGCTAAGAGTTAACAGTTCATGACCATCTCAGTGCTTTGTTGTGAGTTTTTAAGGAAATCCTGTACTGCTTTGAAGAATTTACCTATTCTTGCCAGTTCGAGGGGCGCCATAGTGGTAAAAATCCAGTTCATTGAATGGTTGCATGTTCTTATACCATGAATTAAGAAGAGTGGATTTAGTAAGGATCGGCGGGAGTCAAGCAACATCGGACAGCTGCACAGTAGATGTAGAAAAGTTTCCAATTTGTAGCCACATAGTCTACACTTGACTACTTTAGAAAGCAGCGGCCAGTTAGTATTAAAGTCTTTGATTTGTAATGCCAACATCCTTATTGCCAAGATGTTGGTCAGGCAGGCTTTCCCTATTGTGGCCATGTAAATGTTGAAAGGGGCAGGGCTCAAAGAAGATCCCTGAGGCACACCCACTGTGTCTGCTCTTTCAGATGACAAAAATTGCCCAAGGGATAAAATGTGCCTTCTGTTGGTTAAAAAAGATTTTAGCCAGGATAAGGCTGTATGGGAAATTCCAATATTCAGGATCCACTGCAATAGAACGGCATGGGAGATGGTATCAAATGCAGCAGAAAGGTTTAATAAAATGGAGACTGCATTTTCTAAAGGCATTTTTATCGTTTCTGAGAATTCAAGAAGTGCAGACTCCATTGAATGCTTATTCCTAAAGCCAGATTGTCGAGAATGAGTTGATGGGAGTTCTCAAGGTAGGTTATTTATTGACAATGTTTTCAAGATTTGTTTCAGCATTGGGAGGAGAGAAATGGGTCTTAAATTAGACAGGATAGTTGCAACTGCTAAAGGTTTCTTTTGTATAGGTTTAACAATTGCTAGTTTGCTATAGGGGGACCTATGCTTCTGCATGAGATGAATGTATTATCTAGTTGATGATGGGATTTACATGCTAGCTGCATGCAGTATGGATGGTGGACAGGGATCAAGAGAGGACCCTGATTTGCATGTCAATATTGCTTGATGGACTGTGCTAAGGAGACCTCTTGGAATTAAGTTAGGCTTGCCATTGGGTTGATAATACCCGTATCGAACATAAGGTTTTTTAAAAGGTCAATGCTTGGGGATGAAGTGAAGCCTTGTTGCATAGTGGATATTTTATCTTCAAAAAAAGTACAGAGAAGATCACAGAAAGCCTGGGAGGGAGGGATGTCCCTCCCTATTGTTTTAGGTTGGAGAAATGATTTAGCAATGTTAAAAAGAGCCTTTAAATCACACCTGGGCTCTTCAATTTTTTGAGTGTAATAGGATTTTTGGGATTTCTTAATTAATTTGTGATACATTTCTTTGGCCACCCTGAATTGGTCTAGGTTTGTAAGCTAGGTGCCATCTGTGTTCTAGTAATTTACAGTGCTGATTTAACTCCACTAGAGCTGGGTAGAACCAGGGGTCCAAAACATTTGGGCATCGGTTCTTAGAGTACAACGGGAGATCATTTTGAGGCAGAATTAAGAATCTAATTATTAAATAGTCTTCAACAAGTTTTACGGTCAGGTTAGAGGTCAGGATAGATGTCATGTTCAAAAGATCAGCACTTAGGTTTGGATTGGTTTCCATTGCTCCTCATTTGTATGATCTCAGAGGCATGTCTTTCTAAAGGTTAGTGACTTATGATCTGTGCCAGCAATTTTAAATAGGATTAGACTGTGATCAGACTGTGATCGGACCAGGAATGAGGGATATTGTCATCAATGGATAGCCTAAGATGGTTCGAGCAGATCCATCAAGAACATGGCCTAACATGTGAGTAGGAGCAGTCCCTTTTTGAGGTAGCCCTAATATTTTATGGGTTTCTAACAAATGTATAACTTCTGGGTTCAAAGGATCGTAACAATGGAAGTTAAAATCTCCCAGGACTGTAAAGTTGGCATATTGGATCAAAGGGGGGGCAAGGGCCTGACCTAGTGAAGATAAAAATTAATCTCCAGAACTGGGTTGATGATATAAAAGACAGCATGCAGCAGACTGTGAAAGATTATTTTTAAGGCAAAAACCCAGGCTCTCTGCCCATTTTAGGGAATCAATATCAAAAGAACAACATTGTAAAGAACCACAGAAAATAATGGCTATTCCACCCCAGCGGCCTTCCTCTCTGTCACGTTTAACGATGGTGTACCCCACAGGAAGGGTAGTCACAATATCAGGATTGGTCCAAAACTTTAGCCAGGTTTCAGTAATAAATAAAATATCAATTTAGTTATCGATGATTAATCATGTACTTCCTGAGCATGCTTACTTAAAGAATGAATGTTAATTAAGCCAGCCGGTATAGAGTGGGAGATTAGAGTAGGTTGGGATAGGCTGAGAAGGGGAGGCTCAGTGGAAACATCACATATAACAAACAACTGGGCCCAGTAAACATTCTGGGTCCCAGGTATGGCATCTCATTTAGTGTGCCCCTAAAACCCTTTAAATAATAAGAGGTAAAGGCTTCACCTGTATTGTAGCCTGCATAGTGGCTGATAGTGGCCACAAAAAGGATGCAGATGGGTGCAGACAGACCTGCCTTTGGCATGCCTTTTGGGCATGTGTGCCGCAGGCCTACACATAAAGGCAGCTTTTGCCCGCCCTCAAATTAAACTAGAGCAATAGCACTCAAATAAGTGCTCCCAGGAAATATTAAAAACAAGACAGTACAGAATAAAATAGTATGGAACCTGCTTAAAATAATCATAGCAGTAGCAGCCTCAAGTGGAGACCCTTTACGGGCAATCAGGGTAAGGAGAGAATGCCAAGTACCTCGCATTGAGCACACACATTCTATGATTTCACTGAATTCCACAATCCCACAGCCGCCATCCTTGCCCAGTACTCTAGCCACCTTTTGGAGCAGCCCTCCTGTTGGCAATGAGTTCAAAGACATCAGAGCGGGTCAGCACCAACAGACAATGCAAGAAATAATCCTTCCTCTTTAGTCTGTGAAGAGCCTTGGGTAAGGTCTTGGCTCAGTTCTCAGTACAGATATAACAGGGTTTGGTAAAAATATATTAAGAACTAAATACATGAAGTCTGTCTATAATGAACCGTCAATGTGTTTATCTGTCTCTTTTTATCAATCCATCTGTCTTTATCGGTTTTATCTCTTTGTCATTATATTCTCTTTCTTCCTCACCTTTTTTTGTATTACATAATATAATGGAATTATCAGCATAAAACAGTGTGATACAATCTAGTGCCTCCCTTCTCAATAACACCCCTACATCTGTGGTTGCCTATCTCCATTTACCTTAGGAACTTACCACCGTGGAGGTGTTCAGTGTAACTTGTAGGCATAAAAAAGACAATGTACAACTTTCCAATAATCTTTCTTCCCCTCCCCTCCCCTACACACACCACTTGGTAATCAACAGATGTAGTCTAAAAGTCCTCCAGTCGTACAGTCCTTGCCTATTTATATGCCCCTTCTCTAGGTCTTTAGTCTATTGGGACTCGATTGGGTCTCATCCCTAGTGGTTTAACATAATGAGGGTAATGATAATTGGTAGCTTGGCACGAGCAGTCAGGCTTATCTCAGAGGCAGTGTGTAAAGCATTAGCACATACCATACAGTAATACAGTAAAAAACACTAGAAAAGGATACCACACCAGTTTTAGTAAAAAATAACCAATATTTATCTGTGCAAATAAGACCAAAATGATAAAAGATCAACATACAGTAATCTGAAATAGGCACTTTGCAAGTATGACTTTAAAATGCAGTTCCTTAAAGGCAGGTAGTTCTGTCCGTGGATACCGTGGTGCCAAAAACAACAGAATCCAACAGTTCAGACCAACTGATGTGGTGCGGATCGGCATTAGTGTCAGCAGTAGCCTAAACAGTACCTTTTGGTTATGGCCGACCGTGTCGGTGCGGGCAGTTGTGGCAACCGTTTTGGTCGCGATGTGAAGCGTAGCTGTGCGGCGTGCGGTGCCCTCAAGTCGTGGTGCAGTCAACGGCTCGGTGATCGCCGTCCAGCGGTGTCGGTGACACCAGGGCTGTGGTGCAGAGTAATGCAGTGCTAGTGGCTCTGCTGACAGGTCACGATGCAAGCGACAGTGCCGGTTGATGGAAGCTGGTGTCGGTAGGCCCAGACTGCAATGTGGGATGCTGCGGTGCGTTCTGTGACTAACAAGTGGTGCCTCCAGACCATGGTGCGGTCACAGGTGAATAGGCCAGCGGGCAGTGACAACGTCGATGAGACCAGGGTGGCGTTGTGAGGCAAGATGGTGCTGAGTGCGGTGCCCACAGGTCGAGGTGCAAGCAGCGGCTTGGTGGCGGTCATTCAGTAGACCAGGGTGGTGGTGCAAAGTGCAGCATTGCCCTCTGCAATGCCTTCAGGACACGGAGCCCGCAGTGGTGTCAGTGAAAGTGTCGGCTGCTTTCTCCCTCTGTGGCAACTGAAACCCACGGTTCCGGAGGCAGTACCCAGAGGTAGGTGAAGTCTTTGCTGTCCCTGAGACTTCATGAACAGGAGGCAAGTTCTATTTCAAGCCCTTGGAGATACTCAGCGACACGTGAAGAAAGTTCAGTCCAGTCCTTTTACTGCCAAAGGCAGAAGCAGCAACTGCAGGACAACCCAGAAAAGTAACAACACAGCAAAGTGGCAGTACTCCTCCTGGCAGTTCTTCAAGCTCTTCTTCTTGGCAGGGTCCTCGAGCCAAGCAAGTTCTAAAGTTCTGGGGTCTGTCCCCTATATCTATACTCAGTTTCTCTTTGTTCTCTTGGGCAGAGAGTGCCAGTCTGTTCCTCTCTGGGCCAGCTTCCCATCAAGAGGTGAAAACCGCATTGTCCAAGGCAGACCAGGCCCATTCAGGTGCTAGGAAATCTCTTCCCACTACTCTAAATGCAGCCCAGGTCTAATAAGCCCAGTCCTGACTCATCAAGGAAGGGCAGGACACACCTCGACCCCCGCAAGTGGCTGTATGAAGAGAATGCACATTCCCAGCCCCTGTGACTCCAAAGCCAGACATTCAATCCACAACCCAGCAGAGGCAGACATGAGGGCTAAGCCAGAAAATACCTACTTTCTAAAAGTGGTATTTTCAATCACAGAACATAAAAATCATCTTTACTAAAAGAGGAATTTGTACATTCTAAATTCAGGTATGCTAAACTCTATCTTGTCCCAATGGGGCGATATATTCGCAAAAGTTTAACAAGTATTCCCCAGTCTATCCTATGGGACAGATAGCCTTTCTACAGTGAAAAATCAGGACATTCACATACACCAGTACATGTCCTATCTTTCAAATACATTGCTCCTTGCCCATAGGGGTAACTTGAGGTAAACAGCCATTTCAATGATTTTTTTACTTCGTGATACCCTTACAACACATGCATTACCACGCATGCGTTGTACATCGCAAAGTCATTCCTACGCATTTTTCTAGAACGCATGGTCATTTACCACGCATGCCTAACAAATAATTTTGTTGTAAAGGTATGTATAGTAAATGACCATGTGATCCAAAAAAATGTAGACGATCCACGTCGTTGGAAAGAAACGGAGGCTGTTCGTTTTCAACATAATGACGTGCACCGCCCCTCTGAGATGACGTGAAGCAGGAACCAGGAGGAGAGAGAGGTAAGGGGGATTGGGCATGGGGTGGGGGTTACTTTTTTAGGGTTTCGGGGGTCCAGGGGGTCGTGCTAGGGGTAGTGTTTTAAAATTTAGGGTAGTGTAGTGGTGTTTGTTTAGTGTAAGGGGTCGTGCTGGGGGTAGTGATTTAGGGTTTAGGGTAGTGTAGTGGTGTTTGTGTAGTGTAAGGGGTCGTGCTGGGGTAGTGTTTTAGGGTTTAGGGTAGTGTAGTGGTGTTTGTGTAGTGTAGGGGGTTGTGGTGGGGTAGTATTCTAGGGTTTAGGGTAGTGTTGTGGTGTTTATGTAGTATAGGGGGTCGTGCTGGGGGTAGTGTTTTAGGGTAGTGTTGTGGTGTATGTGTAGTGTAGGGTACTGTTTTAGGGTTTAGGGTAGTGTAGGGGGGTCGTTCTGGGTAGTGTAAATGTAGTGAGAGGACTGTCACTTACCTTAGAAACTTTTACCACGACTATAACTTTACCACGCATGTTTTTGCATTTTAATGGCATGCGTGGTAAAGGCATAGTCTGGGTAAAAGTTTGCGTTGTAATGGTATCTCGTTGTGTTGGGTGTAGTGTTTTAGGGTTTATGGTAGTGTAGTGGTGCTTGTGTAGTATAGGGAGTCATGCTGGGGGTAGTTTTTTAGGGTTTAGGGTAGTGTTGTGGAGTTTGTGTAGTGTAGGGTAGTGTTTTAGGGTTTAGGGTTGTGTGGGGGGTCGTGCTGGGTAGTGTTTCAATCAATCAATCAATCACGGTATTTATAAAGCGCACTACATACCCATGAGGGTCTCAAGGCGCTAGGGGGGGGCAGCGCCGCTACCGGTCGAAGAGCCAGATCTTCAGGAGTTTTCTGAAGATGAGCAGGTCTTGTGTCTGCCGCAGGTGGGTGGGGAGGGAGTTCCAGGTCTTGGCGGCGAGGAAGGAGAAGGATCTACCGCTGGTGGTTGTGCGCTGGATGCGGGGGACGGCGGCAAGGGCGAGGCTGGTGGATCGGAGCTGGCGGGTGGGGGTGTAGAAGCTGAGTCTGCTGTTGAGGTAGGCTGGTCTGGTGTTGTGGAGTGCCTTGTGTGCGTGGGTGAGCAGCTTGAAAGTGATCCTCTTGTCGACGGGGAGCCAGTGTAGGTCCCTCAGGTGTGGAGTGATATGGCTGCGGCGGGGGACGTCGAGGATCAGTCGGGCGGAGGCGTTTTGGATACGTTGTAGACGTTGCAGGTGCTTGGCCGGGATGCCTGCGTAGAGAGCGTTGCCGTAGTCCAGCCTACTGCTGACGAGGGCCTGTGTCAACGTCCGTCTTGTTTTAGTGGGGATCCACTTGTAGATCCTGCGAACCATGCGGGGGGTGTTGTAGCAGGAGGAGGAGACGGCATTGACCTGCTTTGACATGGAGAGGGAGGAGTCGAGGATGAATCCTAGGTTGCGTGCGTGGTCGGTGGGTGTCGGTGGTGTTCACAGTGTGGCTGGCCACCAGGAGTCATCCCAGGCTGAGGGGGATGATCCGAGGATGAGGACCTCCAAGGACCTCCACGTGTTTGAGTGTAGGGTCAGGACTGGGGGTCAGGGGGACGTGCTGGGGTAGTGTTTTAGGGTTTATGATAATGTAGTGGTGTTTGTGTAGTGTAGGGGTCATGCTGGGGGTAGTGTTTTAGGGTTTAGGGTAGTGTTGTGGTGTATGTATAGTGTAGGGTAGTGTTTTAGGGTTTAGGGTAGTGTAGGGGGGTCATTCTGTGTAGTGTAAATATAGTGAGAGGACTATCACTTACCTTAGAAACTTTTACCACGACTATACCTTTACCACGCATGTTTTTGCATTTTAATGGTTTGCATGGTAAAGGCATAGTCGGGGGTAAAAGTTTGCGTTGTAATGGTATCTCGTAATTGACAACGCGCACTAATGCCCGCGTTGTAATGATATGTGTTGTATTGGTACGCATTGTAACGAGTGCTATTTGTACCTTGAGCCTACCTTAGGGGTGACCCATATGTAATCAAAGGCAGGGTTAGGGCTTGGCAAGTGGGTGCACTTCCAAGTCAACATGGCAGTACAAATTGTGTGCAGACACTGCATTGGCAGGTTTGAGAACCCTTTGAAAGGCTGTACGTGTGTGTGGCACAATCAGTGCTGCAGGCCCGCTAGCAGGATTTGAATCACAGGCCCTGGCACTCTCATTGCACTTTACTAATGACTTACAAGTAAATCAAATAGGCCAGTCATGGAAACACCAATACATAATCCAATGTACAATAGGAGCGCTTTCACTTTAACACTGAACAGCAGTGAAAAGAGACACTAATCCAGCAAAAACAGAGTCAAAACCAGAAGGTCAGAAAGCAAAAAGACTGGGGAAACGCATCAAAAGATGCCAGGTCTAACAGTGAGCAATCTGGACATTGGCATGGAGGCAAGTTACGTCAGAGGACTATATTTTGTCAAGTTTTTTATTATTGTCCCTTAGATCAAGTCAGTTTCCCCAATGCCATAGTGTGGCACAAATTGCGCAACCATAGCTCAGGCAGTGGTGCCACTTTATTCTCCCAATAGAGCATAATTAATCTCTTGGGTGCTCCTAGAAGGTGGCCTAATAGTCCCCTGCCTTTGTTCACCCTTTCCCTATCACCGAGCCCCGAAGCAGCTGATCGAATCAGGGTAGGTTCTCTCTGTAGTTTAGTCTCAAAGAGAGAGTCTATATGGTTGAGGATCTCTTGCCAAAACTCCTGTATCCTTAGGCAGGTCCACAAGACGTGCAGGTATGTGCCTCTATCTATTCCACATCTATAGCAATGGTCTAACGTACTTGGGAACTTAGTTTTGAGTTTACACGGTGTTAAGTACCACTGCATTAGTAGTTTTTATTAGTCTCTCTATGGAACAGGCTTGTAAAGTTTTTGTGGAGATTTTGCCAGCGTGCAGTCCATAGTCCGTCCCCAAATGTTTGGAGTAACTCAGCTTCCCATGCTATTTGGCATGCCCATTTTGCTTTGGGAGAATCTTATAAAGTGTCCCTATTAAACCTTTTGTCATGGTGTAAGGTGCCAGAACTTTCCTGAATTCAGTAGCTGGGTGAGTTGCTGCTTCTTCTATCCCTTGGTGCATAAGTGCCTAATTTGAGCGTATCATAGCCATTGCACTTCATTCATCTTAAATTGTTTTTTACAATCATTAAAGGACCTGATTACCTTCTTTGAAAATATGTCCCATATCATAAGGCATCCACCTTGTTTCCAGGGCGTAAAGCCCCCAGTGCATAGTCCAGGGGTGAAATTTAGGTTTGCATGAATTGGTGTACATGATGTAACTTGGTGAAGAGCCCCAGCTGGGAAGCACCACTACCCCATATGTCCATCGTCGTTCTGGTGACATCTGAGAGGTACAGTGGTTTAGGCCTGTGCTGTGTAAGTAGCCAAGGGACATACCAAACATCCCTGCTGGAAAACACTCTGCCCATTAAAAGCCACTGTTTTTCAGTCTCACACATTAATCTTTCAACTATTATTCAAAGGTGTGTCGCCTGATAGTATGTGAGTATTTTCTGACGTGCTAGTCCACCCTTCTCTAGGATAGCCATCAATAGTTTTTTACTAAGCCTTGCTTTGCCCCCCAACACAAATTTGACAATGTTATCTTGCAATGAGTGCAGTTTCTATCTTGGTATGGCTGTGGTTAGAGTTTGAAATAGGTATTATACTCTCTGTAGTGTGAATAAATGGGGTGAATAAACACTAGGTGAAAATGTGGCGCTAGACATAATAGTATGATTTTGGAGTCAATGTAGGTGCGCTGCTCATTGGAAGGGGAATCACCCTAACCCCTCCAAAGTTAAGATACAAGAATCCTTCAAATACAAAACAAATCCTAAGCACACACAAAATTACACAGCATTTCTGTAATTTCCATCTGTGAAATCCATTCAAAGAGGCAACGTGTGATAAGTGGAAACTCATGCAATCAATATTGTATTTAGTAAATGATTATCCATATGATACCATTCGCTTACAAACCTCACAATATCTTGTTCAATATGAGTAATATAACCTACTATCTGAGAGTACGGTGCAATTCTGAAAATAAATTCATGTGTTTGAACTACCCTCTACCATTAAGTGCGCATAATTTAGAACAATATACTGTCCCACTAAGCCCTTTCAAGTCACATAAAACATACCTGTCAGGCTGACAACATTTATTTTCCTGTCTCACCTGTATTTAAGAAAAATAAAGTCCAGACTTAAGTGAATTGCCAAATATCCATCAGTTTGCACAATAATGTAATTGTAACCCAATGTATATATATTACTATTACCTCTACTCCGGTTCTAAAGTATCATCTGCAAAATATTTCCATATTGCTTGAGCTTGTTTTTCCCTATGTGCACTATCTCGTATTATATCAGAGAGGACCTCCAGATTGTGCGTCTCCTATGTGCCCTAAAGTCTGCAAGTAGTAAGGTCACTTGGCTATGATATAAGAGGGGGCCTTCTTGGATTTGAGCATCTAATACCTTACCCATTCGATCTTAGGAGGTAAATAATGTGTCTATTTGAGTGTATGATTTGTGAACTTGTGAGTAAAATGTATAGTCCTTCATTTTGTGATTGATGTGACACCAAGAAGCTATCAATCCTAGTTCTGCATATCACACTTTCAGTTTGTTGGAAGCCGCTATCGCTGCTTGAGTGTTTTGGGGTGATCTATCTACCTCATGGTCCCAGATTAGGTTGAAGTCCCTTCCCATGATTATTACCTCTGTTGCAGGGCCCACCAGTGACACTAGAATGTGAGTGAGGAAAGTATCTGAATTAGGAGCATAAATATTAGTAAACGTGATGGGCAGATAGTCTATTAGAACTTCCAGTATAAGCTCCTAACATCATTGTTGCATTAGATGTGGTGTACCCGAATGGGAAGGTTCTTCTTAATTAGTATCCCTACTCCCGCTGTCTTGGTAGGCCCAGATGCCCATTATTGTGTAGAATAGTTTTTTTGTTTTCTGTAAAACTGATCCTGTTTCAAGAGGTGTGTTCCTTGTATGAATTGAAGTATGGGTGGTGGGTTAATTGTGGACATTGTTAAGTTAGCATGAGCTTCGCTGCAATGAGGCTGCTTTTGCGCAAGAAACTGCATGCGTTTATTTTGCAAGACTTTGTTTGTGCCCTATTCACATGGGAACTGTCAGCTTTTTTACATTCTCTGCTGTGCTCTGAGGTTAAGTCTGCACACAATATACAAGGTCGATAAACAATGCCCCTTGTTTTTCTGTTCTGGTCAGTCCCTCGCACCTAGACATAACATGACACACAGCTGCACTACTGAAAGTTGTATGCTTTAACATTGCAAGTGAAGCATGTTGTTCAGGCAGTTGGAGAGAGACCTTCCAAAGGGAAGAGCTGTGCTTGTCCTGACATGTAAACCTTTCATCTAGGTCTTGAGGTATGGAGTCTGCTGACAAAGCCAATAGGTATTCTTTTTTTAATAATAAACTAATTCTTACCACGGGGAGGGTGGCGAGGCACTGTGGCCCTTTTCCACTGTCTTTATAAAATGATATCCCCGTTTGTATTCTATGGAATTGTGACAATGCTGACTATATTGTGTTTATGCATTTTGCTGCTTTTAATGGCACGTGTACTGTACCATAGAGCACGGTGGTTAAAATAAACATTTTAAACTATACTGTGACTCTGATTACTCTTATTGTGGACAAGTATGAGTAAGTGAGCAACAGAGTTGTCTTGTTCCCGCGATTCCGGAGAGAGTCGCGAGTGTCATGTTCTGGGTTGCCTAATCATTGGTAGCTCCGCGGATATGTCGGAGAATAATGAGACACTATAGCTAGTTAGTTTTGGGTATTTTCAGGCACTACGCTGATAGGTTGGTACACCACTATACACCGATGTCCTGGTTTCCTGCGCATTGTTCTGTATATGTGCAGAATCCCCGCAACAGAATATGAAATCAGCCTGCTGATAGTTGAGTTAGCACCAAACCACACATCTTTTACATGGCAAGTTAATACCCTTAACATTTAGATGATGATGTTAACGATGATGCTCTGGACATAGTATCCCTAAGGACTTTGACACCTGCGATTCCCAGATCGAATGTTCCTTGATGTGTGATTCACCGGACAGTAACATTAGAACAATCAACAAAACTTTTGCAGGTAGGGGTATCTCAAGGCTCTATGTTGAAGTGATCGGATATCCAGTCTTTTCGACCAAGGTCTGTACAGCCATGGCTGGTCTGCATAGAACAAAAGTGTCATGGTGGGCGTCAGCTGCATCGAAGTCCCCTCTTCCCCAACCCCTCCAAGCCCCCATTTTTGCCTTGTTCTTTCCTCATGTGCTGCCATTTGCTGTAGAGCCTCTGTCTTGTCCCCTTCCACAAATATATTGTCCTTTGTGGGTAATTACATTGTCTCTGCCTTCTGTGAACAGCACCTTGGTCTATCTTTCATCTTCTGGTCCTGCACCCCAATGTATGTGCTTTCTCTGTGCCTATGTGCTGGTCAGCAGCTGCTTGGAAGAGCCCTTTAAAGAGTTCAGTGATGTACATTGTCATGTCATCTCCCTCAGTGCCTTCTTTCAGGTTTCAGATCTGTTTATTATCCCACCTAGAGCAGTTCTCTAAGTCTTCACATTTATTCCTCAGGCAGGTGACTTGCAATTCTTGATGTCATGTAGTGGTTGTTACTGCCTGGGCGGTTTAATTTGTTGCCGCCATGAAGTCCTCCGCTTTATCCATGCGTTGTCCTTCCATCTGTAGGTCATCCCTGATATCCACTTCATCCATTCCTAGCTCCTCATGCAGATTTTGGTTGGTCTTTAGAAAGTTTTTATCAATATCTTGCTGCATCTCTGCGAGACATATCTTAAGGTCTTCCTTCATTAGCGGAGTGCCTTTAGCTTTGATAGTGGCCTGTGGGGGGGCATGCTCTCAGTCCGTATCCTGTGGTATCAGAGCACTTCACATAAGATGAAGATCATTCAATTGAAGTAAATACGTATATACATATCAACAAAAACTTTGTGCGGTCAAGGTATATTCAATATGAGGACAATTAGCGCAGCAAAAGATAGTGGCGAGAATAAAATAGAAGAAGATTCAGCAATCAAATTACCTCCTTAAAGAGATATTTGGGAACATAACTCAGATTGTTTGGGAATTAAGGAATTTGTTTAGCGGTAGGTATTTAAGGTCTCCTTTAAAGCAGGAAAAGGATGGGTTGCAGCATATATCTCTGGGGAGTACGCTCCAGATCCTGGGAGCATTTCCAGAGAAAGAGCGAGTCTGTGAAGATTTCTTTTTCAGTTTGGGAGGAATGAGAAGAAATGCGTTGGAGCTTTGATTTTCTTGAGGAGTTTGAGTGTACAGTGCTTCTTTGGCAGAGTTGTTGATGTGGTCCTTCAAAGACAAGTTTTTGTCCAGAGTGATGCCCAAGGACTTTACGGAGTTGGATAATGTAAGAGAACAGTTTAGGGTGTTGAGGTTCATGAGCCAGTCTTGGATTGCTAGAGGGTCGTTTTTAGGTGAGAAAAGTGGTAGTTCGGTTTTGTTGGGGTTCAACTTTAAGTGGATGTTGTTAAGCCAGGTTTGTATCTTGATTAGTGTTTCATTCAGATGTATGATGTCATTCAGTGATTTAATAATATATTAAAGTTGAGTGTCATCGGCATATAGTTGATATTTGATCCCAGCTTGATTCAGAATAACAGTCAGGGGCTACATGAAGAGATTTAAATGGGATGAGGAGAGAATCGAGCCTTGGTGAACACCCTGGGGCACTAGTGTTCGTTTTGAGAAACAGTTATTGATTTTTATTTGTTGTGAGCGATGTTGAAGGTATGATGAGAACCAGATCAGGACTGTGCCATTGATACCATTGCCTTCTTTAGTGTTTCGATGAATGCTGGGTGATTAACAGTATCAAACACTGCTGATAAGTCAAATAGGATTAAGAGGCATGCGTCACCTTCATCCAGGGATCGGCGAATATCATCTGAGATATTGAGCAAAGCAGGTTCAGTGCTATAACCTTTCCTGGATCCCAACTAGAAGGTGTCCAGGAGGTGGAATTCCTCTATATGTTGGTTGAGGTGTAAAATAATGCATTTCTCCATTTTTTTGGCTAGGAAAGGGAGATTAGTGATAGGTTTGAGAGTATTTAGGTTGTTAGGGTCACCCCCTGGTTTTTTGAGTATGAGAGTCATTTGGCCTAGTTGGAGGGAGGTTGGTACATGTCCTGATGAGAGACATGAATTGATGGTTTTTGACCAAAATGGGGCGATTATGTGGTTGATGCTTTGTACTAATGTGGATGGAAGGGGATCATTGGTGTGGGATGTGGGCTTCAGGTTTGCAATTACATTGAAGACTTCACTTTCTGTCATGGGTTTGAAATAAGACCATTTAGCATCATTTTTCGGTTGAGAAAGACCATAGTCTACATTTGTTATTGTTGGGACTAATCGGTCATAAGTTAAATTTGGAGTGGGGGCAATCATGGAAGAAAGTGAGACAGTGGGGTGGGTAGGAATGGAAGACGAATTATCCACCTGGATAATGGATTGCTTAATTGTTGCTACTTTATCAGTAAAAAAGTTGCCAATTTCTTCACAGTGGACATTGGAGGCTGTTATTTCTTGAGGGGAGGTAAGGGTAGTTTGCCATTTGACGATGTTGAAGAGCTCCCTAGGTCTGTTCTTAGTGCGGTCAAGTTGGTTGCAAAAGAAGGTGGCTTTTTCTTTAAACATGTGGTTCTTATATGAAAGTCTTGCAGATCTTAGAAGAGAGAGGTGCACTGTAGAGGGGAATTGTCTCCAAGTCCTTTCTGCTTGTCTAAGTTGTCTCCTCTCATTGTTCAGATCGGAGTTGAACCAGGATTTCGATTATATTTTTCTAGATTGTTTTTGTTTGACTGGTGCTACTTTGTCTAGGACATCAATCGTTGTTGTATTGTAGTGGGTGGTGAGGTCCTCCGCAGTGCAAGTGAGGGGATGATACTGTAGTTGGGCTTGTTCACTGGATTCCAATTCCGTTACAGGAATTTGTTTGATATTCCTAGCCCAGTGTGTAGGTTTTTTGGAGGGGGCAGTGCGAGCTCTAAGGAGGGTCTTGATATTAAAAAGTATGAGATGGTGGTCAGACCAGTCGATAGGTGTGATGAATCAAAGTGAGATCAGATAATGTTTGGTGATTATAGCATCTAGAGTGGAGCCTTTACAATGGGTTGGTTCATTGCAGAGTTGTTTGAGGTTATTTAAATAAAGAAATTTAGTTAGGAGGTAAACATTCAACTCCAAGGTATTCAAAAGTTGAATCTTTTGAGGACATTAAGATAGTAAGCTGGATTCCTTCTTTGTGTATGATTGCCGGACCTAATCTCTTTGCTCTCTCCTGTCGAAGAATGGAATAGCAGGGAGGAATGAGCATGTCTAGAATGGGTGTTGAGTGTTCATTGAGCCATGTTTTAGTAAGGAATGCAATATCTATATAATTATCCAGTATAGCTTCTGCAATATCTGTGGCAAGTTTAACTGCTAATCTGCTGTTTAGGAGCATGCATGTTAGCAGGCTAGAGCTATTGTATGGGGTATGAAGTGTCTGAATAGTGGTATATTGAGCAGGCAGTTTAGGAGAGGTGCACGTTCTAGGGATTCTATTAGTGCCCATGATTACTGGGATAGTGGACAGAGGAGTGTGGATCATATTCTGGTTCATAGTGATGTAGGATTCTAAGAGAGCTTCGGCTTCCGAATCAGATACATGTCTGCAATCTTGGTGGGGTCTGTAGGATGCAGGATTCAAGTTAATAGTGGTCCAGTAGGGATGTTGGCTGATAGCTGGAGAACCTGTAAATGGAGACAACTTCTCCCTACTATGAGTATGGTAGTGGGTTAACTTGACCTGGATCAGAAGACCCTTTGTTACATGTGAGGGGTCTGTAGCTGGTGAATCAAGTTTTAGTTCTATTCTCTTCAGGAGCTGAGAAACTCTATCAGTGAAGTTTCCATTTCTAAAAGAGGGTGTATATGCATCTGGTGTCATGATTAAGGATGGACAGTGAGCTTCACTATAGGGAGGGCCTTTGTCATTGAGTTTGGAGATGCAGACATTTTGTGAGTGTAGCCAAGAATCAGCATTGGTAGAGAGGCGTGATCCCATGTCGAGTGGTCTGGAGTTGGGTCTGGCATCATCAAGTTCTGGGTGTATGTCTGTGGGTTTTAATACTGTAAATTTGTTAGTTGGTGTGGGTGCTGTTAAAGTCAATCTAGTAATTACTTGGTGAGTGTGTGTGTCACGGGGGGCACCCTTGCTTGGTGTGTCAGAAGGTTCAACAAGGGTGCACAACGGGGCAATGGAGTTAGCGGGCGCGAAGCTTCAGGTTTGGCAGTAGGGGGTAGAAGGGAGAGGGGTGATAGCGGCACAAGGATATGTTGTGATAAGCTAGCTAGAAGGTACGGGAAGTGCCAGTCATAGATGGTGAGGTTATGGTCCGTAGCTTGTTTAAGTTTGTTCCCTGTCCTAAAGATAGAAATGGAAAATTCCCCTCCAAAGCTTAGGGAGGGGGATGTGGTGAGTTTAGAACCGTAGGGGATTTTGATAGAATTGGTGACTTTTAGGTAGAGGGGGAAGAAATGTCTCCATTTTGCAGGACTTTTAGAGTAGAAGATGGTTAGACCTGGCATCTTTGGCGTGGTTTCCCCTGACTTTTTGCCTCTACCTCCTGTATTTTTGACGCTGTGCTTGATTTTGTTTTTGCTGGTTTAGATGCTTTGGGCACTTTTGCCACTGCTGATCAGTGTCAAAGTGCAAGTGCTCCCTAGGTAAATTGTTATATTGATTGGTTATCCCTGATTGGCATATTTGGTTCACCTGTCAGCCCCTAGTAAAGTGCACTGAGTGTGCCAGGGCTGGTGATTCAAATGCTACTAGTGGGCCTATCCATTCTCCATTGAGAGCTCGGACCCTGTGACCTGCCCCGCTCTCAGCTACCGGAAGCCCCTGATCCGACCTCATCTTAGGCTTCGGCTCCTTTACCCCTGGCACTGCCCTACCTCATTACGGCTAACGCGGCGCGGAGTTTCCCGCTTCATCGAATTACAGCATACACCAGCTGCAAGCATCCGGGAGCCTTGGCTCCACTGCCGTCCTTCGGTCCCGACACGGACCTCATTTTACTTTGTGCATCGGCGATTCGGCCCTCCCGGTGCAGACCCTGGACGCCCCACCGTTGCCTCCTTCGTGCATGCGATGCAGCACCTGAGGCTCCTCGGCCCTTCAATTATCATTGTGTGGCTATCACGCTAACTTCCCAGGCGCCCTTACCATCGCCTTGTCTTGAAGAGATCCCACTATCCGTATGGGGATCGAAACGTCGTCGACCTACTTCTCTAAGCTCAAAACCTTACTGTATATCTGTTTTTTGAGTGTGAGATGTTGATCTGACTTTTACGCATTTGCACTGTTCATTCACAAGTCACCTTTTAAGTCACCAGCCTGGGTTAAGGAAATCGGCTGATTTCCCTTCTAACCTCCTCACGGCTAGCTCACTCATTGTGTTACGTATTATGTTTTTCTAATAATCACCATAAAAACCTTGTTTCATCACATGCATTGTTCATTCTCTTGAATTCCAATTCCTTATTGTAGTAATTGTGATATTTATTTTGACTCCTCTTGAATGGGACCACTGTTCCTTGAAAATACTAGTGGGCCTGCAGCACTGATTGTGCCACCCACAGGAGTAGCCCTAAAATGGTGTCACAGGCCTGCCACCGCAGTGCAGTTGCTAACTGCCATGCTGACCTTACCAGTGTCCACACTGGCCAGGCCTAACCCTTCCCTTTCTGTACACATTGGACACCCCTATGGAAGGCCCTAGATACCCCCCTGGGCAGGGTGCAATGTATGTGAAAGGTAGAGCATGTATTGGTATAGGTTACATGCTCTGGTAGTGAATTACAGCCATTTTCGTTTTTCACTATTGAAAGGCCAACTTGCCCATAGGCTACAATGGGGAATGCAGAGTATAATGGTTACCTGCATATCTTCCCAGAGGTGCAAGATAGAAAGCTAAAGTATGGTATCCCTGAATTCAGAATTTAATAACACATCTTTTAGGAAGGATGGTTTTTAAATCCTGTGTGTGAAAACAGCACTTTTAGAAGGTGGCTGTTTTCCTTTTCTGCCCTTTTTGTGTGCCTTGGCCTGTTTGTGAATTGGCTGTCTGGTTTGTGAGTGACAGGGACAAGGGTGGCTCCCAGAGGCTGGATGAGTCAGCCCAGGGCTGAATAGGGAAATTCACCTGTAGATGGGTGGGAGGAATAGCACCTGGGCCAGAATAGGGCTGTGCGTGCCTTCCACAATGCTGGCTCCACCCCCTGCTCCGCGGCTGACGACCCTGCCCCTCTCTCTCAAAGGAAAGAAGAAACCAAGTAAACAGAGTGCTCCAGCACTGGCCAGAACTGGTTCTGACTAGGCCAAGGCCCCTCTGCCAACAGAGGACAAAGGATTTGGGGATATAAGTATTGGGACCCAGACTACAGAAAATTAGATCATCCTGGAATCAAGAAGGAACCTCTGCCAAGGAGAAAGCTGGAAGACTGAAGAGGAAGGACTGTCCTGCTGTGTGTTTGTGGGCTGACCTGCAGTTGCTTTGCTGCCAAGGAGAGGGGAAGGACTTTGCTGTTGCTGTGTCCCCTTGCTTGAAGAGATCTCCAAGGGCCTGAGAAGAGCTGGCCTCCTGTTAAGAAGTCCCAGGAACAAAAAGACTTCACCCCCAGCTTCCCCCTGAACTCTGCTGAGTGAGTTCTGCCCTTCCTAGAGTGCTTGAGCCAATTGTGGGGCCTCTGGAAGTTGTGCCTGTTGTTGGGAAGCTGACCAAGAAGGAAGAAGCAAAGGATCTACACTTTTTCATGCACAGCCGGCTTAGCGAGAAAATTTCCGTTGCTCCGCTTGTTAGCGGACAGACTTTTATCGCTGCAAACATCGTCGCAGAGCCTGCTGCCGCTGAGCCGGATCATCGCCGGTGAAATCGTCGCCCCGCTCGTTAGCGGGCCGAATTTTGTTGCTGCGAACATCGTCGCAGAGCCCGCCCAGATCCCCGCTCCGCTCGTTAGCAGGCAGAATTTTATTGCTGCGAACTTCGTCACAGAGCCTGCCGCCGCTGGGTGAGATCGTCGCAGAGCCAGCCAAGATCATCGCACCACTCATTAGCGTGCAGAATTTTATCGCTGCGAACATCGTCGCAGAGCCAGCCAAAATCATCGCACCGCTCGTTAGTAGGCAGAATTTTATTGCTGCGAATATCGCCACAGAGCTAACCCAGATCATCGCTGGTGAAATTGTCGCCCTGCTCGTTAGCGGGCAGAATTTTGTCGCATCATGCCTTAGCAAGTACATTTCTACCAGAAAAGCTACGCCTTGGAATCCATACAAGTATCGCCTCACTCCCCATACAGACCGGATTCGTCTCCCACGCCCGCTGCATGCAGCAGGGTTGCCGCCTCGCCTCCCCAGGGTCTCAGGACTGACGCTGTTGCTTGTTTTTCGACACCTGAGCGCCGCTAAGAACTTTTATCGCATCACCAGGTACTGTTGGCTAAAATTGACGCTAAGGTGAATGATTTTGTCGCTAAGCTAAGAACTCTTTTTGAAACCATATTCTTGAACTGTGTATGTGGGATTTTTGTCGTTTTGGTATTGTGTAGTTTATATAAAAGTACTTTATTTATCTACACTGGTGTGGAGTCCATTTGTGGTGTTTTCACTGTGTTACTGTGAGTGTTGGTAAAAATACTTTACACATTGCCTTTGTTAGGCCTGTCTGCTCGTGCCAAGCTACCAAGGGGGTGAGCAGGGGTTATCTAAAGAGTGTATCCCCTAACCCTGACTAGAAGTAAGGGTCCCTATTTGGACAGTGGTACCTACCTCTGCCAACTAGAGACCCCCAGAGCTAACAAAGACGAAGACGGTTTTCTTGTTGCTCACACTGTAGTAGGTATCAGCTATTAGTTTTTCCAAAATGTGTTTGAGAAGGCTGTGTTTGAATTTCTTGTTTGCACTGCTAGATAGATTATTAGAGTACCTGATGCTCCATAAGTTGGGGCCATATCTCTCAAGTGCAGTGTTGAGGGATTTGGGGAGGAACATAGAGAAAAAATTCACAAAGTATGGTCATCCAGCAGAGCTAGTAGGGGTAAGGATGTGCAGATGGTTATGATCTGATCAGGGTTCTATGAGGGAGTTGCCTCAAAGTGCACAATCAGTTTAGTGGTAGTGTTTCCGAGGTGGGTAAAGCGATCGTGCAAAAAAGTCTGGTCATCCAGCAAAATTACTCGATGTATGGATAAGCTGATGGTTGCAGCCTTATCCGGGTTTTGAGAAGAATCCCATGATTGGCCTGGTTCTTCGTGGTTTTTGTCCACAGGGCATTTGCTGTATGAACCATTTCTTCAAATACAAAAAAAAAAATCACAAAGATCTGAACACTGTAAAAAGGCAACTCACATTGGCATTGTTAATGGCTGTTTTGTCTTGGTTGTGCCACAAATATACGTAATGTTTACCTTGACTGATCGGCTATGTGTAGGATGTAAATCTCAGATGGCATCTTTTTCCTTTGGGTTTGGTATTCGTGCACATGGAGTGGGTGATGACTTTTGTGAGATTTTGTTTTGTGGCAGTTTTATTATAATTTATGTTTGTTTCATGGTGTATGTGTGGTTGTGCCTTTCATTGCACTTAGTCATTTGTAGTTATTTTTACTTCCCTGACTACCTGCATTTGTACACCACTGCCCAGGCCCCACATAAGGTTAGTAAGCGCCATATTCTATACAATACAATCTACTGCGTATTGTTAATGAGGGTTCCGTCCATTAATGTGCTCTGAAGGGTGTGGTTGCGAGTGTGTCCTGGGACCATAATTACAGCAATTCTTGTCTTTTTGAGCATCATGTGTACTCGTCACAGACTCATCATCCACAGGCTTTAGGAATATCCCCATTAAATAGATTATTTTTGTAAGAGAAAATATTTTAAAGAAAATACTGCTATTAGTAGGTTTATTCAAATTTTAAAGTGCATTTAAATTGAGGAATAAGCATTTTTAGGAAATGCTTTCAGAATCATGGTGACCTAGTGAGGTTGTGCAATGCATTGACTGTTTTGGTTTGCTCCACATGACCGGATGCCTTCAATTACATTAGGTTTTTAGATTTACGCAGAATAGAACATAGCTCAAGTTTCAGTTTGCCGCAACATGTAAACGCTACCTTGTGTTCTAGCACTTGGGAGAATGTTGATATAAAAGTTCATGGAAACTGGCCACCAAGGGGCATATCAACAAGGGCCTTTTCTCTGCTTTTTTGGTTTTGAAAGTCAAAAAAGCGGAGATAAAACTATCGCCCTATTTACAAGTGGGTGCTAACATGCATTAGCGCATGTAAGCACCCGTTTTCCCGACGCCTCTCTTTGCATCTCTAATGAGATGCAAAGTGGACTTCACTGGGCAGTACTGCATGTAAATTATTGCGATGAGGAGGCCCACGCATTTTAGCAGACGATAGTTTTGGCGAAAAAAAATGCTGACTTACGTATACTTAACATTGGGGGTGGATTATGCTGATACGACCACAGGGTCGTATCAGCAAGGTTACCGCCGTTTTCCATGGAACATTGCTGGAAAACCAGCGATGTTCCATGGAAAACATCGCTATCGCTGGAATAATTATCGCCATTGCGCTATGCGTTGTTAATACAGAGCTAGCATGTCAATAATTTCCAGCGATAGCCGGTGAAAAAAAATCACGCTAAGCGCGGCCAGCGATAATTATCGCTGTCGCTTGATAATATGCCCCCAAGTAACAGTGTCAGAAAAATGTGTTTTCTGGTGTGTGAGTCTAGGAAATGTATCTATACTTTCTCGGTAGTGATTGTATTTTTATAAAACATACAAAATAAGTATTAAGATAGAACAGTACATTTACTAAATATTATTCTGCTACAAATTATACTCAGCAACTGATAAGAGACAGCACTGTCTGACAAATGGTTTTAAACCCATCGGAAAATAGAGATTTCTATTCGACAAACCGCCTGTTTTTATAACGAATTGCAAACTATGACCCGTTTTGTTGAGCAAAATGGTCTTGATAATCTGGCATGTGCAGTCTTTCTCGTGTGTTTCTGTACTTGTTTTACATGACTTCCATTATGTTGTCCAAAGGGCCCTTTAATTTTTCAACAGTTGTTGCTGAACAGACTTTTATATTCAAGCACACACCAGTAAGTACAGGTGGAGAACTGCGATCCAACTATGTCTGTTCATGTTGCTGTCTTTCTGTCCGTGAAGAACGTTTCCATCCAAAGGCCACTGAGGGCACTCCATTTTGTTTTCATCTTAAAATCCTTTTAATCGGTAACGAGAACACTCGTGGTTCGAGCATGCGTTAGATTGAGGCAAAGGACAGAACCTTGCAGTGTATTAAAAGACACAACAAGACGTTCAGCCAGGGAGAGTATTGTGCAAGGACCCAACAAACGCCATTTCCTCGGGTCACTGCGTCTGATACGACGCCCGAGGCCTTCCGATTGGCTATCAGTATTGAGTTGAATCTTGCCCTCTACGTGCTGTGCGCGAGCTCTGAGCTGAATGGAATGGCAATCAGTGGCGTGAACAGGAGGCTTTTTCCAAATTATTCTGGACACAGAAATTTCCATTTGGGCTCAAAATTACTACTCTCACTATGAAAATCCGAAGTGACAGATTTGACTTACATTAGAATTTCACATTAACTGCTTATGAATACACATAAATTAGTAAATTATAGGAAAGGCACGCTAATTCGGTGCTTTATTTAAAATAATAAGAGCTCTCAAACACTTTGGTGAGTAACACCTTATTAAAATAAAATAAAAAGTAAGTTATGATGTAACCAACCTCGATTGCATTAAATATAAAAACTGACCTCTTCAAAGATTAAAATGATAAATAAGGCAACGTGTCATTTTTTCATATAAAAAATACCAGCATTGAAAATCACGATAATTAAAGCAACTTACTTGAAAAAGGCTTTGGTATATTGGGAGCTTTTATCAACAAGAGGTTCTTTCATTCATTAATTGGCGAGCGTATGTTAATTAAATCATGAAATAAATTGATTCATGCATGTTTGACTGCTGATATTGAATTAATAATTGCTGGTATATAAGGAGTCATGCAGTATTTATTATTTGTTCTATAGCAGGAGTGTAAAGACTGGTAAAATCTTCTCACATACATCTCGGCAACAAAGAATATAAAAAGGCCCTAAACGCACACATTTCCATTTTCCTTCTAGAAAATGTGTTAGTTTGTGAACGCACATTCAGGGATAAAGAGAATGCTGGGCAGCGTGCTACTGAACTCGAGCAGAGACCTTAGCATGCAGAACAGAGACCTCCGCATAGAAAGGGATATGAGAATTATATACACATGAACCAAATCATACACCGCAGACATACATTTCCTTCCAATAACATATACTGCATACACCATGCGATGTTCTTTTCTCCTCATCTTCCAGCACCTGCAGTCATTAAATACTTCCAGAAGGATGCAGACCTCGCTTCTGAAGCAGAAATGTATTTCAATGAGGGAGGTGGAGATAATCTTTATAGTAAAATTTGTGGTAAAACATTACAAAAAAATATGGGCCTCATTTATAAAAACTTTTGCTGTGTGAAAACAGTGATGCAACAGATTTCACTGCATCCTCCTTGCGACAGAATGGATGCGCCGTATTTAATTTAATAGCGCTCCATGTCGCAAGGAGTTACAGATACGTTAGTATTTCTGATGTATATGCAGGCGCAAAAGTGGCACATTACTGGGCTTTGAAGACAGACACAACTCCAGCAATGTGTCCATTCACATGGTGAAAGCCCCATGTGAAAGGGCTTGTGACAGACTTATGCCTGCTGTGAGGCAGGCACAAGATATTGATGCAGTAGTGTCCTAGAAGTGTCAAAGTGAAATCTTATAGATTTCACTGTGCCACTTCTACAACCCTTTCTTGTGGGCAATGCCCATCCGACACAGGTATAATGTAGCGCAGCGGTGGACAAAGTGATGCATCTGCTTAAATGCGTCACTTTATAAATAAGACGCAATGTGGAGCATTATTTACGCCACCGCAGCATCACAAAAAGTGATGCAACGGTAGTGTAAAAGTGTTGCAGGCCTTAATAAACAAGGCTCCAAGTGCCTCATTTATGAGGCCCTTTGCGCCACCGGAACATCACTCTTTGTGACGTTCCATGTAGCAGGAGTCTGCTCCATATTTACGAGGCAGTACTAAGCCACATTTTTGGGCTTAATGCTGCCTCGTAAATATAGTTCCCAATAATCCAGTTTTCTGTGTTAAAAGGGCGTGAAATGGGGGTTGCTGGGGACGTTTCTAGCAACATTCATGGCTTTTTGACTTTGCACTAGATTTCCGAGAAATCGTAAAAGGGAGGGAGTGCCAAAAACGTATGCCTCCCCAGGGGAGGCATAAGGAAGGGTACAATGAGAAGAATTTTCTTTATTTCTCCTCGTTTTTCCTTTTTCTATGTGTGCTGCATTCACACATAGAAAGAGGAAACAGCCTCTTGTGATTGTTTTTGTGCAGGAAGGTTTTCCTTCCTCCACAAAAATAATCATCCCCGCAACGCAGGCACCCTTACACCATGGTGCTAATGTGCCTGCGTTGATGCACGGCAGCCCATTGTGCACCGGTGCTGGGGAACAGGACAAGAATGCACCATATCTGATAGATACAGCGCATTCCTGCCCTTTTCTTTTGCCGAAGGGTAGCACAGCAGGAAAGCCTGCGGTGCTCCCCTACAGCAAAACCTCATAAATGAGTCCCTGTATGGTCTGCCTACATACTACCTCAGTGGAACACAGAAGAACGGCTTTGTATTTAACCTCTTTGGGCCTCATTTATGAAAAGTGATGCATCGCTGCATGAAAACAGCAATGCAACACTTTTCAGTGTGCCCTCCTTGTGAGACCATGGATACGCTGCATTTATTGTATGTGCTCCATGTCACAAGGATTTACAGATAAGTCAGTATTCCTGACGTATCTGTAGGTGCAAAAGTGGCACATTGCTGGGTGCATTTTTATGTCACCGCAGCATCCCAAAAAGTGAAGCAACCCGGCGCAAGAGACTCCTAAATAAGCCCCCTTATTTCTTACTGACAAAGCAGCTGTATGTCTCTTCTACACATACCTATTGGTACCCTGCTCAATTCGTAATGCAAGTGTGCTATAAACTAAATATTGTCTTATAAAATTGCCCTTAGACTTGACAATGTAAGGGTAGCACAATGAGATAACTGTTAAGCCTTGTCTTACCAGAACATGCTCCACTAAGTATCTCCCATCAGCTTCTGTTAGACAGCAGTACCCTGTAAACATCAATGCCTTTGACATCAGTGAGTGACTGCACCCGCCTGCAAGGGAATGTCTAGGCCCATCCAGAGGACCGCCATCAGAGGGCGCACTAACAGCGTGCCACCTTTTAGGCGGCACACTGTCCGCGTGCCTCTTAACAACTGCTTTACCTTCGCACCTGCTTCATAATACGGTGAGGGAGCACAGGCAAAGAGATTCCCTAATTAGCATGGGAGCACTCCTCCTGACAGTGCTGGCACTATATGTGCGCCAGCGCAATCCGTATTACAGAAGGGGGCACACAAGCTTCTGCGGCTGCTTCTGTAATACTAGAGTTGCCCAGGGGCATTCAAAGCAGGTGCAAACTCCCATTATGCCACCGGGATACTTTGTATAATATGGCCCTTGGAGTCCAGTCTTTGCCCTGAGTACAAGAGGGAGAGCAGGCCCAGTCTTCAAGGCTCTTCTTAAGTCATAGGCAGAAGGTCCAGTCCTCTTCTGTTCTTCCACAAGTCCAGAAGTGATGTCACATTAATGCCGATTGTGAGACTGTAAATGGGGAAAACTCCTGGCCATTCCATATTCAATGGTGTGAAAGTTCCCAAGGGAGATACTACTTACTTTTTTACTTTTCCTGTATGATGTAATGCAAGGCAATACCACAGTGCCCCTCTCTGCCCAAAACCAACATGGTTGAATCTTGCCTCCTCTGTGCCCACCCTAAAATGTCACCAGGGAAATGAGCTCTGCTGTCACTCAAAACTCATTCTGTGTACATGAGGCTGGTACTTGACTGCCAAAGAGGGAAAAGGAAGGGGCAAAGCCAACTGTTAGCCACATCTGCCTGTGATAGGAAAACCCCCTTCAAGGTTAATTGAGTTGCTCTGCAGAGGCCAGATAGTAAACTGTTATATTCTCAATCTTCCATTACTCAGTGTCACCACTCTACAATAACCTTTGGTTGAGGTCTACCACATTGTTAAGGATTGTACTGTATTCAGGCTGTGTTTGGTGGAATGTTAGTGATGGTTGCCTAGGTACACTATCTCTACATTCTAGGTTTTGAACAAGATTAAGGCAGTTTGATGTCAGCTGTACTTGACTCGTGTTTGTTGTCTCTGCTGTGTAGCTACCTTGTAATAAACGTACTCAACTTAACTCTCTTTGTCCGAGTTTATTACTACAATTTGATTGGCGACGATTCCTGCTACACAGCCACTCAAAAAACCCTACGTGAAGCTCATCCCTCGATCCCTCGATCAGACCGCTCAGCTGTTTCTACTCTGCAATATTCAAGCTCACGGTTCACCAAGCGGAAAGACTGAAAATGGGGTAAGACTGTTCCGTTATTTTTTCACGCTGTCTGGCATTCACCGCATACTGCACACTGACATTAACACTTTGGAAGATAAACAAAAGACTCTTCAAAATACAAAAAATATTTTGTTTCTCACCCTACTGTACAGAAGACTTATTGCCGGTTTACTTCCTTTGTTCCTCTGACGATTATGGGTTTTAGAGAAGATCATTGCCTCCTCACGCTGGAGTTAGGCCTATAATTAAACGCCCGACTCGTAAATCCAGCGCATGCGCGTGACGCTGCCTGGTTGCCTTACTCTCGCTTCGGGTCCTTTTGTGACGCTCAAGCACGTCAGAGCAACCCTTGCCTAGCAACCCAACGCTGTCTATGAGGATCAGCTTTGCGTAATTGACATCGCTCTTGGCCATTGCCTGCGCAATCCTCGTAAAGTTTTTTCATTTTCTTTCTGCGGATCAATACCGTGATTCGCACACTGATTTATTATTGCATAAAGTTCAATATTTTAAACAGCGGATTACAACAGTGATGTGCACACTGATTTAATATTGTGTACTACGAACCACAACAGTGATTTGCACACTTAATTATATTAAACTTTTTGCAAATTTACCTGTATATCAGGTGGAGCAACAACGTGTCGTGTCGCAGACCTGTTTGAGAATCTTTTTCTTCAGATGTTAATGACTCAGCGGATTACCACAGTGATTCGCACACTTAATTTACCATCAGTTTTTCATTTTCATTTTCATTTTTTTTTCTTTTCTCCCTGTTTAGACACAAAATGTTAGACACCTATTCGCACGTTAAGTTAAGATTATTTATATTCTGTAGAGTATATTGGCAGTTGCACATTTCTGGGTTTAAGTTATATAATCTACTTGTGCTAATATTTTTTCATTCCACTTTTATTCACTTCTCTATTGCAACAGTTCGCCACGCTCTGGTTTTTCTTTTCTGTTTTCTCAATTAACCTTAATTTCCTTTCTCGGAATTACAGGATCTTGTCAGAATGCAATCAGTAACTCCACCTCCTTCATTTCTTGAATCTGCTGGTGACCCTCCTGTCAGGTGGGAGGTTTGGTTCGACGCGTTTCAAACATATCTTGGTGCCATTGGTGCATCTAGGTTCAGCAATGAACGTAAGAAATTTCTCCTCCTTCATTCCCTTGGTTTCGAAGGAAGGTCAATTTTCAAGCATCTACCAGATGTTGTTCATCCCCCTGGGGAAGATATTGATGTCTACGAAGACGCAATAACGAAACTTAGAACAAGATTTTACAAGCAACCTAGTTTGATGGTTTTGCGACACAAATTTTTCAAGAGACAACAAAAGGATGGAGAAGATGTTTATACTTACATTTCTACTCTACGTAAATTGGCATCTGATTGTCAGTTGGAAACATTCAACGACCAATTGATCAGAGATCAATTTGTTTGTCATTGTAGGGACAAGCAAATACGTCAGAAATTATTATCACTTTCAAATCCTGACTTAGATGAAACAATAAAAATTGCTAAAAGCATTGAGACTTCTCAAGTATCCTTGAAAGAACTAGAGGATAAACAAGTTGATTCAATCAATATAATTTCAACTAAGCAGAAACAAAGCGAATTTTTGAGATCGGACAGTAAAAACTCTACAAGTAGAAAGACGATCTCAGGGAAAATTTCTTCTGTTCCTCAGAATGTCAAGCAAATGTGTAACAGATGTGGCAACCTTCAACATCAAAAGGGCGCAAGGTGTCCTGGTGCAAATGTAGTGTGCAGTTACTGTAAAAAAATTGGGCATTTTGCGAAAGTATGTTTTAAAAAGAAATTCAATGATCGAAAAAGATCTGTTGCTTGCGTCCAGGAGTCAGATTATGAATCTGATTCTGAAATTGTATCTGTAATAACTGATAATGTAGAACATGTTTCCTATGTTGAAGACCCTATTGAATGAATTGATCCTATTGTTGAGATTTTTGTTGGTGGTAAACCTCTAAACCTACTAGTTGATTCAGGAGCTAGAATCACTATGTTAACCAAAGAATTGTTTATGGATACATTGGGCAACAGAGCTCTTTTTCCGCCTGACTGTTCACTCGTCTCCTATAAAGGTCGGAAAATAGACCTCATGGGATATTTTGAGGACGATCTAATTTTTAAAGGCAGGAAAATCAACGGAAAGATCTATGTTGCTGTCAAGGGTTTGAACATACTGGGATGGTACCACCAAGGCTTGTTTGGAAGGATCTTAAAGCCGGGACGTGCTGAACAAGTGCTTGTGATTTCTGAAGGGGAAGAGATTGTCAGATGGGAAGATCAGTTTCCTACTGTCTTTTCTCATCTACTGTGTACCATTCGTGGGTTTAAACATAGAATCATTGTAAAGGAAGTGTCATCACCTGTCAAACACAAATTAAGAGGGGTACCTTTCAGTGTCCGAGAGGATCTTGAGTACGAACTGAAACAGTTGTGTGAACAAGGTATAATTGAACCAACCGAGTCCTCCTTGTGGGGCACGCAAGAAATGTGGGAAGTTGCGTGTTTGTGTGGACCTTAGATCTCTTAATAAAGAGATCTGGGTAGATTCTCACCCTCTGCCAAAGATTTGTAATCTGTTTTTCAGTATGAGAATTTCTTGGCATTTTTCGAGGCTGGACCTGGCCAACGCTTACCACCAAATTGAATTAGAACAAGAATCCCGCCACCTTACCGCTTTTATTTCTCCGTTGGAAACATTTCAATATAAACGTATGCCGTTCGGACTTGCTTCGGCGGCATCAGTTTTCCAACGTGTCATGCAAATCATGTTAGGGGATATAAGTGGTGTTCTAGTTTTCCATAACCTTCTTTTAAGGAAAGTGTTTGAGATCTTCAAAGATCGTGGAGTAGTTGTGAAGCCAGAGAAATGCAAATTTCTTAGCAATGAAATAGAGTACCTAGGACATCACGTTTCCGTAGAGGGAACCACGCCTAGACAAGGTTTGTTGGATGCTATCATTGATGCTCCCGTTCCAGTTGACAAAACAGTAGTCAAGTCCTTACTAGGATTACTAGAATATTATTCTAAGTTTATCCAAAATTATGCCTCAATTGTACGCCCGATTAGTTCCTTACTTAGGAAGGGTGTTTCCTTTTGTTGGCCGGATTAGTGTACTGCAGCCTTAAATACTGTTAAAATGAAACTTGCAAACAGTGATGCCCTTAAGCCTTGCGATCCCTCTCTATCCACGTGTATCACTGTTGATGCGAGTCAGGTAGGTTTGGGGTGTGTGGTGACCCAAGATTCTCCAAGTGGTGAAAATACTATCGCCTTCGCGCCTAGTGTTCTCAGAGATGGGGAACTTCACTATTCAGTAATTGAGAAAGAGTTATTTTCCTGTCTCTGGGCTATTGAAAAGTTCCGTTCATATGTCTGGGGAAGATGCTTTTTGTTAAAGACCGATCATAAACCACTCGTGAACATTCTTGGTGGATGGACGAATAAATGCTGCTCACCGAGGATTGTTAGGATTGTCTCCCGTCTGATGCAATATCAGTTTGATGTTGTTCATGTGTCTGGTGGGAGAAACATTAGAGCAGATTTTTTGTCTAGATTTCCCTCTAATAAAAATATAAAAGAATCTTTCATGGAGGATGAGAGTGAAGATGATTCTGATGATTGTTTCATTGCTGCCATTGACTTGTCCGAGCACAGTCTTGAAACTGAAGAGTGTTGGCTTGATGCTCTTTCTCATGATGAAGTTCTTCAACAGGTGTGTGAATATGTGAGGGGTGGATGGCCGAGAGAGCGTGTTTTGCCACATTATTTGCAACCTTTTTGGAAGGTTGAGTCTGAAATTTCGATTGAAGGTGGTGTTTTAGTTCGTGCTGACAAACTTATTCCACCACACAGTTTAAGAAAGAATATCATTGTTAAGGCTCATGAGGGACATTTGGGTTTGACACGCACAAAACGGAGAGTCCGGGATTGTTTTTGGTGGCCATCTATGGATAATGACATTTGTGACGTGGTTGATACTTGCTCAATTTGTGAGTGTGCTTGTGGAAATGTGGATTTTCCTAATCAGTTATGTCCCCTATCTTGGACCCCAACGGTTCTATGTACATGTCACAAGGACATGTATGTTCTCTCCAGTTCCAGTTTCCAAAACGCAAACATATGTGTGTCCACCGTCAACATGTTCTCTGTCAGATCCGCCATTGATGGGCTGGATATTCGATTCCTAAGTATGAAAGGCCACCGACTTTATATGGCTAAGTTACTCTATTTTTACAGTTCAGGCAAGTAGGCCCGATTCTGTCCTCAAAGCCTTCCCTGCTCTCTGTCTCTGACAGCTTCAGCTTGAGCTCGCATCTGTGACCATGAACTCTGTCTCATTCTCTGCGCGGCCCACGAAGCCTGACATCAGCCTATTCTCTGCCAAGAGCTGTATTTCACCTTCGAATTATCTGCTTCCCCCTCAGCCGATGCATTCCTGCCTAGTAGCTTAAGTAAACATTCCTCCAGTTACCAAGCAAAAGGCCCGGTTTCTCTGTCCTCATGCAAGTGATTCATAGCCCTGCTGCCATGGAGAATATTCCTACCCCCTCGCATCTCATATAGACACTTAGACGCTTGTACACGCACACAGTCAGTATAGAATAGATTCTGTCCGAGAGTCTCTTCTTGTGGATAACATAGTTCTCTAAACATAGGATGTTAGATATGATTTGGGATTAGGTTGACTTGACCCCCCAGACTTCTCGTCTCCACATGTAGAGCTAAATGTCAAGTCCCCGTCACCCCCTAGTTGCACGTCAATCACACGTCATACTGCTGCGCACGCATCTATGTTAAGTATTATCGTATAGATCCACCTATGTAAGATAACCAGAGCCAATCATGTTTCTTTTCGCTCCTTATTACGCCTAGTTTCAATTACGTACCTGTTATGTCACTTTTCTTATCAAATGTTACGCCTTCTACATTCGTTTCATTGTAATGTACTTATTATAAAAATACATGTCTGTCAATAAAGTATTGTACTTCACTTCCTGAACCCTCGTGGTGACGGAACCTGAAGGCCGCGACTCGAGTCGGCCATTTTTGATGGAATAAAGCCCATTTAGAAAATCTCTTATACCACGGATTCTGCCTCTTGTTATTTTGAGCTATTTTACTTTACTTAAGATTCCGTATGAAATTCAGTATTAGGTAACAAAGAATATTTACCACATAATGGCGCCCGATTAGGGACACTTTCTCATCTCACGCGCCGGCGGTGCGTTGCAGGCCCGGTCTCCTGCCACAGCTGGACGGACCATAAACGCGTACCAGCAGGATTTCCTGTAAGCTCCCTCCGGTCAAGCGGGGGCGACTGAGGCTGCGATCAACCCAGACGAGGCGGTGAGAAGTGCGAAGTATCCCGACCAGAGCCTAGCTGAGAGAGCAAGATCCGAGGTATACAGAGGCCCACCAGGTTTTCGAAGTCCCGATGTCCAAAAGGTCCGATGTCCGCAGTCGTCGAGTCCAGTCCATTCTCTGAGGCCTTCCGTTTCAAGGAGCTACTCGGTGAGTACCATCGCCGGGGAGGCGTGTTGACGCGCACATAGGTTGTGCCGGTCAAGACGGATTTGGGTACACAAATCCGGTCTGCACTGTTTAGCAGTGTATATGTACTGTTTAGCAGTATATCAAGTATTCCGAAATATTCAGTTTTTGTCAAGAATTCTGCTTGGTGATTAGTTATGCAGACTGTCATCATCGTCGGTCATTTTTAAAATGTTTAATGTTTAATGTTTAAAGTGTTCAAATGTCTTGCATATTGTGGTATGAATGATTGTTCATTGTTCACCGTTCATTATTGTGTTTTCCGTATTAAGTGAATTCAAGAGTAAGTATCAGATCAGTTGTCGAAATGCCGCTCTTCTCGAGGTTAAGACAGATTACTACCAGAAAAGGGGTGCTCGAAGAAGCAGTTCCTATTCCTCCTAGGGACACCCCAGGGCATTTCATGTACCATAAGCATGGCTTAGATGCCATATTGTTTCTTGATCTATGGGTAGATTATACCAAGGGATTGCCGGAAAATCAAAGGTGGCCCGCAGCGGGAACCTGGGATACAGAGTGCATCATGAAAGTGGAAGAAGAGTTATGGAAAAGAAAGGTCAGACAGTCACAGAAAGACGCCGTTGAATTATGGCGTAAAGAATCTCATAGACGTACAGAAAAAGCACGTAGACAGGAAGAGAGGAGTAAAGAAAGTTCAAATAAAGTTCAAGAGAATCTATTAATCGAGGAAGGTATCCGAGTGAAATCAGAACAAGTAGATAGACAAAGAAACGCTCTTATGAGTGGTATGTACCCCCTCCTAGCCGAAGGACTACCTAAGGCTGTTCCAGAGACGCCAAAAGACTTGCCACCCCCATTATTTCCAATTAGGGTACATCCAAAAGGGCATCCCAGAACCGCAGAAGATGTTTTTCTTTCCTCATATCTAGACGACGCAGCTCCCGAGTATGCTAACCCCACACCACATAGAGGGGTTCAACGTCAGGATCAGGTATCTGTCCCCGTGCAACAGCAAGTCCCGACGCAAGCTTCGGCAAGCACATCTGTTTCCGCATCTGTCTCCGCAATCGATTCTACAGTGGTATCAAGAATCAGCACATTCACGTACACCCAAGTTCGTAAGTGAACGTACGCTTAAAGAACTCCTTGTAAATTGTAGATATGACCCGGTGGTTGGTAAAGAGGATGAAATGGTCCTGGCATCATTACGTATCAGGCGAGCCGCAGAGTATTTAGCGAGGTTACCAGGAATGACTACGCATCTAGATAACATATATCATTTTGTTCAAACAGGACGAGATCCAGGATGTATTAACAGAGCTATGGAATTCCAGAAAGTAGAGATACAGGGGGAACTGCTACGTTTCCTCATAAACTGTGTGATAAATCAAGACCGACCGGGGGTAGACCCGAATACAATGCTTACTCTTACAAGATGGAGCCAGAATATATCAGAAGGGAGACACGATAAGAAAAATTGTATAATAGCCATGTGCCGAAAAATCCGTAAAGAAATAGAGCGTATTCATGAAGAGAGATTGGGAACAGACGAGTTCGAGCAAGATGAAGTGTCCGAATCAGGGAATTCCGCAAGACAGTCAGAAACCATAGCATATGTAGGCAGAGGAAGATCCTGTGAAAATACTAGATGTTTTTCTGATCCCATACACTCTGTATGTCCAAATAATAGCAGAACGTATCCGACGCCTGTAATAAATCTGAAGTCTCCTGAACATTCGTTTCAAGCCGCAGATAAAATACTACGAGAACGAAGGGGTTACCACCTCCTCGATTCCATGGATGAGCAAGAATTAGCCAGATCAGCTGTTCACTGGATTGACAGTCCTGAAAAATACGGTGATGAGACCGTAGCACACACGTTTTTTAACCTTAGTACAGATGAACAACGTTTAGCTGGAATCTATATGATTCAGCAGCTTCTTATACTATATAAGAGCCAACATGCTGACCCTGGTCCTTTACCTGATATATTAACGGAACTACTCACGAACAGATGGAGAGGTTCTGGTAACAAGTTAATTAAAGAAATATTAGTGTCACGTAAACAGTATGTCCTTTTTGTAAGTCCGGATTCTTTCTCGCTGCCCCGCAGAGAAGGAACGCCGTATTATATGGATAGACAAAATCCCTTACGAGAAGTGCACCCAATAAAAGGCGAAGACAACGAGTTTCACCGTGTGTTTGTATACACACCCATATCAAAAATTGAATTGTTAGAAATGAAGAAAGTAGTACCAAGTCATGACAAAGACCCAGCGGGTTTCCACCGAGAAATTAAGGACATGTTGCTGATGGGAGAGTATACCTATCCTGATATTATGACGATATTAAAGGTGCTCTTACCTGCTGGCATTTATGAAAAACTGAAAGAAAAAGAGTGGGAAGTGGGAGACCAAAAGATAGATTGGACAGCATTAGCAGAGGAAGAAAAGGCCCGAGCTGCAGGTTCAGGGCTCGGGGATAAAGTCAAAGCACTACCAGGTCTACTAGTACAAGTACTGCCACGTTTATTAACTACGAAAAAGGAAGATTGGGGTGCAATCACGGCCTGTAAACAAAAGCACGATGAAGACACAAGTGACTATTATGCCCGATTTGAAAAATGTTTTGGAATAAATAGTGGTATAAAAACAAGTAGTGAGTCGTATCCACATTTATTTGTGACAAAATTAGTAGAAAATGCTTTACCTCCAGTAAAGAATAGAATATTGAAATTCGAGAGTACCTGGCAAAGTAACACTCCGTCGCAAATGCTACAAATGTTACAGTATCATCACAATAGAATTAGAGATGAACAAGAACACGAACAAAGACGCATGAAAGATACAAAAATGAAAATGCTAGTGTCTCAGACAGTACCGGCTGAAGGACATAGAAAGGGTACGACACAGTCCGATTCAGCAGGACCGGTAAAAGGAACATGCAATTATTGCAAAAAGCCAGGTCATTACGTACACGATTGTCCAGTTCTAAAACATAATATCGCCATAGGTAAAACACAAGAAAGATCACGGCCACATAGACAAGATCAGAATGAACAAGGAGCTATGCCGCATTCCCAGGCCATGCCAGCCGCACAACAGCTAATACAGTTTGTGCCAGCTGCACCACCGTTGCCTGCTACTGCCACACAAACCGCAACACGACAAATGTATCAGACTGCACAGTATGAATATCCTGAGTATCAGCGTTACGCATGAACCAGCCTAGAGAGGGAAGTTGACTTACCGCTTATCGAGATTCCTGTAGATCAAGAAGGACCTTATGTACATAGTGAATTATTAGGTCAGGATAGAAAATTCTTACTCGATACAGGGGCAAGTCGAACAACTATAAAACGTAGTGAAGTTCCAGGGGCACCCCTCTCAGGCTCTCAAAATATTTCCCTTGGTTTTTCAGGCAAACCTATTGTTAATGAAGTGTCACAGCCTCTACCACTCACGATAGGACCTCTGACCCGAACTACAGATTTATTGCTTACTAAATCATGTCCAGAAAACCTATTAGGAATAAAAACGTTAAAAGCCCTAGGAGCTATAATATGTTGTTCTCCGGAAGGAGTAAGATTGTTTTTACGTGATTTTAAAGGTCACTATGTATCTAGAGACATGGATCCCCGATTACAGACTTTACCTACACGTCTATGGGCACAAGGCCCTACTGATGTTGGTTGCATGAATATTACACCATATCGAGTCACGTTAAAGGCAGGAGTGGTGCTACCACGAATGCGACAATACAAGTTACCACCAGATGCTGTAGTGGCTTTACTACAAATCATTGACGAGCTCATTGCCCAAGGAGTAGTTGTGGAAACAGACTCCAATATATGTAATTCACCGATAATACCGATTCTTAAACGAACAGATCCGAAGGCCCCGCCAGTATATCGATTGGTTATTGACCTGCGCGAATTAAACAAATGCATTGTGCCACAATTCCCTGTGGTCCCAGATATCTCGTCATTACTGACAGCTATTGATTCCGAAGCGACATTCTTTACTGTAATCGATCTCAAGAATGCCTTCTTCAGTGTCCCAATAGATCCGGAAAGCCAATATTTGTTCGGATTTAGTTTAAATGGACGTAGCTTTAAATTCTCACGCGCACCTCAAGGATTTACAGAAAGCCCCAGCATTTATAGCCAAGCATTGAAACGAGAACTTGACAGTATCCACATGCCAGTTAACACGGCTCTGTTTCAATACGTCGATGATCTGCTGATCACCGCAAGAAGCGAAGCTGAATGTGAAAAAGCGTCACTGACAGTTTTACAATTTCTAGCCGAAAAAGGACACAAGGTTTCCCCTTCTAAGCTGCAATTCTGTGTCCAGCGAGTTGTTTATCTTGGACACTCGCTGGACAAGGAGGGAAGGCAGCTTACACCCGACCGTATTCAGTTGATAGTTACCATGCCAATACCTAAGACACAAAAGGAGGTGCGGGCTTTCATAGGCCTCACTTCATATTGTAGACAGTGGATCCCGCAATATGCATTCCTAGCAAAACCACTCATTCAGTTGACAACCCAGGAGGCAGCCACATCGACTGTTCTCCCTTGGACTCAGGAACATACACAAGCTTTTGAAAGCCTAAAGAAAGCTTTATGTCAAGCACCAGTTTTAGCAACACCATGTTACAGAAAACAGTTTACACTCTTTGTTACAGAACGCGAAGGTACTGCTTTGTCAGTACTCACACAGGAACAAGCAGGAGCACACAAACCATGTGCTTATTTTTCTAGTACATTAGATCCAGTAGCTCAGGCTTTGCCTGCATGCCTAAAATCAGTAGCAGCGACAGCTTTAGCAATCAGACAAAGCGATGCCATAGTATTAGGACATCCATTAACAGTTCAAGTACCACACGCAGTAGAGGTTCTTGTAAATAGAACACAAACACAACACTTGACCGTAGCACGACTTACAGGGTATGAACTGACACTGTTTCAGCCGCATATAGAAATAAGACGCTGTAACACATTGAATCCTGCCACACTTTTGCCAGTAATCGGAACAGACCCACTAGCCCATGACTGTATTGAAGTCATTACTGTAACGACAAAACCCAGACAAGACTTGACCGATGTTCCATTGTCAGAACCAGACTTGACATTTTATGTCGATGGTTCATGCATGAGAACAAGTACAGGAGAGTTAGTAGCCGCTTATGCAGTCACAACAGATACTGAAGTTGTTGAAACTAATCGTATAAATACTTTGTCAGCTCAAGCCGCAGAGCTCATCGCTCTGACACAAGCCTGTATTCAAGCCACGGATAAAAAAGTCAACATATACACTGATTCACGTTATGCATTCGGAGTTGTACATGACTTCGGCGTGCTGTGGCGAGAGAGAGGTTATTTAACTTCTCACGGTGCCCACATTCAGCACGGACCCCTCATTCATGCATTATTAGATGCAATACATCTACCCACTGCAATATCAATTATGAAATGTAAAGCCCATACAAAAGTTACTGATACCATTTCCCAAGGCAATGATCTAGCCGACAGAACAGCTAAACTGACTGCTCAAACTCAAACCCCCGATATGACAAAGACAATAGTCCCGACACCGACACATTGTATGACAGTTAAAGATCCTACTCTTGACGTAATTGACATACAGACACATGCTACACCAGACGAAATAAAGAAATGGACTGAATTAGGAGGGATCCAAACGGACCAAGGATGGATGATGAAGGAAAAGTCTGTATGGTTCCTTCCTGATTCAATGGTCCAAGCCATAATTAACACTATACATAGTCCAGCACATCTAGGAGAGAAAGCTATGCTAGACAGCATTCAACACATTTGGTTTAATAAGCATTTACGAGCAGCAGCCAAACAAAAGGTCCGTACCTGTATGATCTGCTGCCAGTTCAACCCAGGAAAAAGTGTTCTCGTAGAACAGGGTGGATTTCAGCCTCCTGATCACCCTTTTGAAGTCCTACAGATGGATTATATCCAGATGGAACGATGTCGAGGATTCAAATATGTTCTCGTAGTTGTTTGCGCTCTGTCCCGTTGGACAGAGGCGTACCCGGTTTCAGATTACACTGCCCCGACTACTGCCAAACAGTTGGTTCGAGAATTCTTCCCACGATACGGTTTACCACGTGTTGTCTACTCAGATAACGGCCAGCCGTTCTCATCCGAATTAATGAAACACGTTTCACTTCTGTTAGGTTATCAGTGGAAATTCCACTGTGTCCGACATCCCGAGGCAGCAGGTCTCGTAGAAAGACATAACCAGACACTGAAAATCAGACTGTCCAAAATATGTAGAGAGAAAGGTGTCGACTGGATAGTAGCATTACCAGTTGCACTCTTTTACATGAGAATGGTAGCACACTCTAGAACAGGGCTATCCCCGTATGAGGTGATCTTCGGTAGACCGCCGAATATGTGGGGGACGCCTATACCACGCAAAATAACTGATATTGACTGTAATATGCTGACAGATTACTTGGCTTCTTTGATGTCTGCACTACAATCTTCTCGTTCACAGGTAGCTGCAGCTTTTCCCGACAACACTGAGGCGAAACCCCATGACGTTGTTCCGGGTAATCTTGTCTTTGTGAGAAATTTCGACAGGAAGAATCAACTGGAGCCCAGGTGGAAAGCACCCAAGTTGGTCCTGTTGACCACAAGAACAGCCGTGAAGATCGAGGGACGCAAAGGTTGGATTCATTCAAGTCACATAAAAAAATTTCATGGACTACCTTCAGATATAGACACTGTGCCCTGCACTCCCTCACAGACTGATTCAAAACTTCCTTTGGTGGAAAAAACTGAAAGCGAACTTTACAAAGTTAAGTTAAGGCCTAGGACGTCGAGCAATTTGATTGTTTAAGTCCTCTCCAAGGTGAAGCGGTTGAATTGTCTCTGACATGTATCCCCTGGACCTAAGTAGAGGAAATACCGGAAAAATGTTGAAACGACAGGCGTATTGTAAATCACTGCGTAGCCACTGCATAGTGACATTATTAATTTTGTTTTTTATTAAGTCTTTTGATAATTATTACAAGTATGTTGTTGCACATATATTACCCTATTTCTAGACATGTTTATAATGTTGCTGCTGAACATTCTTTTAGTGACTTACCTCCGCATGAATTGTCTTATAGACTTGCGCTGCGCAATAACACCTTCATTAGCATGTTACATCATTCCCATCAGACCAGTAATGCCACCAATTGTTGGGTGTGTGGCCGACTCCCTCCCTATCAGAATAACAAAGGAGTTCTGCCTTTCTTTCCACATCCGTTCACACACAATGGCTCCTGTGGAGCATGGTTTAGTTTATTAAATTCCATAGACCCAGACACAGCAGTTTATCAGCAACATTGGATATGGGGAAATCTGAATCTAGTTTTATTCAAAGTCTGTCACCCTAATAAAGAGGGTCGACCCAGTAGAACAGGAACTGATCTAGAAAATGAAGTGTATAAATTAGGTAATTTTACACCTAATCTTATGATTTTGAATGTCAAATCCGAAGTTGAACTAATTCTGCCCACTATGTCAGTATTTCCAGTTAAGGGTGAATTATGTGTGAGAAAAGTTGGTTCCATACATATGGGCCATAGCCAATGCGTTACTACAATAGAATATAGTGATCAAGGTAAATCGTCATTTAGAGCTTCTCGCCATTCTTACTTTATATGTGGTCAGACGGCATATATGCTTCTGCCTCTAGATTGGGATGGTACCTGTTACATAGCATTCCTTCTGCCACCTGTTTTCCTAGCTCCCCCTGATTATTATCGAAATGTTCATTTAGTACACAAAAGAGAGCGTAGAGATCTCCCAGTTGTCGATTATACTGAGACGGCATGGGACAAGTATGTAGATTTCAATAAAGGTATCTTTCCCTATATAGGTACCGTATCAAATAGTAAGCTGATACGCAGACTCACCAAGACTCTCGAAGCTGTAGTAAACGAGACTATAGCCGCCCTAGGCAATCTGACAGAGGAACAATCAGTGATGAGAATTGTTGTTCTCCAGAATCGTCTTGTCCTTGACGTCATCCTGGCCGATAGGGGCGGAGCTTGCAGGGTCATCGGATCCAGCTGCTGCATATTCATACCAGAAAATTCGCCATCTGTATATAAAGCTATAACACGCCTTCATAAGATTGTAAGCCAGATACACGAAAATCCAGGCACTTGGACGTGGTCCGGGTGGTTTTGGAGTGTGATATCAGCCTGGGGATGGAGAGTTCTATCCTTCCTAGGTATTGGCCTTCTTATGCTCTTCAGTTGTTGTCTATGTCTACAATGTGGACCAGCGATCTGTGGTCTGTGTGCCACATCGTGTATTCCACATCAAGGTTTTCGTTCAAAATGCCGGAAGAAGAAGGAAGAAGAAATGATGCTCCATGAGCAAATCGATGGAATGATGAAGATTGATATCTCTTGAAGGGCAAGTAGGGGACAAGGAGGGAATGTGGAAATGTGGATTTTCCTAATCAGTTATGTCCCCTATCTTGGACCCCAACGGTTCTATGTACATGTCACAAGGACATGTATGTTCTCTCCAGTTCCAGTTTCCAAAACGCAAACATATGTGTGTCCACCGTCAACATGTTCTCTGTCAGATCCGCCATTGATGGGCTGGATATTCGATTCCTAAGTATGAAAGGCCACCGACTTTATATGGCTAAGTTACTCTATTTTTACAGTTCAGGCAAGTAGGCCCGATTCTGTCCTCAAAGCCTTCCCTGCTCTCTGTCTCTGACAGCTTCAGCTTGAGCTCGCATCTGTGACCATGAACTCTGTCTCATTCTCTGCGCGGCCCACGAAGCCTGACATCAGCCTATTCTCTGCCAAGAGCTGTATTTCACCTTCGAATTATCTGCTTCCCCCTCAGCCGATGCATTCCTGCCTAGTAGCTTAAGTAAACATTCCTCCAGTTACCAAGCAAAAGGCCCGGTTTCTCTGTCCTCATGCAAGTGATTCATAGCCCTGCTGCCATGGAGAATATTCCTACCCCCTCGCATCTCATATAGACACTTAGACGCTTGTACACGCACACAGTCAGTATAGAATAGATTCTGTCCGAGAGTCTCTTCTTGTGGATAACATAGTTCTCTAAACATAGGATGTTAGATATGATTTGGGATTAGGTTGACTTGACCCCCCAGACTTCTCGTCTCCACATGTAGAGCTAAATGTCAAGTCCCCGTCACCCCCTAGTTGCACGTCAATCACACGTCATACTGCTGCGCACGCATCTATGTTAAGTATTATCGTATAGATCCACCTATGTAAGATAACCAGAGCCAATCATGTTTCTTTTCGCTCCTTATTACGCCTAGTTTCAATTACGTACCTGTTATGTCACTTTTCTTATCAAATGTTACGCCTTCTACATTCGTTTCATTGTAATGTACTTATTATAAAAATACATGTCTGTCAATAAAGTATTGTACTTCACTTCCTGAACCCTCGTGGTGACGGAACCTGAAGGCCGCGACTCGAGTCGGCCATTTTTGATGGAATAAAGCCCATTTAGAAAATCTCTTATACCACGGATTCTGCCTCTTGTTATTTTGAGCTATTTTACTTTACTTAAGATTCCGTATGAAATTCAGTATTAGGTAACAAAGAATATTTACCACATGCTGACAAAGGGTTGAAAGTCGCCACCCCTCCCTTTCACCCCATTGAATGTCTTCCTGTTCCTTGGTCAAAGTAAGGTTTGGACATTATTGGTCCTTTAGAAATTTTACAAGGAGGATGTTGTTTTATTTTTGTTTTAATTGATTACACTTCGAAATGACCTGAGTTAAGGTTTGTTAAGGATATTTCTTATTCATTTGTGATTTTCTTTTTTAAAGGATGTTTTTCTGCGGGAAGGTTTCTCTGAAATATTAGTGACTGATAATGGGACTCAATTTATCAGCACAGAATTTGAGTTTTTTTTAAAGTCCTGTAACATTAAACCTGTACGTAGTTCGTTATACCACCCACAATCTAATGGTCTTGTCGAACGCATGAATAGAGTTGTAGGGGATTGTATCAGATGGGCAAAATCCTCTAACTCTGACATTTGTAATTCTATTAATAGCATGCTCTGGTTCTATAGGACCACCCCCCACTCTACAACTAAGATTTCTCCTTTTGAATTATTAAGGAAAAGAAAAGCTAACACTAGTTTCAAGCCGGCTTGGATGAACAAGTGGATTAAATCTGTTCATGATGTTAATGGTCTTATGAAAGTTGAAAAGGAAAATGTTATTGCCAATCTAAACAAAAAACCTGGTTTGATTGGAAGAAGTCTGCTAAGATTGTAGCTGTACATGTTGGGGATTTGGTTTGTGTTAAATCTTTCACCCATGTTAAAAAGGGTGAGAGCAGGTTCAGACCACCTGTCCTTGTTATTCGTGTTGGGAAAAATGCAGTGCAGGTTGATGGTGGTAACTGGTGGAACGTTGGAAAAATTGTAAAGGTTAAAAGCACGTTTTCTGATGTTGCTCAGTCTCCAAAGAATGTTGTTCTCCAAACTCCTCTTAGAAGGAGCACTAGAATGAAAATGATTCCTAAAAGGTATCAGTAGTGATTCATGACATTTTTCCACTGTTTTGTATAAGAGTTATCTGCATTATTCATGGAAATTCTTCATTGTTATGATGTTTCCCTATGATGCTTCCTGTTATTTTGTTGTTTTGGATTTTTGTTTTATTGTATTTTATTTTTCTTTTGTTTTACTTTTGAGAAAAGAGGATATGTTCTATTCTCACTCTTCCATTACTCAGTGTTACCACTCTACAATAACCTTAGGTTGAGGTCTCCTACATTGTTAAGGATTGTACTGTGTTCAGGCTGTGTTAGGTGGAATGTTAGAGATGGTTGCCTAGGTACACTGTCTCTACATTCTAGGTTTTGAACAAGATTAAGGCAGTTTGATGTCATCTGTACTTGGGTCGTGTTTGCTGTCTCTGCTCTTGTAATAAACGTACTCAACTTAACTCTCTTCGTCCGAGTTTATTACTACATAAGCCTACCAGAGAATCATAGCACATCCTAACACCAAAGGCTTTTGACTCAGCTCAGGGAGCAAGCTCACACCTATTTAAGGGGCTTTTACAGCTTCTAGGTGACAGTTGGAAGCCCAAATGAATTAGCTTCTAGAGGTTTGAGGCAGCGAACAGGTAACATCTTAAAAGTACCTGCTTCAAAATATTTTAGATAACTCTGACTTTGGCTTGTAATAAATATTTTTAAAATTTCAGGAATTAACTCTGTAGCTGGTTTCTAAATGAAGATTATATGTAATTTTGTGTTCCAATGTTTTCCTATGAAACAGTTAACCTTGATACAGTGAAAAAAGCAATTTGGCATATTCACTGAAAATGTAAACATTAACATTTTACATGTCCTACCTTTAGATACCATGCACCCTGCCTTAATGGATAGTAACAACAACAAGATGATGGATGGATTGTTTGAATTAATATCAGCCACTGGCAATCCCAATCCATCATTGTTCATCCACCATGCCACCTCAGTTTAGACCAAGCCAATTTTCAAATAAGCCTTGACCCTGCTCCTCATGGGAACAGTCTGGCACGAAGTGCTAAGACATGTCATCCATGAACTGGCTTACAAGGCTCATCAGCCAGTTATTGCCTGATTCCAGTGATACAGTTAACAACATGTCTTCAGACAGATTGGTTAGTTCTTTGTCAGCGTTTGTCGTCCTGAATGACATAGATTCACAATCCAGGTATTTTGCTCACATCTTTCCAAGGAAATAACAATCAAAATTTTCTTTTAAGGTCTTCACATGTGCAGAGATCATGAAGATTATGCCACCAGCTTGTTCCACCTCATTTTCCATGACAAAGGGTTCAAATGTTTCAAAAGAGTCAGACCTGTGGCCCTCAACGTTTTTCCACATGACAGGTTTTCTGATTAAACCATTCATTTTGTCACAAGCTGCAGATATACTGGTTTCTTCTGTTCCTTGTAAGTACACACTGATGGGAATATTTACAACAAAGTGGCAAAGCGTGGCATTAGCCTCCTTTGCTTACCGCCACACTCCGCCACTACTGAAACGCAGGGCTGCACCATATTTTCAAGAATATGTTGCTGACCTGCATTTTCCCCTGCTCTAAGTTTAGAAGCCTAGCACCAACGCAGGCACCCTTGCACCATAGAATTTCTGCGTTGAGGGGAGGATTATTTATCTGCAGGAAGGAGTCCCTGCAGCACACATAGAAGTTGCGAAACGTCAGTTGTTTGGATTGTTAGCCTGCAGGAAGGTATACCTTCCTGCACATAAGCAATCAAAGGCCTTTTGCTGTTTCTATGCGTGCTGCGCAGCGAAACAGCAAAAACAACGAGAAGTTCAATATTTCTCCTTTTTGCGCCTCTTTAATACCAGGTTTTCCCTAGTCTTAATTTTGGAGTTGCCTTATATTTACGATACCCATGTAAATATGGGGCATAGTCAAAATCAATAGGTGTTGCGCTGGAATGCCCACCGTAACACCCATTGCCCACCCCTTTCAAGCTAACTATAGCATGAAAGGGGGCCTTATTAAATAAGGTGAAGCACATATTGACACAGGAATGTCACTGAAAGTGACGTTCCTGTGGCGATAAGGGCTTGTAAATATGCCCCTTACTTTATTTACTTTGGAAATATGTCTCTGTCAACAATAACATAACAATGGGGCATATTTACAAGGGAAGTGGCTTAATGCCTCACTCCGTCACTTCAGAAACGCAGGGCTGCACCATGTGTGCTGCTTAATGCAGCACACATAGAAGTTGCAAAACAGCATTTTTTTTTTAATGATTGTTTATGTGCAGGAATGGGGACCTTCCTGTACATAAACAATCATTGTCCTGTTGCTGTTTCCATGTGTGCTGCACAATGCAGCACACATGAAAACAGCAAAAATGAGGATAAACTAAACATTTCTCCTTCGTTGCGCGGGTGAGACCAGGTTTTCCCCGATCTTAATTTTTCGCTCTGCCTCCTATTTTCACCACCCTTGTAAATGGGGGGCAGCATCGAAATCAATGGGTGTTGCAGTGGAACTCCCACGGAAACACCCATTGCCCTCCCCTTTCACGCTAAGCATAGCATGAAAGGGGGCCTTATTTACAAGGCAGCGTTAAGCCACATTAAATGAATTTAAACAGTATCAGAATTTAAAGTAATTGAAACAAACTCATCTTGATGAAGTTTGCGACTTTCATGGAAGTGTTCATGACACTTTGCAAATCATCTTAGATGGCTTTCTATACTGATACTTCCTTGTTAAGGTCGCAGTAAGTTCATGCAGCATACGGACTAAATTAGCTCAAGTCCCAAGTATAGCATATCTTCATGCAGTCCTTTGCTCCATATGTAACGTATGAAAACAAGCAGCTGGGTCAAACCTGGTACACCAGTGGACTCATTCAGTTGTAACTAGAAAAATCTATTTGCTGCTCTTTGGATCAGCTCATCTTCTATCCACTGGGGCACTTCTTCAATTCTGCACACAATTATATTATTGGAAAGTGGTATAGTTTTGACTTCTTTCAAGCTCTAATCATCAAACATAACTCCAAGTGCGTCTTTTATCATTGCGAGCACTGAAGACTTGCCAGTTGTGTGGAGCTTAATATCATGCGTACTTCACAGACTAATAAGGTACGAGGTCTGTTTAGCGTTTTCATTGATCTTGGTGTGAAATGCAAAAACTCCCCTTTCAATTTCTTCAAATATTCTAGTTTCTTTTGGGAAAATTTGAGCGGCTGTTTTCAAATCCGAAAGCTGGGTCTCCGTATGGTGATACAATTTTTTCAGTTGCATGCTCTTCATGTAAACAGTTTGCAGCAAACTCCACTCAGTAGGTGTGTATCTTCTTAGTCTCCTTTCCACAAAATTCAGATTTTTATTTAGACCGAATTATACTCAACACATTTTTTTGTTTTCATTCCTTGGAACTCAATGTTGAAGGCTTATATTCTTCGAATTCCACTGTTTGTCTTTGATTTACTATTTCTGTCCAATTTGTTTTCAATTGCAGCTGTGGGCATTATTCACAGCTTTTTTGTCAAATACTTTTCCATATGTTCCCATGTCCTCAAGGAGGATACACTCAGATGAAACAAAAATAAACCAAAATAAACAATACAAGAAACACTGATTAGAGAGATGCTGGTTTTGCTTAGATACGGTGATGTAAACAGGGGGCGGCTCCTCTGCAATGGCGGAGGAGCATTGCCCCAGTGGCTCAGAACCAGCAGCTAAAAAATAAAAACTATATTTCATTATTGTTTTATTTCTCAGCAGATGACTCAGCCATCTTTTGGAGGGAGCGGCAGAGTTGGGCCATGGTAGGAGGAGTGCTATTGCACTCCCTAAGTATACATGTGTGTTTGGCCAGCTGTGTCAGGCCAGCCAAACACACATGCGTACTTGGGTTTTTCTAACCTAAACTATATTGAACAGCCTGGTTACAGAGACAGCACAGACTCCCTGTGCCCAAGCAAGCCTCTTTTCATCCTCACACTGCTCTCATAGCATGAGAGCAGCACAAGGATTGGACAGGGAGTCTGATGTAGCCGCAGACCTGCTGTGACAAAGAAGAAGAATGCAACCAGGTGCGACGCGGGAGGCTTCGGCAGCTTAAGATATGTTTTCCTTTTTTATTATTATTAAGCTTCCCCCCTCTTCCCATGCCCCTCTCATCCCTGTACCCCATGACTTTTGTATGTAGTGGCTGCACCTGGATGTAAAGTTCTGGTTTGGAAAAACACCTAGCAATTGAAACAAGGGTTCTGGGAGTATTAGCACTCATGACACTTGGAATGTCCTGAAATGGAAAAGCTCACGTCCTAGAGCTTATGCAGCACCGTCGAGGCATGGCAGCTCTTTACAGAAACAAACAGACAGGGCAGAAGGAGGGTCTGCAGCTCACCAGTGAAACCAGAAGAGAGACACATCAGTGTTCCAGAGACAAACAGGATGGGCAGAGAAGGTGTACAGTGTGCCAGTGTGACAAGGGCAAAGCTAGAGTAAAATAGGAGATATCAAGAGACAGACAAGGAGGGCAGAAAGAGAGAATCTGCTGCCCAGTGTGACCAGGCACACAGTAGGCCATCAGAGACAGGGCAGAGCCACTGGACTAACCTCTATTGTTCATCAGTCTTAAAATAAGACAGACCAGCCAGCTTGCAGTAATCACAGGTACTCACAGGAAGCAGAACATTGGTAATTTCACTTTCTGCTTGCTCATAGAAGCTGTGATTGTTGCAGGTTGACTACCTCAATATTGAATTCTGAGACAAGGTGGACCCATCAGCCTAAATCAATCACAGCTCTTCCAAGGAAGAGGAAATGCAATTATCCATTTACTGGTTAATCATTGGAGCAGTAACTGCTGCAGGCCGACAGGCCCACCTTGTCTCAAGATATGCATCGTTGTAGAAGCTAATTACATTAAAAATAAGAGCATGCATAGTAATTACAAATATGCTAACAATAACACGAGCAAATATATGTACACAGCCCTTTTTTATTTCAGTTGGAGCACTGGTAACATAGAAATAACCTTGGAATGCCATGAGTAGGACACCAAAACAAAGATTTGTGCCAAAGACTGGTGAGGTATTACTTACCATCATCATAAGGCAGCTGGGTGCAGCTCCTGGTTGTTGTGACTACAATGTAGTGTTACTGATTTCCAATTTCTTGTGGGGAGCTGGGTGCTGCTTCTGCTCATGGGACTTTGTCAAACCAGCTATCATAAAAGAACATATGCACTCTTAGCCATGGCTTCCCTCTTCCTCCAAGCACCTCATCTGCTGACCTCACAACTCCACACACATGCAGTGTAATTTCTCTTGTCCCATTATTACTGTAGTGACTACATTAAAAATGCTTTCAAATAGCTGTGAATTACCAAAATAGCATGCTCATCCATTGTATGGCATAGTGACTTAGAGTAGACATACTTTCAAATTCACAGCAGTTTGTAAGCATGCCCATACATTTAAGTGATTTGCCCAGAATCAAAGGAAGTTGAGCCAATGCCAGAACTCCAACCTGATTCCCCATATCCAAAGTCAGCAGCACGATCCACAAAAAATGGTCTTGCAAATTGCCAGTGGGTGGTTACCCACAGTTTGGGAAATACTGCACTGTACTATTACCGTGCTCCTTGCCGTTAAAGGCCTGTACATAGCACTGTCTGGCTGCTTTCTGTGGATGCTCATTGCACAGCCGCGGCCCGTGGAGGGAGTTTCGTGGGGCTGAAAGGCGGGGCGGGGGAGGGGCAGGGTGGGGGGTTCTAAAAACCGGAATATGGATAATTGCAGGTAAGTAAACAATAAAATAAATAAAACGAATTTCGTAGCGCGCGCTGCATCGCATTTTGCGATGCAGGGCGCACAACGAAATTCGTCCAATACTGCCATGACAGTGTCTTTGACATCTCTAACCCTGATCTTTGACTTCCTCCATTGACACAACTCAACTGTTTCAGTGCTTTGTAGAGTGAATGGAAATAAGAAGTAATCTGGTCAGTCCAATGAAATATGAGTTTCAATTTTTATGTGACCCCTTTGGTGATTAGTCAAGAGTTTCACACATGTGGTTTGGTAAAAAAATTGGCTACAAAAGAAGCCCACTGAGTCATTCTGGTTTTACAACTTGAGATTGATTTCAACCAGGAAGATATTGTCTCCAGAAGAGTTGGTGGTGTCTTCTAAGAGTTATAACAGCTGCTCAATAAATAGAGCTCTATCACCTGGTTTGTGCTAAATGAGGTGGAAGGCAGTGGTTAGCGTGTCTGTACTTCGTACTTGAATGTACAAGAATTACATAGTGGAGAATTGCTGAAAATATAGGAATTGGTATTGAATGGAAAATTCATAGATTAGAGCGCTGCAAGGTGTCTGCTTAGCCACGGTTCCATTAAGAAGTGTAACTCAAGGTTATCTGAGATAGTCAAGGCTGAAATTTGAAGATAATGTCTAGCTGCTGGTCTCCAATTATACAAAGTGCATTCGAGAAAACGGAGTGGTTAGTTTTGATATTCTGAGCAATGACAGTTTGAATGCAAATAAGATCGTGAGGGTTGGTTCTACATTTGGGGCCTCATGTAGGTAAATATAATTTATCGATTCTTAAATACCGAACGTTACCGAATCGGTATTTATGAATCGGTAAGTTATATGTAGGTAATAATTCGGTAATAATTACCGAATCGGTAACATTCGGTATTCAAGAATCGGAATTTTCCGAATCGGTAAATACCGAGGTGGTATTTACCGAATCGGTAAATTCCGAAGTGGTATGTACCGAATCGGTAAATACCGAATCGGTATTTACCGAATCGGAAAAACGAAAACACATGACTGGATGAAACAGCCAATCCTGTGCAACCACACCCCACCCAACCAGGAAGTGGCCACACCCAGGCAGGTGCACACGATCAACAGACCCTGGAGAGGCTGGGAGTGCAGAGGAGAGGCAGGGAGCCAGTGCCTGATTGTGCAGCTCAAAATCACAATGTCCAGCCAGAGGACACAGAGAGATGGAGGGGAAAGGAGGAGGAAGCAGAAATTCAGCCCCAGGGAACTCCAGGTGCTAGTGGAGGAGGTGGTGAAGCAGCACCAGAAGCTGTTTGGGAGGCAGTCCCTGCAAGTGCCAGAGTCAGAGAAGCGCACCATATGGCTGGGAATCCAGGCGCAGGTCAATGCTGTTGGAGTGAACCCCAGGGACATTGAGGTACTTAAAAAGCGCTGGTACGACCTGAGGATCGTCACAAAGAGGAAGATGGGGGAACTACAGAAGGAGGCCAGCCGGACAGGAGGTGGAATTAACAGGGCACCTGCCCTCACCGAACTGGAGGAGCTGGTGGAGGCCACAATAGAGCACGAGAGCGTTGTGGTGCTTGGGGATGCCGACAGCTCTGCCAGAGCCGCCACCCAACAAGGTAAGACGAATGCACAGCAATGTAACCCCCCCTACCCCTATCCCACATCCCCCATTGTGAAATGAGTATCCCACTCCAGTCCATGTGTTAGTGCAGACAGGCAATGCATTATGGGAGATGTAGTCAGGGAAACCCCAACCATGAACTGAATAGCACAGAACAACAAGGCATGGTATACACATTAGCCAAAAGCAGGCAGAGGACAATGTGAGAGTGTTACATAAATTTATTGTGATGCTTGCAATGCAGGCCTTCAGGTACACTGAGCTGATGTTGCATTTCTGTCCACAGATGTAACATCGCGCAGGACTGCACATGCTACAGGAGAGAGGGCACACCGGCAAGACAGGTCAGCTCTGGCCAGCACAAGTTCTGCCCAGGGAGCATTGCCACAGCCAGCATCACCACTACCACAGCCAGCATCACCACCACCACAGCCCGCATCACCACTACCACAGCCAGCATCACCTCTACCACAGCCAGCATCACCACTCATGCTTGAGTCACCGGCCACATCACCGCCTGCATTTGTGAGGTCGAGGAGGCGTGCTGCTGCCAGGTTGCGAGTGTTAGAGACCTCATCTGATGACAGCAGGGGCCCGGAGCCAAACACTATGCCCCAGGATGGGAGCCATGCCACTGTGCCCTCCACCTCACAGGGAGAACACACGGGTGCAAGACGGCGCCGCAGGTCACGGGTGCAGAGTCCACCAGCAGACGTTGGCAGCCATGGGGTGTTCTCGGGGCTCAAGGGCAACATGTTGAAGCAACACCGCCTACAAACAAAGGCAGTTATGTCAGTTCAGCGGCATATGCGGGGACTGAAAACCACTTTTGTCAACATGGACAGGAACATCAGCGCAATGGCGGTGGGGATGAGTGACATGGCAGCGGGCATGCGGGACATGCCCCAGTCCATCAAGCTGTTGTGCAGCAAGTATGACGCAGACACAGCTGCACGGCGCAGGGAACGGCAGAGGAGAGACAGTCATACCAGGGCACTCAACCGGCTGGCAACTGCCACTTCACTACTCTGCCGGCGCTCTGTGTCTATGCAGGAGGGCCTGACACACTGCAGCAGCGACATGTCTAGGGGGATGGTGCAGGTCACCAGTGCACTGGAGGTGCTATTGACAAGTCAGGCGGCCACAACTGGTGCAGGGGATGCTGCGGAAAGCATCGACACCAGCAGCAGGAGCAGCATAACACCCCCGGTCCCAGATACATGCAGGAGCAGCAGGCGGCATGGGGCTGGCACTAGAGAGGAGGCTCAATCCGTGCCATCCCACACTGTAGCGCGTGGCCGCAAACATTAATGCAGCACCGCATAGCCAAAGACAATTGGGTGACGTAACCCTGGACTTACTACTTGTAATTACGCAATGTTGCCAGAATGGCATATTCTTGGTGTTGTGGCGTAGTGCCGCATTATAAAACTACGTCATGACATACAACAACTGGCTGTGTCCCCTTACTTACTCAGAAATAGTTGCATGTGATCTCTGCCCGTCTCTCTCTCCCATCTGTTGCTGTTGGCACTCCAGCAGCGTTGGCCTCTGGCCCGACCTGAATCATCCTCATTTTCCTCAAAATCTGTTAGTTCCACCTCTGTACCACTCTTTGTGGCAAGGTTGTGCAGCATTGCACAAGTGGCAATGATCTTGCAACAGATGATGGGTGTGTACTGGCGTTCGCCTCCGCTCTTGTGGAGGCAGCGGAACCTGCTTTTCAATAGTCCAAACGTGCGCTCCACCACGTTGCGTTTAGATTTGTGTGCCACGTTATATCGTCTCTCACTCTGGGTTGATGGGTGTAGGTAGGGAGTGAGGATGAATGACCGCACGGCATATGCACTGTCGCCTAGGTGAGTATGAGAGTACCATCAATCACATGCCTCAATACACGATGATTTGCACTTAGTAGAATGGAGCGTCACTGTTACTTACCTAGCAGGTATCCTTCTCCAAATTCTCCGGCAAGCAGTCGTGTGTAGATCCCACTGTTCTGGAAGATGAAGGAGTCGTGGGTGCTCCCAGGAAACTTAGCTACGATATCAGTGATTATGTTCCCTGCATCGCAGATTACCTGCACATTTATGGAGTGGGTGGACTTTCTGTTCCTGTAGATGTGCTCAGTGGCAGCTGGTGGGCAGATTGGAATGTGTGTGCCATCAATACAGCCTATGACATGGGGGAACTGTGCCATGTGATAAAAGTCTGTTTTGGTTTTCTGAAGTTCAGCCTGTGTGATTGGGAAGCTGATGTAGTGGTGCATTCTCTGCATCATGGCATCCAGGAACTTCCTGAAGAAACGGGACAGGCAACTCTGGGATACACCACCCACCGCAGCTATCACCCCCTGGTAACTTCCAGATGCGAGTAGATGTAGGCTGCAGAGCACCTGCACATGTGGTGGTATGGCATGCGCCCTTCTTGTTGGCTGGTCCAGGAGTGGGTGCAGGTCCCTTATCAGGTCCATGATGGTTTGGGGGTGTAGCCTGTACCTTTCATGTATCTCATCCTCAGTCAGTTGGAAGAGTGTGATGCGCTGTCTGTAAATGCGTTCTTCCCGTCTCCAAATCCTCAGTCCTGCTGCCTGTAGACCTAGGCGCCTTGCAATGACATACAGAGCGGCCATGTTGTCCATGCTGTTGCATTTTGGGATTGCTTATATGCACTGTTGATGCTTACCACCTGCTTTCAATCTGTGTTAATTACCGACTCTTAATTACCGAATTTCATGGATTTCTTAATTACCGAATTTACCTACATCTCTTTTCACATTTTTACCACTTCTTATTTACCGATTCGGTAAATATGTATTCGGTAAATATGAATCGGTATTTTAGAATTCGGTAATCATGAATCGGTATTTACCGATTCATATTTACCGAAATCTGGCTTTTGGCCTCCTACATCTCACTTGACTAAATACCGGTCGGTAACGGGATATTTACCGAATTTCGGCCGTTACCGACCGGTATTTAGCTACCTACATGAGGCCCTTGGTGTTACAATGTGGGTGACTTCTATCTCTCACATTGCCTTTGATCATTGAATGTGAAAAAGTTGAGTTAGGGTAGGTTGGCGTGCTATAAGAGTCAATCAGACCTTTAATGACATTTTCAGATTGAGAGTGGTAGGGTCTTCTTGGGCAGCAGTCTTTGTTGGTAACTCTCTGTTTATCTTCCCCGTTAATGCATTTCCTCCTATTTTTGTGGAAGGGGGACACCCCAGGCGAACTCCTTCACCCATTTTTAATTTTGTATGTTTCTTGGTTATTTTTTCCTCCCTATGAACCTCCTCTTTTACACCTTTTGTGGGTTACTTGTCCCTTAATCAAACCTAATTTCTCATCTCTACCGTTGTCTGCTTGCTTCTTTGCTTTAATACTAAAACTGTGCTGATTGGGAATCAATCTATTTATTTATTATTTGAAACAGTTTTATTTAATTAATGTATGCTATTTTTCATGCTATTTTATGCTATCTGTTATTTTTCAGCAAACGCCATTTCTGTCCATTTGTTTTTTACTATTTGAATTCTAAATAATGGGTTTCTATTATCTTGCTTTTCTTTTCATTGAAATACAGTTTGTGTTAGATGTGAGTGCTTTTTAGTTATGTGATGGAACATTCCCCATTATTTAGAATATAATAAAACTGTGCCGACAGTATTATAACCTCACAAGTAAGTTTAATTTTAACACTCAATTTGCAGGTGGTAAAATAGGCTTTGGGAAAATTGAGCAGTATAATGAAAATGTAATAATAAACCTTCAATGGTGAAAGCCAGCTGAACAGAAGTGGCTGTACAACACCAATAATACCTTATGACAATAGCAATGGCACAGGTGCTGGCAGTATTGTTTAATTTGCTGCTGGTGGTTAAAACTCTTTCTATTGACTGAGGAGACAGGATAGTTTGGCACATGTGACCTTGTACTCATGTTTGCTTCTGCATATGGGCTGAGCTGAATACATGCCTCCACCTGTTTACTGTAACTTTATTATTTGTTGTAGCTACCACTAGCAACTGCACTCTTGTATTGTATTGTAATGTATTGTATCGGACACTTGTAAAGGGCACTGTCGCCCAAAGGGTATCCTGGCGCTGTTGAACATGTGCTCAGGTCAGCCATGGATGGACAGACCGGCCCTGAGTAGACTGGCGAGCCGATAAAATTCATTCCCTTGGAAAGAGCCAGGTTTTGACACTTTTTCTAAATGGCATCAGATCCTCTAACTGTCTGATATTGGTGGGAAGTGTTTTCCAGAGCTTTGCTGCCGCAATGCTAAAAGCTCTCCCACCTGATGTTGTCTTTCTGAATTTGGGCACCTTGACCAAATTGGCCGAAGATGAACGTAAACTCCGGGTGGGGACATACCATGCAAATTTGTACTGCATGGATTTGGGTCCAACACCATGCAGAGCTTTGAACATTAAGCAGAGAGATTTAAACTTTATCCTTTCTGACACCGGAAGCCAGTGTAGCTCTGCCAGCGCTTGTGATGCGGATGAATATCTTGGTCTTGCTAAAGCCAGTTTGGCTGCTGTCGTCTGGACCCTCTGTAGTCTTTCAATTAGGTACTTTGGAGACTCTAGCAGCAGTGCGTTACAGTAGTCAAGTCTACTCAAGATAACGCTTCTAACTACCAATGCTCTGGCCTGTGACGGTAGCATTGGTAGGATCTTTTGGAGTGCCTTGATGGGAGCAAAGCAGCAACCAGTAATTTTGTTAATCTGGGTTTCAAGGCTCAATTTATCATCAAATATCACTCCTAAATTACGCACCGTCTCTGAAGATCTCAGAGGAGTATCGGTCGGTACAGGCCAGAAGTCATCTGGTAGTGGACGAGGAACTTTACCTGCTGCACAGCACAAGATCTCTGTCTTGTCTGCAATAAATTGAAGAGAGTTTTCTCTCAGCCAGCCAGAGGCATCCTTCATACAGGTGTGGAAATCTTCCAGTGAGGTGAAGTGGTCTCCCTCCAATGACAAGATGAGCGGCGTGTCATTAGCATAATTAATAAGGCTAACGTTATAAGCTTTAATATCAGTCAGCAAGGGTCTCAAATATATGTTAAATAGTATAGGGCTGAGAGCAGATCTCTGAGGAAGACCGAAAGGTTGTTAGTGAACTCAGATTGGAACGGTGAGAGAGCCACTGCCTGTCGCCTCTTGGATAGGTACGATTGGAACCATTTCCATGCTGTACCCACTATCCCTACGTCCTTGAACCTGGCCAGAAGTATCTCATGGTTAACAGTATCGAAAGCGGCGGACAGGTCAAGCAGAATCAGTATTGCTGACTGCCCCCTGTCCGTCCGCATTCGAAGGTCATCCAATACGGCTACCAGTGCAGTCTCCATACCATGCCCAGGACGGAAGCCAAATTGAACATCCTCCAATATCTCGTTAGTTTCCAAGAACTGGGAGAGTGCTTTATTGACCACTCGCTCTATGATCTTTATTGGGTAAGGCAGCAGGGATATCGGTCTATAATTCTTGGGCCAGTCTTGCTTTTATCAGGAAAAGTGTCACTATCGCTTGTTTCCAACAGTCCGGTACTGACCCGTTGGACAATGATTGAATACAGATTTGTCTGTTAGTTGGAAATAGCTCTGTACTCAGCTCTTTCCATATTCTATGTGGCAGTGGATCCAACAGTGAGCCTGAGGAGATACCTAGTGCTATTCTTGCAAAATCCTCCACCGAAGGGAGTTCAAAGTGATCAAACAAGTTGGGGTTTTACCTCATACTTTCTCTTTCCTTTTCCTGAGGTGCTTGTGTTGCCTCTAGTTTGTTGCTTCCCTCGGTGCATGAACTACTTGGCCCCAGACCCTCGAGAATAGAGGTGATCTTTTCCTCAAAAAAAGTCACGAGGTTGTTACAAAGATCCTGTGAAGACTATATCTTATTTTTGGTGCACTCTGGATTGGCAATGTCCCCCACTATTTTAAAGATGCTTCTGGCACTATTTGAGGACCTTAAAATCAGGTCTGCAAAGTACTCTGCTTTAGTTCTACCAATTTATTTTTTATAGTGAGCTATTGCCTCCTTCCAGGCAGTTTTGTCTTCCTCTGAATATCCCTTCCTCCATTTTCCCTCTGCTGACTTACAGCTCATCTTTAGAGTTCTAACTAATTTGTTGTACCACGGTGCGGAAGGTCTGCCCTTTTTCTTATGAGTCTTTAGGAGCAACCAAGTCTAGTCTAGTTACTATATGTTCGCAGAAGGTCTCATAATTTTCCTCTACCTGTCTACTTCCATCAAATATGCCCTCCATAGGAAATACCGGGGAAAGCTTCCCATTTTGCAGCAGTCCCTTCCAGTCCCTGACTTGGCATTTCTTAGAGCCAGTAGTACTGGGAATGTTCTTTTTCGGGTTGTTTATCTAGAATTTTATCAGGTAGTGGTCAGACCACTCCACCAGCAAGGTCTCTGTCCTTCCCACAGCTTGTTCTTCAGCAAAGATTAGGTCCAATGTGTGCCCTCCCTTTATGCGTGGGTTCAGTGATTTGTTGAGTTAAGTTCAAGTTCTTACAAGAGTTCATAAGACTGTTATAGTTTGAGTCCAGACTCTCGTTACACCATAGGTTAAAATCCCCCATGATAAATAATCTGGAATGAGTGAGTGCCATATTAGTGAATACATCAGTAATTGTCTGCAGTTGTGTATTGCTAACTGCTCCAGGGGGTCTATAGCACAGTATTCCCGTCAGCAGTTGTTCCTTATGGTCTTTTAGGGAGTAGCCCAGTATTTCTATACCATTGACTTCGTCAACATTCATAGGCACGAAATCCCATATCTCCTTCAAAATAATCCCAGCCCCTCCTCCCCTCCCTTTGGGCCGTGGTTTGTGGAATACTTTGTATCCTGGTGGACAGGCTAATCCCAGCTCCAGGTCTGATCCTGGATGTGTCCATGTCTCAGTCATGAATAGGACATCTAAAGCATGTATTTCCAGTAGTAGTTGGATCTGCAGCCAGTGTTTGGGCAGAGATATAACGTTTAGCAAACGACATGCCAGGGTATCCCTACTATCCAGATTAGCCTTCAGTCCGGCTGTTACTACATAGCTAGGCGTACCCTCCCGCCCTCCTATATCCCCTGAGTCGTGCGGCTCCTTTACAAATGTGGGTACATCCCTTTTCCTCCACCTCTTTTCTCCCCGATCGGGCAGCACGGCTGGCGCTGTGCGCGGAAAGTGCGCGGACGGGCACAGACGGGCTTGACTTTGGCGCGCAAGCTGTGCGCACGCTGTGCGCGTCCGCTGCGTGGCCATGCTGCGGACATACTATTGAAGCCCCAGTTCCTCCGCATCTAGAGCGCTAACCGGAAGTTCCTATGGGCTACTGGTGCTCACCGGAAGTGAGGAGGACTGTACCGAGTCCCAGGGGGAGAGAGCGATTTTCATTGCTGCTTTTCAAACAGTAAGCAAATGATGGTATTTTAAAATAGACGCTAGTGCAAAATGCCAGTAAACTAAAAATCGGTGCAGTTATACATTTACACAATTTTAAACATTTAAAAAAGAAGTATCAGCGTGGCAGTCAGTGCGTGGAAGTGTGATCAAATTCAAGAAAGCTGTCACTCTGTGTGCGCTGCGGCCATGCTTTGGAAGCGGACATGCTTTTGAAGCATTGTAACCCCAATTTATTGTTTCATGCGAAAATAAAATCATGTAACATGTCATATTGAGAATCACTGCCTGTCATTTTTTTATCCCTGCCTCAACCGTTTCTTTGCCCTGTATCACCATCTAAAAAAATAGAAGGACCGTGTTTACCTAAACACACAACCACTTTGCCTCACCTTGCCATTATGCATTTAATCCTAACAACCATCTTTCTCAATCTTTGCATGCCAATCCCCTGCTGGGACTAAGTGTTCACTTCCAATGATCTACCCCATTATGTTTGTTCTCCCTCCCTCTTTCCAAACATACATTTAGGTATAGTTTTATCACTTGTCCTAGTCTCACAATCAAGCAAAAAATGTACAGCTGAAAATAACAAATAAGATAAAAACTAAACAAACACAAATATGTATAGCAGTTAGATCACATCAACCCTTGAATATGGTGGCATAGAATGATGTCCAGTGAGAACATTCACATTCTCACATAATTCTGCAAATAGGGGGGAGGCCAACAAACTCTGGCCTCCTCAGCCTTTCTTGAATATCCCATCCCATTCAGCATGACATCATGATCTTCAACACTCCGATCACTTTTGATCTCTTTATCACCCATAAACATGGCACCAGAACTGCCATCTCCTTTCTCCCTCTTCACACACTCTCCCCTCTTTTGGTATACAGCCATATTTCTCAAGTTACACCTTTCTCATCCATCTATAACCTCAAAACACTTCCCTACACTTTCAACACAAAAAGCACCTCTAAATTTGCATAGATTGCCTTTCACCCTACCAGATCTTATTTTTACCCAATCACCTACTTTAATCTTGACACAACTTGATTGAATGAGATATTCACCTCCAAAAGCAACCCATTCCTTCAACCATGCGGGAACTGATCTTGTTCCCAGGGAATGTCCACTCATTTGTTGGAATGGACATCTGTGCGTAGCACTATGGACTGTAGTGCGATATGCCCATACCATATCAGCCATGTGTTTCCTGATAGAACCTCCGGTGGAGAGTGCAAGTTGAATGGTTCCTTTGACTAACCTATTGTCCCTTTCAACAATACCATTCTCCCTGGGATTGTAAAGGGATGCGCAAGAGTGTTTGATACCACAATGCTCAGAAATTGGAGCATTTCGTCAACTGGGTGCCATTATCAGTCAGTAATACATTAGGGATACCGTCTTCTTCATGGTGGATTTGGTAGTCACATCTTTCATAAATTTCACAATCAACCACCTAGAATTGATATCTACTATAACTACAGCAAACCTCATCTCATATGGCAACTCAGATATGGGGCCTATAAAATATAAACATATGGTGTGCCAAGGTACACCCAGATCTTCAATATGTCCTCCCATACTCTGGCTGCCAACATTCACTCTCTTCTCACTTTTCTTGCAAAAGTTAACATTTTCTACTAATCTCTTGACTTGATCATCCAGTCCCTTTCAGCACAACATTGTGCGAAAATGTTGTAAGCTCAGGTTGAGGTAACCACTGGACACTGGTTGAGGTTTCCAACTGAAGCATTAATGAAGAACACAACCTGGCATCGATCCACTCCAAGGAGCCAGGGCAAACTGACTTCTATAGAGTGTTCTCATCCTCCTATTCTAGAACACTGCAACACTCCCAGAACACCATCTCCCTTACTTTCTTACATTCATGTGGTATTTGGTTGTCAAAATATATGTGCAAACAATACCTAAATAAACGATTACTTAATTTCAAATTTCTCCTCCTGTGAACCAGAACCATAGATCATTTCTTGAAGATGTTGATATCCATCTATGATATTGTCCTCCTCTCACCCTCTTGTTACCCCCCAGAGACCCAAACCTGGACATTAAGAAATATATTGTATTCTTGCTACTTAGCCAGCTCCTGTTAAAAAATTCCCTCTATATTTGCTCTTGTTATAAATGTCTGATTAAGCAAATTTCAAATGAAGTAATTCGAGTGAGTGCTAAAGACAAATCCTCCAGGGCGATATAAGAGATACATTCAGAAACATGGCATCACTCTTACTACCTGGAGGAATGTTTTAAACAAGCTTTTGCAGGGAACCAGAGATGATGTTTTAGTTTTAGTACTTCAAACTTGTGGTTAACTAGCCATGTATAAAGCAGTAATTACGACAATGATGATGATGAAGATGCACATATGCTAAACATCCTTTCACATTGCAAATTAAAAAAGACTTGGAATAACAAACAGACATTGCCACCATTGAGAAACTCAGGATGAAACTTCTATCTGTACATAACATATACTGTTTGCAAAATAACTTAATCATTTGTGCGTTCAAATCTTAGCTGAATTCTATGAGGCATGATCGTATGAAATTGTGAAAATAGGATAATCAAGATGACTTATATACATGCATGGGTTTACTAACTATTGCCCATTCATGGCCAAATCAATATCTCTAGATTTTATCACGACTTTCTGCAGAAAGGATTATGCACTGTTAAAGCTCCTATAAACCCTTACACTACACCTTCCATATTGTGGCTCACAGCCAGTGACCTTGCTTGAAAAGCCTATAATAAATAATCTCACTTTTTGGAATGGACACAAAGTCAGAACTTCACTTACTTGCCCCTCTGTCACACACTCCTACTTCTTGTACTATTACCTGCACACCTGTACACCTTTTTTCATTCCTCATACATAGAACTCACCCCAACATATATGGCCGAAAAACATCTCCTGCATCTTAGCTGATATTTTCAACCCACAACTGAACAAAGACCAATCTTTTGTGGTTTTTGTTTGGATCTTTTTCCATGTTTAACCAGTCCCTAATCTTGTGTTCTTTCCTTAAATGTTTATAAAAATTCAGAAGCCGTTTTGTTCCTGTAAAAAAGGGCTCATCCTTTTTATCTATCTGCTTGCATTGTCTTAAGCTCAAATTCATCAAACTCATTCAATCAATTTCTTCTTTAAATCTACAAAACAAACTGAATCCATGTTTTCAACAGATTTTCTCTGGCACATCCGTATGACTACAAGCTCACAACTGTATCACCACTTCACACCACCCTAGCCTCTCCTTCATCTTTGTATATCTAAAACAGTTTATTACATTTGATACAGTGGATCATTCAGCTTTCCTTATGACTCACAGCTCTCTGTACCATGGAAAAGGAAGTTGACTGGTTTGGCTCCTATTTCTCCAAATTCTTCTTCCTCAGTCTCATGGTGCTCTTCTCCACCCCACTAATATTGAGTGTGTTCATATAGTCCATCCTGGCTCTCATCTCTTCTGCCTTTATAAAACTTTTCTTACCAGCATCATCACATCCTTTGGTTTCTCATACCACCTAAAGACCGATGACACCTCACTGCAAACCATCATTGATTTTGTTCTTAATGCTTACCATGCGATGGATTGATCCACTTTCTGCCTCATCATCTTTAGTAATCGTGTTTATTTTCACTGTCATCCCACTAACAGCTTGGCACTTACCACATCAGACTTGAACACAGAGGTTCTCTTTAAAAACAGTGCCTGTTTGGAAGTTTACATTACACACACCATTTCCTCTTTATTGTTTATATCCTTTGCGCTGTATACCATACTCCATTTGGATGCTCTACATAGCCACATTAGTGCCATTACTGCCTCCCAGAATGCAAGAGATCACTAAACTGCTACTTCCTGAAAGCAGAGAACCGCAACTCACAAAAAATGAAAACTTCCAAATGTCTATACACCAAACTGATTATTGTGAATATGTGTACATCTGAGAAATGTTGTTCTACTATGATTGTCTTATATTTATACTGTCTTTTCTTTTTATGTAATTCCTTTACACCAAAATGCCTATGTAAACATATACATATAGGGGCATATTCTCAAGGATCTATCGCCGAGTTATCGGCACTTTATCGCAGCAAAAGTCGCAATAAATGTATCGCCCCATTCACAAGCTGGTGCAAACAGTCGATACCATCAGTTTACCTGCCATAGCACCCGCTAAAACATCGCCACATATGACCCCCGCAACTATCGCTAATGAGATGCAGAGTAGGCGTTCCTGTGCAAAAAGCCACGACAACACCACACCTCAACATTCTCAATGACCAACCAGATCTGCGAAAAAACCACAGATCAGGCGATAAGTCACATTAGCAGCAAGAAATTAACACCTGCTCTGACCTGGTGTATTGTCGGACGACAACCTGCACCAGAAAAGGGAGCCCAGTCCACAGCCACACGTGAAGAACAACAGATGCCGTGGAGCTACTCATCATGCAGCTCGGAGTCCCAACAGGGCCACAACACTCACCGCCACCACCCCCAGGCCCGCCACCCCCCCGGGCCCTCTACGCCCCCCGGACCACCACAGAGGCAGCGCAGACAAAGACAGCAGACCTTCATGAAACGTACCAGCCTCACGGACTTAATACTCAAAAGGACAACCATCCTCCGCATCCTGAACATCATTGCCCACAGGCTGACGGTACCAACACAGCGGACAACCAACATATCACCTCAGACAAAGCTGCTGGCTGTGGTGCACCTGTTGGCCTCTGGGACATTCCAAACAAAAAACGCCAGAGTCGGAGGAGTCTCACAGCCAGACCTATCAATGTTCCTAACACCTGTCCTGGATGCCATCATCAGCTTGGTACCCCAGTACCTATACTTCCCTCACACTGCGCAGAAACAGCTGGAGACCAAGCAAAGCTTCTACGCAATAGTTGGATTCCCGCAAGTGTTGGGGGCAATTGACTGCACACATGTCCTACTTGTGCCCCCTGCTGACACTGCACACAATTATCGCAACAGAATGCACATGCATTCCAGCAATGTGCAGGCAATAGTGGACCACTGGGGACTCTTCACCAATGTCGTCGCCAACTAGTCAGGTATTGTGCATGATTCCTTCCTTCCGACAGTCCATCAACCAGCACTTCCAGGATGGCACCTATGGAAATGCAGTGCTCATTGGTAAGTACCAACTGAACACACCACACACCTCAACTCCACAATCATGAAACTCACAACTCTGGGAATGCACATGTTACAAACTCACATACAACATGCCAAACACCATGCACACCCACCATACACGACAGCACAACGTACTGCGGTAGCCTGGGCTAGCCATGTACATGAGCCATCAACGGCATGGCACCTCAGCCACACAATAGCAGAATGTAGGGAGAGGTGGCAACCAGGCATGTGCGAAGGAGGCAAGTGACCCATGAATGAGAATGCACACAATGTAAAGTGTGGCGTGGATGTGCTGGCCAGACTGCAGTATGCAGACCACAGACATATCCATGTCGACATATACTGTCGGTGGTGGTAGTGTTGTGGACTGTGAATGCAACCATGTCACCCAGTGGGGAAGATCTCGGAAATGTGGCATGTTACATCCCCCCTGTAAGCGTGTGCAGAGTGGGCTGGCCCAGCGAACGCCCGGCTAGCGTAGGGGTGTGAATTAAAAGCACGTAGCCCTGGGCGTGGTTCTCTTCCAGAATGGCTAACGTGTTTGCCAGGGCGGCGCCTCTCACCCTGCCACGAGGGCGGTGCCATGAGTGGTGTTGCTTGCGATCCTGTGCGCCTGCTGCACCTCAGGCAGCTGGTCCCCACCACTGTGCATCCAGGCCTCACTGCTCACCTTCCGACACTGGTGTGTCTCCAAGAGGGCTCACCACATTCCTGTGCAAGCTCCAAGCCCGAGACCCGTGACCTTGGCAGCCTCCTCAGACCATCACGGCCTCCGCAAGCAAGGCCCGCAGTACTCCTTTCTCGTCTACGTACTCCACCGGCATACACAGCTGACAAGTAGGTCACATATTTGGAACTGAGTCTTGATTAAACAATGGCAGAGTACATATTTTATGGCTGAGTTTAGGTTACTAGACTTCGTTCGATGTGGTGCCACCAACTCTGTGCAAAGCATTCAGACCACACGTGTCTGTGGGCACTTGATGACTTCTGCCTTCGGCCTACACTGCGTTCCAGCAGGCCTCACATCAATCCAATACAGGCCGTACCAGGCAGGACACGGCATCATCGCAGGCTGCACACCCGCTCAGCTCTGGTGCCCCCACCTCCGTCAACCAGAAATCTTCTCCACATGCCATATAAACGCCATGTGTTAGAGATCCAGGAGGAGCTGGCTGCACAGCGGGTGACCCGCGCTGACCGCTGCCTCCAGCCTAGACTGCAGCTGAGTAGGTCACACGTTTGGAACTGAGTCTTGATTTCGTCATGGCAGAGTTCATATCACAGTACGCAAGGTGAGGGGTAAGAGGAAGAAGTGGTTCAGTCCGTAGGACAAAAGGATCTCCGTTACGGAGGTGATCGAACACTACCTACAACTGCACTGGTACCACTGACTGTGCATCGCAAGCCAACGACACGTGGCTGTGGGCCACTGCTGACCGCTGCCTCTGGCACACACTGCAGTCGAGTAGGACACACAATTGGAACTGAGTCTTGATTTCTTTATGGCTGGGTTCATATCATTGCACAGGCTTCATCGCAGACTGCATCCCTTTCCAGCTCTGGTGCCACTGACTCTGTGCCACGGGAGTCATGGACACTCTCCTGTTGAACTTTGTGTTGGTGTCTGAGTCTATTGCCTGGGGGTTGTCTTTATCATCATGTAGCTGATATTGACATGGTGGGAAAAAGGAGACTGTAGCATTCGACTCCTCCATAATGCCTGTTTCTGCCTGCTTCTGCCCTCTGCATCATGCCCTGGATGGACACCTTCCACTGTCCCCCGTAACACTCTGTTTCCTTGGAAATCAACGAGGACCCGCTCAGCTCTCGTGGCCCTACCTCAGTGCATCGCAAGTCACCGTCCCGTGTTGGTGTGCCTGTGCCCCTGGCAATAAAAGGTGCCTGGCGCATGTGCCCGTGGCCACTTCCACTAATTATCTCAGTGTGTCTGTGTGGTCATTATGTATGCATGAGGGCCCAGGGCCATATCACATTACATTGTGCTGTGTACAGCGGGCGCAACCTTGTCACCTCAGGTTGTGGGGTAGACCTGGGACATGTGGCCATGTCGGAACACCCTGTGAGCGTAATGGAGTGGACCGGCTTATGGCAGTATGGCGTAGGGGTGCGGTCATTCAACACGTGGCTCTGGGTGTGGTTAAGTTTAGGCCTTGCCAAGGAAGTAACTAATGCGTGTGTCTCTGGTGTAGTGTTGGCACCACCCGTCACGAAATATGCAATGTTGCTATGTAGCATGCCCCCAGAGTGCGGGCTAGGCCGAGGGTTACATGAGGGTGCGCAAGCCCGCTCGGGGTCCAGAATCATACATGCCAACTGTTGTGTGTGTGTCGCTATTTCCGCAGCATAAGCCAAAAGTCTACCCTCAACTGCATGGCGAGTTCATCCAGGCATGAACGTTACATCTGTGTCTGCCCTGTCCTTACCATAGGCTTTCACATGAGGTCGCCCACCTTCAGCGCACAACATCACTGTGTCATTGTCAGGCTTGTGGACATGGGCAGAAAGGCATGATAATGGTGTGCCGTAGGGGTGCAAGTGATACAACCGCTCTGCACACACTAGTGAAAAGGCTCAGGGGGAGAGAGGAGCAGCAGTGAAGCTATGCAATACATTGATGCCGCTAATTTACAACAAGTGGTACATGTCATACAGGAATCACAAAGTCACACATATCACACACGAATGAACCAGTGAGCCTGCCAACACATCATGCAGAACCAACTATTGACTCATGTCTCTCTGCACTGTCACAGGTGACCAAGGATATGCACTCTGCGCTTGGATGATGACACCCCTCCGAGCCCCGAATACACAGGCCCAGAGGGAGTACAATGCGGCCTACAAACGCACCGGGGGCATCGTGAAAGGCACATTTGGCGTGTGGAAGTCATGTTTCAGGTGCCTGGACGTCACAGGTGGAAGGCTCCTGTACAGCCCAGACATCGTGTGCAAGATGATAGTTGCATGTTGTGTTTTGTACAACATATGTGTATGCAGCAAAGCCCCATGGATACAAGAACCAGATGCACCGGACGATGATGATGAAGATGAGGCAGGTGGACCACACCCCACTGCAGCCGCAGCAGGAATAGCCCATAGGAACATCATCATTGACAATTTCTTCACATGAGCACGTCACATTGTGACAGTCCTTAGCAATCATGGAACAGTATAAAATGACCACAGGCACAGCATGCATTCCAAAAACACATTCCATGAGTGCATGTCACTCATCTGTACAGGCACATCACTCAGACAAGTGTGAGTGTGACATGTGGTGCTAACAATTTTATGATTTGTTCATGGATGGTTGGTGTGTCACCTCTGTGCAGAGAGGCTGTTTAGGGTGTCACGTATTCAAACTGCCAGTTCTGTGTGTCACAGTTAGTAGTGAATCCCAATCTTCGGGGTTTCATATATTTCCCAAATCATTCCATTTTGGCTGCCATTTGTGACCTACAGGTTACAACAGGGCTCCTTTTGGGGTCAGATATGTACCACCATGATGCAGGGATGCCCCCTGTGACTCAAGTCTCACAACATGGACAACACGTACGTAAGTGGGAGTCACTGCCCCTACATTCATCCACGCTTTCATAATTGATTAATCATGGTCATGACACATCTGTGTGCAGGAGGGGTGGCTTGTCCCTCTGCAATGTGAAGGGGAGATGCCGTTTCACAGTGTGTTCCATGCATGTTTCAGCATTGGTGCAGTTTACATACAGACTGCATGTCAATGTACATTGTGACTGTGAGGAGATGCCCATTTGATGCGGGACAATGGTCATTTGTTCTACGTCACGGATGTGGGGTTGTGCTCGTACATTGTCATCTCATCATTTTTTTACTCTGCTTTTATCGTGCATTTTCCCGCATGCTGCGTGGGAATTGCAGGACTGTCGCTGGTTATCGCTGATTTTTGTATCGCGATTGGCCTCATTGCAACTTTTTGGGTGTTCGTATTTCGCATTTTTGCGGCGTCGCGTTGATTTTAACACGGTCATTTGATGCATTATCAAGGTACTATGCCATGGTGCCGCCATGTTGAAAACACTACGTTAACACGGTGTTATTTTCCCCCGATAGACTGCGATATGCAGAGTTGCGTTACGCTAATTTTGGAATGTTTATCACACGTTCTTGAGAATCTGACCCATAGTTGTAAGACAAAATATAGTGAAAGAAGAATATTGTGTCAAATATATGACCTACAAAATATAAGTTGTATGCAAACTACCAAAATGTTGTGTAAAAATATTGTGCAAGAGAATGTCACAAAAAGGTAAGAATATTGAATTGTTCCTATATATAGCATTATTTAAGTAGAAAATAATAATATAAATATAATAAAATAGTTTTAACAAGTAATGTGAATAAATACACATTACCCTGTGACAGTTGCCACTGTGTAGTTATTGTTAGGACCATGTTTCTAAGTTAATGCAATTTTTTGGTTTGCTAATAACTTTGATGGCATTTGACAAATCTTCACCAAACTTTCCAAAAAATAGCCTCATTCACCGTAGCTCCATCCCAGAATGTTTTAGGGTGATCTGTAAAGTGGAGGCCTGAGAAAAGAGGGTCCCAAAACACATTTTCCCCATGCAATTTTCTAACACAGCTACAGCCACAACAAACGGATAGAATTACACCAAATTTGGCAGAAAGATATATTTTGGGCCATAAGAACATGTTTTTTGTGAAATTCATTCAGTAGTTTTTGAGAAATGAAGGATCACATTTTATGTATATATCACACTGTTAAGTATACGCAAAGCTGACAGACCAAAAAATAAGATCTGATTGGCTGCCACTACACCAAAAAAGATATGGCAACAGCCGTTTTAGGACTCAGTATTCAGTCCACTGTCCTAGAACTAGAATAAGAAAAATATATTAGGGGGAAGCACAGTGCTATCCTGCCCCCCTAGGGCAGGTGGTAGGAGGTCCCAGAGGGACCTTTCTCACCCCTTCCCACAGACAAAAATGAGATTCTTTTTAGTGGTATCCCGGATGGTAGCAAACACAGAGTGTTATGAATTGATGTGCTTAATGTCAATAGCCAAGCAAGATTTAAAACAAAAAATGGCAAAGGTAAAATGGTATGCACAGGTCAAACATTGCCATTTATTGAGTGTTAATTTATTGATGTTCAGTAGGGGAAATGATGAACTTGTCACATAAATGGTGTTTCCTAACTACTATCTACAAAACTATTGCACTAGTGAAGTAATTATATAAATCCTACACCCTATGGGCAATATTTTGGTAAACAGTGTAAAGACACAATATTTGTCTCAGATGATATTTCATAATATTCTGACACCGAGCCAGATTCTGTTACACGCTCTACGAAATAGTCAACACTGTGGGCCTCCTTATGAGTCCATTGGATTTATGATTGGTCACACCAGATGTATTGAGTCTTTGATTCTGGCCAGTATCCTCACACTGAGTTCATAAGGGGGGTTCATTTACTGCTCTTTCTCATGCTTCAGTTAAATGAAGACTGTAGGCTAGACGCAGCAGCTGCCTACAGGCTCCTCCGTTCATGCATCTGGGTCAAGTGTCTCTGAGTCCGGAGATATTGAGTCTGGAGTTTGCCGATGCATTAATTCCAGGCCCAAATATTTGGAGCCAATTCGAATGACCCAGAGGGGTATCCAGGTAAGTACACCATTCATAATTAGGTAAGATCTGTTTTATGTTTGAAAAGTAAACTGAGCGATATTGTTGAGTTTTAAAGACAGTTATATATGTTTCCCCTCACAGTGCCCTCTAGGGTCCAGGATACAAAAACACACTGCACCTGAATTCACAGCTGTAGTTTTGAAAAAGGGGATAGAAGTGGGAAATTTAACTTTTCCCAATATTTAGCTGCCTGCACATACAATTATTTATAAAAGAGAAGTGGATTCTCATTTGGATAGGTGGAGTCCTGATGGAAACTTTGTAGGTTCTAGAAGAATTTAATCCTACCCTCGAGCCATTCCTTTATTGTATTTGCCTATTTCTCTTATCAGATCAGAGAGATAGCCTTCTATGCCCTAAGAATGACCAGAAAATGCAGTTATCTAATCTTTATTTTCTGATTCAATTATGGCTGTATTTGCTTTATCAGATGGTCTTGTTCCTCTAATCAACAATTCTTTGCAGCCTGACAGATTAGCAATGGGGATGAAGACAGAGGACACAGACGAATATAATGTAAAGTGAAAAGCTGCCTTGCTGTTCTAGTTTTTTATGAAATGACACGTGTACTTCTGTTGAATATGCTGCAGTTCACATCCATACTATATGGCCGCAGATGGCATGTCGTTTAGATTCTAAGTAATAGAGCACCATAGAAATCTATAAAATAGCTACTGCCTGAGTCATCCTTTGAAAATGAATTTGATTGAACAGCATTGCTTTTTCAGGTATGCAAGATTGCACTCTGAGTGCATTTTCAAAGTGACCCTGTCAAACTCCCTGCAACTGCTGCTTCATTCTTTGAACTTTTGATGAAACATTCCTGATTACATGCTGATTTTGTCAAAAACTCCATTCAGGCATGAACAATGATCCTGCTGTGAGCAAGGTCATGATATAGCACGTTGTTTTCTACAAATATTATTCTGCCTTTAAAATGTACCACTTTAATCTATTTCCAACATTTGTAGGTTTCACATGCACCAACCTTTTTATCTCAGTGACAGTGGGGTGTTTTCACGATATTATTTAGTAAGAAAAAGACGCACAGAACACAATTAAAAATATTACATTTAGCAAAGACAGAAGTGTTCCTGTTATGCATATTTTGCAATCACAAGTGACTCATCTGTTTACCCCGATTTCTCGAGGAAAGCCAAGCCACCCTCTAGAGTGCAGTCCTAAATATAAATCTCAAGAACTCTGAAATAGGTCCTTAAATCATAAGACAATGGAAAATAAATTCAGTAGGGTGATATACAGAAGTGTGCATGTGTATGTGCACTGTTCTAGTGCATGGCACAGATCTGCAGCAACATTTTGAAATGACTAAAGGCCAGATGTACTAAGTAGGCTTTTTAGCAGTCGCAAATGCCCTAGTTTGTTGTTTTCCACCGTTAGAATGCATTTTATTATGTACTAATCCCTTAGTAGGAGTCAGATTTTTTTTCTGAATCGTAAAATGACATTGCAAATTTATATCTATTCAGTATCTGGTAGGGCTGTGTTGTAGGTGTCCCTTTCAAATACTGAATCAGCATCTAATGTAGCCATGTTGGGAAGCAGCTTTTACAACGCAGACATTACCACACATCATTTATCATGCACTGCCTTTAAAACGCACTGCCTTTACCACACATGCCTTTACCACGCATATACCTTTACCACGCATCCCTTTACAACTCAAGGTAAGTGTATTCAAGGTAATTATGTGTGTGTATGTATGTGTGTGTGTGTGTGTATATATGTACCTACTGGAGGTCAAAAGTAGGTGGTTATAGTTAGGATGCAGTTTCCATAAGAAGAGCATTTTTCTTTGGTATCATTTGACGAATCCTCGTGAAATTTCAAAACGAGCTTGCCATTCACTGAAGCTGCTGTCTTGAAAATTTCAGGGGTGATCCATTAAGTGGGAGCCCAAAAAAAAGGCACGCCCCAAAATGCGTTTTCCCTATGTTAATTTCCACGGGAACTTTAGACACAGCTACATCCCAAACTGCTGAACAGAATTACACCAAAGTTGGCAGGAAGCTAGCTGTTGGTCCAGAAAGCACCTTTTTTTGTGATTTGGTATAAATCCGTTAAGTGGTTGCAGAGTAATTTAAAGAAATCTCCAGTTGTATATATTGGGATGTGGTGGAACCACAACACCTCCCGATCTTGTGTTGAGATCTGATTTGCTGCCAACACTGACATGTCATCAGAAATGTCACAGACCATGTCATGAGTGATGTAATATGGGAAGTCATAAGCAGTGATTTGTGGGGATGTAAGGTAAGAGTGTTATAAGGGTTTAGGGGTGGGAAGGAGTATAGGGAGATAAAGGCATTTATAAGGTTTAGGCATGAGTACGAGTATACGGTGGTAAGTGTGTTTTTAGATTTAGGGGAGGGTTGTGGTAAGGGTGGTAAGGGTTTTTTAAGGGCTTGGGGGTGGGAAATGGGATATGGTGATAAGGGTATTTTTAGGGTTTAGGGGAAGTTAGAGGTGTAGTATGGTAATGGTGTTTTTAGGGTTTAGGGATTTGCAGGGATATAGGGTGGTAAGGGTATTTTTTAGGGTTTATGGCTGGGTAGAGGTATTGGGTGGAAGGATTTCTGGGGGATTAAGGGGTGTTTGGGGGTATTGACTGGTAAGGGTGTGTTTATGGTTCGGGGTTCGTATGAGTACATTGTGGTAAGGGTGTTTTTAAGGTTTAGTGGTGGGTGGGGATATGGAGTGAGAAGGATATTTGTAGGGTTTAGGGTTGCGTAGGAGTATAGGGTGGGAGGGGTATTTTTAGGGTAATGGGGTGATTAAGGGTATAGGGTGACAAGAGAATTTGTAGGGTATAGGGGTGGGTAGGGGTATAGGGTGGTAAGGGTATTTTTAGTGTTTAGGGGTGAGCATATTAATTGGGTGGTAAAGGGTGTTTTTAGGGTTTAGAGGTTATAATTGTTAACAATATACATATATATATATATATATATATATATATATATATATATATATATATATATATATTCACTGAAAAAACCATAGGTTTCACACATGTTATAGTTAGCTGGACATTTCAATCGTAAAAAACCATTGAAATTCCCCCGTTATAGTTAGTTCAGCTAAATATAACTCGCGCGACCGCAATCCACTGCTGATGACGTCACATATTACATCACTCATGACATGGTCAGTAACATCACTCATGACATCACTGATGACATCTCAAATGACATCACTGATGACATCACTGATGACATCATCCAGTGAATATGTGTCTTTGTGAAAAATAAATATTTTTTATATATGTATATCTAAAGGTTAATGGAAGAATAAATGGGTAAATAAGTGTCTAAATGGCTGTTTTTTTTTGTAAAATTAATCGTATAACTGACTTATTAACAGTATCTTAGTGAATACAGTGATGTAATATGTGACATCATCAGCAGTGGATTGCGGTCGCGCGAGTTATATTTAGCTGAACTAACTATAACGGGGGAATTTCAATGGTTTTTTACGAGTGAAATGTCCAGCTAACTATAACATGTGTGAAACCTATGGTTTTTTCAGTGAATTTGCAAGGTTTTTAAAATGCTAATTCCTAACTATAACGTGTGTGAAACCTATGGTTTTTTAAGTGAATTTCTAAGGTTTTTTAAATGCTAATTTCTAACTATAACGTGTGTGAAACCTATGATTTTTTTAGTGAATTTGTAAGGTTTTTTAAATGCTAATTTATGTATGTATTATTATATTTTTTATATATTTATTTTACAACAAACTACCTATGTATATATTTATAGATTGACTGTATCCTCTAATATGGAATGGCTCGTTTAAAATGTATTTTTTTTTAAGGGTTTTTCATCGTGCGCGGTTTCCACCTTTTTTCCCCCTTTGCTCTTCAGTGCGAGAGACAAAATGGTGGCCGACACTTCCTGATTTCGACCGATTCGAATGTTGACTGACAACTAACAACCAATCAGAATTTCGATCGCGCACGGTGCGCGCGTATAGATATTTATATGCTTTTAAATGCTATTTTCTCTGTAAATACTGAACAGATTGACACCAGACCTGCAAAAGGCACTTCCCTGACCTGAGGACTACCTCTCTGCCAAATTTCAAGTAATTCTGTTCAGCCGTTCGGGGTGTACCTTCGACTAAAGGTCCTATGGAAAAATGCATGGGGAAAATGTGTTTTGGGACCCCCCTTTTTTCTTGGACCCCGCTTGACGAATCACCCTGAGACTTTCAGGGTAGGAGCTGAGCGGAGCGGCCCATTAGTTTTGAAAATTTTGCGAAGATTCTTCAACCGGCGCCAAAGTTATTCAAAATCGAATTTGGAGATATCCTATGGAAACACGGTCCTAACTATAACTATCTACTGGCGACCGCCAGTAGATAATATATAACCCTCTGTGAAAGGCCACATCAAGTGTTTTTGTCTTCCTCCTCACTTTCAAACCTCGTTTTTGCTGGCTTTAGGACTCCGTGCACTAAATCACTGCTAACCAGTGCTACTGGGCTTCCTCTCTAAAACATGGTAATATTGGCCCATATCTGATCAGCATATTTAAGTTACCTATAAGTCCCTAGTAAAGTGCAGCACATGTGCCCCGGACCTGTAAATCCTGTAAATTAAATGCTCATAGTGGGTCTGCAGCACTGCTTGTGCCACCCACACACAAAAGTAGCCCTCTAACCATGTCTCAGGCTTACCACTGTAGTGCCTGTGTGTTTAGTTTACTGCTGCTTCGACTTGGCATTTAACGCTACTAATTAAGTCTTACAATCCACTTTTATTACATATAAATCACCCATAAGAAAGGCCCTTGGTAACCCAAAGGGGAGGGTGCTATTTAAATAAAAGGTAGGACCTGGTAGTGGAAGGTACCTTATTTCATTTTTCACTACTGTGAAGCATACTCCCCTCCAAGACTAAGCATTGGGAATTCCTTTACATGCTTCCAAGTGATAATTCCTTACCCCAGGGGAGTAGGTTTACCATGTCTGGTATGAGTGGAATAGTCTTGATAAATGTGATTTGCAAGTGAATTCTGAGGCAGAAATGCCACTTTTAGTGAATGGGCATTTTTCTGCTCTTAACTTTGCTCTCTGTGCCCCAGCCTGTCTCCAATACACAGCTGGACGGGGTGAAAGTTCCCATTCATGCATTCCTCCTAGACAGCCATAAACACAGAAGGACCAGGGTTGGCTGCACCCATCTGCATCAATCTGCATACTAATGGCCAGCCTGGGAAGATGGGAGGAAAGGGGGCTCACACTGGGGCATCAAAAAATCATGACCTGACTCCACACAAATGGCTGGTGATCCCCATAGATAACCTGGCAGACAAACCACTCTTTGAAATTTCCCCCACATCAAAGGCATATTTGGGTGTAAGTCTTAGGTCTCTGACCCTACCAACCCAGAGACTTCTGGACCTACACCGAATATCAGTCAGAACTACAGTGCTGTTCAACAGACTCAACTGGACTGCTTTCCTTGAAGCACTGCTGCCTGCATGTTGCTCTGCTACCTGCTGCTCTCTGACTCTGCCGAACGGGAGCTGAAGTCTGCCTTTTCTACAAAGTGATCTCCAAGGGCTTTTTTAGCTTGCCTTCTGTTTTTTAAATCTCAGGAACACAAACTACTTCCTGCAGTTTTGCTGGTGCTGCTGGACTATGCCTTCTGTGAATCCTACCCTTGCCTGAGGTGCCCCCTCCAGGTTCTGGGCCTCAGAAGTGGGTTCTGCAGCTGAGTTTCTGCCAAATCAACACATCACAGTGAGAAACCCCAAAAATCCTTGCCGCACAGCTGACAGCTGTCGGAACTGATGCTGGAGTATGTGATACAACAAACAAATGATGGACGGAATGCTGACAATGCAGACATTCTCCCCCAGTCAAGAGATCTGGGTTAAATCCATCGTTCTTTTGCCCACTACGCCACCCCAGTTCAGACATGGCGATATGCAAATCAGTCTTGACCCTGTGCCTCATGGGAACAGTCCAGCCCGAACTGACAAGCCATGTCTTCCCTGGACCGGAATCAAGCATCCTAGGACCGGTTTCTGGCTATCAGCCGTCATCAGCCAGGATAGCTTGACTCCAGTGGCGTAGTGAGCACGGGTCCCACGTCTGGGAATACACATCCCACTTAGGGCGAAAAGCGTTACAACAAACAAATGATGGACGGAATGCTGACAATGCAGACATTCTCCCCCAGTCAAGAGATCTGGGTTAAATCCATCGTTCTTTTGCCCACTACGCCACCCCAGTTCAGACATGGCCATATGCAAATCAGTCTTGACCCTGTGCCTCATGGGAACAGTCCAGCCCGAACTGACAAGCCATGTCTTCCCTGGACCGGAATCAAGCATCCTAGGACCGGTTTCTGGCTATCAGCCGTCATCAGCCAGGATAGCTTGACTCCAGTGGCGTAGTGAGCACGGGTCCCACGTCTGGGAATATCCATCCCACTTAATGCAAAAAGCGTTACAACAACCAAATGATGGACGGAATGCTGACAATGCAGACATTCTCCCCCAGTCAAGAGATCTGGGTTAAATCCATCGTTCTTTTGCCCACTACGCCACCCCAGTTCAGACATGGCCATATGCAAATCAGTCTTGACCCTGTGCCTCATGGGAACAGTCCAGGCCGAACTGACAAGCCATGTCTTCCCTGGACCGGAATCAAGCATCCTAGGACCGGTTTCTGGCTATCAGCCGTCATCAGCCAGGATAGCTTGACTCCAGTGGCGTAGTGAGCACGGGTCCCACGTCTGGGAATACCCATCCCACTTAGGGCGAAAAGCGTTACAACAACCAAATGATGGACGGAATGCTGACAATGCAGACATTCTCCCCCAGTCAAGAGATCTGGGTTAAATCCATCGTTCTTTTGCCCACTACGCCACCCCAGTTCAGACATTGCCATATGCAAATCAGTCTTGACCCTGTGCCTCATGGGAACAGTCCAGCCCGAACTGACAAGCCATGTCTTCCCTGGACCGGAATCAAGCATCCTAGGACCGGTTTCTGGCTATCAGCCGTCATCAGCCAGGATAGCTTGACTCCAGTGGCGTAGTGAGCACGGGTCCCACGTCTGGGAATACCCATCCCACTTAGGGCAAAAAGCGTTACAACAACCAAATGATGGACGGAATGCTGACAATGCAGACATTCTCCCCCAGTCAAGAGATCTGGGTTAAATCCATCGTTCTTTTGCCCACTACGCCACCCCAGTTCAGACATGGCCATATGCAAATCAGTCTTGACCCTGTGCCTCATGGGAACAGTCCAGCCCGAACTGACAAGCCATGTCTTCCCTGGACCGGAATCAAGCATCCTAGGACCGGTTTCTGGCTATCAGTCGTCATCAGCCAGGATAGCTTGACTCCAGTGGCGTAGTGAGCACGGGTCCCACGTCTGGGAATACCCATCCCACTTAGGGCGAAAAGCGTTACAACAAACAAATGATGGACGGAATGCTGACAATGCATACATTCTCCCCAGTCAAGAGATCTGGGTTAAATCCATCGTTCTTTTGCCCACTACGCCACCCCAGTTCAGACATGGCCATATGCAAATCAGTCTTGACCCTCTGCCTCATGGGAACAGTCCAGCCCGAACTGACAAGCCATGTCTTCCCTGGACCGGAATCAAGCATCCTAGGACCGGTTTCTGGCTATCAGCCGTCATCAGCCAGGATAGCTTGACTCCAGTGGCGTAGTGAGCACGGGTCCCACGTCTGGGAATACCGATCCCACTTAGGGCGAAAAGCGTTACAACAAACAAATGATGGACGGAATGCTGACAATGCAGACATTCTCCCCCAGTCAAGAGATCTGGGTTAAATCCATCGTTCTTTTGCCCACTACGCCACCCCAGTTCAGACATGGCCATATGCAAATCAGTCTTGACCCTGTGCCTCATGGGAACAGTCCAGCCCGAACTGACAAGCCATGTCTTCCCTGGACCGGAATCAAGCATCCAAGGACCGGTTTCTGGCTATCAGCCATCATCAGCCAGGATAGCTTGACTTCAGTGGCGTAGTGAGCACGGGTCCCACGTCTGGGAATACCCATCCCACTTAGGGCGAAAAGCGTTACAACAAACAAATGATGGACGGAATGCTGACAATGCAGACATTCTCCCCCAGTCAAGAGATCTGGGTTAAATCCATCGTTCTTTTGCCCACTACGCCACCCCAGTTCAGACATGGCCATATGCAAATCCGTCTTGACCCTGTGCCTCATGGGAACAGTCCAGCCCGAACTGACAAATCATGTCTTCCCTGGACCGGAATCAAGCATCCTAGGACCGGTTTCTGGCTATCAGCCATCATCAGCCAGGATAGCTTGACTCCAGTGGCGTAGTCAGCACGGGTCCCACGTCTGGGAATACCCATCCCACTTAGGGCGAAAAGCGTTACAATAAACAGCCTCTCAGAGCCGACGCCGAATGATGCAAAGCATCGCAGACTGCACCCCAGTATCCAAGATACTGTGTCCAGCAGGCCCAAGTGAGTCCTTGTAGCTGGCCTGCACTCCATCGCAGTTGGCCTGAACTTTAGTTTTATCCCAGCTCCTTGTGACCTGAAGTAACCTTTTTAGTCCACCTGGTTCTAGGCGCTTTATTGTATTTATTTCTTCAACATTCATTATCCACAACTTCTCATTGATGGATTTTGATTGATTGTTTTGGTCTTGTTTTACTCAGCTAGATATTCTCTAAATTGTTGTGGTGTCTTTTTGTGGTGTATTTACTGTGTTGTTGTATGAGTTATTGCACAAAAACCTTACACATTGCCTTCTAAATTAAGCCTACCTGCTCTGTGCCAAGCTATCAGGGGTTGACCACAGGATAATTAACTAGGACTGTGTTGTGATTTATTTTGATTAGGATTGTGGTCCCTGTTTGGTCAAGGCGCAGACCTCTGCCACCGAGAAACACAGTTTCTGGTAAGTTGGTAATACATTTGCAAAACTGAAGAGGTCCCCTTTGGATCTCTACCCTGGTGGGAATGTGAAGAACAAGTTTGTTAAAGAGTAAGCAATGAACCATTCCCTTTTTATTGAAAGGAAATCACAGACATGGTGGTCTGCCGACCCTAGCGGGCCACAATCCATGTACTGGCCTCCAATCTCAATTTGAAATTTGCGACCTTTGTCATAAATATTTATGAGGTAGTTTGGATAGCTAACCAGTACGAATCAGATTTTTAAGAACCATCCCTTTAGAACTTACCTTAGTTCTTAAAAATCTTTGCTCATTGAAAAATACAGGTCACAATATGCAGCCAGTATTTTGCAATGCAATATTTCTACATTATAGTAAAGTCATCCTTTTTGACATGAACCCCCCATTTGATACTGATGCTGGTAGTTGCTATCTCTGAAAGTGCCCTGGGCTTTGCTAACCAGACACAGGGACAGTGCTCTGTCCTCTATAGGTATATGGTATATTTCTAATTGGCAAAGACAATCTAATTTGCAAGTCCCTAGTTTATGGTCTGGCATGCAGGTTTAAAGACCCCAGTGGACGTAATGCACTTAAGTGTGCACTGCTGTGGTATTAAATATCATTTTAAAGCTAGGCCTGCCTTGCAGGCTGGTTTTCAAATAAATCTATGTCCAAATTTGACTTTGGAATTCCAAAGTACAATACAACTTTTTTTATTATATTTAAATCACCCCTAAAGACTGCTGTAGGTGCCCCAAGGGTAGAGTGCATTGTGATAAAAAGCAGGGACAATACATTAGGGGCCAGATGTATGACCGGGGCATTTAGTGACTCACACATTGCACTCAATCCCGAATGGCGAGTCGCTAAATGCCATGTACAACAGTGTCAGAGGCGATTCCCAATGGGGTCACATATTGGCTGGCCCGCCCAGGTATGGTGGCCTGCTGAGCTCAGCAGACCTCCATGTCTGGGACTGCTTTTCAATAAAGCAGGTTTTTTATAAAAATGCAGCCTGTTTTCCTTAAAGGAGACCGGGATGCATTTGTAAAAAAATTAAACGTTTTTGTTTCATTTTTTAGGGGCAGGTAGTGGTCCCTGAGAAAAATATTTTCCCCTGCAGGACCCCTTCCCATTTGCAAGTACATTATAACCCTTTTGAAGAGAGCAATAAATTGCAGGTGTTTTGCGACCGCAATTACATAGGATTGCGAGTCACAATTAGGAAGGGACACCCTTGGAATGCCCCTTCCTAATTGCGAGTCGCAAATCCTATTTAGGGAGTAGCAAATAAATTGTGACTCGCTAAATAGAGTTTGTACATGGCCCTAATAGTTTTTGCATGCGCAAACGGGTCGCTAACCCATTTGCGCATGCAAAAATGGGTCGTACATCTGGCCCAGTATGTTTTATATGTCCTGGTAAGGAAAAACAGCCAAAGTAACTTTTCCCTATTGTAGAGCTGCTGGCACAATAGGCTAACATGGGAAGGCTTTATTAAACTTAATAAAGTCTAACTTTTGATTGGAGCTATCTCTACATATCATTCAAAGTATCAAAATAATGGGCACAATAAATCAAACAACTTGCCAAGGCCTGATTTGTTAGAACTGTTAGAGGAAAGTAGTTTTAAAACTTACTATTCTGAAGTTACCTAAAGCAGCCCTATGACAGCCTCTTCTGATGGGTCAGCCTTTTACAACCTGAGTCAAGCTGCTACCTGAGAAGGTGTGAGAGGCCTGGGGCTGAAACTAAACAGACATTTGGTGGGAGGAAATTTACTTTGTGGAGAGGAAGGGGCTGGGGAGATAAGCTGGATTTAAAAGGCAGGCAATCTGGTGTTGCAGGACCCAGGCCAGCACACCACTTTCTAGATTTCAAGCCAGATGCAATCCAGCTTATTAGATTAGGAGAGGGGCAGGAAGGGGAGTAAAGTCACATGTTCGCCATATTTCTGATTTGAGTTACACAGACACACGCACCTAAGAGAGAATTTTCCCATTTCGGTATTTGGAAGAGCAGTGCATTCTGTGTCAAAAATATGCCACACTTCTCAGGAAGTGGTCATAGCTGAGGAAGGTAACTTTATCTCTATTGGTTGCGTTGTCCTCCACTCCTACCTTCCCAGAATGGAAGATAAATAGGGGAGAGTTGCAGGAGATCCTCAAATTGCTGCCTGGAACATCAGAAGAAGAACTACCCTGCTGGACTCTTGGTCTGTACCACTGAAGGCTTGGACTCAGAAAGCATTCACCAGCTGCACTCACAAGGTTACACAAGGAAGGTACAGTGCCTGACTCAAAAGAAAAGGAGGGGACTCCCGGGTCAGCAACAGGTAAAATAAAGGTGAATGAAGCTCAATGCCAAGCCAAAGAGAGTATCACCCCAGCTGACCAGTTGCAACTGTATTTTTCCGGAACTTTCCAGGTGCACTGTGGGAAATTAATTCTTAGCCACCAAGAGGCAATCCAGGGTCTCTGAACACTTGCTGGTGCTACTGGACCCCTGCTTTGCTCAATGAAATGAAGGAACTGCAAGAAGTAGAAGTTTGAAAACTTTCTGCAAAGTTTTGCAGAAAAGTGCCCGTAGGAGACAACTTCGAGAGTCGAGCCACCATCATTAACTCACAAATGGACCTGAACCCACTGATTTGTCCTGCTGAATGCTCCATATCACCTCGTCACTGACCTCGAGTGCAAAGACTTCCAGAAGATCACTGAGGCAATGGGCTGCAGAAGGCCACTGTTGGTGAATCGAACTCCTCATCGAGGAACCTGAGGACTTGTTGTGAAGAGAAAACCTGAAAGAAAAAGACCAAGTCCAAAGGTAATATTTTGACCAGGACCTAGCCCTTTACCTTTCTGACTCACACTTGATAGTGGTAGGCCTAAAACTTTGACTTTGTCCTGGCCTGGCATGACCAGATAGCCGTGAGTTGAGCTTTTAACTTTTTGGTGCTAGAATACACACTTTTTAATTAACCCCTTCCCTGCTCATGACGGAACCGTTCCGTCATGAGCCACGGTTGGCGTGTGCTCATGACGGAACGGTTCCGTCATGACAATCCTGTTGGCGGCCGCTCCGCCTGCGCGGCGCTGTTTCCCCGCCTGTGCGAGGGGACAACGCAAATGGGCGGAGTCATGACGGAACCGTTCCGTCATGAGCACAGCTCAACTGTGGCTCATGACGGAGCGGCTCCGTCATGAGCACAGGCCCACCGCGCTGCCCCCCTGCCTCCCCCCAGCGCTGCAGCGGAATGTCCGCAGCAGCGAAGGGGTTAAATGTTTACAAATTCATATCTCCAGTTTCCTACCTGGATTATTTGCATTCTGGTGTTGTTTAAAAGATAAAAAATATGTCCTATGTGTATAAATCGGTGTTAGATTTGTATTGTGTTGGTAGTAAGAAATGCTTTACACATATCTGTCTGCTAAGTTAAACCTGACTGTTCGTTTGATAAGCAACCAAGTGTTCAGCAAGGATTAATTTAATAAGACTTAACCGGACCTGTTAGTCACTGTGTTATTAATAGCTGAGGGTGAATACCTCAACCTAATAATAGCCCACTTTCTTATATACATCTGTCCCTAAGCTCTTACTTTCCTTACTAGCCTCTGTTTTATAGCTTGCTGGCTGTGCAGTGCTGTGATCAGTCCCTCGTGGCTGCATATATGTATCTTCCGTATTCATCGCTTCTCCCCAATGTGGTCCCTATGAAAGATGCGGTTCCCTTGCTCACTTTGCCATTGGATTCAAGCTAGCCTGGTTGATGAGGGGTTTTAACCTGAAACAGGTCCTATGATGCTTGTTTCCAGTCCAGGGAAGACCTGGATTGGCAGTTCGGGCTGGACTGTTCCGATGAGGAACAGGGTCAAGACTGATTTGCATATTGCTGGGTCTGAACTGGGGTGCTTAAGTGAGCTAAAGAACAATGTAGGGTTCCACCCAAATCTGTGACAGTGGGTGAGTGCCTGAAAAGTTTCAGTGCTCTATCTATCATCTCCTTGAGTTTGCTTTGTTCGCCCTAAATTGGCAGGGTATGCCCAGACGTGGGTCACTTGCTCACTTTGCCACTGGATTCAAGCTAGCCTGGTAGATGAGGGGTGTTACCCCAAAACTGGTGCCAGGATGCTTGTTTCCAGTCCAGGGAAGACCTGGCTTGGCAGTTTGGGCTGGTCTGCTCCCATGAGGAACGGGGTCAAGACTGATTTGCATATGGCTGGGTATAAAACTGGTGTGGCGAAGTGAGCTAAAGAGCGATGATGGATTCAACCCAGATCTTTGACTGGGGACGAGTGTCTGAAAAGTGTCAGTAGTCCGTATATCATCTCCTTGTGTTTGCTTTGTTTTCCCCATGAAAGTCTTAATGGCTTGATGAAGTCATCCACACAATATCAGAAGAATGTTACTTTGACCACTGTTGATGTGGTGAAAAACGTATTTGGATCTTAAATAAAGGAGGATATTTGTACAGTTCTAATGTGGAGCTGTCAAGAAATACAGTGGTTGAGACATGGTGTAATTAAGGATGCATGTTTACAGTGTACTCTAGCCATGAGACCCTTAAAGATGAGATAATCGGCTCAAGTTGCGATTACCATACCCCCATATCTATTTTGCCAAACTGCAGGCAGTAAATGTTTGGATGCAAATGTTTCCACACCAGAAGTTTAGGAGCAGGTTTTAAATGAATTTTCGCATTTTGTAAATTTACAAAACTCTTAATTACCTTCATTCAGGACAGTCTCCTGGTATTATCAAACTTGAAACTCTCAACCATTTAGAAATCACTACCAGAGGCATTTCAATATAAGAGTATGATCTCTCTGAAGAGATTTTTAAGTATAGCTACTGATAGCTTTAGCTCTTGTCAGGACCACTTATCACAACAAAACAAGACACATCATAGACTCAAAGATAAATACATCCTTGTTTGGTTCATGTGGTTTAAGACTTCGACTAACAGGTTTGCTTATCAGCTTTGGTGTGAACCCACTGCATTTCACAGATAGGTACTGTGATATGTGACCCTTGAATATTTTCTTACCAACTGGTCCTTCAAGGTTTAGAGAATATCAGAATGGTTCACAGGCCATGACAATCCAGGAGGGTTGCATAAAGAGGGCTTCATAGTTTCCAACCCCACTGTATCCAGCTTCACCTATGCCGCAGCTTGTGCTGCCTTTAGAACCTTAGTTATGATGACCATTCCAAAATGTCTGCTAGACGTGTGCTTTTTGTGACTGCCACTGCAGCACAAATGATTAGCAGCCCTATTGCAAAGGCCTTTGCAACACTTACCTCTTTCAGATCTTATTCACCAATCTACTCCTGCTCTTTTTACCACCGCAGCTCATGTTCACCTGCCTCCCCTTGTTCTTTTTTTATCCATCTCATCAAGATACTTTTTTTCTGTCTCCTCCCCTTTTGCACCTTTTTCCCCATAGCTTTTTCCTCATTCATTCCCAGATCCTCTAGACCTGATTCTTCTGCCAATTTCCTCCAGGTTATTTCCACTCACATTCCCCAGATCCTCTAGCTCTGATTCCTTTACCAATTTCCTCCATGTTGTTTACACTTGCATCGCTCAGATTCTTCAACTACAAATCCTGTCTCCTTCATTTCCCCACTCCTTTTCACTCATCTTTTCCATGTACTTTCTGTGAATCTCTCCATGACTACCACTAATTTCCCCCCCATTTCCCCAGCACCTTCTCTCTGTTCCTCCCATCCCTTTTCCACCTTATTCACTAACTACACAATTTATTCCAATAATGTTAATTAAGCAAACATTTTACATACTGGCTCTGAAGCTCACACCTAGGATGAAGACAGCTTGGGACAAGCGCATCTTCCTTTGTCTCCTCACGGCTGGATATACTTCATGGTGCTCCCTAAGCTACTCCGCTCACAGATTGGAAATGGGTAATCACCATGGGGTCCTAGACTTATGCCTCTTGAAAAAGTTTATCTTTTGACCAACATCGACAGGTGCCACATTAATACTAATATTTCCAGCATGGTGCGCAGCCCTGCTTTGCATCTCTGCCAACAGTGCATCAAAAGTTAAAAGGATATGAATGAGCAGGAAATTGTTAGCATTTCTGGCTCTGATTTAAATTACTTTATAAAACTAGACTTGGTGGTATCTGCAGGTATGTGCTGTCTGTCGGAGAACGCTAGTACAACTGTTGCACATACTACAATAGCTCTGTTAGAAGGATGCTATCACTGCTACTACCTCTGCGGTTCGTGTCATGTAGGTAAGGAAAGTCTTCAAAAGGGCTGTCCCCTATTCCACTTTTGTACAAGAGGACAGATTCTTCCACCCTCACTCATGCACATTTGTAATCATTCATCCATCCATCAACCCACAAACAAGCATTCATCCATCCACCTGTCCTTCATCCACACCTACATCATTTCAGCTATACAAACACACCCATCCATCTAACCACCCATCTTCCATCATCTACATCCACTGACAACCAACCTTCTAAGTTAAATTAATCCTTGCAGATGATCATACAGCAATGCATTTGGACCCTGGCAGAGAATTACTTTAAATGCTACATGGAGATTGACAGGAGAAATATATACTCCTCATAAGAGAAGCATGGGGAAAGCCGATTCTATTGTGGTGTGCCTTACACTGATGTAATGATCAATTAGTGTCTTCTGATGTTTCCCGTATCCATTCCAAGATGGCGCCCTTTGATTACCAAGACCTTCTGGCCTTCTAGACAGTTGGCTCCTCCGGGTGATCCCTTCCATATCGCCACATTTTCCTGAGGCATTTTTCATCAAGTCGAGTACTCTATGGATCCCGCATTGCGTCATTTTGTCTTTCGTTTATTTAGTCGCCACTATTAGGATTTCTTTTGGGATATGTCAGTCCCTCTTGACATACCTGTGAACGTATACCTGCAATTTTCGACTAATACATCTTTAGCTTTATATTAGAATATTTTATAGGTTTTATATACTTCCGGGTTTATTTAGAGATTCCCATTCTGTAATTAGGTGTGCCTCACCTCTTTTTTGTTTATTTCGTTCATTTCAAGATGGCGCCTTTGTAACTCGAGGATATCGGTCGTCCTGTAACCTCTGACCTTCTGTGACACCGCATGCACATCAGGACGTTCTCTGTAGTCTTCAAATATGCCGGAATATGTCGGACCATTGTAATCGCCAGTTACCGGGTCGGACATACTCGCCGCTGCCAATAGGAAGATTAATGGGTTAAGTGGATTTAGGAAGCTGGGGTACTGTTTTTCTGCCGTTTGTTACTGGTTTTTTTGGAACTAATTAAGTTGCTCGAAGTCTCGGTCTCCGAGTTCTCAGTTCTTGGAACCTTCGCCTTATAGTTCAATACATAGGCGGAAGGTGTGGGGGCTTATGTCTCAGTTAACTGTTGAGCCCATTTTGGACCTTGTAAACTGGCTGAGATGGGTATTTTATCATTTCATAAATGGAGTGGCGCACCTCAGACCACACAGGTAGAGCGATTCTTGGCACCCTGATTTGGGCTGTATAATACGCATGGGCTTCTCAAACCGGCCAGGATGAGGATCATATAAGTTCTTAAGTGATTGGAGCTCTTTTAATCACGTATGCATAGCGATTTGTGGCACCCTCACTGGGCAGTATAGTACACACACGGAGCCTAAGTGTTTGTATGTGGTTAGGAATCATTGCTATCATGACTACAGTTTTTGATTGATTGAGACTGGTGTCTCTCGAGTTGGACATTTTTCACCTAAAACTTCTGAAGATTATTAATGTGCTTTTAACTGCAATTTTATTTCTGTGATATATTCTTTCAGACCAACTTGGCTGAAGTTTATTACTACTTCATCCATATTGTGGGATCGTCTACCAGTATTTTATACAGTTTGACCCCTTCGCATTGCTCTCTGGTGAGATTTTATATTACACTAGTGCTTTTTTCTAGCAAGCTTGGAATAAGCATTACCTATATACAAATATGATTACAACTTTTCAGTTTATTTCTTCAGATTGGCCGGATTGTACGGTCATTTAACCCTTGATGTGGGATCGTCTACTATCCTTATACAGTTGGATCCTTCTTGCCGATCATATTTTTGTGAGATTCCTTTTTGGTTCCAATGAAATATCTTGCCTGTACCTTGTTTTTTGACCTCTTGGCATTGATCTTTGCATATGGGTTTCTCTTAAATTATTATAGTTATTGAGACTGGTGTTTTTTTATCTAACTTGGAATGAGCATTAATTATGTACTAACATGGTTGTGATTACAAATGAGTGATATATATATTCCTTTAGATGTGTTTGGCCGGAATCTATTGCTACTCAACCCTTATTGTGGGATCGTTTATACAATTCTTTATACAGTTGGATCCTTTCGCTGAAAATATTTAGGTGAGAGTCCCCTTTTTTTTGTTTTTAATGAAATATCTTGCTTGTATTTCATTTTCTGACAGCTATGCCTTGTGGTAGACCCAGTTCTGTTTTAGTTTTTACAGATAAGACTTCTTACTTCTCTTCTTTCTTTTTCCTTTTCTCTCTTTTTTCCTCTTTTTCCTTTCCATCTTACTTTTACTTTTTTATTTTAATATTTATTTTTATTCTTGCTCTTTCATTAATAAGTGTCACTTTGAAAACTTTAGACTGCCTTCCCCCCTTTTTTTCCTCTTTCCTTTTTTCTGTGTTTTCGGATTGGTGTAATCTTTATAATAAATTCTCTTAAAGACGTCAACATAGGTTGACTGGTTTTATTCCACTTTTTTATGTTTTTGGTGTGTTATTAGTATTTATATTTGTTGTATATTTCTATATGTTATTTAATTTGTGATGATTTGGTCTTAAACATTATATTTGTATATAACGTCTATGTAACAAATGTTTTTGAGCACAGTATTTTGATTGTGTCTTGTGTCTGTGCCCCAAAAGAGTAGTCTCTTTTATATTCGTGTAATATGTCTATGATTGCGTATATAATTGTGTTTAAGTATTTTTGTTAAGTGGTTATTTATGTGTTGTTTCGTGTTAGTTTCAGCCCTGAGGAAGTTCCTTTAAAAGGAACGAAACACGTTGGCTTTTGTCCTGTCATCTGCTATATAAAAGAAGAATAAAAGATACTGAAAAGACTATACTAAACAGAGTGTGATCTCATTCCTGGTGCTCCCTCCATTTTCTTCAATTGGAAAAGCATGCACCTGAAGTTCATCACTCACAGCCCCGACTTACGAGTTAGAATCTCTGATAAAAGGTTGGAAGCCAGGCAGCTTGAGATGGGCACCGATAGCCTAGACATTAATGCCCTCTTAAAATGAAGAAGAGAGACACACAAGTCATGTGAGAGATCAGCAGTCTTTATCCGACATATTTTAAGGGGTTTGTGATATAATAAATTTGCACAGAACGTGCTAGAAAATTAGGCAAGGGAGCAATTCTGATACAACCCCACTCTCATGGAACAGGAAGTTACGATGAACAGAAAAATTGCATTTCCAGGGGTTTGTACCTTAAGCGAAGAAACAAATCTCAACTATCAATGTGGGATTCTCTAAGACAGTTAAATACATGTCCACTACTTTTACCTGTCACACAGGACTTGAAGGAACCATCCGTGCATTAACAAGAATCCAACTATGAAACAAAATGAGTTACTAAAACAAACAACCGAAGCAAAAGATACAGTTTATCATAAAGTTAACTAAGTAAAATGCTGTGCTCCGTAAGCCCACCTCAAACAATTCAAATTCAGCCCTTGTTCCATTTCCAAGTACAAAAGGCAATGATGGCAATAGCACATTCCAATAAAACTAAAACAAGTCCTAACCATGATGGCAGGATTAAATGACACTCAAGGCCTGTGGGGTCATTCCTAAACAAACATCCGTACATGAAAAATGAAAACTGCCAATATATATAAAGGAAACGTGTGTGAGCATCAAGTGAATAAAACTATGGAAACTATTTCACACTTTTTTAAGTTTGTTACATAAAAACTAAAAGGAACAGATACAACTCCCTGAATGCGGTAAATATCTACCAGCAACCCCAAACAGGTTTAGGAGGCTTCTACATGACCAGGAAAACATAACAAACCAAATAAAAAAGGGAAGGAGGAGAAGGTGAAACACTAATTCAAGTCGGAGATCTCAAATACAAATTTGAATTATACCCTGATGAGAAAAATGACTTCACAGAATAAAAATGGACGTGTATACTTGCTGTATTAGGGCTTTGGATTAATATGTATGAGAGGAAATGCTATGTGAAATTTGATTAAACAAAAGGACCTGATCCTATGTGTAGAACACCTTTAGTAACCCATCCAAGTTGGTTTCGATCAACCATCCTCAGAGCTGTGACCCAAACATTAATTACTTGCTTCTATTAAACAGGGGATGATGGAGGAAGCAACCATAAAATACTAGCTCTGATTTGACTTTAGCAGAACTATTATTACAGTGAAATTTGGAACTAATAGAAGGTCTACATAAAGAGAAGTCATAACAGGAAATGTGTAAACTGTTACAAGCCTGTTGTAGTCAGCCATAGGTGTGGGTTCAGTAACCTACTAAGAGATCAGAAATGCAGAGGATCCATGGTTACACAAAAAGTTTCAAACTTGGAAAAATGAAAGGGCAGTAGCATGTAGAGGGCAACGATGCAAAGCAAAATCCAAACACTAGAATTAAGCAGTGCCAAACACTGGGGGTAGAATTGCACTGCAGGGAGTACCTTACAGTAAAGGATTAGTGAATCAAAATCACAGACTACAGATGAAAATGAAAATCTTAATTGAAGCTGCTCATGAAAAAGATCTACAATATTTTGCACTCTAGCTACTAAAGGGACTGACACCCTTCATGTAAATATTAAGGCAAATATTACAGGGGCAATGAGGATACTGAGGAACTCATTTATGGCATTTTTTGCGTAGGACTGTGCAGCAAGACATCTTGCTGCACTGTCCTGAGCCAAAGTGAAGGGGAAGGCATGCACCGTTTTTAAGCAAAACACTGCATTCCTGTCCTAGCGCTGTTTTGGCAGCCTAGCCCCTCTTTCACAAGCAAGATTGTTTTTGTGCAAGAAGGGACACCTTCCTGCACAAAAACAACCCCACAAAGCGTTTTCCTCTTTCTATGTGGTCTGCAGAATGCAGCATGGAAAGCGAAAAAACGAGGAGAAATCAACATATTTCTCCTCATTACGCCTCACCCTGGGAGATGTACGGATTGGAAACTTCCCCAGGTATACAATACTTTGTAAATCTGAGGCAGCGTCAAATTCCATGGGTGCTGCATGGGGAAACCCACTCCAACACCACTAAAACGTCTTACAGGTGCAGAGTAAGGTGACGCAGCGGTTTGCCCTCTGTCACCTTACTCATGATTTATGAGGCCACTCAAAGGCACAAAGGGTGGCTTTGCGTGCCTTCATAAATCTTTATGAGAGCACTGCATCACAAATGTACCACTTTATGTGGTGCAAAAGGGACGCAGTGCTCTCATAAATAAGCCATTCATTTTTCAATGATTGTTAAAGATTATTAAGTCCTCTCCACCATAACTAGAGGCAGTATTCTTCAGGGGATCTTATATTCACCTAATAAGGAAGCTATTCTCTGTAACGTACACTAACAAACCATAAAAGGCGGGCTTGGTGGAAGGAACCATTCTAAAACATTCTCCCCAAAGGTTATAGACAGAAAAACTGAGGATAAAAAAGTGAAAGCCAATCATACTAATAGTTGCTAATACAGAATGGAAGAAGAGGGAACTCAAATTTTGTTCTAAAAGTAGTTAAAACACTTTCATTCTTGGGCTTGACAATAAGCGATAAGAGCTTTTTGAACAAACATAGAAAAATCTCTAAGGAAAACCCACAAGAGCAGCTGAGGCATTGAAACCTTTGCAAGGAATACAGGGCACAACTGAAACGAGTTCCATGGCAGAGTGCTTGCTGTCAAAGATGGGGGAATTATATCATATTAAGTATTGATAAATAAGGAAAGAACTGGAGCATAGATTGAAAAAAGGTAGAAGAGAATCTGGAAAGAATTGCTTAATTTTGTGATTCCTATGAATTGTGCTATAAAATTACCATATGCATAAAATCAGGGGTTAGTTGACAACAGTTCGCTGAAACTCTAAGCTGAATTAAATTCCCTGTTGGAATAGCGATATCTGCTAAAGTCAGCAGATCAAATACATTCATGAGAAATCTTGTCAACCCTTACCGGCATCAGTCCATCAAATTTTGTAATGCAGATTTTGGAATGGGTGAATCCAATGTCAATGACTACTAAGATGTGTGCAGTCCAGACAGCTGCAATACCAATAAATGCAATGTCAACGTATGCCATAAGCTGTGCCCCCACAACAATGCCAATACTCATAAATGAACTGCCAATGTATGCCATAATCTATTTCTGCACAACAATGTTGATACCGGCAGTAACAACGTAAATTATTGCCATAATCCATGCATGCATAACAATGTTGTTGTCAGTAGAAACAATGTTGATGTACGCCATGATCTAGGCCCGCATAACTATGTCAATATCAGTAAAGACAATGTTGATGTATGCTATGACAGCGCCCAATTTTGAGAATGTCGATATAAATGATACCAGTGACTGCCATTTTATTTTCAGGAGTTCTAATGAACTTGCATCATTGCTGTTACCTTCACCCAAGGTGACCTCCCCATCAACCCTAAGCCAGAGATACATGGTCAGACAGGCCCTGTGACCCCAGCCCACACCTATCAAGTGACAGGTCACAGGTGGGGTCTCACTTAGCCCAAAGACAAACACCCACCACGGTACAAGCAGTGTACAATAACAGACAACGGCGGACACAGTGACCGCACTCTCCTGTTGTGTACCCCTTGTATGAAGATCAACAATTATTCAGTAAGGGTGTGCATTAACCACTCTAGCACCTGCCGTTGTTTGGTGCTAACTGCGACATAGAGAAATGCTGAAACCAAGATATGGAGTGGTGCACCACCAGATGTATAGACAAAGTTGTTTTTCAATAAGTCTTAAAGTCTTTCCTAGGTTTTCATACACAGTCCTTTATTACAAAAAGGTTCAATTTCAGGAAATTGTCAGCCAACGTGTTTCGTTCATAACAATGAACTTCTTCAGGGCTGAAAATTACAATATAGAATATATATATATATATATAGAAACAAACGTTCATATATACATGACACAAGATTTTGGGTGACATAGAGGTGAGTATGTAAAAGGAAAACAGTGAAGGTAGAGCAGTGGGATCAGTGATGCCTGTGAAGCAGACGTCAAGAAGGTAGGCAGGGTAGGTGGAAAATCAGGGGATGTGAAGGGAGCGGGAAGTTTAGTGAATTGAAAGCGAAAAGGAGTGTTTGGAAGACAGGTGAAAGACATAGTGTTGTTTGCTAAAACCATATTCACTTATTAGGTCCGTTCTCACTGTACTATTAGTGTGTGAGCTACACGGTTTGTCCTGGAGGTGTGAGGTCCCAGTTATTGTCTCCTAGTTGTGTATAATAAAGGAGTAATAGGGTAAGCAGAGACCTATTCTGTGGTCTTGGGCATTATAAGTTAGGAAATGAGCAATATATTAAAAATGGGTAAGTTTAGAAAGACAAAAGGATGGATACAATAGGTCGCTACTGATGTATTAGAAAATAGACGATATATAGGGTCAGAAGTATTTGGAGCAAAATGTGTGGATTGGGGTATCTGCAGAAATACGTTCCTCTGTTAGTTACTAATATATGATCTATGAGGATCCATGTCCCCATTCTGGAAATGAGTAAATGAACAAAAAAGAGGAGTACACACCATATGATTAAGTGGCGTCTCGTACGCAATATGAGCGTGTGCAGTGCGCTGCGTGGGCCTCCTTGATAAGGGCTCGCGGTCTGGTAAGAGAAAGATATGTATATGAGTAACCATCAATCGTGGTGATAATTATGTGCGGGGCATGAGTGCGCGCAAAACTACGATATCTGGAAAAGCCCGCGTAATACAAGTGAAAAGGTGATCTGAAGCGGTAGCTCTATCAGCTAGCTGTAGTGGTAATAATCTATGAGAAAGCGAGTGAGAGGGGTAGAAAATAACAAGCTATTGTGCAGGCAAGGCTACAGCCTATGATAATCCGAGTGAGGGAATAAAAAAGAACTTAGTTTGGAACAAAAAAGGGCGAGAGGGTAAAAAAGACCATACATAAGGTTTGGTGCGCCTGAAACGTGATGCGCGACTTCGCTAAATAAGCTGTACGAGAAATTCGTATGGAATATGAGCACAAATGGTGGTGCGCTAGAGGGAGACAACCGGGTGGGGTGGGAGCGGCTTGGTTCGCTGTGTTGGCAGGACGCGCTGCAATGAAATATAAACAAAAAGCCGGAATGGAGCCAATCGTCCACGGTTGGTGCAGCCTGACGTTCGTGTTGGCGGTGACCGTCAAAGCACATTTATAAAACATAAACATGAAAATAAAAATAAAATTTTAAATGAGGCTAAAGGGGGCCATAGAATACGCAAGTGACGGAACACTGCGGGAATCACAGAGTGCTTACAAAAGGCCAATGCTTCGGCCCTAATAACTATGTTGTAGCAAGGTGCAACGGAGGGCCATGGGTTTGCTAAGGTAATGTACAAAACTATAAAGATTATACAAAGAGATTGTTCCCAGGGAAACTAAGCTACGGCCGAAGATAGTCGAGGTCAGAGGTGAAGGTTATGCTAGGGCCCAAGCGCGTATGAAAACATACCTGTATGTGTAGAGCGGTAGTGTTCGGTCATTGGGTACCTATCGTCATTGTTGATTAGTGCCCTACGGTGCTCCTGGATCCTAGTTTTAAGGTTGCGACCTGTGCTACCTACGTAAATGATTCCACACGGGCACTCCAGGATGTAAATGACAAACTGTGTGTTGCAGGTTATGTGATGTTTGATTTTATGCGTGTAGCCTGAGTTGTAACTCCATTCTTTGCGTTTGTTCTGACCCAGGCAGCAGATATTGCAATTCGCGCAAGTATTAAAACCGTCAGGTGGGTGTCACAGCCAGGTCCGCGTGTTTGCCTTGCTGGTGGTGACATAGCTAGGGAGGTGTTGTCTGTTACTGTACACTGCTTGAATCATTTGGACCGACCAGCACACCTACATACCCCAAGAAGAAAATGCCTAAACTAATCGACAGAAGAGAGGAGATGGCACTACCGCTCTACACATACGAGGCCTATCAAATTCAGCTTTCTTGGCATTGACCACATCCCACCCAGTAACCGGGGTGGTAACAGAGAACTGACACTGAGAAGAACAGAGACCAAATGGATATGTAGATTAGATGCGGTGAAGCGGGGACACAACACCGACCATGAGTTTCATTACTTCCTTAGATAGACATCCCCACACACCAAGAACCAGCAGCAGTAGGTCCACTCTGATCCAGGACCAGCCCGTAACGATCATCACTATGGGCTCACCGACGTCCTTTCTTGATTCACTGTAGTTCCGGCTTTACAATCCGATTCTTCATATTTTATTCTAGTTGCTCTCTGCTTTCTTTCTCCAATCTCCTTTTCTCTCTTGCTGACATAATGCAACCTGTCTTTATCACCCACAGTACCTGCGTACCTCCCAGATCTTTTCTTGTACCCCCCTTTTAGACCTGTGCCCGCACAGCTCCTTAGACCTCCTCTTATTACTGATGCTACCCAACTTCTTCTCCCCACCGCCCTACATGTGTCTATTTATTTTTCATTATTCATTTTCCATATCACTCAGATTACCACACTAGCCCATAGACTTTTTTTTATCAAGTGCCTTTTTATTCCCATTAGTCTTTACGCATATAATTTTTTCAATTACATCTATCTTTATGTGTGCATTCATTTTTTTCATATCACTTCGATTGCCACACTAGCCCTTAGACTTTTTTCTGGCACTTGCATTTTATTCCCAATTGTCTATAAACTTATTATTTCTTTCCAACTACTTTTATTCATATGTTTGTGTCTATACAACATACATATATTTTCTTTCCACTCACTGTCCCATTGCATACCTTAATTTTCGGAGATTATGCAACCGCTGCATCATCCAACCTATTTTTGCATTGTACTGACGCTACCCGGGCATTTGAAACATTAGGCACTTGTTCTGACTCTGCCACCCCAACAGCCTTTTCACTACCCAGATGACATAGATGCATCCGTGCATCTTCCAGCCACTAGGAAATGCACCATCATCCTCATTACACATTACGTGCTTACTTGCACGTTCCATGAGCCTTTCCCCGTGCTTTTTTTCAGTATTTATTCTGCACCTCTGCTATCTGTCATTTCACATCACCGGACGGAGCAGAAGGCAGCAGATATCGTGTCACACAGGTATGTTTTCATACGCGCTTGGGCCCTAGCATAACCTTCACCTCTGACCTCGGCTATCTTCGGCCGTAGCTTAGTTTCCCTGGGAACGATCTCTTTGTATAATCTTTATAGTTTTGTACATTACCTTAGCAAACCCATGGCCCTCCGTTGCACCTTGTTACAACATAGTTCTTACGGCCGGAGCATTGGCCTTTTGTAAGCACTCTGTGATTCCCGCAGTGTTCTGTCACTTGCGTATTCTATGGCCCCCTTTAGCCTCATTTTTAATTTAATTTTTATTTTCATGTTTATGTTTTATAAATTGTCTTTGACGCTCACTGCCAACATGAACGTCAGGCCGCACCAACCGCGGAAGATTGGCGCCATTCCGGCCTTTTGTTTATATTTCATTGCAGCACGTCCTGCCAACACAGCGAACCAAGCCGCTCCCACCCCACCCAGTTGTCTCCCTCTAGCGCACCACCATTTGTGCTCATATTCCATACGAATTTCTCGTACAGCTTATTTAGCAAAGTCGCGCATCACGTTTCAGGCGCGCCGAACCTTATGTACGGTCTTTTATACCCTCTCGCCCGTTTTTTGTCCCAAACTAAGTTCTTTTTTATTCCCTCACTTGGCTTATCATAGGCTGTAGCCTTGCCTGCACGATAGCTTGCTATTTTCTACCCCTCTCGCCCGCTTTCTCATAGATTATTACCACTACAGCTCGCTGATAGAGCTACCGCTTCAGATCACCTTTTCACTTGTATTACGCGGGCTTTTCCAGATATAGTAGTTTTGCGCGCACTCATGCCCCGCACATAATTATCACCACGATTGATGGTTACTCATATACATATCTTTCTCTTACCGGACCACGAGCCCTTATCAAGGAGGCCAACGCAGCCCACTGTACATGCTCATATTGCGTACGAGACGCCACTTAATTATATGGTATGTACTCCTCTTTTTTGTTCATTTACTCATTTCCAGAATGGGGGACATGGATCCTCATAGATCATATATTAGTAACTAACAGAGGAACGTATTTCTGCAGATACCCCAAGCCACACATTTTGCTCCAAATTCTTCTGACCCTATATATCATCTATTTTCTGATATATCAGTAGTGACCTATTGTATCCATCCTTTTGTCTTTCTAAACTTACCCATTTTTAATATATTGCTCATTTCCTAACTTACAATGCCCAAGACCACAGAATATGTCTCCGCTTACCCTATTACTCCTTTATTATACACAACTAGGAGACAATAACTGGGACCTCACGCCTGCAGGACATACCGTGTAGCTCACACACTAATAGTACAGTGAGAACAAACCTAATAAGTGAATATGGTTTTAGCAAACAACACTACGTCTTTCACCTGTCTCCCAAACACTTCTTTTCGCTCTCAATTCACTAAACCTCCAGTTCCCTTCTCATCCCCTGATTTTCCACCTACCCTGCCTACCTTCTTGACGTCTGCCTCACAGGTATCGCTGATCCCACTGCTCTACCTTCACTGTTTTCCTTTTACATACTCACCTCTATGTCACCCAAAATCTTGTGTCATGTATATATGAACGTTTGTTTCTGTATATATATTTATGTATTCTATATTGTAATTTTCAGCCCTGAAGTTCATTGTTATGAACGAAACGCGTTGGCTGACAATTTCCTGAAATTGAACCTTTTTATAATAAAGGACTGTGTATGAAAACCTAGGAAAGACTTTAAGACTTATTGAAAAACAACTTTGTCTATACATCTGGTGGTGCACCACTCCATATCTTGGACCCACCAAGGTGCAATCCTGATCAATCCCACAGATAGATTGTTGCATCACAAACATGTCTGAGGAAATTGGCCCCAATTGAACACATTTGGCCAAAGGCTTCCGCTCCCCAAAAATACAACGCTAGATATCACATGTAGAAAGGAAGACTCAGGAGATGACATGCACACGACACGTAGTGATCATGCGCTCCCCACACCAGACATCTGGACACATACACACAGGCCCATACTACCTCTTCCAAGGTCAAGAGCCACCTCTGTCCTTATCAGATGGCCAAACTTGTTTATTTATGACTGAGATGCTTTTTCAAGAATGCAGAAATTGGTTTATATTACCTCACAAGATGAATATAATGTCAGCCGAAGCTTTGTACACCGAGAGACTTTCCTCAGGCGCATTCTTTAAAGACTCTTCTAGGTGCTGCGTTTAATTAAAATAACTTGTTCCTATTTTGCCAAACGCCTCTTGTCTTTCCATTGCTTTAAGGTAAATTCATATCCGAACAACACACAAGAAAGCAAAACAAAATTGAAAGGTCCTGAGGCAAGACCATGAAAGAGCATTGAATAGTTTAAAATCAATTCCAAAGCAGGAGATCATCTCATTTGATGGGAGATTGCAGCCTTTTGTTATAAATTGAAGATCACTAGAAGAGAGCAGACATTTTTGAGGCTAGAAATAACATCACCTCATTTATAGGCACCAAGATAAGCTAGGGAGTCCAGACATATGTCACACATACAAGCCAACAGCAAGAAGAGGGATCTGTAATGTCCCATATAACTTACCTCCCTCAATGCACTTCATCCTATATCCTCTCTTTGCACATTATTATCATTGGTATGTCAAGTTATTCATCATGAAGTATCTAGTGACTAAAGAAAATTACACTATTCTCTAATTGCACATAAAAAGATAGCTTATACTCACCCCTCTCTGATTATACTAGTGAATCTTCTAAGCTAACATTTGTGTACATTTATTGATTTTAAGTTGTTATGTCTGTCTGTTTATTACACCTTGAAATGCATGTAGAAAATATTTAACAAAACAACTCATTTACATTAACTACAAAGTTAAAAATGTAATTGAACAAACACTAGTTATTAATTTTCTTCCACTCTAATTATAATGAAAATAATCAAACTAAATTGTGTTCAAAATAGGTAAAGCATGATACTGTAAAACATTGAAATATGTTTATGGTGTATACGTGTTGATAAATCAACCTCAAGCTAGACATAATTAGAAGCATTTGCATAGTCAGATTTGGAAGCCAGGGTCCAAGATCTCTCATGTTTGTGAAGATAAGTAACACAACTAGAAGAGTCTGACAAAATATGCACAAATAAAATAAAAAAATGGACTAATAACATATTGGGGTTATCTTTTTAGAGTGAGAACATGCTATCACAATCCTTAGTCCTTGAAATATGAAACACAAACTGCAAGAAACAGTAAATTAAGCGTCAAAACCTAATAAAGAACTTTAATATACTATACCTAAAAAATAATAATTCAGACATTTATTACTTTTCAACTTCATAATACGTGGTGAACTTTCCTTGATTCTCAGAAAATATCAGGTACAGATGATTCTTAAACATCTTCGTAAACACCTTAGTGCCAAATGGAGATAAACAAATTCTTGGAGAGATATTGACTGTACTTTAGTACTTCAGCCAAGCTAATAATTGGTAGAATACTATCAGTGCAAAGCTAGGTGGTGGCAAGACTGAACTCCAGCTGGAAGACATGCAATCATGTTTTAGAGCACACGTGTTTGAATCCTACTAGGACCAAGCTAGCTGTCCATCCTTATGAGGTTGTAAATTGAGAAACATTCAATTGGGTAATGTATGTATGTCTGTGTGTATGTGGTATTTGTTGTAACTAAGACAAATGCCGGTGGAGCACTGTACTGAGCCAAAGCCAAAAATACAGTCAACAAGTGTTTGGAGATGCAGCTGGTCAATGGGAACAGAGATTGACAGTTACTGCACCCTGACATAATGTCCTTTAAAGTGTGGCATCTCCAACACTTTACAAAATATAAGCAGGTTTGTGTCGGAACTGATGGATATATGGCCATTGATGTCCCAATTCATGGGCCAAATGAACAAGCAAAAATATGGGATGCCCTATCACACCACAGAATATGATAAATTAATTCTAGAGGATACATGGGTTAATTGTGGCAGTTCTAAAGTATTTTGCTTCTAAATTGGACAAGTCATTTTGAAACTTGTTCTTTAAGCAAAAAGATATTATTGCTTTGGGGAATAAAATAAAAAGAAACAGCCATGGCAAAGCAACTTGACGTGACAAATAGTGAAGTGACAAGAGTGGACCAAACACACATGTGACATGCAAGAGCCAAAGAAAACTGTGTAGAAAACAAACAACAAGTTATGAGATAACTGGGGGACACTCTTTTAGTTTGAGGGCCCCTCAGTTGTGGAACTCCTTGCCTTTGGACCTACGGTCCTCTTCTACTCTCCTTCTGTTTAGGAAGAGCCTTAAGACTTGGCTTTTTAACCTTTAGGACGTTTCTTTACTTTTGTTCGTTGTCTGTTTTATGATGTTATGTCTTATCAAGCTGCCCCGATAAAGCGCCGGGACACTCCTCTGGAGTAGCCGTGCGCTATAGAAATAAAGTTTTAACATAACATAACATAACATAATTTTGAACCCAAAACCAGAAAACAAAAATTGTCCTATTCCATGGTCAACTTTTTGCATTGATTAGAGTTTCAGCAGGAGGCATATGATGCCTGTTAAAAGTTTAATAATTGGGTCACTCCTTATTGATTCAGTCCCTCTGTGCTCTTCTACATGAGCTTTAGTACTCCCTCCAGTGACATATGCGGCGCGTTGCGCCACAGACATGATGCCATATAATTACTGCAAGTATCATTCATGTGAAACCATGTCTGTATATAACATGGTACTCTGGAGTGGCTCACAGCAGTGAATTTGGGGCCAGATGTACGACCGTGGAAATAGCGCATTGCAAATTGCGAGTTTTTTGCGACTTGCAATTTGCAAGGCGCTATTTCCAATGTACAACAGTGTTTTTCACACTGGTAGCGTTTCCCAATGGGTTTGCAAATAGAGAGGCTCATGAATATTAATGAGCCTCTCGCAATTTGCAGCCCCATTAGGAATGGTAGGCCCTCCCAGGTATGGTGGCCTGCTGGCAGGGCCGGACTGGCTATCGGGCGTTTTGGAATTCTGCCGAGCAGGGGGCTGATTTTACTGCAGTGGGGGCTGATTTCGTTCATGGAGACCTGCGTGTACTTCGAAATAACTAAAGCAAAACAAATTTCGCTGAGTACACGCAGGTCCCCATCAACGAAATCAGCCCCCAGCTCAGCAGCATTCCAAAACGCCCGGTAGTCAGTCCGGCCCTGCCTGCTGAGCTCAGCTGACCACCCTGTCTGGGACTAATTTTAAATAAAGCAGTTTTTTTTTTAAATGCAGCCTGTTTTACTTAAAGGAAAACTGGATGCATTTAAAAAAGAAAAAAATGAAACGTTTTTGTTGCATTTTTTAAGGGCAGGTAGTGGTCCCTCGGACCACTGCCTGCGCTTAAAATATAAAATTCCCCTGCATTTGCAAAGGAGAAGGGGTCCCGTGGGGACCACTTCCTTTTTTGTGACCCCATTACCACCCTCTTGAAAAGGGGGGTAATTTGCGAGTGTTTTGCACTCGCATTGCGTACGCAAAACATTCTTATATAGGGTTGCGCTCGCTATTAGGAATGAACACCCCTTTCTAATAGAGAGTCGCAAAACTCAAGTTCGCAAAGTCGTTTGCGCATTCAAAAATGGTCGTACATCTGGCCCTCGGTGCCTAAGAAAACTCCACAAAGGAATTCATATATAACTTCAACGTGCAGCTTTGAGTGTACTTTCTACATAGAGATCAACTTTGACAAAGGTCGTTGTAAAGATCTACAGCACATTTTCTGATTCAAACACTTAAAATAAAATACGTCTGTGGACATGAAGACTCGTTGATGCCAATACGTTTACAGTAGTGGAAACTAACATTATCTTTTTGGTTGTATAACCTTGACTTATCTAGGCCAAAATAATTCGACAGGAGTTTTGAAATGTCAGGTAGGGCTCCTTCGGGGTTTCTCTCTGTCGCTTTAATGTTCAATGCAATTTACTATCCTGTCTTTTGAGCCACAATGCAATGCAGCCTTGCACTACACTTCTTTATTGACTTACATTATTCAGGCTTCATCTCATACCCGACCTCTCTTTGCAGTTTGAAAGCATAACCTAGTATTTTAGAAAGATGGATGGAGAAAAATGTATCACAACTTTCAGGGAATTTCATGACTATTTGAATCTTTCTATTTTTCTATACCTAATTTTAAAAGCAAATTAAGGTCCTCATTGCAAGTGGCCTGATAATTTATGATACACACAGAAACCCCTGTTATACATTTTTTATTGGGCCTGGCACCCAGCAGGTGCAATAAAAACTGCATACCCTGTCAAACCTGTTGGAATTTAAAGGACGGAAAAGCTCGGAAAATACAGGGATATGCAAATTTGAGTGCGGTAAGCTCCAAAATGCACAGGATACGCATTATTTCATGGGCAAAGCCTTCATAAGGCAATTCTTATTGTTTCTGATACATTCCGAACACCTAGATGTCGGATTTTATCGGATGCAATAATTGTTGCATCTAAAATGGCCGCTGCTACTGAAGGCCCAAATATGTGTATGTTGACAATAATACATACCTGCACGGTTATCAATGATGAAAAACTAATTTGATTCAGTTTTTTTAAAATCCCAAACATGTAACTACAGGGAACCTCAATTTGAGTCTTACTGCAATGATGAGATTGGGAGAAAGCAGTTTTGTACCCCACTTAACGTTCAAGGTTAGATGCAAATTGCACTTGCTTACAAGGTTTTTTCCTAATTAAATTTATACATTTGGAATTTGCTGCAGGGCAGAAAGTGTGATACTATATAACTATGTTGAACTTCAAGACGAAAATCACATTTTATTCTATTTTATGCCTATGTAAACATAAAATAGGTGACAAAACATGCAGGGTTATATAGCAATCACGCAGTAACAATATTTTCCCATGACGTGTGTGCCGATATTTCCTCAACACTCAACATACAACATAGCGTTTCATTCACGTAAGAGAAACCTACTTTCAAAAGTTCATACCCACTCTACGGATGTGTAATTGTAATCGTGGTGAAGGTGTGCCATTCCTCCAAACGTTCAACTTGCTTTTCTGCTAAGTACAAACATTTCATTCCTTTGAGAAATGTCGAAATGGGGTACTCTAATTGATCTGAAACGATTTTTTTTGTTCACAACTGCTTGAGGTTTAATCCTGTGGCTTCTTGCATAAACTCGTGAGATTGTTTTTTTTTAATCTCATATATTTCCTACACCATGCTAAACAGAGCACTTATAGAGTTAGGGTTAGGAGAATTGCAAGTGGTCAATTACATATGAGCTGAATATACTGCCCATTACAAAAGAAAATATCCTTTGAATGCTGAACAAATCACTCTAATATAAAATCCGTTTCCCTTAATCCCCACTATATTTCATTATTTCTCTAAGTGTATTAGATGCATCAAGTAAATAATCACAGATACAATAATTCCATTTGTCAATCAATGAAGGGGATATGTTCTCACCAATTAGTGTACTGTTACTCAAAAAAGTAAACAAATTCTAAAGAGATTATGTTAATTGAAAATTATAGGCCGCACATACGCATTATTTTAAAACTTATACTGTCAGAACCTAGGTTTGCACCCAACCATTATTGCACCATCACTATCGCTGCCATAAATTAACATAGTTTATTTTCTTTTATCAACATAGACAGTATAGAAATCAATAGTGATGGCATTGTTCATTGTTTTCATTCAATTAAGGAAGAGAGTTTTTGCAGTGGTTCATAAAGAAACATAAAAAAGTTTCTACATTTGAAACCTATATAGCTACTTTCAGGTATTGGCACTTAGAATTCTATACAAATACCTTTGGGCCAGGATATACCAATTAAGAGCACTCAGATGTCGGGTTTCAGGATGTCATCAAAATGTAAATAATGTTGCATTACATTGCCTTACATTATGTTAACCATGAGGGTATCCAGGCACTCTGAAGCAGGAGTGTGAGGCCAGCCCTGGGGGATTACTTGAAAACCCAGGTCTTTAGCTCCTTGCAAAATTCAAGATGAAAGGAGGAGGTTCTGATGTTTATTTGGAGGTCGTTCAAGGCTTTAGGGGACAGGTACAAGAATGCGTGGTCCCTGCTCTGCTTTTATGTATTCTTATGGTGTGTGCTAGTGAGAGAACGGCAGAGTGGAGGTGTTTGAAATGTTGATGGAAGTGAATGCAGCTGTTCAGGTAGGCAGGGCCAGTGGTGTAAATAGCCTTTGTAGGTGTGGGTGAAGAGCTTTAAGTGTACACGCTTGTATATCGGGCCAGAGTTGTTCACCTAGGTGTGGTGCGATGTGGGCTTGGCATGGGAATTTGGGAACTACTCTGGCTGCTGTGTTTTGGACAGTCTGCAGTTTGCTTGTGAGGTGGTTGGTAATCCCTGCGAACTGGGGTTTTCTGTAGCCTAGTCTTCTGGTGATGAGTGCTTGAGTGTGGGGGTAGTTCCAAGATCTTTGGGCCACCTCAGTCTTGTCCAAACTCAATTAGAGGCAATTGAATTTCATCGATGTAGCTACTTGTTCCTGGTGTTGGGTGTTTTGTCCGACAAGGACAGCATCAGTAGAATGTTGTCGCATAAGTGAGGATTATAATGTTGTGAGCTTATATGATGTCAGCCAGGGGGGTCATGTAGAGGTCGATGAGTTTTGGTCAGAGCAAGGAACGCTGTGGGACTCCTGAAATAAGATCTCATGCTTTGGAGGTGTGGAGGGGCGGTTTGGGCTCTTCCAGTGAGGAACAGGTAGATCCATTCAAAAGCGAGTCCCTGGATGCCTACTTTGTAGAATTGTTGGATAAGGATGGGGTGGGAGTCAGTGCGGATGGTTGCTTATAGTTCTAAAAGGATGGAGGCTGCAATTTCTTCTCATCAAGGATCATATGGATGTTGTCCATTGCAGCCATAAGGGTGGTTTCCGTACTGTGGTTGGGTCTGAATCCTGATTGAGTGGTGTCTAGAAGCTGGTGTTTGACAAGGTGGTTGGGGAGATGCATGTTTATGTTTTTTTTTAGTACTTTGATTGTGTAAGGAAGAAGGCATATTGGTAAGTAATGGGCAGGTTTGGTTTGGTCAGCCGAGGGTTTGTTTAGAAGAGTATTGACAGCTGTGTGTTTCCTTGGTTACAGGATGGAGGCTGTACTGATGAAGGTATTCGGGTTAGGGTTATGAGTACTGCTTATAGGGGTGGCTCATTTGTCAAAGGTTTGGAGGCATGAGTCTTCTGTGGCCCCGGATTGAATGATCTTCATGATTACTGTGTTCTTTTTTCTTAAAATGGTCTCTGTTAGACATGGCGTCCTTGGCGGGGTTTCCCACTGACTTTTGCCTCTTTTTTCTGACTTAGTTTTAGCTGGCATTAGGACTCTGCACACTGTACCACTGCTAACCAGTGCTAAAGTGCTTGTGCTCTTTCCCTAAAACATGGCAACATTGGCTTAGCCATGATTTACATAGTTAATTTACTTCTAAGTACCTAGTAGAGGTCAATACATGTGTCCAGGGCCTGTAAATTAAACATGTCTCAGGCCTACCATTGGATGGCCTGCGTGCGTAGTTTTAACCTGCCATGTTGATGTGACAGATTAAACCATTTCCAGGCCCAAACCTTCCTTTTTAATATATGTAGGTCACTCCTACAGTAGGCCCTACACAACCACAAGGACAGGGTGCAGTGTGTTTAAAAGGTTGGACATATACTACTACTGTTGCACTTGCTGGAGTGAGAGTAGTAATGTTTACCCCTCCGCTATCCAACACTTTCCCTACTGTTGCACTCCCTGGAGTGGGAATAGTAATTCTTACTCCTTGGCTATCCAACACTTTCCCTACTGTTGCACTCGCTGCAGTGGGAATAGCAATTTTATCACCTCCGCTAGCCAGCACTTTCCCTACTGTTGCACACTCTGGAGTAGGAATAGTAATTTTTACCCCTACGCTATCCAACACTTTCCCTACTGTTGCTATTCCTGGAGTGGGAATAGCAATTTTCACCCCTACGCTATCCAACACTTTCCCTACAGTTGCACTCCCTGGGGTGGGAATAGTGAATTATTCCCCTCCGCTATCCAACACTTTCCCTACTTTTTCACTCGGAGTGGGAATGGTAAATTATTCCCTTCCGCTATCCAACACTTTCCCTACAGTTGCACTCTCCAGAGTGGGAATAGTAAATGTTATTCCCTATTGTATCCAACATTTTCTCTACTGTTGCACTGTCTTTAGTGGGAATGGTAATTTTAACCCCTACACTATCCACCACTTTCCCTACTGTTGCAATTGCTGAAGTGGGTATATTAAATTATTTCCCTCCCCTATCCAACACTTTCCCTACTGTTGCACTCCATGGAGAGGGAATAGTAATTTTTACCCTTACACTATCCAACACTTTTCCTACTATTGCACTCCCTGGAGTGGGAAAAGTAAATGATTCCCCTCCGCTATCCAAAACTTTCCCTACTGTTGCACTTGCTCGAGTGGGAATAGTAATTAATTCCCCATCACTATCTAACACTTTCCCCCCTCTTGCACTTTTTGGAGTGGGAATAGTAATTGTTACCCATACGCTATCCAACACTTTCCCTACTCTTGCACTCCCCGGAGTGGGAATAGTAATTCTTACTCCTTCGCTATCCAACACTTTCCCTACTGTTGCACTCGCTGGAATGAGAATAGTAATTTTATCCCCTCCGCTATCCAACACTTTCCCTACTGTTGCACTCTCTGGAGTGGGAACAGTAATTTTTACCCCTACGCTATCCAACACTTTCACTACTGTTGTACTTGCTGGAGTGGGAATAGTAAATTATTGCCCTCCGCTATCAAACACTTTCCCTACTGTTGTACTTTCTGGAGTGGGAATAGTAAATTATTCCCCACCGCTATCCAACAATTTCCTTACTGTTTCACTTGTTGTAGTGGGAATGGTAAAATATTCCCTCCCCTATCCAATACTTTCCCTACTGCTGCACTCCCTGGAGTGGGAATAGTAATTTTTACCCTTACGCTATCCAACACTTTCCCTATTGTTGCACTCCCTGGAGTGGGAAAAGTAAATTATTCCCCTCCGCTTACCAAAACTTTCCCTAATGTTGCACTTGCTGGAGTGGGAATAGTAAATAATTCCCCTTCGCATTCCAACACTTTACCTTCTGTTGCACTCGCTGGAGTGGGAATAGTAATTGTTACCAATACTCCATCCAACACTTTCCCTACTCTTGCACTCCCTGGAGTGGAAATAGTAATTCTTACTCCTTCGGTATCCAACACTTTCCCTACTGTTACACTTGCTGGAGTGAGAATAGTAATTATCCCCTCTGCTATCCAACACTTTCCCTACTGTTGCACTCTCTGGAGTGGGAATAGTAATTTTTACTCCTTCGCTACCCAACACTTTCCCTACTGTTTCACTCACTGGAGTAGAAATAGTAATTTTATCCCATCTGCTGGCCAACATTTTCCCTACTGTTGCACACTCTGGAGTAGTAATAGACATTTTTACCCCTACGCTATCCAACACTTTCCCTACTGTTGCTATCCCTGGAATGGGAATAGTAATTTGTACCCCTACGCTATCCAACACTTTCCCTACAGTTGCACTCCCTGGGGTGGGAATTGTAAATTATTCCACTCTGCTATACAACACTTTCCCTACTGCTGTACTTTATGGAGTGGGAATAGTGAATTATTCCCCTCCGCTATCCAACACTTTCCCTACTGTTGCACTCAGAGTGGGAATGGTAAATTATTCCCTTCCGCTATCCAACACTTTCCCTACTGTTGCTATCCCTGGAGTGGGAATGGTAATTTTTACCCCTAAGCTATCCAATACTTTCCCTACTGTTGCACTCCCTGGAGTGGGAATAGTAAATTATTCCTCTCTACTATCCAAACTTTCTCTACTGTTGCACTTGCTGGAGTGGGAATGGTAAATAATTCCCCTTCACTATCCAAAGCTCTACCTATTGTTGCACTTGCTACAGTGGGAATAGTAATTGTTACCCCTACACTATCCAACACTTTCCCTACTCTTGCAATCCCTGTAGTGGGAATTGTAACTCTTACTCCTTCGCTATCCAACACTTTCCCTACTATTGTACTCGCTGGAGTGAGAATAGTAATTTTATCCCCTCCGCTATCCAACATTTTCCCTACTGTTGCACTCTCTGGGTTGAGAATAGTAAATTATTCCCCTCCCCTATCCAACACTTTCCCTACTGTTGCACTCTCCAGAGTGGGAATAGTAAATTGTATTCCCTATGGTATCCAACATTTTCTCTACTGTTGCATTTGCTGGAGAGGGAATAGTAAATTATTTCCCTCCCCTATCCAACACTTTCCCTACTCTTGCACTCCCTGGAGTGGGAATAGTAATTTTTACCTTTACGCTATCCAACACTTTCCCTATTGTTGCATTCCCTGAAGTGGGAAAAGTAAATTATTCCCCTCTGCTATTCAAAACTTTCCCTGCTGTTGCACTTGCTGGAGTGGGAATAGTGAATAATTCCCCTTCGCATTCCAACACTTTCCCTACTGTTGCACTTGCTGGAGTGGGAATAGTAATTTTTACCCCTAAGCTATCAAACACTTTCCCTACTGTTGCTATCCCTGGAGTGGGAATAGTAATTTTTACCTATACGCTATCCAACACTTTCCCTACTGTTGCACTCCCTGGGTTCGGAATTGTAAATGATTCCCCTCCCCTATTCAACACTTTCCCTACTGTTGTACTTTCTGGTGTGGGAATAGTAAATTATCCCCCTCTGCTATCCAATACTTTCCCTACTGTTGCACTTGCTGGAGTGGGAATAGTAAATTATTCCTCTCTACTATCCAAACTTTCTCTACTGTTGCACTTGCTGGAGTGGGAATGGTAAATAATTCCCCTTCACTATCCAAAGCTCTACCTATTGTTGCACTTGCTACAGTGGGAATAGTAATTGTTACCCCTACACTATCCAACACTTTCCCTACTCTTGCACTCCCTGTAGTGGGAATTGTAACTCTTACTCCTTCGCTATCCAACACTTTCCCTACTATTGTACTCGCTGGAGTGAGAATAGTAATTTTATCCCCTCCGCTATCCAACATTTTCCCTACTGTTGCACTCTCTGGGTTGGGAATAGTAAATTATTTCCCTCCCATATCCAACACTTTCCCTACTCTTGCACTCCCTGGAGTGGGAAGAGTAATTTTTACCTTTACGCTATCCAACACTTTCCCTATTGTTGCATTCACTGAAGTGGGAAAAGTAAATTATTCCCCTCTGCTATTCAAAACTTTCCCTGCTGTTGCACTTGCTGGAGTGGGAATAGTGAATAATTCCCCTTCGCATTCCAACACTTTCCCTACTGTTGCACTTGCTGGAGTGGGAATAGTAATTTTTACCCCTAAGCTATCAAACACTTTCCCTACTGTTGCTATCCCTGGAGTGGGAATAGTAATTTTTACCTATACGCTATCCAACACTTTCCCTACTGTTGCACTCCCTGGGTTCGGAATTGTAAATGATTCCCCTCCCCTATTCAACACTTTCCCTACTGTTGTACTTTCTGGCGTGGGAATAGTAAATTATCCCCCTCTGCTATCCAATACTTTCCCTACTGTTGCACTTGCTGGAGTGGGAATAGTAAATTATTACCCTCCGCTATCCAACACTTTCTCTACTGTTGTAGTTTCTGGAGTGGGAATAGTAAATTATTCCCCTCCGCTATCCAACACTTTCCCTACTGTTGCACTCGTTGGAGTGGGAATGGTAAATTATTCCCTTCTACTATCGAACACTTTCCCTACTGTTGCACTCCCTGAGTGGGAATAGTAATTTTATCCCCTCCTTGACCCAACATTTTCCCTACTGTTGCAGTTAATGTTGTGTAAAATGTACTTTAAAAAAATATATATATTTTAATATTTTAATTTATTATATATATATATATATATATATTATTTTTATTTTTATTTTACAGGTGTATGTGTATATATATATATATATACATGTGATCAAGGCTCGGAGGAGCCGAAACGTTATGGCGGCATTTTACAAACAATAAACAAGAAATTGCACGTATTCGCTGGGCAGTGTCCTCGTATGCCGTTCAAATGGTGGGGAAAGAACTGCCATCGCCCAGCTGTGGATGTTGGAGTATATATATATATATATATATATATATATATATATATATATGTATAATTGGTAATATGTTTCTAATATTTTTTAATTTATTTAAATAATTCTTTATTAATATTAAGTAAATAAATATATGTTACATATATGTGTGTTTAAATTATTTTTATATTATATATTATAACTAATTGTAAAAAGATTTTTAATAATTCTAATAATATATTTTTTTAATTATATGTATTATTTAATTTATTCTACATTATTTTATTTTGAAAATTATATTTTCAACAATGGCATTCTTAACAATGATTTTTTGTTGTTGATATTTTTGTACTTACCATTATGTAGATAGGACGTCGATATTTTTGACAACGATATTTTTGTCACAATATTTTTGTAGGTCGACATTTCTGTTGTCGATATTCTGTTAGTGATCTGTTTGGTGTCTCTATTCCCTATTTAGAAGTATCTTTTTACTAGCTCCTTCTATTCTGGGATAGTACCCACCTCTTGGAAAAGGGCAAAAGTTATTGCCCTATTAAAAAAATCTAATGCAGAGCATAACATACTTTTGAATTTTAGACCCATCTCTTTGCTCTCCTGAGTCTCTAAGATTATCGAAAAAGTCCTTATTATGCAGGTAACATTATTCCCGGAAACCTTCAAACTCCTCCACCCACCACATTCAGGCTTTAGGGACCTTCACAGCACGGAGACAGCTCTCATGGAAATCACAGACTCTGATAAATTCATGCTGTATTCTAGCTATATTGCTGCATTATTGTGTAAGACCTCTCAGCTTCATTTGACACAATCTCACCTTAGATCTTGCTACACCGACTCACCCACATTGGGGTGGAGGGGACGGCTCTAGCCTGGCTGGATTCCTTCCTAGACCACAGGGAACTGACAGTATGACTGAAGACATTTTTCTCGGAAGCAAAACCCTTCAAGTGTGGATTGCTTCGGGGATTAGCCCTGAACCCCACATCTTTTTAATATGTGTATGATGCTTTTGGCATACCTTATTGAATCCTCTGGTATGCAGGTGGTCTCCTATGCAGATGAAGCCCAACTTCTGCTGATCTATAAAAACAATTAGTTGGAGGCCAAAGTTGAATTTGTGGCCTTTATGGTAGATGTGATGGAATGGCTTAAAACTAACTCCTTACAATGGATCCCCAGGGGTTCCTGTTGATACACTTTTGTCCCTTAAACCCCATATTTCAGCTATGGTTAAAACTGTATGCAGGATACTAAGCATGCAAAGGAAAACCTCAAACTTCTGCCTAGGGAAGCAGAGAAAACAGTGCTAAAGGCACTAATCCTATCTAGGCTTGACAATGTCAACATTTTTTACCTAGGAGTCTCAGAGTAACTTATCCAGAAACTGCAAAAGGTACAGAACATGGCAGCCCCCTTCTGTTTATTCTTCCGAAACACTCCTTGAACTTCCTGTACTGTAAGCAGTTGCACTGGCTCACAAAAGTTCCTTGCACTGACAGTTGGCCTGACTGCAGACCATCCCCTTCATCAAACTAAAGGAGTGGGACAGTACTGCCTCATCAGGTCTGACTGCGAAACATTGGAATGTGCTCCCCTCGCCCCTCAGATGTATTCTGATTAGTACAATGACCTTAACTTAACATACAATAACCAGACTACATGCTTGAGGTGTGAAAGTGGACTTCCTATTGCTCCTTCTGTGACTTGAGAGGAAATAATATCTAGACTCTAATGGATGTCTACCTTAATTCCACTGCTAACATCACCTGTATTCCTTACAACCAACTTTGCCTTTTTGGTGAACTACACATTTAGTTTGATAAACAAGGCTGGCCTCAAATCAGATCACACTTTTCAACTAAGAAGGTATGTATTTTCTTTAACTAATCCTTGAGCATATGCAGAGGACAGACTCACCTTCCACATGATCTTTGCTATAACAGGACATTTTACTGTGACACAAATCAGCCAATAATCTTGAGTGGCCCTCAGAAAATTGACTTTGATTTTACCCCATCTGCTCCTACTACATCACATACAAAAATCAGAAAGGCCCTCTTTAGGTCATGGAATAAACTTTACTACATAGCTCAACAATCACAACTGGGCTAGAGATTACCAATCAGCGGCGTAATAAAAGTTGTTTGCATGCCATTCAGATTCCATTGAACTCCTACATATACACATACATAACCACATATATTAACTTTGCAGTATCTTCACATATATAAACTTTGCAGTATATCCATTGACTGCTTTTGTTCACCTGTTGTTCTTTCAAGACACTCTGTATAGACAACCAGGCATTTCATATACTTGAGCCTGCCTTCATCTACACAACATGTGGGCTACACTCTCACAATGTAAAGGTCCAATGAAGCTCTATCAAGTCCGGGCCTTTTTTTGAATGTTGACAGTAAGTCAATCTGTGTAATGATGGCAAGCTCTAAATTTAGGAAGGCAGTAAAGACTTGGAGCCTGATTATGAGTTTGGTGGTCCGTTGAAAGCGAAACTCACTATGGCACGGTGGTGTCGCTGCAGCTATCGCTGCAACGGCGGTCTGACTGCCGTACTGCAACTTTGGCCGTCAGACTGCCATGGGGCCACTGGAACTTCTTGGGATCCACAATCCTTCAGCGGTGGCATGGTGGTCTGGAGCAGCAATTTGCCGGCAGTGCCGCTTAGGCACCAGCAAGCATATTGTGACTTTTCAGACCTCCATACTTTTTATGGTTATGAGCCTGCCATGAAATGTGTCGCGGTCAGCAAAGTAAGGGGGCCCTACAAGGTCCCCTAGTACCCCTGTGAAAGTGGGCATGCAGGGGGCACATTATGTGCCCTCATGTCTGCACAATCCATGCTGTGCAGTAGAGTGCTTGGGTGCTCCCTCAATGCTGCAGTTCTAAGGCTCACAATTGAGCCTTAGAGCTGCACTGTCACGAGACGATCAAAGCACCAACCGCCAGACCACCTGGAAAATCATAAACTGGCAGGTAGATGGGCTGCAGTCGTCTTTTGCGGTGTGGGAGAGGGACAGTGGCGTGGCGTCCCGCTCCCACACTGTCAAAGTCGTAATTAGGCCCTTGGTTGTTCCAAAACAGATGGTCATGCATAGCTTATCTTCCTTACACTTTCATGCTATGCTCCATGCATACTGGTGCCTACAAGAGTAAAGTTACATAATTATGGCATCCCTCTTAACCTTCCACATAACACCTAATACTTCAAAATCTCAGACTATAAATCCACAGCCTATAAATGAACCACAATCAACAAGAATATGGTATTTTTTGAAAATGCAACTCTATCTCTCTTACACCTCTAAATTCCACTTCATTCTTAAACACAACCACAAGTTCACTGCAACAAGATTGGAGCACACTTCCAACCCTGACACAAATCACCAGGTGTCTACATAGGCCACACAATACCAACCCTTCACCACAAACAGGTTGCCTTCTATTTGAAGACCAAGAAGACATATCTGGAATATAAAGCCCTATAAAATCCTGCACTAAAATATGGTACTCTTCTTGAGATGTGCTTCCAATAATTGTACATGTGATTGTACATCTTTCATGTGTTCTGAAGAACAAGAGTCATAGGTCAGACCAGTTATTCTCTGGACCATCCATCCTATCACTTCTAATGTTTCGCTGTCATCTAAGCACTGTTATCAGTAACTAGTGAAATGGTGGCAGTCATCTGAAACTTCTTGTGTAACATACCAAAAAATATTCTTTTCATTCTCCAAATTATATACTACCTGTACTCTAGAACTGCTCAATTTTTTGTCTTCCAGGCTTTGTTTTCTTTAACTTTTTTTCATATCGATGTCTCAGTTTTCCAATCTGATGTGCCACATGCTTATTAAAGGTCTAATCTTGGATTCTGTTCTTATGATCAATTACTTTAATTAATTGGTTGTTTCAAGCCCCGATGACTTTACATTTTTAATCTATATTGTCACGAAGCACGTGTTGGCTTTTGCTTAACCCGATTCATTCCTCTTGACTGGGAATTAATTGATGATTCATCCCTATCTAGAAACACAAAATGACAATTTATGTCAAATTGTATGGATTTCTTCCTACATGAGAACTAATTGACAGGATCAATTCCAACATTATTAAAGATTACACTTTTAAAACTGAGAAAAACTCATGGAAATATTTCAATAACCACATGACCCCTTATATGTTTACAAATATCAACACTTATTCATTTATCCTGCACTGCGACAGTCCTACCAACACCTCCTCACTGGATATTGAAGGTCCACTCATCTGAAATTTCACAATGCAAACCCACTAATCAGCAAACTGTAGGAGGGGAGACAAGCATGCTGTCCCTTGGTTTGTGTTGCATGGCAAAGTTTTGTAGGCATATATATTATGATTTAGCAAAAGCCTTGTGACCGCCCATCAGAAAAAAATAATCAATCTTTTAAGGATCATAGTTGTTTAAACTTCAATTCTGTTAGTCTGCCACATAGTTTCAGATTTGTTCCCTCTAAGCAATAGACAATGATAACAATTTTAGTAAAAACTAAAAATGGTGCTCTGTTTCCTGTGTAAGAATGTTGCAGCATTCATGAGGGAGTGATTTACTTTCATAACCTAATAATCAGCAGTATGAGGTACAGCCAGCCTTAGTGGGCCAATTTTTTCGGAAGTCTGCAAATAGTCATCAAAGGGACATTATTGAGGAAAATCAGTGCCGAACAGAAAAATTTATGTGACTTATGAAATAGTGGTGCAATTATGAGTCAACGAAATATTGTGTTTGATCTTGTTAAATGCAGTGTAGTCCTCAAAACAGCGTGTTTCATATAGCTTCTTCAAGGGTGTTCACAGAAATATTTTGATCCCAGGTTGAAGGTAATTGCAAGTTTTGAAGACCTAACAGTATGTAAGACTTCCTTGGATGAATAGAGCCTGATAGCCATTTTTGTATGTAATGGCGTTTTTAAGATCTTAGACATGGCACAATCACGAATGCTGTATTTCCCAAAAAGATCAAGCCATTTTTACACCTAGACTCAATGAAATATTTTAGTATAGCATCACTTCCCAGAAAACCAAGCACCTGTATCCTTCTTAAGCTGCCAATAGTATCAAAAACCACAAAACTATTTCACCAATACCTACCACAAAAGGCCATCTTTTAAGTATGGTGTTGGGTTGCTGTATTAAGATATTTATGCCAAATTTCTCCCTATGGATAACAGAATCACTTTGGGTGGCAGCACCTTTACTGCATGATCAATGGAGCTGAAGAGTAATGGAATCTTGTTGAGTATTATCTCTACCTCTGTTGAACTATCAGCAAGGATAATGATTAACAGATAGAGGGACTGACATTTAAATCCATCTATATTTGTAACATCATAGTTGTCAATTTCAGTGTCTAAAGAAGCATTATGCAAATTCCTGTAAACGTGTTTTAATGGGTCTTTGAGCCTTCCACCTTTTGTCACCCTTAATGTAGAAGTATATGAGTGATATTAGAAGCATCGACTACAATCACAAACATCATTGTAGCATGGTTTTGACATGTTTGTTGCACTAAAAATGATTTCCCATAAGTGTAGTAGTAGTGGTCTAGATGGTGAAACAGCCTAACATTCTTTAAGTGACATTTCAGGATCCATGAAGGTGACTGCCCTACTGTTCACAGGTTGTTTAATTTGACCCTCTGGAGTTTAATTTGTTTTCTCTGAAAATACCTCAACTGATATTTTTTATTAGTTTAAATTTTCTTTGAGTCCACCTAAAAGACAGCATTGTATATTACATTGAATACATTAAATAAATGTATTTGCCAAAAAAAGGCTGAAAGTGAAAGAAACATAGCTATAGGAGAGGGTACTAAAAGAGGGGTACTACTAGGATTCAGCCACTCAAATTTCCTCTTGATTTTAATAAAGAGGGTAAATGCCCATTCTTGTTTGAGACCAAGCTCATGTTGTGCCTGAACTCTGCACTGCCCACATGGCCATAAAAAAATGTTAAGCAATCCCGTTACAATTACAAAGTGGCACAGGCATTAGCTGTGGTGCCAGCCCTGGCTGGCACCATTAGGAAGAGCGGGAGCTCCCCTGGACAAAACATAGCTCTATATTGTTGATGTGGCCATTAGAGATGCTAAGCATGCGCTCTGGCTGCAGCAGTGGAGCCAGTTCCGGCCTTGCAATGTAGGGCAGAGCAGGACAAAACTCTGGATTAATTTCAATCCCAATGATAATTATGAGAGGAGTTATTACCTCTAGCTTACATTGCTGACTGCCGCTAGTACCTCATACTTACAGTAAAACTGAACTTTTAAGTTATGTAAATAATGGGATTTACTGTGGTGATCAACCCTACACGATAAGCACCAAAACTCTAATAGTACTTTCACAGTTGTCATTATTCATATCTTACTCTGTCCCTCTTCATATTGATTTAAAAAACCGAAGGCACCATTAAATTGTTTATGCTGTTTGAACAAAAGAAGCAAAATGTTTATATCAATACATATTCAGGCAATTGGCCTGGCCTTCTAATATATTAGAATCATAGAATCTGGGATTCCATTAAAGAGAATGTTGTAGAGTGGACCATGCTTTCTATCGATCTAGATATAAAAAAGGTATACAAAGGTAGTTATGCTATGCACTGTGAGGTGGTGAATGGGATGTGTGGTGCTGTACAAAACAACATATTCAATCAATAATAAATAAAACATTTTCACCTGAACAGCACTGTACTTTTCTAGAGTTATCTAAACTGAATTAGAAAAAAATATTCTGTTTATAAGTGTTTTCAGAACATGCATCTATAAGGCATACAATCGGATAAAGAATATTCTGAATTTAAGATTAATTTGTAAACATGTGCAAAAACAACAGTTGATGGACAGAATGCAGAAAAATGTCATATATTCACCCCAGTAAAGACATCTGGGCCGAAATTCATCATTTTTTTGCTCACCATGCCATTCCAGTTTGAACCCAGCTGTATGCAAATCAGTCTTGACCCTGTGCCTCATGGGAACAGTCCAGCCCGAACTGCCAAGCCAGGTCCTCCCTGGACTGGAAACAAGCATCCTAGGACCGGTTTCGGGGTTTCAGCCCTCTTCAGCCAGGATAGCTTGATTCCAGTGGAATGGAGAGCACAGGAACCACGTCTGGTCATAACCGTCCCTCTCGGGGTGACAAGTGCAAAACAACAGCTGATGGACAACAGGGAGGACCTGGCTTGGCAGTTCGGGCTGGACTGTTCCCATGAGGCACTGGAATGGCATGGTGAGCAAAAAAACGATGGATTTAGGCCCAGATGGATCTCTGTACTGGGGTGAATGTATGACATTGTTCTGCATTCTGTCCATCAACTGTTGTTTTTGCATTTGTCACCGCGAGTGGGACGGGTATGCTCAGACATGAGTCCCATGCTCTCCATGCCACTGGAATCAAGCTATCCTGGCTGAAGAGGGGTGAAACCCCGAAACCGGTCCTAGGATGCTTGCTTCCAGTCCAGGGAGGTCCTGGCTTGGCAGTTCGGGCTGGACTGTTCCCATGAGGCACAGGGTCAAGACTGATTTGCATATGGCTGGGTTCAAACTGGAATGGCATGGTGAGCAAAAAAACGATGGATTTAGGCCCAGATCTCTGTACTGGGGTGAATGTATGACATTGTTCTGCATTCTGTCCATCAACTGTTGTTTTTGCATTTGTCACCCCGAGTGGGACGGGTATGCTCAGACATGAGTCCCATGCTCTCCATGCCACTGGAATCAAGCTATCCTGGCTGAAGAGGGGTGAAACCCCGAAACCGGTCCTAGGATGCTTGCTTCCAGTCCAGGGAGGTCCTGGCTTGGCAGTTCGGGCTGGACTGTTCCCATGAGGCACAGGGTCAAGACTGATTTGCATATGGCTGGGTTCGAACTGGAATGGCATGGTGAGCAAAAAAACGATGGATTTAGGCCCAAATCTCTGTACTGGGGTGAATGTATGACATTGTTCTGCATTCTGTCCATCAACTGTTGTTTTTGCATTTGTCACCCCGGTGGGACGAGTATGCTCAGACGTGAGTTCGGTGCTCTCCATGCCACTGGAATCAAGCTATCCTGGCTGAAGAGGGGTGAAACCCCGAAACCGGTCCTAGGATGCTTGGTTCCAGTCCAGGGAGGACCTGGCTTGGCAGTTCGGGCTGGACTGTTCCCATGAGGCACAGGGTCAAGACTGATTTGAATATGGCTGGGTTCAAACTGGAATGGCATGGTGAGCAAAAAATCGATGGATTTAGGCCCAGATCTCTGTACTGGGGTGAATGTATGACATTGTTCTGCATTCTGTCCATCAACTGTTGTTTTTGCATTTGTCACCCCGAGTGGGACGGGTATGCTCAGACGTGAGTCTCGTGCTCTCCATGCCACTGGAATCAAGCTATCCTAGCTGAAGAGGGGTGAAACCCCGAAACCGGTCCTAGGATGCTTGCTTCCAGTCCGGGGAGGACCTGGCTTGGCAGTTCGGGCTGGACTGTTCCCATGAGGCACAGGGTCAAGACTGATTTGCATATGGCTGGGTTGAAACTGGAATGGCATGGTGAGCAAAAAAACGATGGATTTAGGCCCAGATCTCTGTACTGGGGTGAATGTATGACATTGTTCTGCATTCTGTCCATCAACTGTTGTTGTTGCATTTGTCACCCCGAGTGGGACGGGTATGCTCAGATGTGAGTCCCGTGCTCTCCATGCCACTGGAATCAAGCTATCCTGGCTGAAGTGGGGTGAAACCCAGAAACCGGTCCTAGGATGCTTGGTTCCAGGCCAGGGAGGACCTGGCTTGGCAGTTTGGGCTGGGCAGTTCCCATGAGGCACAGGGTCAAGACTGATTTGCATATGGCTGGGTTCAAACTGGAGTGGCATGGTGAGCAAAAAAACGATGGATTTAGGCCCAGATCTCTGTACTGGGGTGAATGTATGACATTGTTCTGCATTCTGTCCCTCAACTGTTGTTTCTGCATTTGTCACCCCGAGTGGGACGGGTATGCTCAGACGTGAGTCCCGTGCTCTCCATGCCCCTGGAATTAAGTTATCCTGGCTGAAGAGGGGTGAAACCCCAAAACCGGTCCTAGTATGCTTGGTTCCAGTCCAGGGAGGACCTGGCTTGGCAGTTCGCGCTGGACTGTTCCCATGAGGCACAGGGTCAAGACTGATTTGCATATGGCTGGGTTCAAACTAGAAATGCACGGTGAGCAAAAAAACGATGGATTTAGGCCCAGATCTCTGTACTGGGGTGAATGTATGACATTGTTCTGCATTCTGTCCATCAACTGTTGTTTTTGCATTTTTAATTTGTAAAAATGACTCACCTCAATGTGATAAGTTGAGGGAAAGAAATGAGAAATGTGGTGTCCCTGCTGCAAATTAAAGGAAAATGTAGTTGTGTTGTCCTAACCAAATAATATATCTAAAAAAAAGTTTTGGTGTGTACCTCATCAATTAGCCTAAGAAGGCTGTCACAGAACCGCGTTAAGTATTTCACTGCTGTCACTCATGCAAATTGAAGATATCAAATAAGAACACTATTTGTATACAGTTCGCCGCAATATCTTTTGATTACTATTCATCTTTATCGTTATTCATCTTTTGAGCGACCTTTAGAAGATATTTAATTGAACGCAAATTACAGTGCACCTGTGCAGGCTTTTCCTAAGATGTCACCTCAGCAGGCTGAAGGAGACTCTTTACGTTGTAAAATTCAGTTAAGGTTGGGGTGGAGACCAGGATCACTGAGAAAAAAAGCTTTCACTATGGGCGATTAAGGTTTCACATGTGGATCTAAATTTCAGGAAACTTCTTCTAAAGAGCGCCCTGCTGTACAGAAATAATGTGTTAAATACAGTGGGTTAGGATCTTTTGAAAAATGAGGATTAGAAAGAAAATGGCTTACGGTGATAGAGGCAGATTAGGGTTTGACAAACGGTCTAAATAACCTGTCATTGTGTTTGAAAGGGCATGATATAGATGACCAAAGATCCTAATGACAATTTTATTGTAGAACTGTGTCTATTCCTCTCTCAGCTGACTCAGGATACAAGATCACCATTATTTCACAATACCTTAAAGAATTGTGTTTTGAAGTGGGATACTATCCCTCCTGATATATGGCAGCAGGTACAATGATAGGAAATGGATTTAGTAGATTATTTAGAGACAACACTGGAATTTAAAGGGAAAACTGTGATAGGGACGGTGTACATTTCCATAGAAGGCCCATACGTTTGTGCGCTGCATCACCATGAAGGTGTATGGATTGTTTTGAGGCCAAGCTCGGTTCAGCAAGTATTATGGGTGGACAATGAAATTCATTTTGAGGTTAATTTGGGAATGATTTTACAACAAACCAATGAGATTTTCTGGTAGGAGTTTAGGAAGTTGACCAATTTTGAGCATGCCTTGAAGGTAAAAGAAGAAGTATACAGATAAAGTATACATTAAGATGCATACATTTGAGCATTAGGACAAAGTTGAGTGAATTGTTGAGGGAATTGTGTAATGAAGGTGTGTTTGAATCCACTGACTCTACATTGTTTGTTCACCGTAGTTAAAGCATGCAAGAAAAACAATGAACTCAGGATGCGTGAAGATATGAAAAATCCTTAATATGGTTATTTGGGTTGATGGCCATCTCTTGCTCAAAAAGACTAAATTATAGCAACCCTAGCTGGTACAACAATATTTCTGAAACTAGATATGTGCTCAGGATATCATTAAGTGAAGTTGAGCAATAGGTTGAGATATTTGAAGACATTTGTAGCTCCTGATAGAGTTTATCAGTGTTGTGAATGCTGTAAGTCTGGCTTCTGCTGCAGCCATATTTCAACAGATGATGGAAGGGGTCTCTATTGGGTTTTGATTGTCTATGATCTACAGCAAAAATGCGAGAAAACACATGCATGGACTTGACAATGTCTTGAAAACTATAAGAAGTTGTTTGAGATTAAGGAGAGATACATGCATGTTTGGTGTTTTGGAAGCTGAATATGTTAAGCATTTAGTTTCATGCTAGGGAATTCCACCAAGACCAGAAGCATAGAGAGCAATAGAAGAAGTGCATGTGCCCAGACATCACGACCAACTACTTGTGTTTATGGCTATGATTGAATTTTATTCAAACTTTATTGAACATTTAGCCATGATTGCTAAACCACTTCACAGCCCTTTAAAGAAAAGGGGTTTAGTTTGTTTGGGTGCAGAACTAAAATGTACAATAGTTGATATTGAGGAAAAGGTTATCAATGTACTGCTTCTTAGTCCATGTATATCAGGCAGAGAATTATGTTTTACTGTTGATGCAAACAATGTTGGCATTGGCGCAGCACTGACTCAAGGGAAATGGAACAAGGAAAATACAAATTGCTTTTGCTTCACTACGCAGAGACAACAGGAACATCAGTACTCTGTCATTAAGCATGATCTGCTGATCTGCATGTAGGCAGCTGAAAGATTTGAGTTGTATGTGTTTGGGCCATGGTCAGAATACAAAGTTATCAAAACATCTTCTGCCTCTTTTAATTGGTGGCAATGTCAACACCAACAAGGGTTCTGCTGGCAGTGAGATTAAGTTCAAAGCTCATGGAACATCATTTTGAAGTTGAACACATTGAAGGAGGGAGAAACAAAAAATCTGATTATTTGGGTTGGTTTCTTTGAAGATTTAAATATGCTGAGGATGGAAAAGGTGAAAATGACTGTGAAGATGTGGAGTGTCTTGTAGCAAGCATTTGTTGGTATGGGAAAGAGTATGTGATTAAACAAGAATGGAGGAAGGCAATTGATGAAGACCATCATTTATTGAGAGTGGTTGATTTTATCAGGGAAAGACGGCTGAAGGAAAATATATTTTCTTGTGAATTGCAGAGCTTTAGTAAAGTTCAGTCGGCATTTTCATCGACTCATGGGATGTTGTTTCATCAGAATAAACAGATTCAACCCTACTTGGTTAGGTGAAGATTATTGGAGGTAAGCCATTATGGGCATTTAGGCAAGACATATACAAAGAAAGGATTGATAATGAAATATTGGTGGCCTGCCAAGGATGGATATGTGGAAAGGGTTGCTAGAGAGTGTGTTAGTTGTTTTCAACAATATAAAAGTCTGGAATTGAGACTTTCACCTATGAAAGAAGTGGGTTGTCCTGACAAAGTGTTGGCAGAGTGTCCCTGAGTTTTTTAATCAGTATTAGATGTTTCCTATGAATCAAACATGTAATATTGTGCCTGTGGACTACATGTCAAAGTGGTTAGAAATAAGGTTTGACCGTCGTCATATTCTTCACTGACATTTTTGCCAGAGTGGGTTATCCTAGTGAATTATATTGGTTAATGGTGTGCAATTCGCCTCAAATGAGATGTACGGGCTTTTGGATGGAGCTGGTGCTACACATAAGTGTTGTACTCTTTACCACCTATAGAGTAATGACCTAGTAGAAAAGATGAGTTGTGGTTCTTTGGTGCCTGGAGTAAAAGTATACAATGCAGTGAGGCTATGCCTTGGGCTTACCATAATAGACCACATAGTCTCACAGGTGTGATACCATTTTGTGGTTAGAGAAGAAGAATATTGTACGATTTTGCATGAAGAGGATAAGAGATAAATGGTAGGGAGTCAAAGTAACAGTAAAGATAGAATCGATTCTATCAAAATGACTAAGTTGTGTGAGTTTAGGAAAAAATGATTTAACGAAAGTAAGATTGCCAGGGAAAAGAGTAAGGAAAGGTTGTTCAAGTTACACACCCACTCATAGAGTGGAAGAGGTGAATGCAAATGCAAGCACTGTGAACCACCAGACCACATCCTCTGCAAGGAAGTGGAAGATCCCTATCACATGTCTCTGACAGACCATCTGCGTGCACCACCCAGAAACTAGACCCCCTCCTCCGCGCCGGCTGCTGCCCAGCTCACACCAGAGTTACTTACTGTTTGTAACCTCCCTCATAATTCAGCTTTCTGGGACATAAACAGAACTGATAGATGTGAAGCAGATTTACCTCCCCAGCCCAGCTCGGTGTTCTTTCCAAGCATTTATTTTTGCAGAAACTCCAGGATAGGCATATTAATATAGCAAGATCCCAATAGTAAAAAATCATGTTTGCTGCCTTGCAATGCAATTGCAAGGATGAACGTCTGCTGCCCCTTACAGACCACCATCCATGTGATAGTACCCATTCCCCGGCTGTTGCAAATTGAGACCTACTTAATGAATATTGATTAGGCAGGTCTTCGTACAGCACCTTGCGATTCAGTATTTTGTGAATTGTTCTATTAGTATTTAGGTTGGTTCGTAAAAATATTATGTAATTGGCAAAAAGCCAGTGCTCAATTTGCAACCACCTTTTGTGCATAGAATAAAAGTACAGCAGGCCTGAGATTCCCTCTTTCAACCTTGCGAGAACCATCTCCGTGTCCCTCTGCCGAGATCCAAACCTTCCCTCACATTAGAAGCTCTAAAGATGTCCCATTACATGCATTTGTGAACTAGCCTTTAACACAACTGAAAGGAAATAAAATAGGGTCTTCATATACAATTAGTGAGAAGTGAAAGAAATGTGCCCTCTTTGCACAAATGTCTTGAGAATATAATGGACGCCTAAAGAGAAAGTCCGTCATATGTCTGAAATGATCAGCCAATGACTTTGATGTTCACCGTATGCCATGAATGTTTGCCATATTTCAGAATTTGTCACCACATGTCAAATAATGTCATCACCATTCGCCACGTTTCTTGATTATTATGTCCTCTATATGCCAGGGATGGCTACTGGATGCTAGACATATATGCCAGTAGAATGTGCAATGGACTCCCACTAGCTCTACCATGCAACTTCCATGTGTGTCAATGTGAACATCTAGGCCACATTTATCGGTCTAACTTCATCTTTCGATCATGTGTCACACCACTACAGTTCATGAGAACACACGACGGTTAACATTTAAAAAAAACATAACATGGTATTTGACAGATATCGAATTTCCTGTAATGTGAGAATTATTAGAGAAAATGCCTATTGTGTTCTGGTTTCAGACTTAAAGCTGCATGTCAATGTTGAATCCACGGTGGGAAGAATGTTTCTTTCTTGTTAGTCTTAATACTGTGCCGGAGTGAGCGAGCAGATATCACTAATGAATGTTTATTCTTTCTTTGGAGTGCTGCCTGGAAACTCCCATTGCTAGAGGAGAGAATATCTGACCATGCTTGGTGTTAAACTTTTAGAAATGCTGTAGCCGAGGTTGACTTAAAATGTCTTTTCAGATGAAAATAAATGTTTCGCTCTCAAAGAATGTTCCAATTGAGAATGTTTATGGAATTGCTCTTTCACATCAGATACCCTCATCTTATGCATAAAACAGACAAACCCAATAGACACGCAGGGACACATTTGTACTCAAACAAAAAGATTCAAGCAAACAAACAGGCATTTGTACAACTGGCACCACACTGGGCATGCACACACACGTATAACACAACTGTGCTGCTCACTACCTCCCTTAACAGCATGGTACACCCTTGCTTTACCCAGCCTTCCGGTGCTCTTAACTCTATCACATAGTCACAGGGAGTCATCATCAGGCTAAAGGCAATGTGAGAAATGTAAGAAGGATATGGCCTATTGGCTAGGGTGGTCGACCACAAACATTGGGGAACCGGGTTCGAGTTTCGGCAACAACGCTCAATATCCTGTGATTCTGGACAAATCACTTGATCTCCCCATGCCTCACAAAAATGAATGTGTCCTTATGTAAACTGGTGCCCATGTAAAGCGCTCAGATACCTTGGGTCAAATTCGCGATATATAAAACCCAGAGGGAGAAAAGAACAAGGCACTCTGAGCTGAAACAATACAATGCAGACGATGGGCATAAATAAAGAATGTCAGGGACAGGAAAAGGCTACATTACCCATTGACTCAACCTGGGTTTGGTTTTTATCTTTCTAGAGTCACCCTGGGTCTACAGAGAAGGGAGCTCCAGAAACCAGTTCAAGCAATACCTTAATTTAAGTGATGTCTGGTTGATTATAAGTGACGCATGGATAATTATTATGGATCTGCCATCATTTGAATATGTCAGGGTTCCCCCAAGTCTGTCCTGGAGGGCCGGATCCATGTCAGTTATGTAGCATATCCCCATCTAATAAATATAGTTATCTTAAAAATCTGGCATGTATCCGCCCTCCAAGACCGACTTTAGAGAACCCTGGTATATTCTATATTATATTTCTGAACTTTTAATTGGAAATTTCAAACATAAAGGTGCTCCTTCTCAGGGAAAAAGCTGCATACATACACCTCTCAATCATTTCATGATTCTTGTTCGAGATATTAAGAGGTAAGGAGATTGTGAGGTGAGTAGATTATCACTGGAATTGTTACTTTTATAACCAACATTTCAAGGGAGGGGAGGTTTAAAACCACATATCTTTCGGATAGACAAAACATTGCTGCAAGAAAAACATAGGGATTCCCAGAATAGCATCGAGGAGGAAATGAAAATCGATTACAAAGCGTAGTTTGCACATATAGTGAAAATGTTGCAATGCACACTGGTGGTACTGTTACAGGGTTTTGATCGATTCACAGCAAATCAAGCTAAAGTTATAAAGGTACAAACGAGTGCAACAAGCACAAACCTAGTAATGTTTTAAATGAACCTGCAGGCGAGGTCCAGAAGGGATTTAACTGGCACACGAGAAAATGGGGTTTGAATGCATCAGCTGCCATTACATCAGATACGGCAAATGAATGCAGCCTGCATATGTTAACAAAACGTTTGTGCCTATAACTTTTACACCGAAGAGATAATGACTCTTCCTTTATTTTGGACGTAAGAACAAAGATGCACACAGAAAACTAGAATAATGAGTCTGCTTTAAAGTCAACCACTTTGAGATTCAATGCAAAAAGAAAAGGAGTCTGAAAAAGAAGAGCTTTTCTCATTTACAAAGCATTGAAGGGAAGAGACTTTGGTAAATACAAAAGGCTCATTTTTTCACTGTAATCAACTTCATATGAAAGATGCCTTTTTATACTATTGTGTTGGGTTCTGACATATTGTGTGTATATTGCACTGAAGACAATGACACCATTTGTTATTTGTAGTTTTATCAGTATAATGCCAAAGGCATAATTGGAAATATTATTTAGATTGGATTAAGGTAAAAAGTCTTTTTGAGGAGTAAAGTTTTGCCAAAAGTAAACTCGTGTAAACATAGTTGATTATATTATTATTGTGCGAAATGTTCTTTCCCAATTGGGCATTTTGGAGCTAAAGAACATCATAGACCAATAGAGACTGACAGCCTCAGCGGTCTAAAGAATCAAAAGGTTTTTAATGCTTTCTCCCAACAAAGGTCAAAGGTTGAAAGAGTGACAGAGTTAATGAGTTAATCTTAGGGCAAGAGTTAGATCGTACTAGAACTTGCAGCCTAGGAAGGAAAGGGATCTTCACCGAGTTCCAGAGCCTTTGCAATTAGAGACATGTAATATTAGGGTGAATCCCAGAGTGCAAGAGCCCAAGTAGGGCGATAGACTGAGCATTATGCAAAGTTGAACTTTTGATCACTGGCTTTCTGAGATATTGACATCAGTGCGGCTGACACGTGATTACATTTTTGCAGCTGGGAAGTCAAGCGCAAAATGATGTTTTGAATTATTCGCAGTTTTTTATGGCTGATTCTGGCATATCTAAGTATAGGATATTTCTGTAATCTAGCTGAGATAGGTTCCAACTGGAAAATAATTGCAAATGGTGAGTGTGTGCCAGCTAATGGAGCACTTTGCTCAAAGTGTTCAGGGCAAGGAAAAAGGTAAAATGTATGGTTTGACTTGAGAATAAGAGATCTTTATCCAGATGTTGATTGGGGGATTTGACATCAGCTGAGGGTTGAGGAGGAGTTTCTAGTGTCATAGGCCAAATTAAGTAGTGTCATTAGTACATGGTTTCCTACAATCATGTGTTGTGTCCTGTTGGTTATCAGTTTAACCCCTTGCCTGCTCATGACGGAACCACTCCGTCATGAGCCACGGGCACCGTGTGCTCATGACGGAGTGGTTCCGTCATGCTGCGGCTGTTGGCGGCCGCTCCGCCCACGCGGCACTGATTCCCCACCTGTGCGGGCGAACAATGCAAGTGGGCGGAGTCGTGACGGAACCACTCCGTCATGAGCACAGCGCGCCCGTGGCTCATGACGGAGTAGTTCCGTCACAAGCATGGTGGCGCCGCAAACACCCCAAACCCCCCCCAGCGCCGCGGCAAAATTCGTGCCGCGGCGAACGGGTTAAGGAGGTTCAAATGCATTCATTCCTGAGCACCAAGCAAGGTTTAGCCTGTTCTAGGTTTGCTTGAGTTACCATTTAGAGGGCACATTGCCTTCAATTGGGACCATAATGTTCCTATTGTATAAGGACAAAGGCTTGCTCCTAATTTGGGTTGAGAAAGTGGCATAAAAATGATGGGCTGGAATGCTGCTCGGAGTAATTACCAGCTGCTTAGAAAAATCTAAGTATTGCACTCACGATTTTTTTCTTTTCTTTGTGTGACTTGAATTGCAATGGGTATAATCAGATTTGGGTCCCAGAGCTCACTGTGCTAGTGGACTGACTCTTCACTTCATTGATGAGACTGTGCAAAGTTCAAAATAGTATGAGGCTCTTTGTTTTATTGTATTAAAACTGGGCAGTTTGTTCTGAATTGTTGGAGGAGGGCAAAGGCTGATTTGTGTACGGATGCTTGGTGTCCAGGGTGTCCAAGTGAGCCTTAAAACAATGAACTGGAAAGTGGTCTAGTGTAATCAACTGTGATTAGGATTAATTCAAACATTCCACACATCACTGTTTTGGGTTTCTCGCTGTCACTTATTGAGCAGACAAATTATCTTTGTTTCAAGTAGCAAAACAAGAACATCAACATCACAACACATTTACATGGTGCAATGCACTACAGATCATGTTAAAAATAAGTGAGTGGTTCAGAACTAAGAAAGGAAAACATTTTAATTCATACCACATTTATTACCTGAAACTCAAGACAACCTTGTACAGACAAGTGCGCAGGGTGCTTCCTGGGTTATTGCAAAGAATTTTCACTTGGGCCCAGATTTACTAGCATTTCACACATTGCAGGACAACAAGGGAAGCTGCTTTGCGGTGATATGTGAATGGGAGAGACCTGAACTGGGCCATATTTACAAAGATATGGCTCGCTCATCAGCTCTCAACCAGCACTGGTGCACTTGTGGCTGCCTAGTGCCAACTAAGGCACCCTTACAGTATGCTTCAAGGGTGTTTGCATTGTGGGCAGGATAGCTTTTGTGCAGGATGAAGTACTTTCCTGGACATAAACTATTCTTGGAAGTGTTTTCCTCTTTGCATGTGTACTGTAGAATGTATCCCACATGCAAAGAGAAAGTACAAGGAGAAATAAACGTAATTCTCCTTGTTACACCAGCTTTGAGTAAGCACTTGATTTTTGTGTGAACCCATGTTTACAGACTTTAGAAAATCTAGATTTGCATCAAAATACATGGATGGATGTACAGACATGCCAATGTTCGACTCATGTAACGCGACTGACACAAAGCAACACAAGGCATATATGCTGCCTGACATTTGTTTTTTCCAGGGCCACACAAAGGCACACATCAAGCTTTGTATTGGTTTGTAAGTCCCAAAATACATTTTGTGTCATAGTTCTGCCAAACATTGGTGTGCCCACTATGCAAAATGTTAGTGAGTATGAGCCTTGTTATTTGCCAATGTCTCAGTCCAAATTGCCAGCAGTGAAGCAAACATATGGGACTATATCATGGTGGGCTCTGCGGCCTCAGTGTAGATCAGAGCAACTGTTTATATGAATCAGCATTGCTTAAAGCAAATTCATCTAACCCAATATTTCTCAGAGTTTGAGCTTCGTTTTCAGACAGTACAGCTCCAAATCAGTAAACAATGTTTGCCGCTCTCTGTTTCAGAGCTGTACAGAGTAAGATAATGCACTAACTCAGAGAAAATACTTAATGCACTGCAGGCTCATAAAACAGGCACTCAGCTCTGTGCTGCGTCAGTGGATCCTATCATGATTTGCCCCAAGATGTATAAACAGGGCTCAGTGATAGACATGCTTGTAAATCTATCTGCAAAGAACACCTGTCAAAGTTACTTGGTTAATAGACTACAGGGCTGCATGGGAATCAGAATACGTTACTTCCAAAGATATCATTTTTTTGAGTCCCAAGTGCAAATAAAATCTCATCTTCCAATGCTGAGACTTTTGGACAAGTTTGGGGCTATTCACAAAGGTAAATTTTACCTGTAACTAGCTTATGCATGTACGTTTACTCTTCACTTTTGAGTAATTTAAATTAGTTTGGCAATTTACAAAACCTTAATATAAAGTTTGTCAAAAGTGAAGGCTTTTTTATCTCCACCCACTGAAAAAAGGGGTGGTGCCAAATTCCTGAGTGTACGTTACTACTGCCAACATGAAACAATAGTAAGTGCAGGACCATACAGAGACAACCACTGATACTAAAACACACAACCAAAGAAAACAATGGAGGAAGGGACATAAACTAAAACCCCATTAGAAATAATGTTAAATTCAACTAAATGTAATTATTTAAAATAGTTAATATAAATATAATATAGTATTACAAATATATAAAAAATAAAATTTAATATTTAATGGTAAAATATTTAAATGACCTTTTTTCTGAATTTAGAAATGAAATCACGTCATTTAAATTAAATATAATTAGATCACTTTGAATTACTTGTATCGATCATTTTTTAATATTTATTAATGCATAATATAAACTTTCAAAAAAATGAAGGCAGCAATTAGTTTCCAAATTACATGCAGAAATATTAATTGTAATTCATATAATTTAAAAATGTATTTCATTTTTTTTGCTCTATATTTAAAATAATATATACAAATATTTTACAATATTTAACATTAAAATATTTAAACTGCATGTTTCCAAGTCTAATAAACTTTTTTAGTCTTCCCTGCGCCTTACATATGAATTAATCTGCTCCTAATCCACTTTTCTATAGATAAGATGGTAATAACGAATATTTTAATCTTTCTGTTCACGTTTCAGTACTTTAACTAAATAAAATATTTTAAAAAGAACAGAACATGTTTAGGCTTAAATAAGACATAAAAATTAGGTGTGGGTGGAACTGGCAGTGTTACATGAAATCAGCACGAATGGCACCATGCATTTTGCAAGAATGCATGGCCATTCAAGTTGATTTTGCTGCCACTCAAGTAGAAAATCTACTCCAGCAACAGCCACTCTTTTTGAGTGGCAGCCCTCTGACCTAGACTGCTTATGACCGCTCGCAACCACCCACATTAGAAAATTGTGCTAAGTTACACCAAATCTCACTCGCATTTTCTGCAGCCTCATTGGAGAAAAAATCCTCTATATAATGATTGACGGAATTTGGCTGGGACTCTGCTTTAAAGAGTAACGCCATTCCGCCCCTAAATATAGCTATTCCCAATAAGTATTGCCCACCAGTGTCCAATCTTCTCTTCAATTTTATGGGTTAGCAACAGCTTAAAAAATATATTTTCTAGAATTCATGAGAGTATTAGTGGATCTCTGACATATTATCGACAGACACATTACCGAACTACACAAATATCGCATCAAATATATCGACATCAAAAATATCGACATTGTATACTTATTTAACAAACTACACTAATATCGACACTACAATATCGTAATACAATTATATCGATCACACAAAAATCGCACACATAAATATCGCAATACTAAATATCGACATGAGTAAATAAATATGACACATGTCACAAATATCGATAACCAAAATATAGACATCAATAATATCGTTTTTTTTAAATATATCGACAATTCTAATACTAATAAAACCAATACTTTAAACAACATAAAGACAATATTTTCCGAAAACATACATTTTCAAATGAGATTCTACTTAAACATAAACATAACATTTATAGCGATCTCAATATTTAACAACATAATAAAAAAACACTGAACTATGTATCACATTGGCATTTCAAACACATTTAAAAAAAATTACTACACATTATAAACAATCTTTTTATATATAATGATTTAAAACTCTCCTCCTTTAAAACTAAATATACTCTTACTTAGCATTTTCCATAAAAGGAAACCAATTAACTAAAAAAAATTCAAACCATCCAATAGAAAGGCCACATACAGAAAACAACCAATAACATTCAAGAAACAATTTAAAACCACTATATAAACCAATTAAAACAAGTCTTCTACTGTGCCTTAAACCAAAGCATTGAACGAAGAAGAACCTCTGCTAAACAGAAGAAACCTACATCCTACTACTATTCTAAAAAGGTAAGTAAATATTCTTTTCTAACTAAACTGCCAAATTAAACTAAAACACTAATTTATCTTTACTCAAATAAATAACTAACTTATATATTCCATCTCTTTATGTTTCCACTACAGATATTACTCCAAACAGCTAAAGAAAATATTGAAGATTGCCAGAAACGACTCACTAAAAAGTAAGTATACTATCAAAATACTTTATAAAATATTAATTAAATCCTACTCAAACCCCAAAACATCCTAAACCCCTAAACAAATCCATGTTCTCTTTTTTAAGTTTTAAAAAACCTGTATAAATTAACACCTATAGTCTATACCACTGGGCATGAGGGAAGGCTCTGTTTGCTTAGGGAGAGGTTGGGCTACTGCATCTTATTTATTAGGGAGGAGGGGCACATAGTAAGAGGTGTAGGGGACGGGGGTACATTGACATGTGGTGGGGGAGGGGGGGGTAGAGAACTGAGTGGGAAGGTTGTTCCTTCTCCTGAATAATTGGTCTTGATGATAAATGTGTGGTACTTCCGGGACAGGTGAAGGCGGGGGAATGTTTTTTGAGTTGTTGATTTGTAAAACAATAAAATACGTTTCAACCAAAAAAATATAGTCTATACCAAACAGCAATACCACCCCATCTTAAAAAACTAAACCAACCAAAACAATATATGTTCTTTAACTTTCAGAGACTACATCAACTAAACAGCATTTTGTCTACAAACAACATCTTCATTCAAATACAACCAAAAACACTTGGTAAGTATATATAAAAAAAATGTTTTTTTGCTATTTTCATTTAAATATATAAAGTACTATTGCATATATTTTCATATACATTTTTTCCAGATTTCTAACACATCACGATGACAGAAGAAGCCCAATTTATAACTTCGCAGAAAGGAAAATTCCTATTGTGTTACATGGGTTACACATACACCCAAGAAAAGCAGACGGAACGAAAAGTGAACTGGAAGTGTTCTAAATATTATTCTAACAAATGCTACGGACGAGCAACAACAAGAGAAACAACTGTACTATATACAAGAGAGCATAACCATCCACCCAATCTCTCTGAAATAGAAGTCAGATCAACCCTTGAAAATATAAAAGAATTAAGCACTGGTTCACAAACTGCTACAAGTGTAATCCTAAAAGAACTATTACCTAGAGTGCCCAAAGAAGCAAGAGGCCAATTACCATCAATTGCTTCTATAAAAAGAACTATTGCTAGGACCAAAAAAGCAACCACGACAACTATACCATCCCCTAAAACTTTTCAAGAGATCATCATTCCATCAGAATTAACTATCACCCACAATAATGAACCTTTTATTTTTTTTTATAACAAAAGCACAGAAAAAAGAATCATAATGTTTGCTACTGCAAACAATATAACTAAACTGCAACAATGTCAAACATGGATGATGGATGGCACCTTTACAATATGCCCAAAACCATTCTACCAGCTTTACACAATACACGGTCAATATCACAACACTTCCATACCTTTAATTTATGCACTATTACCTAACAAACAAAACACAACATATAATGAAATGCTAGGAAAACTAAAACAAGAATCAAATGATTTTTACCCTCAAAGAATTATCATAGACTTTGAGCAAGCCATGATAAATTGCATTCTAAATCTGTACCCCTATACAGCTATCCAAGGATGTTACTTCCATCTAAACCAATGTATATGGAGACATTTACAAAAATCTTCACCAAGGTGCCGATCACGATCCGGTAAAAAATTCCCCCGTGCGACTCGTATCGGGTCTTTTTACCGTACGAATCGTCCAAGTGCCGTACGAACTGGCAATCACGATTCGCATGGTAAAAAGTCCATACGACCCGCACCGGGAATCATTCCCCACACGTCCTCGGGTCGGAAAATGTGTCCGACACGTCCTCGGACGATTTACCTTACAAACGTAAAAATCCAAGTCCGACCGAGGAATCACGATCCATCCCGTGCGTCCGAGCCTACAACCGTATGGAAAAAACACCGTCCGCACCGAACACCAATAGCAACCATGGAGACATGTGCCCGCATACGCGCCCAACACTCCCCCCAGCCCCCGTACGTCCGACACGTACCCCCCGTATATGTATACCCCCACCCGTCTATGTACACCCCAGTACGTAACAGTCGTACCCCCACCCCAGTACGTGTCGTACCACCGTCTATGTACACCCCCCCACCCCTGTACGTGTCGTACCACCGTCTATGTACACCCCCCCACCCCTGTACGTGTCGTACCAGCGTCTATGAACACCCCAGTACGTTCCAGTCGTACCCCCACCCCAGTACGTGTCGTACCACCGTCAATGTACACCCCCCACCCCTGTACGTGTCGTACCACCGTCTATGTACACCCCCCCACCCCTGTACGTGTCGTACCACCGCCCATGTACACCCCAGTACGTTCCAGTCGTACCCCCACCCCAGTACGTGTCGTACCACCGTCTATGAACACCCCAGTACGTTCCAGTCGTACCCCCACCCCAGTACGTGTCGTACCACCGTCAATGTACACCCCCCACCCCTGTACGTGTCGTACCACCGTCTATGTACACCCCCCCACCCCTGTACGTGTCGTACCACCGCCCATGTACACCCCAGTACGTTCCAGTCGTACCCCCACCCCAGTACGTGTCGTACCACCGTCTATGAACACCCCAGTACGTTCCAGTCGTACCCCCACCCCAGTACGTGTCGTACCACCGTCAATGTACACCCCCCACCCCTGTACGTGTCGTACCACCGTCCATGTACACCCCCCCACCCCTGTACGTGTCGTACCACCGCCCATGTACACCCCAGTACGTTCCAGTCGTACCCCCACCCCAGTACGTGTCGTACCACCGTCTATGAACACCCCAGTACGTTCCAGTCGTACCCCCACCCCAGTACGTGTCGTACCACCGTCAATGTACACCCCCCACCCCTGTACGTGTCGTACCACCGTCTATGTACACCCCCCCACCCCTGTACGTGTCGTACCACCGCCCATGTACACCCCAGTACGTTCCAGTCGTACCCCCACCCCAGTACGTGTCGTACCACCGTCAATGTACACCCCCCACCCCTGTACGTGTCGTACCACCATCTATGTACACCCCCCCACCCCTGTACGTGTCGTACCACCGTCCATGTACACCCCCCCACCCCTGTACGTGTCGTACCACCGTCCATGTACACCCCCCCACCCCTGTACGTGTCGTACCACCGCCCATGTACACCCCAGTACGTTCCAGTCGTACCCCCACCCCTGTACGTGTCGTACCACCGTCTATGAACACCCCAGTACGTTCCAGTCGTACCCCCACCCCAGTACGTGTCGTACCACCGTCTATGTACACCCCCCCACCCCTGTACGTGTCGTACCACCGTCTATGAACACCCCAGTACGTTCCAGTCGTACCCCCACCCCAGTACGTTCCTGGCGCACCCCCAACACAACCTTCTAAGTACGGAGCGCACCCCATGCCCCAACATCACAACCGCATGTACGAGTCGTACAAAGCCACACACAAGGACCAAATCGTACAACCAAATGGCCCATGTACACACCGTACACACGCTCAAAACGCACGTACACAACAAGGACAAAACAAAGCAACTCAACAATACACCATTCGCAAGGCACACAGCCACTAAACATGGCCAACAACCACTAAAATAACACAATCACTGACCTGCAACTGTCAAAAACAAACAGAGGCCCAATACACCACCACTCCTTATAACACACCCACCCAAAATTCAAACACTGCCACACCCACCCATGGACCAATAAAAAGGGCCCACACACACAAACCATGAGCCTTTGCAACAGACCCACTGCTGCCAGACACCACAGAACCAGACTACAAGCGACACCACATCTTACACTTGCACACCTTCACACGACCACCCTCACAAACACCCTCTCATCACATTCACACACACACACAACCATCCACACCCCCCCCCAACATCCACACACCCCCCACACCCACACCATCCCCACCCACACCCCTCACCATGCCCACTACCAAGAATCCAAAGTTCAGTCACCGAGAGTTGGAGGTCCTTGTTGATCAAATCCTCAGAGTCGAGCCACAGATCTTTGGAACATTGGTCAGAAGCACCAGCCAGGCAGCCAAAACAGCCATGTGGCAGACCATCGTCGATGCTGTGAATGCTGTTGCGGACACCAGGAGGACCAAGCAGGATTGCCAGAACAGGTGGTACGATCTGCGGAGGAGGGTCAGAGCCAAGAGACAGGAGGAACACGACCAGGCCAACGCCACCGGAGGAGGGCCCTCCCGCAGACCCGTACAGTACCATCCCTGGGAGGAGAGGGTGATGGCCATACTGCCGGTGGAGGCAGTTGAAGGAGTAGAAGGACTCCGAGACCCGGGTGAGTACACAAACAACGCACCTCACATGGGGGGAACTGCAACCACAACCAAAATTAATAACAGGCACGCAAACACCACAAGCCATCGCATTACTCAACCACACTCCATGAGCAGGCACATGCCACTGCTGCCACCATGCCCCATGCACCCAGCTGGACAATGTCAAGTCACAGGCCACAGAAGACAACAACACATGACACGGTAACCCGGATGGCGGGAGTGTGGGCACCAAGAATCACATAGTGCGACTCCAAAGCAGACAACAATGCCCTCTGCCCATATGGCCTAGGTCACAGCCAGACAAACACTGTGTCCCAACACAGGAATGACTTGCCAGCAAATGGCGGATGCCTTGCATCAACACATGGGGGTGAAGGCACTGTTTTGCACATGCCAGCAGCTAATGAACAGCCAACAGTGTGAAAGAGTGGCAGCACACACCACCACAGCAGCAGCGCACAGACACACAGCAGACAAAATGGGTGCTTGGAGATCAGAAACAAACTCACATCAACAGGCCAAGGGCCACTCAAAGATCTGCTAACAGTGTGTGCCCAGGAAGCTGGGCCAAGGTGACAGAGGGTGACACACGGAGGGAGGGAGAGGGGGACACAGAGGGAGGGAGAGGGGGACTGAGAGGGAGGGAGACACAGGAAGATGGACAGAGGGAGGAGGCTGACACACAGAGGGAGGGAGAGGGGGACAGAGAGGGAGGGAGAGGGGGACAGAGAGGGAGGGAGACACAGGAAGATGGACAGAGGGAGGAGGCTGACACACAGAGGGAGGGAGAGGGGGACACAGAGGGAGGGAGACACAGGAAGATGGACAGAGGGAGGAGGCTGACACACAGAGGGAGGGAGAGGGGGACACAGAGGGAGGGAGAGGGGGACAGAGAGGGAGGGAGACACAGGAAGATGGACAGAGGGAGGAGGCTGACACACAGAGGGAGGGAGAGGGGGACACAGAGGGAGGGAGACACAGGAAGATGGACAGAGGGAGGAGGCTGACACACAGAGGGAGGGAGAGGGGGACACAGAGGGAGGGAGAGGGGGACAGAGAGGGAGGGAGAGGGGGACACAGAGGGAGGGAGAGGGGGACACAGAGGGAGGGAGAGGGGGACAGAGAGGGAGGGAGAGGGGGACAGAGAAGGAGGGAGACACAGGGAGAGCAAATCAGTCCTTTGGTGTGTGGGAATGTCTGCTCGTCAGCAGGTGGACTGCGTGCATGTAGACAAGGGTGCCCAGTGCCAGAACCCCCCCTCTTCATCATGGCAAAACGCAGGGCCATGTCACAACCTGTACACGAGCACAAGGACAGCCACCTGCATCATATGAGTGTGTGGATCCACTCCATGTGCACATGTACAGTGCTACAAGGAAGGCGCAAACGCATAGCTCGGCACACATGCACACTCCACTGCTGACTGCAGTCACACTTGACGCAGCAAGTAAGACTGTGCCACACATAGTTAAAGGGGCCAAATTGGTGCCCAAGGGACACACACATGCACAAGTGCACTGTGAGTGGAATGCAAGACAGATCCTAATTCCAAGAGGAAATGTGCCAACTTTGTAACGGATGAAACATGGATGTTGCATGGATCCAAAGTAACATTGTCTCTCTCACACACAGGTCAACGTCGTGCTGCACCCCCCAACACTGGGGGGGAACACTCACAGGACCCGGATCTGCAGGAGACCGATCCCACCGGCAGCGACCACTCTCAACACTCTGCGGACGACCCCGACCGACCTGGCCCCTCTGGTGTCCAACCACCTGCAGCACCTGCGTCAGGTACAACCGTGCCAACCACCACCCCCACTCCTGCCACATCCCAGGAGACACCCAGGATCCCTGCCCCAACACCACAATGCAGCCAGGCTCGCCAGGAGGGACACGGTGTCCCGGGCACCCAGGAGGAGGCAGGCGACAACGCCAATGCCACCCCTCAGGGGTCCCGGAGACCCCATGTGCCCACAAGTGCAGGCCAGACGCAAGTGGGCAGGGGTGGTGGGAGTGGAGAGCGGCGGAGGCGCGAGCCTGACCAGTTGGCTGGGGATCCGGTATTTTCACATGTCCGTAACATCCTGGACTCATACCGGCAGGACACCACGGGCATGGCCCAGGTTGTGTCCGTCCTCGAGGGGATCAAGGTCCAGCAGGCCCAGCAACATGCGGAGCTAATAGCCTGTCTACAGCTACACCAACGGAGGATGGAGGACAGACAGGCTGAGCAAGTGACGGCGTCCCAGGGGATTCACGCTGAACTCCGTCGGATGGCCGACACCATGGCCGACCCTCCCTGTGCCAGAAGGCGGAGAACATCACCACCCACAGGGAGGGATCATGAGGAGGAGGAGGAAACATCCGACGGAGCATCCCAGACGTCGTCACGGCCTGCTGCTGAGGTTCCCCGCAGGAAGCCGGGTCGTCCACGGAAAGGACCGTGAGGGTGGCTGCTACATCACCATCTCCCAGGACACCTGGCCTGGCACCTGGCCCACTGGAGCAACAGCATCACAGCATCAAGAGACATTCTCTGACACATGGCCCTGCTGGTCACTGGCTGACCAATGTTGACAAAGACTGTGGCATGGACTCTGAGGATTTCCAATGGCAAGGACACCAACTCCCCTACTGAACTTTGGATTCCCTAATCCCGGAAAGGCCCTCACTTGGCCCCCCCCCCCAATAATAAATCACACTATTATGAGTTGATGCCTGCTGGTAGCATTATTACCTAACATGTGTCTTGTACAGTCTAAACATGCCTGAGTCATCTGTTCACTTCAACCATCCACACCCTGGGGCCTGAGTCTGGCACAGGACACATGGGTCACAGTTTACTAGGCAAGACAGACATGGAGCACCATACACACCCGTGATGGTCAGAACCAGCTGAGGGGGTGGCCGAACAACCGTGCTGACAGACACATTGAGTACAGCAACAGTCATGCGCAGAGGTCAGGGATCCTGGCCCGTGTCCTGGGGGGCACCCAGGTACGTGTAGACAGGTGGCAGAACCATGTCCTGCAAGCTTGAGTCCGGTGGATGCAGAGAATGGGGTCATGGACAACGTTGGATGCATGGGGATGGCACATGTCACAATACCCACACAGTCATGGACATCATGCCCATTACACAGTCTCAGCACACACACACAGCTTGCATCTTGCCACTCGACACATTGACACATAGCCACAATCAGGGAATACCATGCCAGACATGCAGGATGCACCGTGCCAACACACCAGCATTGACTGAGAAGAGGCACCTTGGAGGCATAGGGACATCTTTAATAGTCATGTGTTTGGGATTGCAGAGGCAACTTGAAGTACACATGAACACATCATGTGGAGTAACATGTGGCTCCAACACTGGCACCCCACTCTGCAGCACTAATGCGTGATAGCCATGGAACTGGCACACAAGTGTCGGATAATAGCTAAATACCCACAGCTGCTCACGGAGAGCCTGCCATACACCATACATCCGCTGATGTGGAAGTCCCACGCCATGTCAAGACAATGTTAACCGTATGTGTCCGAGGGCAGTGTCACACACATTGATGCCTTCATCACAATCCACCATCCCATCACTGATGACTGACAACCAGGCAGCCCATCTATTCAGGTGTACCCAGCTGCATGTCGTGTCCCATGGGGATGCCACATGTCTGCAGAGGACCCAAACCCCGACCGGGGCAGTGTGCACACATCGTGAACAACTGCCACACCCAATACACCCCAGATGCATCCCTTACCCCATGGAGACTTCCAAACGTGTCCGTGCCTGTAACGCTGAGTCAGCCCACGATGCCATGTCCATGAGGAATAGCAGTGCCACAACAATGCAACCAGCAAACGGCATGCGCAGGTACCTGGGGAAGAGAGACACACAAGAAGTCAGCCACAAGAAGCACAGCCACTTGCATGTGCATGTACTCGACACATGTATGTATGACAACATGCTAGGTCACAATTATGTCTGGGGAAATACTACCATCACTGCCACCATCACTCCAGTGACACACCCACACACACCTCTGACCCACGTGCCATACATGCAGGTGGAGACACACATCACAACGCATGCCACACGTGGACCAATGCGTGCACACTCAGACCCTGGTACTCACCACTAAGCAAAGAAGTCGCATATGAGCCGAGTCCGGATGTCCTCTTGAGGCTCCACATCCTCCACATCACTAGCCCCATTGCCAAGCCCTTCGTCCTCCACGGGTGGATGGTCCTCGTCATCTTGATCCAGGATGAGGGGCACAGCTCTTTCAACTGCCATGTTGTGCAGCATGCAGCAGACCATGAAGATCTTGCAGACCTTCGCCGGGGCATATGGGAGTGCGCCGCCGGTCTTGTGGAGGCACCGGAATCGGCTCTTCAGCATGCCAAACGTCCTCTCTATCACTCGCCTTGTCCGGCCATGGGCGGTGTTGTAGCGGAGCTGGGCCGGCGTGATGGGGTTGCGGAGAGGTGTCAGCAGCCAAGGCATGTTGGGATAGCCAGCGTCCCCTAAATGGAAAGCACATGGACATCGTTAGAACTGGCGAAGCGGTAGTGCTGCTCGGCCAAACAGAATACAGGACCGACAGACTGTACCCACCAACAACACATGCACGTTCGTTGCGCAGCTGCATCATCATATCAGGCATCCCGCTACGCCTCATGATGTAGGCATCGTGTGCTGATCCTGGAAAACGAGCACAGACATGTGAAATCACCATGTTGGACAGACACACCACAAGGGCATTGATGGAGTGGTAGTGCTTCCGATTGCGGTACGCCACCTCCCGTGCGTGTGGTGGTACCAAACCTACATGTGTCCCATCTATGGACCCAATGACATGGGGCATCCCTCCCAGGGCATAGAAACCACGTTTGACCTCAGTCATCTGTTCAGGGGTTGGGAACTTGATGAAGTCATCCAGGTGAATCAACATGGCCTCCAAGAAATCATGCAGCACACCGCTGAACATGCTCTGGGACATGCCACCAACATGGGCTATGGTATATTGGAAGGTACCCGTGGCAAGGAAATGTAGGGCAGCCATTACCTTCAGCTGGGGTGTCAGTGCCGTAGGATACCTGTGCTGCGGTTGCAGGTGTGGTGCCAGTCTCGCCGTCAGCTCCAGAATCAACGGTTGGGTGAAGCGGTAGAGCCGGATGCTGTCATTCTCCTGCATGGTGGCCAAGTCTGGAATTCTTCGGGCAACAGGAGGCGCTCTGCAGTAATTTGGAAGTGACAAGGAAGAGTGAGTGCACTACGAGAACAACTCATGTCTACTGAGCACATGTAAATCTGCCAATACACACATGCCACATAGGGAGTCAGGCATGTGCTACATGCCCAGGACACGTATGGATGCAAGGTGACACTCCTTCCAAGACCCAGCTACACACGGTGATTGAGAACCTCCCCATGCCACGCCATGGGAATAGCTGTGTCCCAGTGCAAGTGAACAGCCCGACGCAAGACAGGAGTGACATACGCCCACACATCAGCAGAAGTAGGATGCCGATTGTAGAGACTGGTAGCGGAACACCGGAGCCACAGGTCACATGACATTACACTAGGCCTGCCCACACACCTTGCCATGAAGGTGCACATGTCATGACTCACCACACATTCCTTGTGAGGATGCTGACATGGCCTTGTCACGCTACTCCGTGTCCCATGCATACATGTGCACCTCACATCAGATACCACATGTGGCATGGTGTGCGGAACAGTGTGCAATGACAATCTACACACAGACACATGTTGGTTGCTGCAACGGCTGCAGCTTTTGAGGGTGCTACAACATCAACCTGATGTAAATCCCGGACACATAAATGACATAGTCACATTGTGCACTGTGGGTAGTGACAAGTCAGGTGTCATGACCCCTGTACCGGGCATCATGGGACACTTCCGTGTGTTGGTGTCCGTGCCATGCCAGTGACGCTCACCCCAAGTGCGCAGTACGACATGCACACATGTCAAAGGAGTCAAGGGCATGCCTGGCACACATTGCACCCTCACACAGTACACCTGTACACATCTCATCATACATCTGGTGCCTCCTCCACTCAGGAGGCATGTTCCACATCACAGCCTGTCACACCTGTGCCCCACACATGTAGTAATGCACAGACGATGCCTTGATGTCCATTCCTGGACAAGTATGTCCATCCATGGACAAGTATGTCCGCCCTATTCCTACCTGTGTGTCGACTATCACCACAGTGATGTGTACAAACCGGCGTACTGCTGCTAAGAGGGCCTGTGTATGTTCCCCAATCACTGTGGGAGTGCTGCCGTATGTGTACCCATCGTGATGGCGAGCGTACAGGCATTTGTACGGTCCGTACCACTACGTGTACGCATACGCGTGCAGAACCATAGTGATAGTGAGCGTACAGGCATTCGTACGGTCCGTACCACTACGTGTACGCATACGCGTGCAGACCCATAGTGATAGTGAGCGTACATGCGAGTGTACGGCCCTCTCACTATGGGTCTGCACGCGTATGCGTACTCGTTGTGGTACGGACCGTACACTCGCATCTACGCTCACTATCACTATGGGTCTGCACGCGTATGCGTACACGTAGTGGTACGGACCGTACAAATGCCTGTGCGCTCACTATCACTATGGGTCTGCACGCGTATGCGTACTCGTTGTGGTATGGACCGTACAAATGCCTGTACGCTCACTATCACTATGGTTCTGCACGCGTATGCGTACACGTAGTGGTACGGACCGTACACTCGCATCTACGCTCACTATCACTATGGTTCTGCACGCGTATGCGTACACGTAGTGGTACGGACCGTACACTCGCATGTACGCTCACTATCACTACGGGTACACAGACCCATAGTGATAGTGAGCGTACAGGCATTTGTACGGTCCGTACCACGACGAGTACGCATACGCGTGCAGACCCATAGTGATAGTGAGCGTACATGCGTGTGTACGGTCCGTACCACTACGTGTACGCATACGCGTGCAGACCCATAGTGATTTTGAACGTCGGCATGCATGTACGGGCCGTTGCCATGCATTTGGGGTGCCCTAGGGCCCGGAAACGCACCGTACCTGTGTGTGATTCTCCTAATTACATAGGGGACAAGTATTAAGGCCTACATGCATGCTGGTTGTCATGGCGACCAGGTTCAAATTTCGATTTTGTTCTGGAAGGTGCACAGCAGAAGTCAGTTGGAATTCTTCTACTTTGTTGCAATGTGTTTGTGGGGCTGACATCATGCAGGAGAATGAAACCGATAGAGAACCCACAGACTGCTAGGTTTGAAGGGATTGGTGGAAACATAGGATGCAAATGTGAGTGACCAATCACTCTGTACTCCTGTGCATGAGACTGGGCAGAAGGCCACATATAAGGCAGCCAGGTCCCATGAGGGATTACTTGCCTGCACATCTTTGCATTTGTCGACCAAGCTGCTGCTACTGATTCCCTGGAACCATGTCAAGGGCTATGGAGAGGACACAGCCATTCACCCTGGAGGAGAACATGGCTCTGCTGGATGTGATCCTCCCACAGTACCCCATGCTGTATGGGCGACCAGGGTATCAGGTGAGTGCATAGGCCACTGCCACAGACTGTCCCTATGTTGTGACTGTGTCTTCAGGCATTGTGACCCGGTGTGACACACATGCCATGTACTGTCGGGGGGGTACCAGGGGGGGGGGTGCCTGATGTCTCCCAGCAGTGCCCTGAGACAGGAGGGGTGTGTGCAGAGTCCTCCCAGCAGTGCCCTGAGACAGGAGGGGTGGGGACCTATCACTAACATCAGTGCCCTGAGACAGGAGGGGTGGGTGTGGAGTCCTCCCAGCAGTGCCCTGAGACAGGAGGGGTGGGTGTGGAGTCCTCTCAGCAGTGCCCTGAGACAGGAGGGGTGGGGACCTATCACTAACAGCAGTGCCCTGAGACAGGAGGGGTGGGTGTGATGCACAGTGTGAGCCTTGATCATTGATTGTGACATTGCCATCATTCCACCTGAGTACCCACTATGGCACGTACTGCCTTTTCCCTCACCAGAGGATGATGTCCCTATGACAGAGGTGCAATGCGTTGGCTGCATTACATGCCATGTAGTAACCAGCTATTATGTTCACATATGTCTCTCTGTGACATGTGGCTGGTGTATTGATGTGGTGTCACTTGTACTTCCTCACAGGTAGGCGCCTCTGCCAAGGAGCAGATCTGGCTGACCGCCGTCAGTGCCGTGAGGCGTGTGGATGGTCGGAGGCGGAGCCTGTCCCAGGTGAGGAAACGCTGGCAGGATATCCGGTGCTGGACGCGGAGGATTGCACGGCTCCTGCTGGGGGACTCACCTGAGAGCCACAAGAACCGCGGCCGCCGCCGTCTGACCCACCTCCACAGGCGTGTGCTGCCGGTGGTCTTTCCAGACCTGGAGAGGCGCTTACAGGCGATGCAGCAGGCGGAAGGGGGTAGGTACATGTGCGTTTGTTGTGTGTCACCGGCATTTGTAAGGGCACAGTGGCATTAATTCACTGGCAGGGTTTAAAGGTGCTGTGCCCATCCAGTTTGCCCAAGTGTAGCGCTGCGCCCCTGCCACCCTTCCCCTCCTTGCAATGTGTTCCCTGGTCTGTGTGTAGTCACTCCTTCACAAGGTAATGTAGGCTGGCGCTTTGTCCACGAGAACAATGACTGTAGCATCATGGGTGGTGGTGGTGGGTAACAGGTTGTGGGACCTTGCCTGTGAACTGTCAAGTTCACTGCATGTGGGTTCCATGTCAGTTGGCACTGATGCTGGCTCCAGACATGGGAGTTGGTCTCTCATGTGTCATGCCTTACAGCGCGCATGTCCTATGTAGTGGCCTGTGACATGATGTGCATGAGTGTGCGCTACGCATAGTGCAGGGATGGTGACGTGTGTAGCAGTCATTCCCATTCAGCCATTCAGTAGCATGTAGTTGCGTGCCCAATACTGTCCCCTGGGGCACCTTATCCTCAGTGTTGTTTGTGTCATCATCAACGTGGACACTCTCACTGTCTACAGCGTAGGTTGTGCTCTGTGCCATTGTCCCCTGTCACCATGTATATAGACGTGCTATTATGTACAGGTGTCCACTGTGCAGCCTGACCTGATTGTCCCTCTTCATACTCACAGTTGCCAGTGCCTGTGTGTCTTGTTATACTCATCTGAGGATGGGCACTGGTACCTCATTATTTGTACAGGCGCACCTTTGCTGTTTTGCGTCCAATCTAGCCTTTTGCCTGCCACTGTGTTTATCACCCAGACTATGAGATGTTGGTGCCACCTGTGTCTCAGCAATTAGCATCGTGTGGGGGTTGCTTGGGGCGGGCAATGCCTATGTGTCAAATCCTGATTCCTAATTGCTGGGTCTGGACAGTGTGTGATGTTACTGGACACACACGCAAGGTGCAGTGACCGAGTTATGTTGGGCATGTTTGCAGCATTACCTATGCAGCATGTGTCTCAAGTTCATGGATATTGTCCCTGGTCATAGGTATTTTCACAAACGCTGTGTGGTGCAGAGGCAGTGCAGGATTGTCCCCAGGGCCTGGGTGCTATGTCAGACTCCGTTTCCTGTCATCAGCTATTGTCTCATGCTCTCCATGGTATTTCAGTGGCATGGTGGCTCAACCAACTGTGTTTCATGCCCTACATCGGTACCTTGTTTTGCAGATGTTAGGGATCTGCCTCTTCAGGCTATGCAATGTTGACTATGTAGATTGGACTCATGTGACAGATGTGTACAGGTGTCTGATTAATTTCTGTCTCTCCACCCTGCCCACAGCATCGTCGGGGGACACAGAGGGAGACATGGACACGGACCAGGCGGAGGGACCGAGCACCAGTGGCAGCCGTGACATTGGGGCTGGCACATCGAGTGGGACAGAGGCGGAGGATAGTGTGGCCGAGGACCTGTCGACTGGCACATCAGACTACGAAGCTGACAGGTCCGAGGAGGATGTCTCAGGGTTGGCGGAGGCTGCACCAGCAGCTGACAGTGGAACAACACCTGCCACCGCCCCCTCAGTTCCCACCAACCGCCTCCCACTTGCTCGTGTCCCTTCCCAGCGTGCCCGGTCACCGCATGTCTCCTTCCTGCCAGGCACCGCACCCCCTGCCCCTGTCTCCACTGCTGCCGCCAATGCTGAGTCTATGGACATCCAGCGGCAAATGCAGGTTGGTCAGGCTGCGATCCTGAATGTCCTCCATTCCCACGGGAAAACCCTCAGCAACATCGAGGCATTCTTGGAGGGCATTCATTCTTTGCAGGCTGACCAACGCAACTTGCTGAGGTCCCTAGACTCCACACTGACTGCAGCAGTGGGTCTCCTGCAGCGCGACCTCCCCCCACCTACCCCTGCCCCATCCACACTTCCCACTTCCATGCCTGTCCCACGTACACCCAGACGTCGGCATGCACCCACCACAACAGACACAGGCACCACACCAGCAGGGAAGGTCCACCGCACTCCTCCTGACACGCACACACAGGGTGAGATAGGCACACCCACTGGGTCGGGGGGCAAACGTGTGACACGCAGCCAGAGTGGGAGTCCGCATTCCACACAATCCACTCCCTCCAAATCCCCTCCCCTCAGCTCTCCTGGCCACATCTCCCCCAAGGACTCCTTCATGGCCGCTCTGTCCCTGAGCCCCACAGTTACGCCACCACGCAAGCGGTCAAGGAAGTCCTCGGTCAGGGTGGTTGAGTCTCCCCCCCTGTCTCCACCCTCCCCCGGTGGCGCTGCAACCCATCCCTCTGAACCCCCCCCCTCCTTGGGGCCTGAGGTCACTTCGGGTGCAGGGGACTCCCTGGAGGACCTTGCTAAGGTGTGTAGTGCCATCCTGGCCTCCGCCTTTGGCCATGACACACCCCCTGTGGTTGAGTCCTCCATCCCTGCACCCACAACGCCGCCCCTTTGCCCTGATGTCCCTGCGGTGCCTGTTGCTTCCCCCCCCCCTGATGCCCTCACCAGTATGGAAGACGATGGCATTTGACTGTGCAGGCAAGGTAGGGGACACACATCCCACTGTGTCCCCCATGCAGCTGGGAATAATTGACTGCCCTATGGCCTTTGTTGACTTTGAACTGCCGTTGATCCACGGACATTGTGCTCATGCTGATTAAAGCTTATTTTATTTTTTCATTATCACACTCCTGCTATGGTGGTATTGGTGTTGGTGGGGCTGCTACATTGTTTTGGGTGGTGTTTAAGGCTTTGGGTGTGTGGGATTTGTAGTAGTGTTCTGCTCTTTGGGGCCACCCTAGGATCTGTGTGCCATCACAAGGTGTTGGCTAACTTCCTTAGGTCATGTCAGCAGTTACTGCATGGTTCAATTGTCCCAGGGTGTATTCCTTCCTCTGTGTACCCAGGTTCTTCCCTGCAGGGTGTTCCCAATGTTTAGCGCAGAGCTGTGTGTACATGAGCTGTGTGTGTGACGGAGCCCTTCTACTTTGGCCATGCATGCATGGCCATGTCTCCACCTGCAACAATCGTGGCATCCTTGGTGATCACTGTACTTGTGTGTGGAGTCAGTTGACATGAGTTCATGGGGACATGTTCCCTTGTAGGCAGTATGGATGTGGGTAATTGTGGCATCACACACATGTGTTACACCCCTCCTGGGTGTGGACACTGCTGGGAGGACTCTGCACCCACCCCTCCTGGGTCTGGACACTGCTGGGAGGACTCTGCACACACCCCTCCTGTCTCAGGGCACTGCTGGGAGGTCTCTGCACCCACCCCTCCTGTCTCTGGGCACTGCTGGGTGGACTCACCACCCACCCCTCCTGGGTCTGGACACTGCTGGGAGGACTCTGCACACACCCCTCCTGTCTCTGGGCACTGCTGGGAGGTGTCTGCACCCACCCCTCCTGGGTCTGGACACTGCTGGGAGGACTCTGCACCCACCCCTCCTGTCTCTGGGCACTGCTGGGAGGACTCACCACCCACCCCTCCTGGGTCTGGACACTGCTGGGAGGACTCTGCACACACCCCTCCTGTCTCAGGGCACTGCTGGGTGGACTCTGCACACACACCTCCGATTTCTGGATATGTGCGCTTGGCACATACACGGTGGGGTTACGCACACTGCATTAGAGGTGAGGGTACGTGTCTACTGACACTGGTGTGGTGGGGGTACGCTCCGTACGTCCGCGGGTGTGGGTACGGGTCGTACTTACACTGTTGGGCAGGGGGGTACGCTCCTTGCATTCGTGGGTGGGGGTTCGAGTCGTACTTACACTGTTGGCATGGGGGGTACGCTCCGTACGTCCGCGGGTGGGGGTACGGGTCGTACTTACACTGTTGGGCTGGGGGTACGCTCCGTGCGTCCGCGGGTGGGGGTACGGGTCGTACTTACACTGTTGGGCAGGGGGGTACGCTCCTTGCATTCGTGGGTGGGGGTTCGAGTCGTACTTACACTGTTGGCATGGGGGGTACGCTCCGTACGTCCGCGGGTGGGGGTACGGGTCGTACTTACACTGTTGGGCTGGGGGTACGCTCCGTGCGTCCGCGGGTGTGGGTACGGGTCGTACTTACACTGTTGGGCTGGGGGTACGCTCCGTACGTCCGCGGGTGTGGGTACGGGTCGTACTTACACTGTTGGGCAGGGGGGTACGCTCCTTGCATTCGTGGGTGGGGGTTCGAGTCGTACTTACACTGTTGGCATGGGGGGTACGCTCCATGCATACGCGGGTGGGGGTACGGGTCGTACTTACACTGTTGGGCAGGGGGGTACGCTCCTTGCATTCGCGGGTGGGGGTACGGGTCGTACTTACACTGTTGGGCTGGGGGTACGCTCCGTACGTCCGCGGGTGGGGGTACGGGTCGTACTTCCACTGTTGGGCTGGGGGTACGCTCCGTGCGTCCGCGGGTGGGGGTACGGGTCGTACTTACACTGTTGGGCTGGGGGTACGCTCCGTACGTCCGCGGGTGGGGGTACGGGTCGTACTTACACTGTTGGGCTGGGGGTACGCTCCGTACGTCCGCGGGTGTGGGTACGGGTCGTACTTACACTGTTGGGCAGGGGGGTACGCTCCTTGCATTCGCGGGTGGGGGTACGGGTCGTACTTACACTGTTGGGCTGGGGGTACGCTCCGTACGTCCGCGGGTGGGGGTACGGGTCGTACTTACACTGTTGGGCTGGGGGTACGCTCCGTACGTCCGCGGGTGGGGGTACGGGTCGTACTTGCACTGTTGGGCTGGGGGGTACGCTCCTTGCATACGGGGTGGGGGTAGGGTCCGTACATATCCGTCCCCACGCTATGTGATGTTTGTGCGGCCCGTACCCAGGCCTTTGCCACGTGGGTGCGATCCGTCCCGCCATTGTTGGGGTGACGTGTGTGGGCGTGGTCCGACTCGTACCCACGCTCTTCAGGCGTGGGTACGGGACGTACCTGTCTGGTTGTGTTGCCGGTTCGCGTGGTGACGGACTTCCGTTGTGGCGGTCGCTGGATTATCAGGACACGCCCCCACCCCCTCGTGGTGACCAGGGCATGGGAGTCAGGTATGTCCAGGCCATGTGTAGTGTGTCACTCATGTGGTTGTTTTGTGGCCTGCCCTGGTAGTGCCACCCCCACCCCACCCCACTTTCCCCCCTCCCTTAGTTATTCTGACCTTCTGCGGCGTCTGCGTCGTAACCTGTAGAGGAGGTGTACTGCTATGAGGGCAGGGATGACTCGTAGGTTCGGGTCCATGTCTGTCCGTCGCGTACTGGTACTCCTTGCTCGCGTCGTCCTGTCGCGTACGGGTCCTCCTTGATCGCGTCGTCCTGTCGCGTACGGGTCCTCCTTGGTGGCGTCGTCCTGTGTGTCCGTCACGTACTGGTCCTCCTTGTTCGCGTCGCCGTCTGTCCGTCGCGTACTGGTGGTCCTTGTTCGCGTCGTCCTGATTTTCCGGCAGTTTTTGGGTGCCGCAAAATATTCACCGTGCGGGGTGACGTCGGTGCGAATCGTGATTCCTGGGTCGTGAATGGCTGGCTGCGTGCGTCCCGACGTCAGGTCGGCGCTTTCCCGGATCGCATTGGTAGGTGTTTTTTGTTCGGTCGGTCTTTTTTACGATTCGTACGGTAATGGTGTACCCGTGCGAATCGTAATTCCATGTTTGTATATTTTGACGACCGGGTACGCGTCGGACGGAGAATATGCTCCGTCCGACGGTTCGTACCCGGTTTTTACCGGATTGTGATCGGCACCCAAGTGTAGAATATGCCACTAACATAAGTTTTGCACATCAAATAAAACTTCTAACAGCCCTAGCTTATGTACCAACCACAGATGTTGCAGAACATTACAATCTTTTATTAGAAAGTCCATTCTACAAACAAAATGAAGTAAAGTTATCTCCCCATTTAGATTATTTTGAGGATACCTGGGTGGGGAGACTACACAGATCAGGCCATAGACGTCAGCCCAAGTTCCAAATACCTTGGTGGAATGTATATGTAAGTACACTCAACCAACAAGCCAAAACTAACAACGCCGTCGAGGGCTGGCATAATGCATTCCTAACTTCTACTGGGAGAACAACTCCAACACTACAAAAACTACTAATTGCCATACAAAAGGAACAAAGTTTCCAAGAATTAAGAATGCAACAATCTATCCTACAATTAAAACCAAAACAATCTAGACAAACTACTCAAATGTATAATTACCTACAACAACAGGTACAGCTATACCCATCCACAAGAGGACTTGAGTACTTAAATATAATAGCTCAAACTCTCTTCTAAACCCTTTCCTAAATATTAACCCACAATTCTACTAAAACAACTATCACAACATAAATAAACCACTTTATTATATCACATATTTAATTATGTGGTCTAAAATATATAAATCAATTACATCGACATATATTTAGACAACATAATTAAACAAACCAAGTACACAACAACAATATTAAATATATAAGGTTTTGCCACCAACAATTAAAATATTTAAATGAACTTACCTGTGTAGTTGCTCCAATGGGATAGTAACATTCCTTCCAAATAAATCCAGGTAGTTCAAAATCCATAGGTATAAAAAAAAAATCCAAATAAAATGTAAAAATACAACTGTTTATCGAAAACAACGGGAACGCAAAAAAACGACTATCCATTAACCATAAAAATCCCGAAAAATATTAAAAAGGTAAATAACCGCTCCTGGAAACCCGAACAATAAAGGAAGTGTAAAATAAAGATTAGTAAACACAACTAATACACACTTCCTTTAAAAAAAATAAGGTGTTTGAAACCGACGAAAATATCTTCTCCGTAAAACCTACAAAAGAGAAACAAACATTCCCACCCACACACAAACACACATAAGGCACCTAAAAACATCACTACAAACGTTATTCAAACACTATAAAACTTTAACACACCGAAATAACAAAACACTAACAAAGCCACAAACACGGAACACAACGTAAATTATAAAACCGTATACAAACTATTACTAACACCCTAACTTCTAAAACATCAATCCATACACACTTATTACAACATTACTACTTCCACAAAACACTTAAAACTATTTAATAATAAAGAAAATAACTCTTACCTTCTCAAACGCGAAACAGCTCCCGACCGCGACCTGGATTCGACCAAAATAACCCAAAACAACAGCGAGCGGTTACAAAATAAAAGACCCAAACAAACATAACAACTAAAACAATACCAATAAATGCCCTAACTATTTATTTAACATTACACATTACTTTAAAAATTTGTAAAACATTAGAATAAAATACTCAAAAAGAATACCTATTTTTTTTATTTATGTGAAAATTATTTAACGTATAATATTAAATATAAATAAATAAAATATTTTTATTAATATAATAATAAAACTGTATATATTACCAAAATAAATTGATGAACATGATATAATTAATATATTGTATCTACAACATACCAAAAAAAATAAAAAAATACATATTCTAAAATGTAAACAATTTCAATATTAATTATTAATATAAATATTAATAATTAAAATATATTAATCATATATTTCAAAACATACAATTTCTTATAAATTCAAATAAATTATAAAAATTTTGAGAGTACACAATATAAATTTTAAAATATTAAACAGCTATAAAAATCATATTTTTTTATTTTTAATTATTTTGTGTGTTCATATATTCATGTCCAAAATATACATTAAACAAATATATCTCCATTATAAAAAAATTATGACTATAATACAAATGTTAAATATTAATTATTTTATTACATGTTTATTTCAATGATTTAATTATTAGAATATGCGTAATAATAAACAATATTGCCTCTCTAATGAATATACATTCCAACAACTATAAAACAAATCTTATTTTCCTTTCTACTATTTTATAAAAAAAATTGGAATTTGCATTCTGATATAACTTCCATCTTTTATCCAACCAAAACTAAAATCTACAGATTTTTTGTAAATTAAAACAAATGAATTTAACTGTTCCTATTCAACTCTATATTTAATTCTAATATTTGCTATTTACCAAACTTAATTAACATACTACTCCCACTACAGACTGAACTTAATTAATTTACTATTCTCACTCCAACCTATATTAAATTATAGTAGGTGCTGGACACTGAACTAAATTAATTTACTATTCCCACTCCAGTCTATATTTAATTAAGATAAGTGCTGGACACTGAACTTAATTAATTAACTATTCTCACTCCAACCTATATTACATTAGAGTAGGGGCTGGACACTGAACTTAATTAATTAACTAACTATTCCCACTCCAGTCTATATTTAATTAAGATAAGTGCTGGACACTGAAATTAATTAATTTACTATTCTCACTCCAACCTATATTAAATTAGGGTAGGTGCTGGACACTGAACTAAAATAATTTACTATTCCCACTCCAGTCTATATTAAATTAAGATAAGTGCTGGACACTGAACTTAATAAATTTACTATTCTCACTCCAACCTATATTTAATTAGAGTATGTGCTGGACACTGAACTGAATTAATTTACTATTCCCACTCCAGTCTATATTTAATTAAGATAAGTGCTGGACACTGAACTAAATTAATTTACTATTCCCACTCCAGTCTAAATTTAATTAAGATAAGTGCTGGACACTGAACTTAATTAATTTACTATTCTCACTCCAACCTATATTACATTAGAGTAGGTGCTGGACACTGAACTTAATTAATTAACTATTCCCACTCCAGTCTATATTTAATTAAGATAACTGCTGGACACTGAACTTAATTAATTTACTATTCTCACTCCAACCTATATTAAATTAGGGTAGGTGCTGGACACTGAACTAAAATAATTTACTATTCCCACTCCAGTCTATATTAAATTAAGATAAGTGCTGGACACTGAACTTAATAAATTTACTATTCTCACTCCAACCTATATTTAATTAGAGTATGTGCTGGACACTGAACTGAATTAATTTACTATTCCCACTCCAGTCTATATTTAATTAAGATAAGTGCTGGACACTGAACTAAATTAATTTACTATTCCCACTCCAGTCTATATTTAATTAAAATAAGTGCTGGACACTGAACTTAATTAATTTACTATTCTCACTCCAACCTATATTACATTAGAGTAGGTGCTGGACACTGAACTTAATTAATTAACTATTCCCACTCCAGTCTATATTTAATTAAGATAACTGCTGGACACTGAACTTAATTAATTTACTATTCTCACTCCAACCTATATTAAATTAGGGTAGGTGCTGGACACTGAACTAAAATAATTTACTATTCCCACTCCAGTCTATATTAAATTAAGATAAGTGCTGGACACTGAACTTAATAAATTTACTATTCTCACTCCAACCTATATTTAATTAGAGTATGTGCTGGACACTGAACTGAATTAATGTACTATTCCCAATCCAGTCTATATTTAATTAAGATAAGTGCTGGACACTGAACTTAATTAATTTACTATTCTCAATCCAACCTATATTACATTAGAGTAGGTGCTGGACACTGAACTTAATTAATTAACTATTCCCACTCCAGTCTATATTTAATTAAGATAAGTGCTGGACACTGAACTTAATTAATTTACTATTCTCACTCCAACCTATATTACATTAGAGTAGGTGCTGGACACTGAACTTAATTAATTAACTATTCCCACTCCAGTCTATATTTAATTAAGATAAGTGCTGGACACTGAACTTAATTAATTTACTATTCTCACTCCAACCTATATTAAATTAGGGTAGGTGCTGGACACTGAAATAAAATAATTAACTATTCCCACTCCAGTCTTTATTAAATTTAGATAAGTGCTGGACACTGAACTTAATAAATTTACTATTCTCACTCCAACCTATATTTAATTAGAGTATGTGCTGGACACTGAACTGAATAATTTACTATTCCCACTCCAGTCTATATTTAATTAAGATAAGTGCTGGACACTGAACTTAATTAATTTACTATTCTCACTCCAACCTATATTACATTAGAGTAGGTGCTGGACACTGAACTTAATTAATTAACTATTCCCACTCCAGTCTATATTTAATTAAGATAAGTGCTGGACACTGAACTTAATTAATTTACTATTCTCACTCCAACCTATATTACATTAGAGTAGGTGCTGGACACTGAACTTAATTAATTAACTATTCCCACTCCAGTCTATATTTAATTAAGATAAGTGCTGGACACTGAACTTAATTAATTTACTATTCTCACTCCAACCTATATTTTATTAGAGTATGTGCTGGACACAGAACTTAATTAATTTACTATTCCCACTCCAATCTATATTTAATTAAGATAAGTGCTGGACACTGAACTTAATTAATTTACTATTCTCACTCCAATCTATATTTAATTAGGGTAGATGCTGGACACTGAACTTAATTAATTTACTATTCCCACTCTAGTCTATATTTAATTAAGATAAGTGCTGGACACTGAACATAATTAATTTACTATTCTCACTCCAACCTATATTAAATTAGAGTAGGTGCTGGACACTGAACTTAATTAATTTACTATTCCCACTCCACTCTATATTTAATTAAGATAACTGCTGGACACTGAACTTAATTAATTTACTATTCTCACTCCAACCTATATTAAATTAGGGTAGGTGCTGGACACTGAACTAAATTAATTTACTATTCCCACTCCAGTCTATATTAAATTAAAATAAGTGCTGGACACTGAACCTAATTAATGTCCTATTCTCACTCCAACCTATATTTAATTATACTATGTGCTGGACACTGAACTTAATTAATTTACTATTCCCACTCCAGTCTATATTTAATTAAGATAAGTGCTGGACACTGAACTTAATTAAGTTACTATTCTCACTCCAAACTATATTAAATTACAGTAGGTGCTGGACAATGAACTGAATAAATTTACTATTCCCACTCCAGTCTATATTTAATTAAGATAAGTGCTGGACACTGAACCTAATTAATTTACTATTCTGACTCAAATCTATATTTAATTATGGGATTTGTAAAATTCTAAATTATATTTAAATTTTCTAAATAATTATTTTTTTAAATTAAAAAATATATAAACATTTTTATTTAACTTCCCACCCTTATCCCCTATAACCCAACATTCCGCTCCTAAAATTATTTGTAAAATTCTAAATTTAATTTACAATTTCTAAATAATTTTTATAAAAAATTAACAAATATATAAACATTTTTAAAACACTTCCCACCCTTATCCCCTATAAACCAACATCCCGCTCCTAAAATTATTTGTAAAAATCGAAATTTAATTTACAATTTCTAAATAAATTTTTACAAAATTTAAACAATATATAAACATTTTTAAAACACTTCCCACCCTTATCCCCTATAAACCAACATCCCGCTCCTAAAATTATTTGTAAAAATCGAAATTTAATTTACAATTTCTAAATAAATTTTTACAAAATTTAAACAATATATAAACATTTTTAAAACACTTCCCACCCTTATCCCCTATAAACCAACATCCCACTCCTAAAAAAATTTGTAAAATTCTAAATTTAATTTACAATTTCTAAATAATTTTTTTTTTAAATTAACAAATATGTAAACATTTTTAAAACACTTCCCACCCTTATCCCCTATAAACCAACATCCCACTCCTAAAATTAAATATACATTTCACATTTTAAATAAAATTTACTAATTAAATTTTACAATATATTAAAAAAATAAATTAACTTTTTTAAAACACTCCCCACCCTTATCCCCTATAACCCAACATCCCGCCCCTAAAACAATATAAATATTTCTCATATTATATATATTTTAACTATTTATACAAACAACTTCAAAATATTTACTAAACACACAATGACGATATTTTCACATGTCGATATTATTACTAACGATATTACTTACATCGACATATAAGTAAAAAAAAAAACAATATTTTTCACATCGATATTATCTATTTCGATATTTTGTACATTCGATATTTTTGTCTCGATATTTATGTCCCTCGATATTAAAAAGTCGATATATAGACTGCTCACCAGTATTAGTTAGGGGGCATAACAAAATAAAGTGCAAGAGGAACAAAAAAACAGCACTTAGGAGGTAGTGCAGCAGTAAGAGATTAAAGAGCATCACTAGTTGTTCCCAACCTCAAATGTTCGTTGCTCACTCCTTGAAGTTCTTTTCTCAATGCTTGGATCCCAGCAATCAAGATTGCTGTTAAAGAATGTTGCCCATCTTCCTGCAAATTGTGTTTCAATATCTCCTCATTGTTTAGTATCGTCAGGGAGAATGGAGGGGAATTTAAACACATGAATGCATGCACAAGATATTGTTGATTCTTCCTCTCTGCTTTCCCTTGTTTCCTCCTATATTTCTGTTATTTCATTTTCTCTGTCCTTTTCCCTTATCTTTTCCTCTCCATCATTTTTGTTTTTGAGGGGGAGGTAGAGCAGCAATAAGATTAAAGAGCAGCAGCACATACCATAGATCCCTCAGCTGTGTGTTTTTGGTGCAGTGCCTTTGTTGAGCTTTTGCATGTGTTTCCTAAAAGAAATATTCTTTTTGCAGGTAGAACTTTTGTGACTTAGTCTGTTGCAGAATTGTTGCTTCGTCTTAAGGTCAATAAGTGCCTCCCTCAGTGACGGCTGCCGAGGCATTGTGTGAGCTACCTTCTTGTTGAAAATGGTGGAAAGGGAGCTAGGGAGTCTGGCAGTGATAACAACCCTACCAGGCCTAGGAGTCTGTCAGAAGGAGTACATAGAGACTGAGAGGCCTATCTCCTGCAGCGACAGGGCCACAAGAAATGAGGCCCATGCACTTCCTTCACTAGTGAGAGTAGTGAACATAAGGGGGATGCAGCCACACTGAGTCAGGGACAGAAAGTGGTCCGAAAACACGCCATGCAGCACTGCAGACGAGTATTATCATAAGTAGAGCTGGTACAGATTTGGCAGGCCTCACCTGCTCTAGTGGACAAGGTAGGATGATACTGAAGGAGACATCCACAATGGGAGCAAAGATCGTCAGTCGTGAAGACTGAAGGCCAGTCTCACAAGCACAACACAAAAGCATTGCACATGTACAGAAGCTATGTCTGGAAGAGGAAGCAATAGAGAGAAATGTACGTTTTTTTTCCAGTTGGAAGATCACAAGATGAAAGACCTAACTCAACTTGGTGGTGAACAGTCGAATAATGGGGATGTAAGTGGGGGACAGAAGTAGATGATGGCGATTCTTGTAATGCTACAGCAGAAGTTAGAAAAGGTTGCAAATTCCTCATTGGCTGTTTGAAACTCATCTTGAATATATGGGGAAGACGGCAGCTGGGTTAGAAGCTACACAGCAGCAATGGACATCAAAGTGCAAGTGCTGCAATAGAGGATGGACAAATTGAATAAGAAGCTTTGGATGGTGGGGATCAAAATGCAAATGCTGGGATAAGAACAGACCCATAAAAATTAAAGTTTTGGTGTACCCTGCCAACTCACCTGAAGCTCAGATAACTTCAGCTATAAGTCTCTTATTTGAATGACAATTCAAACATGACTTAGTGACAAATTTGTATTGGTTGCTGTTCAAATAACAAAGCATAAGAAACACAACAAGATAGTGAACGGAGTGGAAAAACCTTTCAACCACTCACCTTCAGTCAAGAGATATTCCAAATTAATTCCTCCAGCCCAGCAAGTCTAGTTTTTAATCATTTCCTGTTTGATTTCCTGGAATCTATTGGTATGCAAACCCCCTATATTGCATGTTTTATAGCACACTCACTACATCAACCTCACCATTACACTAGTAGGTAAGTCTCGGTGAGAGTTCAGCATAGTAAGAAAATATATACTGAAGATACTATATAGCCTGTCAGTAAACTGGAACAATCAACAAATACCCATGTTCACCAACTAACAAGAATGATCAGCCTTCTCCCCCAAAGAGCAACTAAAGGCAGTGACACATGTACTATATATCTCTAGAATGGATTATCGCAACAGCTTTTTGATGGGTCTCAGCAAATATACTGATGCCTAACAAAGTCATGCTCCAATGAGCTTCTTGTCTGATTTCAGAAATCAACCAATCGCTCCTTTTCTGAGGAATCTACATTGATTTTCAGGTTCAGATAACATTTAAGTTCAGTTATCTCTCCTTCAAAGCACTGTGGTAAATAAAATTCCTTTACCGGGACTTAATTTGATACAGAAACATAATAAAATAGCTCAGTAAAATGAGAGGCAGAATCCGTGGTATTAGAGGTTCGGAATGGGCTTTATTCCAATGATCGATTATAATCGGTTGCTCCAAGTTCCATCACCACGGAGGTTCAGGAAGTGAAGTACATACTTTATTGACAAGAAATGACTTTTATAGTACATACATTACAATGAAGCGAATGTAGTAGGCGTAACAATTGATAAGGAAAATGACGATTCATATGCGTAACCGAAAATGGGTGGAACAAGGAGTAAAAAGAAACATAATTGGTTATGATGTCATATATAGGTGGATCTATAAGATAATACTTGGCATAGATGCGCGCGCAGCAGCATGACGTGTGATTGACGTGCAACTAGGGGGTGAAGGGGACTTGACATTTAGCTCTACATGTGGAGACGAAAAGTCTGGGGGGTCAAGTCAACCTAATCCCAAATCATATCTAACATCCTATGTTTAAAGAACTATGTTATCCACAAAAGAAGGACTCTCGGACAGAATCTATTCTATACTGACTGTGCGTGCGTGTACAAGCGTCTAAGTGTCTACACTAAATGTGAGGGGGTAGGAATATTTCCATGGTAACAGGACTATGAATTACTTGCATAAAGACAGAGAAGCCGGGCCCTTTGCTCGGTAGCTGGAAGAATGTTTACTTAAACTACTAGGCAGGAATGCATTGGCTGAGGGGGAAGCAGATAACTCGAAGGTGAAATACAGTTCTTGGCAGAGAATAGGCTGATGTCAGGCTTTGTGAGCCGCGCAGAGAACGAGACAAAGTTCATGGTCACAGATGCAGGCTCAGACTGGAGCTTTCAGAGGCAGAAGGCAAAAAGAGTTTTGATGACAGAATCAGGGCCTACTTGCCTGGACTGTAAAATGGCATAAGTGAACCATATAAAGCCGGTGGCCTTTCGTACTTAGGAATGGAATATCCGGCCTATTCATGGCGGATCTGACAGAGGACATGTTAACGGTGGACGCACATGTGTTTGCGTCTTCATAACTGGAACTGGAGGGGACATACATGTACTTGTAACATGCACATAGAACCGTTGGGGTCCAAGATAGGGGACATAACTGACCAGAAAAATCCATATTTCCACATTCCCTCCTTGTCCCCTACTTGCCCGTCAAGAGATATCAATCTTCATTAATCCTTTAATCTGTTCATATAACATCATTTGTTCTTCTTTCTTCTTCCGGGATCTTGAATGAAAATCTTGATGTGGAATGCACGATGTGGCACACAGACCACAAATCGCTGGTCCACATTGTAGACATAGACAGCAACTGAATAGTATGAGAAGGCCAATACCTAGGAAGGATAGAACTCTCCATCCCCAGGCTGATATCACACTCCAAAACCAACCGGACCAAGTCCAAGTGCCTGGATTCTGGTGTATCTGGCTTACAATCTTATGAAGGCGGGTTATGGCCTTATATACAGATGGCGAATTTTCTGGTATGAAAATGCAACAGCTGGATCCGATGACCCTACAAGCTCCGCCCCTATCAGCCAGGATGACGTCAAGGACAAGACGATTTTGAAGCACAACAATCCGCATAGCAGACTGCTCTTCTGTTAAATTGCCTAAGGCGGAAATAGTTTCGTTCACTACTGCTTCAAGGGTTCTAGTTAATCTACGTATCAGCTTACTATTGGTAACAGTACCTATATAGGGAAAGATGCCTTTATTGAAATCTGTGTATTTTTCCCATGCTGTTTCAGTGTAATCGACAATTGGGAGATCTCTCCGCTCTCTGTTGTGTACTAAATGAATATTTCTATAATAATCAGGAGGAGCTAGGAAAACAGGTGGCAAAAGAAATGCAATGTAGCAGGTACCATCCCAATCTAGGGGTAGACGCATATATGCAGTCTGACCACATATAAAGTAGGAGTGGTGATAAGCTCTAAATGAAGATTTGCCTTGATCACTGAATTCTACTGTAGTAGTGCATTTACTATGGCCCATATGTATGGAACCAACTTTTCTTACACACAATTCACCTTTCGCTGGGAATACTGACATGGTTGGTAAAACTAGTTCAACTTCGGATTCGACATTTAGAATCATGAGATTAGGTGTAAAGTTACCTAATCCATATACTTCATTTTCTAGATCAGTTCCTGTTCCTTTGGGGCGACCCTCCTTGTCAGGGTAACAGACTTTGAATAAAACTAGGTTCAGATTTCCCCATACCCAATGGTCTTGATAAACTGCTGTGTCTGAGTCTATGGAATTCATTAAACTAAACCATGCTCCACAGGAGCCATTATGTGTAAACGGATGTGGAAAGAAAGGCAGGACTCCTTCATAATTCTGATAGGGAGGGAGCCGGCCACACACCCAACAATTAGTTGCATTACTAGTCTGATGGGAATGATGTAACATACTAATGAAAGTGTTATTGCGCAGCGCAAGTCTATAAGACAATTCATGCGGGGGTAAGTCACTAAAAGAATGTTCAGCAGTAACATTGTAAACGTTTCTGGCAATAGGGTAATATATGTGCAACAATATACTTGCAGTAATTATTAAAAGACTTAAGAAAAACAATATTAATAATGTCACTATGCAATGGCTACGCAGTGATTTACAATACGCCTGTCGTTTCATCATTTTTCGCGACTGTCCATGATTCAGGTCTAGGGGATACATGTCGGAGACAGATTCAACCGCTTCACCTAGGAGAGGACTTAAACAATCAAATCGTCCGACGGTTTGGGTCTAAGTTTCAGCTTATAAAGTTCCTTACTGGTGGCTTCAGCCAGAGGTAGTTTTGAGTCAATGGGTGAGGACACACGAGGTGGGCTGTTTACATCTGAAGGAAGTCCATGAAATTTCTTGATATGACTTGAATGCACCCATCCTTTCCTGCCCTCGATCTTCACGGCTGTCCTTGTGGTCAGCAGGACCAACTTGGGTGTCTTCCACCTGGGCTCCAGCTGAGTCTTTCGGTCGAAATTCCTCACAAGGACGAGGTCCCCCGGAATTACGTCATGGGGTTTCACCTCAGTATTGTCGGGAAAGGCTGCAGCTACCTGTGAACGACAAGATTGTAGTGCAGACATCAAGGAAGCCAAGTAATCTGTCAGCATATTACAGTCAATATCAGTTATTTTGCGTGGCATAGGCGTCCCCCACATATTTGGTGGTCTACCGAAGATCACCTCATACGGGGATAGCCCTGTTCGAGAGTGTGCTACCATTCTCATGTAGAAGAGTGCAACTGGTAACGCTACTACCCAGTCGACACCTTTCTCTCTGCATATTTTGGACAATCTGATTTTCAGTATCTGATTATGTCTTTCTACGAGACCTGCTGCTTCGGGGTGTCGGACACAGTGGAATTTCCACTGATATCCTAACAGAAGTGAAACATGTTTCATTAATTCGGATGAGAACGGCTGGCCGTTATCTGAGTGAACAACACGTGGTAAACCGTATCGTGGGAAGAATTCTCGAACTAACTGTTTGGCAGTAGTCGGGGCAGTGTAATCTGAAACCGGGTATGCCTCCGTCCAACGGGAAAGAGCACAAACAACTACGAGAACGTATTTGAATCCTCGACATCGTTCCATCTGGATATAATCCATCTGGAGGACTTCAAAAGGGTGATTAGGAGGATGAAATCCACCTTGTTCTACGGGAACACTTTTTCCTGGGTTGAACTGGCAACAGATCATACAGGTACGGACCTTTTGTTTGGCTGCTGTTCGTAAATGTTTATTGAACCAAATGTGTTGAATGCTGTCTAGCATAGCTTTTTCTCCTAGATGTGCTGGACTATGTATAGTGTTAACTATAACTTGGACCATTGAATCAGGAAGGAACCACACAGACTTTTCCTTCATCATCCATCCTTGGTCCGTTTGGATCCCTCCTAATTCAGTCCATTTCTTTATTTCGTCTGGTGTAGCATGTGTCTGTATGTCAATTACGTCAAGGGTAGGATCTTTAACTGTCATACAATGTGTCGGCATCGGGACTATTGTCTTTGTCATGTCGGATGTTTGGGTTTGAGCAGTCTGTTTAGCTGTTCTGTCGGCTAGATCATTGCCTTGAGAAATGATATCAGTAACCTTCGTATGAGCCTTACATTTCATAATTGATATTGCAGTAGGTAGATGTATTGCATCTAATAAGGCATGAATGAGGGGTCCGTGCTGAATGTGGGCACCGTGGGAAGTTAAATAACCTCTCTCTCGCCACAGCACGCCGAAGTCATGTACAACTCCGAATGCATAACGTGAATCAGTGTATATGTTGACTTTTTTATTTGTGGCTTGAATACAGGCTTGTGTCAGAGCAATAAGCTCTGCGGCTTGAGCTGACAAAGTATTTATACGATTAGTTTCAATGACTTCAGTATCTGTTGTGACTGCGTAAGCAGCCACCAACTCTCCTGTATTTGTTCTCATACATGAACCATCTACATACAATGTCAGGTCTGGGTCTGACAATGGGACATCGGTTAAGTCTTGTCTAGGTTTCGTCGTTATTGTAATAACTTCAATACAGTCATGGGCTAGTGGGTCTGTTCCGGTTACTGGCAAAAGTGTGGCAGGATTCAATGTGTTACAGCGTCTGATTTCTATGTGTGGCTGAAACAATGTAAGTTCGTACCCTGTAAGTCGCGCTATAGTCAAGTGTTGTGTTTGCGTTCTATTTACAAGAACCTCTACTGCATGTGGTACTTGAACTATCAATGGATGTCCTAACACTATGGCATCGCTTTGTCTGATTGCTAAAGCTGTCGCTGCCACTGATTTTAGGCATGCAGGCAAAGCCTGAGCTACGGGATCTAATGTACTAGAAAAATAAGCACATGGTTTGTGTGCTCCTGCTTGTTCCTGTGTGAGTACTGACAAGGCAGTACCTTCGCGTTCTGTAACAAAGAGTGTAAACTGTTTTCTGTAACATGGCGTATCTAAAACAGGTGCTTGACATAAAGCTTTCTTTAGGCTTTCAAAAGCTTGTGTATGTTCCTGAGTCCAAGGGAGGACAGTCGATGTGGCTGCCTCCTGTGTTGTCAACTGAATGAGTGGTTTTGCTAGAAATGCGTACTGAGGGATCCACTGCCTGCAATATGACGTGAGGCCTATGAAAGCCCGCACCTCCTTTTGTGTCTTGGGTATTGGCATGTTAGCTATTAACTGAATGCGGTCGGGTGTAAGCTGCCTTCCCTCCTTGGACAGCGAGTGTCCAAGATAAACAACTCGCTGGACACAGAATTGCAGCTTAGAAGGGGACACCTTGTGCCCCTTTTCGGCTAGAAATTGTAAAACTGTCAGTGATGCTTTTTCACATTCCGGTTCGCTTCTCGCGGTGATCAGCAGATCATCGACGTATTGAAGCAGAGCAGTGTTAACTGGCATGTGGATACTGTCGAGTTCTCGTTTCAGTGCTAGGCTATAGATGCTGGGGCTTTCTGTAAATCCTTGAGGTGCGCGTGAGAATTTAAAGCTACGTCCATTTAAACTAAATCCGAACAAATATTGGCTTTCCGGATCTATTGGGATGCTGAAAAAGGCATTCTTGAGATCGATTACAGTAAAGAATGTCGCTTCGGAATCAATAGCTGTCAGTAATGACGAGATATCTGGGACCACAGGAAATTGTGGCACAATGCATTTGTTTAATTCGCGCAGATCAATAACCAATCGATATACTGGCGGGGCCTTTGGATCTGTTCGTTTAAGAATCAGAATTATCGGTGAATTACATATGTTGGAGTCGGTTTCTACAACTACTCCTTGGGCAATGAGCTCGTCAATGATTTGCAGCAAAGCCACTACAGCATCTGGTGGTAACTTGTATTGTCGCATTCGTGGTAGTACCACTCCTGCCTTTAATGTGACTCGATATGGTGTAATATTCATGCATCCAACATCAGTAGGGCCTTGTGCCCATAAATGTGTAGGTAAAGTCTGCAGTCGGGGATCCATGTCTCTAGACACATAATGACCTTTAAAATCACGTAAAAACAACCTTACTCCTTCCGGAGAACAACATATTATGGCTCCTAGAGCTTTCAGTGTTTTTATTCCTAACAGATTTTCTGGACATGATTTAGTAAGTAATAAATCTGTAGTTCGGGTCAGAGGTCCTATCGTAAGTGGAAGAGGCTGTGATACGTCATTAACAATAGGTTTTCCTGAAAAACCAAGGGAAATATTCTGTGAGCCTGAGAGGGGTGCCCCTGGAACTTCACTACGTTTTATGGTTGTTCGACTTGCCCCTGTATCGAGTAAAAATGTTCTGTCTTGGCCTAATAATTCACTATGTACATAAGGTCCTTCTTGATCTACAGGAATCTCGATAAGGGGTAAGTCAACTTCCCTCTCTAGGCTGGTTCATGCATACCGTTGATAATCAGGATAGTCATACTGTGCGGTCTGGTACAGTTGTCGTGTCGTGGTTTGTGTGGCAGCAACGGGCAGCGCTGGTGCAGCCGGCACAAACTGTACAGACTGTGGTGGAGCTGGCATGGACTGTGCATGCTGCGGAGCTCCTTGTTCATTCTGATCCTGTCTAGGTGGCCGTGGTCTTTCTTGTGTTTTACCTATGGTGATATTATGTTTCAAAACTGGACAATCGTGTACGTAATGACCTGGCTTTTTACAATAATTGCATGTCCCTTTTACAGGTCCGGCTGAATCGGAATGTGTCATACCCTTTTTATGTCCTTCAGCTGGAACTGTCTGAGAAACTAACATTTTCATTTTCGTGTCTTTCATGCGTCTGTGTTCATGTTCTTGTTCCTCTCTAATTCTATTGTGATGGTACTGTAACATTTGTAACATTTGTGATGGAGTGTTACCTTGCCAGGTACTCTCGAATTTTAATACCCTATTCTTTACTTGGGGCAGGGCATTTTCTACTAATTTTGTTACAAACAGATACGGATATGATTCGCTACTTGCTTTTAGGCCACTATTTATACCAAAACATTTTTCAAATCGGGCATAGTAATCACTAGTGTCTTCATCTTGCTTCTGCTTACAGGCTGAAATTGTACCCCAATCTTCCTTTTTCGTAGTTAATAAACGTGGCAGTACCTGTACTAATAAACCTGGTAGTGCTTTAGTTTTATCCCCAAGTCCTGCTCCTGCAGTTCGGGCCTTTTCTTCTGCTTCTAATACTGACCATTCTATCTTTTGGTCTCCTACCTCCCACTCTTTTTCCCTGAGTTTTTCATAAATGCCAGCAGGCATCAATACCTTTAATATTGTCATAATGTCGGGATAGGTATACTCTCCCATGAGTAACATGTCTTTAATTTCTCGGTGAAAACCCGCTGGATCTTTGTCATGACTGGGTACCACTTTCTTCATTTCTAACAATTCTATTTTTGATATGGGCGTATATACAAATACGCGCTTAAACTCATTGTCCTCGCCCTTTATTGGGTGCACTTCTCGTAAGGGATTCTGTCTATCCATGTAATACGCTGTTCTTTCCTTGATGGGCAATGAGACACGGTCTGAACATACAAAAAGAATATACTGCTTTCTTGATTCTAGAATTTCTTTAATTAATTTAGTACCTGAACCTCTCCATCTATTCATAAGCAATTCCGTCAATATGTCAGGTAAGGGACCAGGGTCCGAATGCTGACTCTGATATAGTATAATGAGTTGTTGAATCATATAAATCCCAGCTAACCGCTGTTCATCTGGGGTGAGATTCAAAAATGTGCGTGCTACTGTATCATCACTATATTTTCCGGGACTGTCCACCCAATGGACAGCTGCCCTCGCTAAATCTTGTTCATCCATAGAATCGAGGAAATGATAACCCCTTCGTTCCCGGAGTAGTTTGTCGGCGGCTTGGAACGAATGCTCGTTAGACCTGATGTTAATTATAGGTATTTGGAAATTCCTGTTATTATTTGGACATATCGGACGTATCGGGTCAATAGGACATCTATTACTATTACAAGATCTTCCTCTACCTACATAGGCTATGGTGTCTGACTGTCCTGCGGGCAGTCCTGACCCTTCCTCCTCGTTTTGTTCGAACTCGCCTACCGCTAATCTTTCTTCGTGTAGGCGTTCTATTTCTTTACGGATCTTTCGGCACATGGCTATTATACAATTTTGTTTATCATGTCTACCTTCTGATATATTCTGGCTCCATCTGGTAAGAATTTGCATTGCTTCCGGGTCTACCCCCGGTCGGTCTTCATTTCTGATCACACAATTTATGAGGAAACGTAACAGTTCCCCCTGTATCTCCACTTTCTGGTATTCCATAGCTCTGTTAATACATTCTGGATCTCGCCCTGTTTGGACAAAATGGTATATTTTATCTAGATGCACAGTCATTCCTGGTAATTTCCCTAAATACACTGCGGCTCGTCTGATACGTAATGATGCTAGGGTCATTTCGTCCTCTTTTCCGGGCACAGGGTCATATCTACAATCTATAAGAAGTTCCTTAAGCGTACGGGCATTTATGAGTTTGGGGGTACGTGAATGTGCTGACTCTTGAAACGTAAGTTTATTTATTCTGGGTGGCGTAGAAAAAATGTTACTAGCACCTCCCGTAGCCCCATCTGGGGTGTCGGGCGTGAAAGGATTCGTCGAACGTGACACAGCAACTATAGGTGTGGACACAGCTATAGAAGCAGCTGTAGGAACAGATGTAGAAACAGATGTGCTTGCCGGAACTTGTGACACGATCTGTTGCTGTAGGGATACTGGTACTGGGTCTTGGCGTTGAACCTCCCTGATAGGCGGTCTATGTGGGGCGGAATTAGCATACTCGGGAGCTGCGTCGTCTAAATATGAGGAGAGAAAGACATCTTCTGCGGTTCTAGGATGCCCCTTAGGATGTACCTTTATTGGGAATAATGGGGGCGGCAAGTCTTTCGGTATTTCTGGAGTAGCTTTAGGTAATCCTTCGGCCAGAAGGGGATACATACCATTCATAAGGGCATTTCTTTGTCTGTCTACTTGTTCTGATTTCACTCGGATACCTTCCTCAATTAATAGATTTTCTCGAACTTTATTGGAATTCTCTTTACTCTTCTCTTCCTGTCTACATGCTTTTTCTGTACGTCTATGAGATTCTTTACGCCATAACTCAACGGCATCTTTCTGTGACTGTCTGACTTTCCTTTTCCATAACTCTTCTTCTACTTTCATGATGCACTCTGCATCCCAGGTCCCCGCTGTGGGCCACCTCTGACTTTCTGGTAATTCCTTGGTGTAGTCTACCCATAAATCGAGAAATAATATAGCGTCTAAGCCATGTTTATGATACATGAAGTACCCTGGAGTGTCCCTAGGAGGAATAGGAACGGCTTCTTCGAGTACCCCTTTTCTTGTAGTGATCTGTCTTAGTTTCGAAAAGAGCGGCATATTGAGAACTGATCTGATACTTAATCTTGAACACACTTAGTACAAAAGCACAATAATGAACAACCATTCATACCACAATATGCAGGACGTTTAACACATTAAACATTAAACATTAAACATTTTTTAACCTTTAAAATAACCAACAATGATGATCGTCTGCATAACTAATCACCAAGCATAATTCTTTGACAATAACTAGATACTTCGGAATACTTGATATACTGCTAAACAGTACAGATACACTGCTAAAACAGTGCAGACCGGATTTGTGTACCCAAACCCGTCTTGACCGGCACAACCTATGTGCACGTCAGAAATGCCTCCCCAGTAATGGTACTCACCGGGTAGCTTCGGAAACGGAAGGCCTCGGAGACTGAACTTGGACCGGACTGGACTGGACTCGACTCGTTAGAAACTGGACTTGACTTCGAACTGGTGGGCCTCTGTATACCTCGGATCTTGCTCTCTCAGCTAGGCTCTGGTCGGGATACTTCGCACTTCTCACCGCCTCGTCTGGGTGTTGATCGCAGCCTCAGTCGCCCCCGCTTGACCGGAGGGAGATACAGGAAATCCTGCTGGTACGCGTTATTGTCCGTCCAGCTGTGGCAGGAGACCGGGCCTGCAACTCACCGCCGGCGCGTGAGATGAGAAAGTGTCCCTGTTCGGGCGCCATTCATGTGGTAAATAAAATTCCTTTACCGGGACTTAATTTGATACAGAAACATAATAAAATAGCTCAGTAAAATGAGAGGCAGAATCCGTGGTATTAGAGGTTCGGAATGGGCTTTATTCCAATGATCGATTATAATCGGTTGCTCCAAGTTCCATCACCACGGAGGTTCAGGAAGTGAAGTACATACTTTATTGACAAGAAATGACTTTTATAGTTCATACATTACAATAAAGCGAATGTAGTAGGCGTAACAATTGATAAGGAAAATGACGATTCATATGCGTAACCGAAAATGGGTGGAACAAGGAGTAAAAAGAAACATAATTGGTTATGATGTCATATATAGGTGGATCTATAAGATAATACTTGGCATAGATGCGCGCGCAGCAGCATGACGTGTGATTGACGTGCAACTAGGGGGTGAAGGGGACTTGACATTTAGCTCTACATGTGGAGACGAAAAGTCTGGGGGGTCAAGTCAACCTAATCCCAAATCATATCTAACATCCTATGTTTAAAGAACTATGTTATCCACAAAAGAAGGACTCTCGGACAGAATCTATTCTATACTGACTGTGCGTGCGTGTACAAGCGTCTAAGTGTCTACACTAAATGTGAGGGGGTAGGAATATTTCCATGGTAACAGGACTATGAATTACTTGCATAAAGACAGAGAAGCCGGGCCCTTTGCTCGGTAGCTGGAAGAATGTTTACTTAAACTACTAGGCAGGAATGCATTGGCTGAGGGGGAAGCAGATAACTCGAAGGTGAAATACAGTTCTTGGCAGAGAATAGGCTGATGTCAGGCTTTGTGAGCCGCGCAGAGAACGAGACAAAGTTCATGGTCACAGATGCAGGCTCAGACTGGAGCTTTCAGAGGCAGAAGGCAAAAAGAGTTTTGATGACAGAATCAGGGCCTACTTGCCTGGACTGTAAAATGGCATAAGTGAACCATATAAAGCCGGTGGCCTTTCGTACTTAGGAATGGAATATCCGGCCTATTCATGGCGGATCTGACAGAGGACATGTTAACGGTGGACGCACATGTGTTTGCGTCTTCATAACTGGAACTGGAGGGGACATACATGTACTTGTAACATGCACATAGAACCGTTGGGGTCCAAGATAGGGGACATAACTGACCAGAAAAATCCATATTTCCACAGCACTACACACAGTGAGGCCAAGCTACCATCTGGAATTACCAAAATTCTGAATGACACAAGCTAGAAGGCAATCATATTCTGGTGGCGCATTAACCAACTACAATTTCATTCAGTTCAACTAGGAATAACCATGTCATTCAGAAAAGGAATGAGTACACACCTTTTCAATTATATTTAGGTGGATGATGTCTCTAAACCAGAAGCAAGGATCTTAAACAATGTAAATATTATTCTTAGGCTTTGATACAGAGACAGTTCTTAAGTCAGCAAACCCCTTGTTGTGAACGCTAGCTACCCTTGCTGGACACCTCAGCTAACATAGCAAGGCTCAAAGGACAGGCATCCTTGTACCTTTCCATCCCTTTAAAAGGATTCTCTTTCTTATACACTAGCTAGATGAATGTTTTTTCTCTCCCTAGTTAAGTATTCTGTGGCTGGTCATACGTTCTTGTATGTTCTTTGTGAAGGGCTCCAATATAAATTGGTGCATTACCACAAGGGAAAATATAAATAAATACAAATAAATATGTGTAGCTTGATTTTGCAGTTGTAGGAAATGTAGTAGATGCAATATATTTGTGGGTGTGAAATATGAACCACCTTTTAGTGTCTTACAACCCAATGTTCTAGGCGACTCTTATTCCAAAAGGCTGAACCTTTGCTCCAGGGTCCACATCTCTGGAACCCTACACAGAACCAGTCTTATTGAAATGAGGGATCCATTCCGGCCAAACCTCTACTGACTGTTTATAAAAAACAGATTCTCTGAGACAAGTAGTATGAGAAAGTGCCTGGTTCACAGGCTTCCTACACACAAGGCCCTGGTTTGAGTGAAAGTGGCGAAAGTGAGGCATTGGCTGGGCCATACCTGATACCTTTACAATCCCCATCCAAAGTTAAATCAGCATTAATTAAGTCTCCAAGCCTTCCTGCTGACAGGGCTAACTCTATTCTTCCTTGGCAGCAAGACGCTTTTGCTTCCTCCGGCTGAGAGGGAGAAACGCCATCAGGACCGGCTTACTACTGTGTGGCATCCTTTCAATAAAAATCATGTATTTATAAACTCATCTTTGTTTTACTTTTACCAAACAAATTACTTTCGGCATTGAACTAGATTTTTGAAAAACATCAAAAATATACATTGAGAGAACTTTGTAGAGGTTTCCTACTTTGGTTTCTGAAAATCGTTTGAAACACAGGCAAGCTTTTTCCCATTGTAAAATCAATATGGCCTACACAGTGGAAATAGCACTTTGTAGCTATTCACAGTTGGGACTTACTACTCCTAATATTTTTGATAGCCTTCTTTTATAAATTATGCATCCAGCCTTACATTGTATAATGTACACATAGTTGTGACCAACCTAATGTTTAAATATGGCTTCCTACATGCCAATTTTTTCTTTTAGCATCTGTTACCGAAGTTCTTTAGGCTGCAACTGACTTAGCTGCTGCAGAATATCTGAGGCTATTCTTTTAAAGCCACAGATGTGGATAATGTAAATGTACTCAGCAGTCTACGTGTGACATTTGGCTTTAATGCCACTTGTGCACTCCCTGCACAAAATAATGTGGTTGTACTTAAAAGTTAAATAAGCCATCTTGGTTAAGCCATGGATAGAGGTCTGAGCATCCATACTAGGAGTCTGAATGGCAGTGTCACAGTGCCCAGAGTGAAAATTCCAGCAAATCCAATCTTGATTCAATTTGAACTTTTTTGATTTGGTCTTGAAAAATACTTAGGTGCCGATTACGATCCGGTAAAAACCGTGTACGAACCGTCGGTCGGAGCGTATTCCCCGTCCGACTCGTACATGGAATTACGATTCGCACGGAAACACCATTTCCGTCCGAATCGTAAAAAACACCGACCGACGAAAATATACATACGAATGTGATCCGGGAATGCTGCGACGTGACGTCGGGACGCTTTCAGGCAGCGTTTCATGACCCAGGAATTACGATTCGAACCGACAGCAGTCCGGACGGCAATATTTTCACGGCACCCAAAAAGTGCCGGAAAAGCGAAGTACGGCGCGAATCGACCAGAGTAGGTGGCCCGGTACGCGCCGACCCCCCCCAGCCCCCGTACGTACGCGCCGACCCCCCCCCAGCCCCCGTACGTACGCGCCGACCCCCCCCCCCAGCCCCCGTACGTACGCGCCGACCCCCCCAGCCCCCGTACGTACGCGCCGACCCCCCCCAGCCCCCGTACGTATGCGCCGACCCCCCCCAGCCCCCGTACGTACGCGCCACCCGTGTATGTACGGTGCGTACCCCCAGCGCGGGGGGGTTCGACTCGAACGTACACGGGGGGGTTCGACTCGAACGAACACGGGGGGGTTCGACTCGAACGTACACGGGGGGTTCGACTCGAACGTACACGGGTGGGGGTACGACTCGAACGTACATGGGGGGGTTCGACTCGAACGTACACGGGGGGGTTCGACTCGAACGTACACGGGGGGTTCGACTCGAACGTACACGGGTGGGGTTCGACTCGAACGTACACGGGGGGGTTCGACTCGAACGTACACGGGTGGGGGTACGACTCGAACGTAGACGGGGGGGTTCGACTCGAACGTACACGGGGGGTTCGACTCGAACGTACACGGGGGGGTTCGACTCGAACGTACACGGGGGGTTCGACTCGAACGTACATGGGTGTACATACAGGGGGGTTCGGCGCGTACGTACGGGGGCTGGGGGGGTTTGGCGCGTACGTACGGGGGCTGGGGGGGTCGGCGCGTACCTATGGGGGCTGGGGGGGGTCAGCGCGTACCTACGGGGGCCTGGGGGGGGGTCGGCGCGTATGCGGGCACGTCTCCATGGTTGCTATGGGAGTTCGGTGCGGACGGTGTTTTTTCCATCCGGTTGTAACCTCGGACGCACGGGATGGATCGTGATTCCTCGGTCAGACTTCACCTTTCACATTTGTACGGTAAATCGTCCGAGGACGTGTCGGACACATTTTCCGACCCGAGGACGTGTGGGGAATGATTCCCAATGCGGTTCGTATGGACTTTTTACCATGCGAATCGTGATTGCCAGTTCGTACGGCACTTGTACGATTCGTACGGTAAAAAGACCGGATACGAGTCGCACGGGGAAATTTTTTACCGGATCGTAATCGGCACCTTAATGTATAAGAGGATAGGACACTGAACTCCTAAGTCTCAAAGTTATTGATTCTTTTCTATAAGGCGTAATACCACCATTCCACCAAAGTTTTTAAAAAATATAGCTGAATAGGACAGCGATCCCTTCAGTCACAAAGTCATGTATTTCTTCCTAGAAGAAGTAATAAATCCATTCCATCTTATTCTGGACAAAATCCTTGTGTTGAATTTAAAAAAAACAGGACTCCAAAACAGGTAAGTCAAGAGTCTTTATTCTGACCATCCACTCTCACCTACTGCCAACAGTACATCCAACATTCCAAGTTGAACTCCCCTGGATTATACCAATTGCTGGAAGGGGAGGGGGAGGTGGAACATACCATAACGGAACACCTATACTAAGATTGCAACACATCTCCCCACGAATATAAACAGAAACATTACTTCAAGCAGTGTTCACAACTCTGTCCTTACTCCATGTTTGTCCATTTTCCAAACGGACTACATTTGTACCTGCCTTGTCCACCCTTAGGGGCGCACCATACTTGCTCGATCCTGGTTGCACATGACCAGGTTTTTTTATCAAAACCGGAGAATTCGCTTTAAACTCCACATTCTTTGCTCCATGTTTTTCATCGTACCACAACTTGTATTTCTGTTGATGTAACTCAACTCTCTCTTTACACTGGCTTAAGTCATGTACCACACTATTCCCCCCTCCCAACCATCTAGGATTCATTTTGGTACTGGGTTCCCTCCCTCTGAGAAACACAAAAGGGGATACTCCAGTGACCCTATTGGGAGTGGTGTGATACGCCCATATGGACTCCCTTAGTGAGTCCTCCACGTTGGATCCATTTGTGATGGCTAGCTGTATGTGTTCCTTCACCATACGATTCACCCTTTCCACCAACCCATTAGCCTTTGGACAATACAGAGCAGTTCTTTCATGCTTTATGTTAAGTTCTTCCAAGAATTCTCTCATTGTCTCAGAAACGAACTGCACTCCATTGTCCGTTACAAGGGTGGCGTGGATGCCTTCATAGACAAAAATGTTCTTCAAGAAAGAGATGAGACTGTTCGTTGTGGTGGAAGACATAAACTTAAAGTTGACCCAATGGGAAGTGTAGTCCACCAGAATGAATATAAATCTCTTCTGCGGACCTAGAACTTCCATAGGACCAATGATGTCCATAGCCAATTTAGTCCACGGAATCATCGGCACACTGACAGGAGCCAACGGAGCTTTGTGGAGAACTTTACTTTTGTCACTTCTCACACAACTGACACACTCTTTAACTTTCAATTCTACCATGGAATCCAATTTAGGAAACCAAAAACAGCTTTGCACTTTGTTTTTCGTGAGGCTCCTGCCCAAATGACCTTCATGGGCCAAATCTATAATTTTGATCCTCAAACCCTCGGGTGGAATGATTTTGTCACCCCGATGTATGCGACCAAACATGAGAGAAAGTTCAAATCTCACCTTCCAAAAATCCCTAAAGTTGTCAGGAACTTCTGACATTTTTCCAGGCCAACCTCTAATGATGAGGTCTCTTAACGTACCCATAGCCTTATCTTCCTTCATGCCCTTGTCCCATTCTACATCTGTTAGAGAGGGTAAATGCATTGACAAAATGGGTACATCTAACACTTCCTCATTATGGTTATCCTTGAGTGGTAATCTTGATAGAAAATCCGCGATAACATGTTCTGGGCCTGGTAAGTACTCAAATTTGAAACAGAAGTTTTCTAAACCCAGAACCCACTTACTTATCCTGGGAGACATATTCTGTGCATGTTTAGATGAAAACATGAAAGTTAGGGGTTTGTGATCTGTATGAATAGTAAACTTTGTTCCCCACAGAAAAAACTTAAAATGATGCACCGCCCAGAAGCATGCCAACGCCTCCCTTTCAATGACTGAGTAGTTGCGTTCTGAATCACTCAAGGTACGTGATGCAAATGCTATAACCCTTTCTTCCCCCTCTCCTCTTTGGGATAACATAGCCCCTAACCCTTTGATTGATGCATCCGTGGTTAAGATGGTTTTTCTTTTTGGATCAAACTAACCCAGGGCTGGCGAATCCAAAATGCGTTGTTTTATCACTTCGACCATTTCGCTGTGTTTCTTCTCCAATTCAAATGCAGTGCTCTTCTTGAGAAGATCACGTAAGACATCACACAAATCCGCAAAATTTCTCACAAACTTGGACATATATTCCACTAACCCAAGGAACGATTTCAGCTCCTCCTTGTTTGATGGATGCAGGGCATCCTTGACTGCCTGGATTAAGCTGTGCTTGGGCCTAAACCCTTCCTTGGAGATGGTGTGCCCCAAATAGTCAACTGACGTGACCTTAATCTTACATTTATCCAGTTGCACAGTTAACCCTGCATCTGAGAGTCTGCGACACACTGTATTGAGGGTAACATCGTTTTCTTCTTCTGTCGCCCCATACATTAGTATGTCATCCTGGAAACAGAGAGTGTTCTTAACATCCTTAAGAACTTGTTGCATACATTTTTGAAAAACAGAGGCCGCTGAGGCGAGCCCAAACGGCATCCTTACATACGTAAAGGCCCCGAAAGGCGAAGTGAATGCCGTCAAAGGTCTCGACTCAGGGTGCAGCTCAACCTGATGGTAGGCCCTGGACAGATCAATGACAGAAAAAAAACAAGCCTTGCCCATAGTACTGATCATTTCATTTATATTGGGGAGAGGAAATCTCTCCACCCAAATATTTTCATTTAAAGAACGAAGGTCCACACATAGACGAATACCTCTTCCATTCCCTTTAGACGCCAAAACTAATGGCGCAAGCCATTCAGTTGCCTCAATGGGTTGTATGACTCCTATTTCACACAGTTTATCCAACTCCATTTTTAGCGTTTCTCTAAGGTGGAAAGGTACAGGACGTGTTTTGTGAACCACCGGTTTGGCACCATGTCTGACTTTGATTTTATGTTGGAAGTCACGTAACTTGCCCAGATTCTCAGTGAAAAGTTCAGGAAACATAATCTGTAGGTTTTTGTCACTGTTAGATCTATCAACCAGAATTACTTGGTTCTCCTCATTAGGATCTAAAATAATCCCCAGCTCTCTCTGATGTTGCCATCCTAGAAGATTGGCACCACTCTCTACAATGTATACATTCCCCACCGTGGATCTTCCTTTGAAATCAATGTGACTACTCATCATGCCAACCTGAGGAATAGGATCTCTAGTGTAACCTTCTGGTGAAATATCAGGAGACCTTAACACTCCCTTACAACCACCCAGTGACTCCTCAAAATCTTTTACATTTACCAAGGTGAAAGGTGAACACGAATCTGCATAAAATTCTAGCGGTTTACTATTAAACACTACAACACACTTAGGATAGTTTGGTTTTTCGCATGCAACGCTATTTCTCACTTGAAACACATATTTAGCCTGATATTCTTCACATGTACCAATCACATTGACTGTGTTGCTTACCCCATCTCTGCACACCCTTGCTAGATGCCCCCTCCTATTACATTTTTTACACAGGACACTACGCGCTGTACACATCGGGTTATTTGCAAGATGGTTGCTACTGCCACATCTGAAACATTTTAAACTATGCACTTCCTTATTAGATTTAGAGACTAGAACATCTTTGTTGCCCCATTTGTCAGATAACTTAAGCACTTTGTTACTATTCTCCTCCACTTGTACTGATGCCACTACCTCTTCTCTAACTTTCATTTCTTTTACACATTTCGCAGTATGCTCAATAGATTGAGCAATTGACACTGCATCTTTAAGCGTTGGATTTTTAGCCAGAAGTTTTTCTTGTACCCTGCCGTTGTTTGTACACCTAACTAGTTGATCTCGTATGAGAGAGTCACTTAGGTCCCCAAACTCACATAGCTGAGTAAGACCTCTTAGGGCTGCAATGTAGTTATTAATCGACTCACACTTCCCTTGTACTCTGCTGAAAAATGTATGACGTTCCAGAACTACATTGACTTTATCTCCAAAATGTGTCTCAAGTTTCATCAGCGTGATATCAAATACGTCATATTCATCCTCATTTTCTACATCGGGTTCAGGAAGAGTTTCGTACACTTTGCGCCCATGAACGCCCAAGTTATGCAGAAGAATGTGCTGTTTCCACAATGCTGAGAACTTCTCACCACCCATAGCAATCAAATACGATTCAAATAGCTTAGTCCAGTCTTTCCAGTGAATCTCTGGTTCCCCACAGTCATTTAAAAAAGACGGAGGTTGACTCATACCTGGCGGGCCCATCACCAAAAATTAAATATGACTTCACGTTAAAAAAAAACAACAGTCAAAGAAAGCACTCTAACGAAGAACACACAATCCACAGGTGCAGAAACACAGTATAATACTTGGACTCCCCACAGACAAATCACCTGACGCCTGTAACCAATCTTGCTAGAAGGCGCCCAAAAAAATCACCCCACAGAAACTTCTGCTATGCCTCAGATTAGTCTCCGTTTTAATGGCAATGCATGACCCCCGAAAATATAATCTTACTTAGTACTGAAGACTTCCACGTAATGTCACAAGCATGAAGTGATGAAATTGACTGGTTTCTCTTCGCAGCACACTTTAACTGGAGCATGAATACTGAGGTGATTTACACAGGATAAAGCCCAGAGACGGTAGAAACGCCGGGCTTCCCATAGGAACTCACGCTGAGAGAAACTTCAAAAGAACGGCCCGCAGCGGTTGAGGCGCAGGCTCTGCAACCAGGAAGGAAATCCCCTCTGAGGAGGACTGAAGTTGACGGCTCACAAACGACTGGGGCGCCGGTCCTCCAGAGAGCACTAGACCTTCCCATGTCGAAGAACGGCCCTCAGCGGTTGGCGCGCCGGAGCTCCTCACAGGAAGGAAATCACCTCACAAGACGAACGGCCCTCAGCGGTTGGCACTCCGGAGCTCCTCACAGGAAGGAAATCACCTCACAAGACGACTGTTGCTGGAAGTATACCCACACGACTGAAGCGCCGGACCTCCGCAGAGGTAGATTCACCCTCCACCGAAGATTTAGCCTACTAAAACGTGACTGTGACACATACCACGATCATCCGTCAGCCCACTGAAAGCAAAGGATGACACCCCTACCGGCACAGCACACCTCCACCACTTGGGATCTGAAAACAGGATCTCTCCTCCAAGAGAAGGTTCCGACTTAACGAGCCCCAAAAATACCATATGCTCTGGGCTGATTTAGTCATAAGCAGAACATCCGCCTGTCAACTTCGCAATGACTCACTGAATAAGCTGAAATGCGAACAGGCTTCCATAAGCAGCACAGCACTCTCCTTGATGCGTGATAGCCACAGGTAACTGACTGAAGAAGGCAAAAAAAGTCCCAGCGATAGTGCTACGAACCAGTCCTTAGCTTGGAGAGAATAAACAGAGGGGAGATGGCCAGCTGCCCCCTTCACAGCTCGTTGCCAGTGTTGAATTTATAAAAAACAGGACTCCAAAACAGGTAAGTCAAGAGTCTTTATTTTGACCATCCGCTCTCACCTACTGCCAACAGTATATCCAACATTCCAAGTTGAACTCCCCTGGATTATACCAATTGCTAGAAGGGGAGGGGGAGGTGGAACATACCATAACGGAACACCTATACTAAGATTGCAACAAAACTGACCTTAAACCAGATGGACCCGCAGCATTTATGGCCTCTTTCAGCTAGATGGTGTACCCACAATAAACCAGGGCCATCGCCATCTGACAGGCTATTGAACCTCGGTGGGCAGTATATGTATATATATCTTTTTTTCCTGTGCAGAACGACTATTTAATTGGACTCAAAGAATGCCCCTGAGCCCCGAATGGGGACACTAAAGGACAGAAACATGTTGAGATGTTTGCTGATAACCCCTAGTCCTCTCGTCTTTTAATCCTGTTCCAAGAGACCACGAAATTCAGGTCATTGGTGTTCTTTAGACAGTTTTATTTTGTAACCCACCCTTAATTACACTCTGCCCCTCACCACCCTCCTTGTTCAGCTCTTTCACATGAGTTCCCTTGAAAACACCTCAGCTTCTCTTCATTTTCGGAGAGCTGTAGCCCACACCTTTGACCTTGCAGCCTTGGTGTGAGGAGGGAACCCAATGATGAAGCATGTCACCTTCGAGTGAGTGAGAATTCTTGTCCTGAAAGAGGTTCTTCCCTGCACAATAGTTGGAACACTCTGTTTGACACCCAGACAGCAATAAGCTTGTGAACAATCACCCTTGATTCAGAACACCTCTCGCTATTTTAACCAGCAGAAAAAGGGGAAAGGGTACTGAACCAGATTCAATCTTCTCTCTCTTCTTGAAAAAATTCATTAAATCTTGCTCATTCGGATCGTCCATGCCCCCAATGGAACTAAAGACTCTATATTTTTCCCTTTCATCTGATTTCCACATGTAAACAGTTTCCCCGTTTTTCAATAAAAAAGATGCACATATACTAATATGCTGATTCTATTCAACTCTAACTTGGAGTATCTTGACTATAAGTTATTTCAACCTCTAAAAGCTTTCTTGAAAATGAAATGCATTAGAAGCATTATTTTTGCCTGAAAGATAATCTGACAAAAGTAATTTTCTCATCTCTTACTTTAGAGAATCTCTCTCGGGCATTAATTGGCTTACCTAAATAGCATACATTCCCATCATGCCCACTCTGACTCACTTTGCTAAATTGTCGACCTTCACCATTAACCGAAATCTCACGATTTTAACACATATAACAAAGCTGGTAAAACTGCCACAATTCCATCGATTCTCATAAAAATCACAAACCTAGTATTCCCTTCTGAGTCTTCAGAACAGCAGTGCACGTGTGTGACCTCTTCTACCTTGGTCGGTCAACATCTTACCAACAGGTCTCTTAAAATTCACTTTGGCTCCGGTCTAATTCCATTACAAATGCTGCAACATGCCTCCTCAAAGAAGCTGACAAACACATTTCTGAGAGGCCAGAATAGTCTTTAAAATTGCTGTATCATGCATAAAGCATTACATTTCACCCTTCACAGTGAAAAACAAAACTATTAAATTCTAGAGGGGAGAATGAAAGTTCAAGCAAATCTTGCCTCCTACTGGAGTTCAAAAGCCAAAATAACAAAGAGTCTCAAACAGGAACTTTCCTGTCAAGCACACATAGCTGGTAAGCATTTATCGAACAATTCAGACTTAATACAATTATTTGTCATTTCAAAATGACATACAAAAATACTTTGAATAGATGTTTACAGGTCAAAAACGGTTGCTCTTCTCTTATTGACAGTCTGTACTATTTACTAAGCTTGTGTTTTCTTTTTTCCATTCTAAACGTTTGGTTTCTCTGTCACATACAATGTACAATATAGCAGATCTGGTTAGGCTTGCAATATTCAAGTACTGATAATAATTGAAATAAATAATGAATGCAAAAAAACTAGCAGCATGCCATAGCTCTCATGTAGGGTAAATGAGATGAACTGTGACTTTGTACAAAGAGTATGCCGGTAAAGACACTCAAACTGCATATGATTGAAATTTCCCAATTCGCCTTATGTTGCATTCATCTCTATGTTATTGAAACCGTGTTTTTTCCTCTTCATCTGCTTTTTGACATAACTTCCATATTCTGAATTACTGTCTCTTCCTTTGCTTTTGCCTTGCTTTTGCCTATACTCTTGGGGAATATCCATCTCACTCTCTGTAGAACTCTGTCTCTCTTCACTCCTTTTCCCTCCCCTCTCCTCATTCTTTCTTTACCTCAAAGGGTCTTTACATGAAATTCTTTCTTTCTCTATCTCCTGATGGTTTTAATTCCCCCTCTTCCCATTATGCCTATTTCTCCTGTTACGTGTCTCTCCCTCTCTTCCTACCTAATTTTGTCTCCATGTGTCTCTATTCTACGCTTCAGTTCTCTTGTTCTCTACATCATCTATGAGTCTTTTTTCACTCTGAAGAGATCTGTCTCTCCTCATCTTGCTCGTTCTGTCTCTCTGACATGTCTCATTTATTTAATCTGCTCCACTTCAAAAAATGCAGATATCTTTGGTTGGAAAATATCTCTTTGAATGATCACCTTGACATCTTTTGGACTGATGCTGCTGCATTTTTGGACTCTGTGCACTGGGACTCCACTAAGCACGCCCCAATGAATAAGCTACGGCCCCTTAAAGCAAGATTAAATTGGCTATACTCCTAAATGGAACATACCTAAAATACCCTAGTATATGACACAAATTACCCAGTGCCTTTAAGTTGAACATCACTAATGGTCTGCAACATTCATGATACCACCCACTACAAGGAAGGTGCAACATGACTGCATACCCACCATTGTTGTCTGCCAATGCTGTCTTAACACTCCAAATTTGTCTGTCAATATACACCCTTTTGATAGGCATAAACCCTCCTATGTTTCCCCTAAATAGTAGTAAAAGTAAGACATGTAAAAAGTTAAATATTAAACATATCCTTACAGTGACAATGCTTCAAAAGCTATTTTCACCGTAGCAGGGTTAGCTGTTCTATAGGAATGCATTGGGATACAATAATGCATTTATTAATTTTATCTATGCCCAGGTAATGGCTACAAAGTTCATTTTTGGACTTGTTAAAATATTTATTACAAGCCCAATTGACTGGTAAGTTGGAATTGTGATAAATATTTTTGAAAAGGAACTTTTGCAAAGTCACCTTTTCCCAGCCTAATATCTCTAGAAGCTCATATGTATAAACTTCCAACTCTCATCTTGAAGCTGAATTGCACCTTGATGAGGCGTGATCTTGTTCCCAGAGCTATGACAAAGGCCTTGGGTATGAGGAGGTGTTCTGTTCCTCTGTCAGGATGACCATTTGTGCTGTGCCCATGTCCTCTAGCTGATACTTTTCCTAGTAAAACTGTGCGTTTGCTGGATAACATAAACATCAGAACTGTGCAAAACTGATTTTGAGAAAACCATCAGGATATGAGGGCCATAGTCCTGCTAACTCACATGGTACCATCTGTACCCCAAACCATACAAGATAATAAATGAATTGCACAACCTCAGAACATGTCAACCCCAATTTCCGAAGGAAATTGTAGTAACAGATCTAGAAACCTTTTATTTTGGGCACTCATGCATACCAAACCAGATACACAAGAAATGCGCAACATGCAGTTTCAATATTTATTGAAGCATTATGATTCTTGAGTAAAATAAGTTTGCTGCAATAATAAATAAAACGAAACAGAATATGGCCCAGTGTGTCAAATGGCATCTTGTTCAAGGAAAGAACACACCTTAAAAACGTGAGCATGTAAAATGGTGTTTCTACCTAGGTCTAAAATGTGACCACATGACACCCAGGAAATTATTTAACTTCAAAGAGGCTTATCCTATCATAGGCAGATGTTTCTATCAGCTAGGCCTGCCCCCTCCTTTGTCCCTCTAATCAGCCAGGCACCAATCTCAGGGAGAGGAGCTGCCCTCAGAAACGGTTTTGAGTGACTGTAGAGAGGCGAATTACTAATATCCCTAGCCACACCTCTGAGTTGGGCACAGCAGGTCTACACAGAAGTAACACTTTTTGCCATCTAAGTTTGAAACATAGATGGGCAATGTGGGATTGTTTGCAGTAGGGTACACAGGAAATGCTGCACATGTGGAAAGGATTACACTTGGTAACTTTTTGCCTGTTGGTTAAAGAGGGGACAGGAGTCAACCCTACTCAATGATTAGTGCCAGGCAAAAATGCCCGTAAAGGCTGGACCAGCTCTGACTTGTATCCAGTATAAAAAAATTGGACTCCAATGGTCAGTTGGCTAACCACCTGTTAAGCTACAGGGACACAGCAAGCTGCTAGAAGCCCTTTTCATGAAGAGCCCAGGTGACCTGTTCCAACTGGACCTGCCCTGGACCCTGCTGGTGGTTTTGATGACGTGAATCTTAACACCCAAGTGCTGTTCCCGAGGTTCTGGAACCCTTGGCTGTCAGAAAGTGTACTCCTCCTAACATCATGAGAATCCTGTGATTTGAAAACATTTTGGCTCTAAAGGTCTCTGGAAGTCAGGAACAAACCTGCAAAGTCAATCCAGTGTAGGTTTGATGCAGCTGGGCTGAAGATTCAGGTTGTCCCCACTCTGAGCTTTTCCTATCAGCTAATCCACTTCAGTGGGACATTGTGGAGAGTGCACCTGGCCTTTGGGAGCCCTGTTTGACTACAGCTTGCAGCCTTGCCTCACTGGATGAATCTGAGCTCAAGTTTCAAACATAGAGATCTTCACTGATTTAACGTTTCAAAGGTATCCTGTCTGCATTACTGCTTTCTTGGGAGCAATTTATTTTCCCCTACTTGAATTTTCCCACCAATAATTAACCGCTTCACCTGGACATTTTTCAATGATTATCCAGCCTCATGGACCATGCCAAGGTCTGCTTTGCCACTTCAGAGACTAAGGGCCTTATTACGAGTTTGGGAGTCTGCCTGCCGTAGAACCGTGCTGCCCCCATTAGCAGCTCACAGTGCTGGGGGTCCAAAGACCACACTATGACGAGTTGACCACGGGGCCGGCCTGAGTGGATGCTGGGGTCTTGTGCCAGTGGTGAGTACTTTTTCCAAATATATCAATGCTTACGTGTGCATTTCGACTGTATATGTGTTGGATGCACGGAAATGCATGCTATATGTGGATAAATACCATGTACCCATTACCGAGGTCCAGCCCTTATGTGGGCAGTCCTGACAATGGGTGTATGGTACAAAAAAGACTCCCCTGTATTTCGCTGCACACAGGGTTGTAATCTTCTGGGTGAAGATCCCGTTGCGAAGGGGGACCTTGAGACAGACGCTGCCTGGAGGAACAAGAAAGGGGTGAGCACCCCCCCCAAATCTCCATTACCACCACCTTGAAGCAGGCGGTCGGACCACTGCATTCCGCTCGTGGAACATGCCACTCATAATACGCATGATGGTGCAGCTCCCTTTACCACCCTATGGCAGCTGAATTACCCCGATTGCAAACCTAGGGTCAGAGGTCTGCTGGTGGTCTCAGTGGTCCAGCTGCAGTCTTCTCTTAGCCAATCTGGCCAACTTGTAATACAGCCGTCTGACCGCTGAATTCTCCATGCTTGGACTACCACCACCGATACCGCTGTCCACGGGACCCCCAAACTCGTAACAAGGCCCTAAGTCAGAAGGTAAAACTTCCATCCAGAATGGACCTAGTTTCTGTATGCAAACCACACTCTATCATCTTAACTCGTGCCTAGGTACCAGTCATACACAACTAGATGACTGCGGTTGTCACTTAAAATATTTTGGAACTATTTTTATAGATTTAAAAAACACATATCTTGGGTTTCCATTATTGGATATTTGTTGTTTTGGAGTCATGTTGCTCATTAGATTATACTCTATCTGTATAAATTGGAGAGGGATTTTTATTGTGTTCTCCTGCTTTACACATTTTTTCCAAGTTTGGCCTGGCTGCTCTGTACCACTGGAGAAAAGGATAAACATGGAACGTACAAACCAGCTGAGAACAATAGTGAAGGAGCTTGAAGGAAATCTTAGACCAACAATGGAGGAATGAGCAGAGCACTGGTGGAGAAAGGGAAAGATTGGTCCTGACAAGGTTAAACATGGGTTGGAGGAAACTCTTGGAGAAAAGAATAACCATGATAGCAACCAAAACTGTAGACCACCCAAATCCAATGGCAGTAAGGACCAATGTTCTAGGTACTCATTAGCCACAGATTAATGAAAGAGTCAAGGCTTCAGGCAACAACTTTATTATATTCTCTATTGGAGGTGGGCAAATAGACAGAGAAACATGGGAAGATGGGGAGTTATACTTGTTTAGTTCTGACCTGTTTAAACTGCATTTCTTCACATTTGGAGATCTTGTTTTTGGACATCTGCTATGAGGAGGCTTCTCTAATGGAAGTTCACTCACTGTATGGTACTTTTTAAACTTGATTTGAGCTGTAACTGCCAGCCCATACCTATAAAATTAAGGTTTGCTGCTGCACAGCTAGGTAATCGGCTCTGTGCAGATTATATATAAGCATGAATGCACACTGCAGAAGTGCTGGCTGAGCAATAAATACTTTTGTCTGTGTCAGTCTGGCACCCGCACATGGATAGCACTGTGGCTGAAACGACTCAGAATAAATTGGATACTGCCTGCTAAGACCTTGTAATAGAATTGGTTATCTAAAAAGTAACCTTTAATTTAGCATTAAGATGAAAATCCCTGATGTTTAAACAGATTTTATAAAGTAGACTCAACTCATAACTTTTGATTCGAAGAAGGTAGCAAGAAAAGCGACAAACAAAATATGGGGCCTGAATGCTAGCAATGTGGATTTTCCTCTATATATGTTCATTGGAATATTTCATTTAGCCAGCTTAAATGCAATTGAGGATTTTGATCTCCCTGCTAAGTTAATTGCACTGCTGGCCAGCTGGTAAATCAAGGCTCCCCTGAATAATGCACTCATCCTGAGGAGTAAGCCTTCTGCTAAGATAGGAGATGAAGAGTTAAAGTAAATAGGAATTAGTTGTCTCTCTCTGATAAACAGTGGGAGGGTCCTTCCAAATGGGACAAAGTGAGAATAGGCAGGCCACTGTCACCTGTCACCACAGAGGGTATGGGGTAGGATGCTTTGAAACATTGTTTAGAAGACATCAGATCTTGCCGGGAGGATTCTGACTCAAGGGAGAGTCTTTAATAATCTCCTTCCAATTGCCATCTTGAATTCTCCCATAATGTTGTGCAGGGAATTGAACATCCTGTGTGCTGCCCCTAGAAAATGCCAGTCTGGAGTAGATGGGTGATATGGCATCTCTGTATTGAGTTGGACCACCCACCTTCCAAAACTTTGCACCTCTATTTTAAAACTCACCACATGGAAGAAGTAGAGGAGGAACATAATAAGGGCAGCCTTTTGGTGTGGGTGAACCCCTGTGTGAAGTGAAGGTCAATATTAACTTGCACTTCTTGAAAATTGATGTACTCTGTCTCCAGAGCTAGTGGCATTAGCTCCCCACCTCCCTTTTGGGGCCATCAGTGGGAGAACATGGTGTGGAAACTGAAGGAAGGAGTGCCCTTGCCCTTTTGTGTTCTTGTCCTAGCTGTGGGTGTCCTAGGAGGGAGTACTTTCAATCCCTCTAGATAATCTTTCACCCTGCATGTGACTGTGTGCTTGGAGAGACCAAGCAGAGAAGGTCATCTGCTTTGAGGATATTCTACTACAGAAAGACTTCAGTTCTGGAGACAACCAGCAGAGAAGGCTCTGAGCTCTTACAGCCCACTGCTGCTGACAAGGAGGAGGAAGCAGCAGTGCAAAGAGGCTGTAAAAAAGGCCACAAAACATCAAAAGAGAAGCATCTAAAATTTGGAACGGGAGGCCCAAAAAGCACAGTCAGGGGTCCTGCAGTGCATCTCCATGAGCAAAACAACACTAAGCTCAATCCATCGAGCCTGAGATATCATAGCCACGTAAGTGTGTATGTGTGTGTGTGTGTGTGTGTGTGTGTGCGTGCGAGCCTGTGTGTAGACCTATATTTAATTATGGGAAATGCCTTACTCCTCAGGGGCAACAGCAGTATCATCTGATCCGTAGTAGGTCCTTGACATTATCAGAGCAAGCCCATGGCTGATTAGGGTCACTCCTGAGAGAATAACTGGATAGTGATGCCAAGTAAATCCATCAATTTTGATTCCCTTATAACGGGAGGGCCACCATTACATAGGAGCCCTCTAACCTGTGCTAGTGGTCATTTGTGGAGGGGACTACCTAAGTACACTCATACACCTGAGCACCAGCCCCTTTTCCCTGGACTGACAAGCATCAAAGTATAGGGAGAACAGGAGATGATATCTCTCCTACTCAGCTAGCAGAAAGAGAAAGAGGTGAGCAGTGTGCTTGTCAGCCACATGATCCAGGTGCAACTGTGCATCAGTGCAAGAAAAAGGCAGAAAGGGAGATTCAAGTCAAAACAATTGTTGCCGCATTTTAAAAAAGGGAAAGAGAAAATAATTTCTAGCCACAGCTGTGTTAATGAAATCACCCCAGACAGAATATGTGCCCCATATGCACGGGGGGTATCTAAATATGCACATGCCTCTTTTGTAATGCCCCAGTAAGAGAGGTACACCACAATAAAAATGTTATTACATTTTTTGAGTAACATAGTAAGAGTAGTCGACTCCCAAGTTTCATATCCATTAAATAGTGCCAGCATAACTCTTAGGGATCTCAGCAACAGGGACCGGGGGTGAGTTTTATAGGTATCCTAAGTGTTTTTCGTGCTGACCTTAATCTTTGGGTGTGTGATTGATATGCATTAACACAGTGAGTTTCTGGATTTCAGCAATCCTGGTTTATTTGTGGGAATAAGACTGTGTGGAAATATTCACTACTTTGGAATATTTGATGTTGAAGTTTGTCAAAGACTATATCTGTGGGCCTTTTTATAGTGAAAGTCATAATAAGATCATCTTTATAAGAACATCCTACAATTATGAAAAGCCTGTTTTCATAGTTTGTAATTGATGTTGACACCCTGGCAAAATATAATAGGCTGGACATTTTGTAACTGTGAACCATATGTCTTTTATAGCCATAAGTGGGTAATTTGGTTTCCGGATTTAAACTGTTACAGGTGCCTCAAACATAGGCGGCTTAAATTGCTTTTAGGTAGTTATTTCACTTCAGTGACCTTTTCTATGTGTGACTCCCAATTCTTTGCAAGGCCCTTTAAAGAGTGTTTTACCACCTGCCATGTTGTATATATTTGGAATTTTGTGTGGCGTATTAAGATGCTTTTCCATTTTAATGAAAAAGAACTGACAGGACTTTGCATTATCGACTGCTATATGTTGATCTACATGTGTTCTGAATTTTAGGCCAACGCACCTGCCTTAGTAAGACTTGGACTACTCTGCCTCGCTACTCTGAGAGCGAAAGCTAAAGAAGTACTTTGTTGCCAGTTTGTGGGTCGACAGGACAAGGCTTCGGTACACCAGATGTGAAAGACCCATACATCTGGGGCCCAGTAACGTCTGATAGCCCTGGGACACTCCAGGTCAAATAGAGAAGCACCATCATACTAGAATGCTAATAAGGAAGCAAAATGAATGGTGAATGGAAGTGTGAAAGTAGTGGTGAGCTTAAGATCCTCTTCCACTGGTCTCAGCCATTATGTAAAGATGGTGGAAGTTAATATATTGATGTTTGAGGAAAGCGCCCCTACCAACCAGGTAGCTGGGAGCCTAATTGTTATTTCTTAGCGTGAAGATCCAGTGAGGATCCTGGATCACATGGAAGAAAAGGGCTATTTAAACAAAGCATAACATACCTGTTCACCTTCTTTTAAGAACTGAAAATAAACATTAAAACCTTACGTTTTTGCGTGAAAATTCAGTATTCTGTAGATTCCCGGATGAAATACATTTATATAGCTGTACACAATAAACAAAAAGGAAATTACTATGGGGATGCCTCATATACTTACCAAAGGCACAGTTATTTAGAGGTAAAGAAATTAGGTTTCCCCTAAGAAAACACATTTTGGGCCAGATGTATCACGCGTTTTCCTGTTCTCAGAATCGGCCAATTTGTGAACGGGAAAAAGCATTTTGGGATGTATCATCCCAAAAGGCATTCGCAAAATAGGTAATCGCTGTTTGCGATTACCTATTTTGCGAATGCATTTAGGGAATCGCAATTTGCAATTCCTTAAATGCAATGCAGGAAGCAAGAAAAAATTGCGACCTGGCTTTAAGGAATCGCAAATTACCACCAACTTCTAGTTGGTGGTAATTTGCGAATTCCTTTAAAAATGCACTTTTTTGCATTTTCCTAAGTGGCATGTGGCGCACATGCATGCCCTTAGGGCATGCATGTGCGCCACATGTGCACACATATTTCAGGGGTGCAACAGGGTGTCCTTTTGGCACCCTTGCATCCTTGAAATTGCATGCGCAATTTGCGAGTACCTATTTGGTACTGGGAAATTGCAAATGCACTCCTATTCATTCCTATGGGCCTCTAGGCCCATAGAAATTTATGAGAAAGTATTCCTTAATAGCAAATCGCAATTTGCAATTTGCTATAAAGGAATATGCAGGATTCATATTTTTTTTTGCAAATCCTACATATGTTGCATTTTGCGATTCTTAAATAGCGAATCGGTGAAATTCGCTATTTAAGAATCTCAAAAGCAATTCTTCATACACCTGGCCCTTTAAGCCGTGCTTAAGTTAATGGTTAAATAGCAGTGATGCATCTGCTCACATTCAACTGGCGCTTGTTCTGCCATCCTTGTAGGTAGGTCTGTGGTTTGTTAGGCCTGCTTGCAATCCTTTGTGTCTAACCCAGGACACAAACTTGAATCCCTGCAGTGTTAACTGCATTATACAACAGTAAAACAGAATAAATTAGCACGAGGATGCACCATTGGGGTTGAAGTATTATATATATTTGTTTTGTTCCTGTTGCCCCCCTAGTGTTTTCTTTGAAATGAAAAATGAACAGAACGTCTTGATTTAAAGTTTCATTTTTGAAATGTGAGAAAAGAGCGTTTCTGCATATCTTTAATTTTCATATCATAGATTTGCTGAGTATTCTCTTTTTCGTGATTGACCTCCTTGTTTTCTATCTTCCTTCTCCGATAGGATTTTTCTTCAGTTGAAAATATATTGCGTGCCGCAGAGCATTTTCAAACCATCTACTGACTGATATAAAAATATATTCATAGAGATGTTGTCGGTCCTTGTATCCCTCCAGGAATGTAATGTTTGTGGCTATCAACATTGTTTGCTTCATCTTTCTCGAAAATTGCTTGGGAAATGAAACAAAATGTTTTTGGTTCATGGAATGATGCATCTGGGAGAAGTAGAGAGCAACGCGTGATATAATGAAACAGTGCCCATGTGGTGCTGCAAGCCAAAAAGGCAGCTAAAATGAGTGCAATGAAGGGCGTACATGCCAACTACTGAATAAGAACATTACAACAATTGTTGGAGGAGTACAACGCTGGAGCATAAAGCAACACATGGTTTATCCAACAGGCAAATTAGAAAGGTCTTTCTATAAACAAAAAACTTCATAGACTACACCTAAAAATGTGTATTTGTTTTTAGTACATCTTTGATTTTGAATCGGGTTTATTTTGCCATTTTATTTTACAGGTTTCTAATTACGTGGTGTCTGCATGTGCAATTCAATTAATTTACCCGTGTCTACCAATGTACATGTAACAACCCACACTTCAATAAGAATAAATATTAGCAAAACAATATGACATTTTGCACGAGTATTTAAATGGATAGCTGTTGGACTTGGCCCTTTTTGCAGGGTCATTTCAGAACTTTTTCCCTTCCAGCTGGTATTTTTTTCTGACCTGGTTTTGGTGGTTTTAGGACTCTGGGCACTTCATCATTGCTGTCCAATGCTAAAGTGCATGTGCTCTCTATGGTAAACGTGGTAAGATTGGTCTACACCTGTTTGGCGTATTTAATTGACCTATCAGTCCCTGGTAAATTGTAATCTCATATACCCAGGGCCAGTAAATTAAATGCTACTGGTGGGCTTGCAGTGCTGCTTGCACCACCTACCAAAGTAGCCTTTCAAACATGTCTCAGGCATCTGCTATTGCAGGGCCTGCGCGCGCAGTTTACTGCCACTGTGACGTGGCGCTTAAAGTGGCTGTCATGTCTGCGACTCCCCTTTTACTACATATCAGGGTGCGGTGTAGGTAAAAGGTTGGACATGTGCCTTAACTGTGTGGCATGTTCTGGTAGTGACAAACAGCCTATTTGGTTTCTCACTACTGTGAGGCTGCCCTCTCATAGCAATGCATTGGGTATTCCCTGATATATGTTTCAGTGGTAATTCCTGACATGAGAGGAGTAGCGCGATCAAGTTTGGTATGTTTGGAATAGTGGGGATAAATGCTGCATAGTGGTGTTCGCAGATTTATAATCACTATTTTAGAAATGCCACTTTTAGAAGTGGGCATTTCTGTGTGCTATGTGCCTTTGTGCCTGCCTGTTGTGTATTGCATGTCTGGCTCTGGATGACAGGGGCTTCAGAGGGGCTGGGTGAGTAAGCACTAGGCTGAATATGCTGATCTGCATTTGCAGTAGTGGGAGGAGTAGCACCTGATCCTGAATAGGACTGTACCTGGGTGGTGGGAAATTTGAGTGAGCCCTGTGATGCCACAACTTTACCACCCAAAAATGTGTGAAAAATGTGATTTTTTCAGCTAAAATTGAGGTTTGCAGGGGATTCTGGGTAAGGAAACATTGGGGGATCCACGCAAGCCATACATCCCTGGAAGCCCCCGGGTGTCTAGTTTTCAGAAATGTATGGGTTTGGTAGGTTTCCCTAGATGGCCGCCGAGGACCGGGCCAAAAACCCAAGTGACCCCCCTTGCAAAACCAGGTGGTTTTGAGATAGGCAATTTTGATGTCGCCTCACTACGTTTTGGGCCCTTGCCTGTCGAGTGTACTTGGGCCTCCCACACAAGTGAGGCACCATTTTTACCGTTCCCCCGGGTCTCCCGGTAAAAATGGGGCCTCACTTGTGTGGGAGGCCCAAGTACCCGCGACAGGCAATGGCCCAAAACATTTTTTTGATATGCAATATTGATGTCGCATCACTACGTTTTGCACACGGATGTCTAGTTGTATAAGTTTGCTAGGCTTCCCAAGGTGCCCGCAGAGCTAGGGTTCATAAACTACAGCTAGGCACTTTGCCAAAAAATTGTCATTTTTCAATGCGAAATTGAGGTGTGACCACGTTGGGTTTTGTGCCGTTTCCTGCCGCGGGCACTAGGCCGACCCCCTCAATTGAGGTACCATTTTTCTCGTAAGACTTTGGGGAACGCGGGGTGGGTGGAAATTTGTGGATCCCCGCAGATTCCGGAACTTTCCACCACAGAAATGTGGGGAAAATGTGTTTTCTTGACAAATTTTTAGATTTGCAAGGGATTCTGGCTAACAGACCCTGGTGGGAGGCAGTCAAGTCACCCCATTCTGGATTCCCCTGCGTGTCTAGTTTTGAAAAATGTATAGGTTTGCAAAGTTTCCCAAGGTTCCCGCAGAGCTAGGGTTCAAAAACAAGAGCTAGGCACTTTGCCAAAAAAGGGTCATTTTTCACTGCAAAATTGTGGTGTGACCACGTTGCGTTTTGCGCCGTTTCCTGCCGCGGGCACTAGGCCGACCCGCACAAGTGAGGTACCATTTTTCTCATAAGACTTTGGGGAATGCGGGGTGGGTGGAAATTTGTAGATCCACGCAGATTCCAGAACTTTCCACCACAGAAATATTGGGAAAATGTGTTTTTTTGGACAATTTTTTAGGTTTGCAAGGGATTTTGGGTAACAGAACCTGGTGGGAGGCAGTCAAGTCACCCCATCCTGGATTCCCCTGGGTGTCTAGTTTTCAAAAATCAATAGGTTTGCAACATTTCACTAGGTGCCGGCAGAGCTAGTGTTAAAAAACTACAGCTAGACACTTCGTAAAAAAAGGGTACATTTTCATTGTGAAAATGTGGTGTGTTCACGTTGGGTTTTGAGCCATTTCCTGTTGTGGGCACTATGCCTACCCACACAAGTGAGGTACCATTTTTATCAGGAGACTTAGAGTAATTCAGATTTGTAATGGAACTGTTATTACCTATTGACTTTCGATGCATTTCTGCCTTCCAAATGAAAGACATTGTGCAAAAAAGAAGTCATTCTAAAAAATGACTGATAAATCTCATGTTAGTATGAGTATTCCCAAATTCGGAAATGTGCAAATATCTACTGTTTCTAAACTCTATATTTTGTTCCCATTTCAGAAATACATAGGTGTCTTTCATACCGATTTTTCCATGTACACATTTTTACAGAATAATTACTATATACCCGGTACATAATAAAAAACCATTGCAAGTTGCTGCTCAGTTTTTGGCTCTGGGTTCGCCGGGATCTTGGTGAACCTACAAATCCTATATATCCTCACAACCAGTAATGTCCATCGGATGTAACGGTATATTGCTTTCAAAGAGCTGTCATAATTGGAAGAAGTTACAGGTGAAAACGTTGACACAAAAGGCTGTTTTTTTCAACTAATTTTCAATTTATCCTATATTTAACTGTTAGTTTCTATAAAGAAACCTTGATGGATCTACACAAAATGACCCCTTGCTGAATTCAGAATGTTGTCTACTTCTCTAAAATGTATAGCTTTCCAGGATCCATTATTGTTTTTGTACCCATTTCTACCATTAACTGGAAGGAGGTCAAAAGCACCAAAAATAGCAAAAATAGGCTATGTCCCAGAAAAATGCCAAAACTGTGTAAAAAATGTTGGGTTTCTGACAAAAGTTTGGTATCCCCTAAAAGCTGGGAAAATGGTTATTTCAACCCCACAAACCCTTTTTTGATAACATTTGCAGGGAAAAACCCAGATGCTTTCATTTGCAGCCCGTTTTTCCAATTTCCCCCCCCCCAAAAAAAATTGCTGTATTTTGGCTCATTTCTGTGACCCCTCCAGGGAAATCCACAAACCCTGAGTACCTTTAGAATCCCCATGATGTTGGAAGAAAAGGATGCAAATTTGGCGTGGATACCTTATGTGGTCAAAATGTTACAGGGGCCTCATCGCGCACTACCCCAAATATAAAAAAAAAGGCTTGGCACAGGAGGGGGAAAAGGCCTGGCAGTGAAGGGGCTAACTAAGTTCCTGGCCACTGTCCAAATGGTCATCCTGCAAGCAGAACAGAAACTACTCTTTATGGAACCACATTTTCTTAATATTTATAAAAACTCAGATTATACCAGTTAATTGGACTTTTAATGCATATTTTAACACATATCACAGAAAGTTCAAGAATGAAATTTCTAGGTGTTTCATAGCAGAAGACAGCATTTTTTAATGTATTCATACAGTCCAGTGTTTTTCTTTGGAACAGCCAGCCTTGCTACCCTGAAATTTTTTAGATGCTAGTCACTCTAAGGAAATGTTTAATAATAACTGTCATACTTTTATATACCATGTACCCTGCCTTATGGGCTATACGGCCTACTTAGTGGTGACCTATTAATATTTTAAGGGAAAGCTTAGACCTGCCAAAAGGTTTAATTTGACAGGATGGGTTGCAATATTAAACGCGCGCTAGTTTATCCAACCATATGGATAATTTGCATTAGTTTTCCCGCTGCAACCCCGGGTATTCATTATCTTCCAGATACCGATTCAAGCATACGAGCCAGGACCCAGAGGCCAGCGGTTCGTTCTTCCGAATAAGGTAATTGTGAATCCCCATGTAATCTCGTTCGCTCACAGACCTTGTCCCTTAGGACCCAAGGTATTCTAGCATAACCTTGAACCTTGCTTCCTTTCAGAAATAAACTTCGTCTGAAGAAGCCAATTAACCCACATTAAGGAGACAGAAGGGCTTGAACTTAGACAGCGCTTCGCAAGCCAATAGGTGAGCGTCATCTGTGCGCTAGTTTATCCAACCACACGGATAATTTGTAATAGTTTTCCCGCTGAAACCCTGGTTATCCATTATCTTCTAGATACCGCCACTAGACACATTGATGGAGCCCTAAGTCGTCCCATCCACAAGATATACCGTTTGAGTGAACCTTATCCTGAGACATATGCTGGATACTCACCCACTCCATAGACTTAGACCATTCTGAGAATCAATTTCTCTTTTTGAGGTGAGTCATCTACCACCCTCAATCCATGTTTCATATTTCCAGTGTCAACACACACCTGATTAAGTCCCCCCTTTTTACTCATAGGCCGTCTCGCTTATTTTCAAGTCCTGATGAAGACCCGCACTGACCTTCCAAGAGTGCAGTACTAGGGTCGAAACGTCGACTATTCCGTGGACCTTTGCATAGAATCTGCGCCAAAGAAAGAACCCTTCCATTGCGCAGCTTGATTTTTTGCACTTCCCTGGCCACTTTCGAATAATTTCGATTTTAAACTACTGTACATATCACACACACTGTCACCGAGCACTTATTATTCACTTTGTCACTCGTGTCACCACATTATTGCCTGACGGCCTTTCGGGTAATATTAATGTATACCTATATGAATGACGTAATTCATATATAAAGAATTTACTTTGAATTTGAACTGTCCTGTGTGTTGTTTTCAGTTTAATGATAATTGTTGTATAGTGTTCGAACAATGTGTGACTAGGCCTAATGCGAAAAGCAATACTTTCACCCGACAGAACCACTGTTACCTTATAAACTTACTGCCCAGGTTCTGAGGGATACTGGGTTACCCCATTATTTGCTTAGAGTTGCAATATTAAACAGCAGAGGCCAGGCTGTAATTGCAGCCTTGGAGTCCTGTTTGCCTGATTTCACTTTGGATTGCACAGTAGTGCTGTAGGCCATAGGTGACATTTAAATTTCCTTCTCATGGGTGCAATTTGGACACCATATACTATGGACCTATCGGTAAGTTAAATACGCCAAATAGGTGTTAGCCAATTTTACATGTTTTAGGTGTCAGAGAACATGCACTGGGGCCTGATTAGCAGGGTCCCAGGGCACAAAATCAACAACTCAGCAGTATCAGTCAAGAAAAAATGGGGTTGACCCTGAAAAAAAGAATCACTTACTCACACTCATCATCAACATGTAATGAAATAAGAACTAGATCATGCCCTATCCCAGCCCAGTGCTGAAAGCAAACATGTAACAGAAAGAATAATTCCCTTTCTCTGACTTTAGGCATTTTTGGGGTCTCTACCCATGACAATTGAAGCTGTGTTTCAAAATCATGTACCAAATGTTTTCCAGCTACATCAAAATTATTGTACTATAATTTCTATGTGTAAGTTGGACACATGGCATCTGGACCTCTGCTGTGCTCTGGGGCATACTAAGTAGGCCCCCGGAACATTATAAATGTTGTAAAAAATGTTGGGTTTCTGACAAAAGTCTGGTATCCCCTAAAAGCTGGGAAAATGGTGATTTCAACCCCACAAACCCTATTTGATAACATTTGCAGGGAAAAATCCAAATGCCTTCATTTGCAGCCCGTTTTTCACATTTTACCGAAAAAACCCATAATTTTGCTGTATTTTGGCTCATTTCTGTGACCCCTCCGGGAGAATCCACAAACCCTGAGTACCTTTAGAATCCCCATGATGTTGAAAGAAAGGGACGCAAATTTGGCGCGGATACCTTATATGGTTAAAAATTTACAGGGGCCTCATCGCGCACTACCCCAAATAGCCAAAAAAAGGCTTGGCACAGGAGGGGGAAAAGGCCTGGCAGTGAAGGGGCTAACTAAGTTCCTGGCCACTCTCCAAATGGTCATCCTGCAAGCAGAACAGAAACTACTCTTTATGGAACCACATTTTCTTAATATTTATAAAAACTCAGATTATACCAGTTAATTGGACTTTTAATGCATATTTTAACACATATAACAGAAAGTTCAAGAATGAAATTTCTAGGTGTTTCATAGCAGAAGACAGCATTTTTAATGTATTCATACAGTCCAGTGTTTTTCTTTGGAACAGCCAGTTTTGCTACCCTGAACATTTTTAGGTGCTAGTCACTCTAAGGAAATGTTTAATAATAACTGTCATACTTTTATATACCATGTACCCTGCCTTATGGACTATACGGCCTACTTAGTGGTGACCTATTAATATTTTAAGGGAAAGCTTAGACCTGCCAAAAGGTTTAATTTGACAGGATGGGTTGCAATATTAAACATCAGGGGCCAGGCTGCAATTGCAGCCTTGGAGTCATGTTTGCCTGATTTCACTATGGATGGCACAGTAGTGCTGTAGGCCATAGGTGACATTTAAATTTCCTTCTCATGGGCGCAATTTGGACACCATTTACTATGGACCTATCGGTAAGTTAAATAAGCCAAATAGGTGTTAGCCAATTTTACATGTTTTAGGTGTCAGAGAACATGCACTGGGGCCTGATTAGCAGGGTCCCAGGGCACAAAATCAACAACTCAGCAGTATCAGTCAACCAAAAATGTGGATGACCCTGCAAAAAAGAATCACTTACTCACAGTCATCATCAACATGTAATGAACCAAGAACTAGATCATGCCCTATCCCAGCCCAGTGCTGAAAGCAAACATGTAACATGTAACATGAAGAATGATTCCCTTTCTTTGACTTTAAGCATTTATTTGGGCTCTACCCATGACAATTGAAGCTGTGTTTCAAAATACTAAGTAGGCCCCCGGAACATTATGTCGAATATAAAATGGTTTACCTTCAATTTCACTTCAATGCAGCAACTGTTGCAATGGGCATTTTCTGAAACATCAGGTCAACAGAATGACAATGAAAATGATTTCCAAAAACATAGAAATGTTGACCAGGATAAATTCAGACTGTATGTGCTCGCATAACAGGATATTTGGTGCCTGTGTCAATTTTTCAGCATTTATGATACTAACAATGAATTCTACTATCTATCTACTAACTCTCATTAATTTGCATTGGTGGTATTAATCCTCGTATCATCACATTTGCTTTCCTTATACAGTAATCTATATGTTTTCCTTATTAAAAAATTCTACATGTTTAGTTTGATGGGTGGTATACCATGGCTCCCATGTGAGAAAATCATGCAATAGCTTCAACAGTGATCAGAGTGAGACTAAATCAGAACATATCTTTGATTAACATACACACAGTAGGCTGACATTCATTTAAACTAACACGCAGAATCCTCAGAAAAACTGAAGGTTCATAGACAATGCTATAAATCATGTTTCACAACACAAAATCCACTAAATCAAAATATCAGCTCTGTCATTTAGTGAGCACTTAGACTTGTGCTTCAAAGATAGAAGTAGAGGGTGTTCTAAGAAATCACACAGGTAAAAAGCACTGTTTTCAAATGGACTGGTGTAATGACGAACCAGTTTCAAACAATTTATCATGATTTTTTGTAACAGCAAAACATTGGACAAATGTATTTGACAACAAACCTGTTTGGGTGATTCCCCATCATTTTCTCACCCCTAGGGGCTCATTACAATGTCAGGCGGAATCACTTCTTCCCGACACTGCATCTGTCATCGGACCGACCAACACCCGGTTGGCGGTCCCGACAGCTCCATTAGGATGCAACCGAACACTGTTCATTAGCAGTCCTATATTTTACTATAACTACTGGCCATAGTTTATGCTCCCATAGTACAATGGAAGGTGCAGTTCCTTTGTGCACGACACCTGAGGTGTCTGCCACTGGTGCAGGGTTTAACCGAAGGCCATGCACCAAAGGGGGCCCTGCTGGGGGCCCCCAAACACGCTTTACGACACAGAAACCATGTCGGATAGTGTGCATAGTAATCTCAAGGGAGGAAAGAGACACCCTTGATATTGCAGGCCGCATTCTGACTGGCGGATGAGCTCTCTGAGCCCGTCGGAAGCCAGTCGGAATGACCGTCCAGTTTCCTTTCTGACTGCCTCCATCATGATGAGGCAGTTGGAAACGAAACTGAACGGCCCATTACAATGCAGCTGTAAAGGTGCTGTATCGTAATCGGCCTCATAATGTGTTTCTGTAATGTTGTAATTTGTGGATGATTACAATGTTGCTTGGTAATTGGAAATGTGTCAATAATATTGCATGTCTTCATGGTATAGCCTGTCCCTTTTAATGAGGTTTTGTTTTTTCAATAATGTCGTCACCTATATAGGTGTAATTTTTCTTTTTATTCGTGCCCCTCACACACCAGATGTTTTTCCCATAAGAACATGAGTTTTTGATGGGGAAAAGTGTGGCTGAGAGTGCTTACAAAGATTTCTCCTGTGTCGAACTGTATCAACCCTTCTGGGGTCCTAAACTCAGTCAGTATGTAGAATGCAAATATCTCTGGGCAATAGGCTCACCAAGATGTCACCACACATGCTGAAATACTCAGAATATGCCCAAATGCCTGCCATATGTACAGAGACTAGGTCCATGGCACAGTGCATTCTGTCACTGTTGTGACTTCCTCCAGCCTCGCCCCAGAGCCAAGTTCATAGGGTTTAGACTTTGTCTGCCTCCTCCAAAAGGTCAGATAACCTCAAGAAATGATGCACCTAACCAACGTCCATGTGTAGGAAGATGAAATCTGAATGCATGGTTGCCCCCACTTTTTTTCTGGTGTTTTGATGGTTTTTGTCTTAGTTTGGCTGGGAACCTGCTATTCATGTCCCCAGCCTATCTGCTTTCTCTTCTAAATTGACTCCATGTACCTTAGGTACATCACAGATTGTATTCTGAGGTGCCCTTATAAGTCCCTAGTATAGGGTACACTATTTACCTAGGGCATAGGTACCCCAGAGGCCTACCAGGGGCTAAAACATGTGTTATGCCACCCCTGGAAAGCCCTCCAAAATGATACCACAAGTCTGCTACTGCAGCCTGGGTAAGGTGGTGCATGCACCCCTTACTGAGATATAGGTTCACTATATCTCACCTATCACTGCACATAGAAACCTATCAGTCACCCCTATGGCAGGCCTTATCAATTCTGAAGGCAAGGTGCTTGGTTATATATGAGAGGGTGCCCAGGCATGGATGAGCCCCTCTGCAGCCTTCGGAATGTATCCTCTGGGGTTGTTAGTAGTGCAACCTAATCATATACTCTTAAGTGCATTATAACTAAAATGGCTAATGCTAACTTTGGACTGGCTGCACGGAAACATGTCAAGTTTGGTGTCAAACCCCTTGGAATCATACCCCCACATCAATTCCTGATGTGAGAATATGATACCACCCTTCTAGAAGGAGAGACATGACAGCACCGGTATACCCAGTACCAAATTAGCAGAGCCCTGGCATCACAAAATCGATGCTGCAGCCACAGACACGGGTCTGGCCTCCTGCTGCTGACCGAAACTTCGGCAGGGGAGATCTGGACACTAGGTTTCCTGTCACAGGGAGCTGTAACCACCTCCCAGACAGGCTGACGTGTATTTGGGCTGGGTAGGAGCACTCTCTGAGTGCTTTGAAGTACTGCAATGGGGGCACATTTGGTATCCCTGTCCATAGTCCAGCTCAAACCAGTTTAGGGGCTTCCAGCCCCTGCTCTGGCGCGTAACTGGACAAAGGAAATGGGTGTAGCCACCCCTCTTTCCAAACCCTCCCATAGGTGGGTCCCCTGAGTTAGTCCAACCCCTTGCTTAGGTATAAGTAAGGAACCCCTGGCAACAGGACTTTAGATATCCCTGGATGAAACTCTGCAACTGAATCCTGGAAGTTCGACTCTGTACTCAAGACTAGAGGATGGAAAAAATCTCCCTTGGGGTCAAGGAATGACACCCCTGCTCGGCAGGCACCAACAAAGCACTTGCCGGTCTGCATCTCCAAAGCTCCCGCCGGATGCCGAAGACTTTGCATCACAGGAAGAGAATTTCCAGACTTCTCAGAGGCCGACCTGAGTCCCCAGGCAAGCTGAGACCCGCAGCCCTCGTGAGTAACGTGGAACCGGAACTCATGGTCACCGTGCACATTTGCAAGTGCATTGACTTCTCGACGTCTCTTGAAGTTGTGCTTGGGGTTATTTGTAGCCCCTACCTCGAGCAGAGAATCCACCAAAGATTGTTGGCCTAGTCACCCCGAGTGACCCATGGCCCGCCATTTTTTGATTCCTCTTGAGGTCCCTTCGCAATCCCCGGTCCGTTGACTGGTGGGTCCCTGTGAGGGTAAATTAGATTTTCCTTGGGCTTCCCTGGTTGCTCCAGACGTACCCTGACTCCCCACCAAGTGGTGAGTTCCTCAGACCTTGCTGGTGTGCACCGAAGCATCTTTCTCCTTTCTGCATGGGTTGCTGTTGCCAAGGCTTCTTGTGTCCAACCTGGGAACAATGCAGCAGCACTCGACATCCTTTGTGGGACAGCTTGAATCCAACTCCTGGTTGTCCTCAACGCTTCCTGGTCCTTGTGTCTGAAGAGTCAAGCTTCACATTCTTCACCTGAAATCACCCGACATCAGTGGGCATTCGCCTATCGTGTCCCTGGTCACTGGCTAGTAAACCAGACTCTGTCCCCTCTGCTTTCAGGTTCATCTCGACTTCGATCCAGGCTTGGATCTCTTCGGACACTTCGCATCTTCCCGGCAGTAGCACTTCTTTGCCAGCTCCCATTGAAAACGACGACGCAACCCGACACCAATTGACACCTGTGCACCCGGCTTCCCTGGGTGAGGTAACTCGAGTACTCCAGTGCTCCCATGGGTGTTGACCCTAGAACTTTCTATGTCCAAAAGGGTTTGATCCTGACTCATCTCTAAGTGTCCCTAATCTTTAAAAATCTAACCGCAACTTTCCACATAGATGCTAACGGGAGCACGCAGCTTTGTTCTCACACTGCACATGGCCCCGTGGGTCCCCTGTGTCACTACCTTGGGTGGTTCCTTGGGGTCCCAGTGACTCTACAGGCTCTAGGCCTTGTGTCTAGTTAAGTTGTGGTTCTTATACCACTATTTTAGGATATGCTTTGGCTCGCCCCTAGGGCCTGACGTGTATTTGTGCCATTTTACTGTAATATTTGAAGTGTAACTTATGTGTTTGGACCTCTAGTCTCATAAAGAGACTAGTAGCATGTGTTTAGAAATAAATACATATATTTTATATATATACCTGGTGTGGTTGCCTTTCATTTGGTCATTCAAGAGATTATAGACTGGTAAAACAAGCTGCTTTACCTTCCTTCAAGACTTAGCCTGAAGGCTGCTCTCCATAGCTACCACTAGGATAGCTTTCAATAAAGGTTGTCTTTAACCTATCATCAATAAGGGGCTGTTTGGACTGGTGCAAGATGCCCACTATAAATAGTGGACAGCATATAACAGGCCAACTTCTCTCACCATGCTCTCATTTCATCGGGGTATGGCCTCATGAATACGAAGGTACACACTGTAAACAAAGTTGAGTGGTCGATAGAGTGTATATGAATTGGAAGTGGCTTTTAGGCCCCTTATGTTGAGTAAAATTGTGGGCCCTCAACAAATTGTTTAATTTGCCAAAAATGACCCTATACTAAGATTTTGCTGTCAATGTTAAAAAATGTGTATTATTGTATGTACCCAACATAATATTCATATTTGTTCAATTTAAAACAAGGAATCCATTATAGCCTTATAGCCTGCAGAGGTGGGCTATAGTTATCATTAAAGGCCCGCTCCAGCGTTAAAGACCCAAGCTGTAAGCAAGAGCCGTCAACGAGGGCCTTTAACAAGGGAGCAGGACTTTAATACTGGTCTAGCCCAGCTACAGAGGGCTATAAGGCTATTAGAACATTCCACCACTAGAGGGCAGACTGTTCTAACAAATAAAACAAATGTTTCAGGGAGCCCAAGGGTGTTGAAACCCCATCGGACTACATGAGGACTTTGTTCAAAGCTACAGCTGTGAAGGACAACATTGAAATGCTGAAGTTCCGGGATTCTACCCAGCATTAGAAGCCTGGAAGCCTGGAGCACTCCATTGTCTTTAATGAGTCTCCCAATATTCCAATGTTCTAATACATAGAATGTCAGAACACTTAAGGGTGAAGTTAAAAAGTAAAACAGTATGCTTAGACACTGCAGTGCTTTTTATGACATATTAATTTAATACTGTTTCTGTAAGGATAAACAAGATAGTTGTTATTTCTGAAGCTAAAAATAATGCCACCAACCAATTAAACAGCTTCCAACACATACGAAAAGCCATATTGTTGGTATGCAGATTTGGTAGCGATATTACCACTAATACAAGTGAATTGGAACCTTAAGAATCAAAAAGCGAGGCTTAAATAAATATTCTTGATATATGACATTTTTTTATTTGAGCAAAGGATGGCTAAACATTTTGTGACCATGGGCTGAGCTAATGAATGTCCTCTTTGAACAGACCTCAAAGCTTGCATACATTTTACAAAATCATAACAAAGCTCGTGTTTGTTGTCCAGGGATAAGAACTGAATGCAATGCATTTAAGCCTCAGGCTTAGATAGATACTGTACAGCATTTTCTGATCAACCCTGTTGCTAATGAACAAAGGCCTCTGGGAACTGCAGTATGCTCCGCACATCTAAATGTGGTCTATTTGTAGTCCTGCGAAAGTCTCCAGCTCAAGATGGAACATATTATTTTTGCTCCTGTAATGCACTTTGGCTCTGGGTAGGAGAACGGGGAAATATAAAAAACAAATTGACAAACATGCACGGATTTAATTTTCAAAAATATATCAGCAGTGTGGTCTCTCTAGTTCACCTTAGTAATAAAAGTTGTAATAAAAAATATTTCAAACGAAAACAATTGCACAGCAACTGAAGTAAAACAATAACAGCAATATTAATAATCTGACTAAGGTAATGATGAAAACGTGTATTTCATATAGTGAAATTCCATCCTTTCTAAGCCATTGAAGTTACTGAGATTTGTTTACCATAATGCTTAAACCTATATCTGAAGTCGCTCCTTCCAATCTGTTGGTGCAAGCTCACATCCCTTTGCAACTGCATACACGAAAAACTATCTGTAGTGCTTAAACCAACATAAATAAAGTTAAGTACGTGTGGGCCGCAGCATTCCATTCGACTGGCCCGAACACATATTGCACCACTTTAAACGATCGTGTAAGGATAAGGTGACGTCTCGATTCATAGACCTGGGGCTAGTGGTAGCGGCACGCCTCATTACGAAGCGGTGGAAAGCGCATGACCCGCCGCGCGTGCAGGCTTGGAGTGCCTCATTTCAGGCATGGGCCGGGGCTGAGGGGACTGCCATCCAGAGGGAGGAATGCTGGGCCTGCGGAGGGAACCCATGGCAGACCGCTGGAAGCAGCTGCTGGGGAAGCTCAGACGCTTGGGCACGGAGGGTCATGCGGAGTTGCAGGGGGCGGCCGACGGAGCTGACGTGGGTGGGGGTGGATCGGGGGATGCCCCACTGTCGAGATGATATGCCCCCGACTGCTTCCTCCCTTGGCGCCACGACACCCACACTTGCAAGGCGTTGTTTACAGCCGAGGCACACACATGGGGGATCCTCGGGGGGGTGCGGAGGGGCAGGGGGTTTACTGACAGCTGGGGGGGATATTGAGCCTGTATGTACAGTTTATGCTGCCATTGTTAAGGTTTTGTTATGTATAATCTTTGGACCTTGAGGGTATTTTGCCTGTTCTTCACTACCTGAATGGGGCGGGAAGCACTCGCGCACAGGCACGGAGCCTGGCTGAGGTACGGTTACTATTGTCACTCCTGATGAGACAGCACTGAGACTGTCAAAGAGACTGTAGATGGCTCCGCTGGGGACAGTGTTCACAGATAAGCCTGATTGCATGCCATGAAGTAGTAGTTATTGACCCTGATGCGGGGTGATCCCCCACATATGTTTTCAACTCTCTGCTTACCTACTGTGTCAAATGCCAAGGAATGTTCTTGTTTAAAACAATAAAAATAGATTTCCAAAAAAAAAAAAAAAATAATAAAGTTAAGTACGTATAAAGTATATGGGACCTCTGGCGATTATGATCATTTCTACTCCTACAAGTCTTAGGACGATGTTGGAAAGAGGGACACACCATCTCAGACTCGTCTGTACAATGCACCTTTAGCGAAGGCTTTCTCTACATCATTCCTCATATCTTCTGTTTATATCAAAGTTATTTTGATTATTATGCATATTTAGATTCAACAAATGAACTACAGTTAAACTGTTGCTATCTTAGTAGATGTTCATTTGAAACTGTAGTGTATTATTCCCCAAATCCTTACTCTTATGCATTCATGTCACCTGTGAACAATCGGTTTGTTTAAAGGGCAAAAAACAAGTACGTGGTAACTCTGTCATTAGACGTTGAAACCCTGATGGCACAAATAGTCCTGAGTTCCCACTCATCCATTCCCTACTCACATCCCAGGGGTTTAAATGAAATGTGTTACTCAAGCAGCAACCACTATTCTTGTCAGGGTGACATTCAAATAAACCCCAAATAAACACTCAAGTAACTTGGCTCAAAACTAGTCAGACTTAACTTAAAAGCAATTTGAACAGGACATCTTAAGGATTATGGGGGCCCTGGGCCAAGTGTATTTTGGGGGCCCCAGCTCGGAACAGCTTTGAATTTATGATCCAGTTTCAGCTCTTTCATGTCCTCTTTGGCCAGGTCACTGACAGTGCCCAGGCACACTTGTCCAAATTCTTAATGTCTTTACATCTAATATTCAGTGTCAAGCCTGTTGTCAATATTGTAACCCAACAGCAGGTCACTAATATAACTGTGAATATTCTCAGTGACACCCTTCCATTTTTCATAAGTGAGGTCTTGTTTTGCTCTAGAATAAACTTTTTTTGTGGACTTTGCATGAAACATAAACACATTGCAAAATGTTTGTGATAGCTTCTCACAGATCACCGACATTAAAAATAAATCAAAGGGAAACGGTATTTAAAATCAAGGGGCAGATTTACAAGCCCCTTGCATCACTTTTGCGCTCCCATTGCGTCACTTTTGAGACAGAGCGATGGTGCAAACAATGCGGCCAATTTACAATGTGACGCATCTAGGGAGATGCGTCACGTTGCAAAGCCCTGCGTCACATTATGCCTGCATCAGGTAAAATGTATGCAGAGGAGGCATTCCCACGCAAGAAAGCCTTGTAGAAGTGATGCCGTGAAATCTACAAGATTTCACTGCGCCACTTTTAGGATGCCACTGCATCGAAACCTTATGCCAGATTGAACAAGGCGTAAGGAGTGGCGCAGTATAATGAGTATAGGCCTCACTATGCATTGCTGGAGCTGCGTCGTGCTTGAGATATGACTCCAGCAATGCATGACTTTTGCAACAACAGATGTGTCAGAATTTCTGACGAATCTGTCAAACCTTGCGCCATGGTGTGCCGTATTGTAAATGCAGCCCATCCATGGTGGAGCAAGGGTATCGCAGGCTGGCGCAGGGAAACTGACGCATCTCTACAGATGCATCAGTTTCTTGTAAATCTGTCCAAATCTGATTAAGAAATATTCACGTTCATCATGGCAAGACACTCTGCAGAAAGGAACTGCCTCTATCAGGGGGGGCCCTGAAAGGCTGGGGCCCTGGGCCAAAGCCCACTTGACCCTTGCCTTAAACCATCCATGAATGTGTAAAGTATTCTGCAGCATTTAAAACAGTTATAAAGCGATAATACAACACAGGAAAATCCCACACCAATTTAGAGAGATAGAGTAAACCTCATAAATTATTTGACACCAAAACAACAAAAATCCAGTCCGTAGAGCCAGAGATGTACAATTTGAAAGATTTAACGTAATCAAGTGCTACGAAGCAAAAAGCGCCAACCCCAGTTATCTGGTCCCAGTAGATTGGATCCAAGTCTACTGGGACCTTTCAGGTGGAGGAGAATGTGGATAAGAGCTATGCTTCTCTCTGCCGGCATATTGTATCATCTCTTGATGACCTGGCCCCCTTACGTAAGGTAAGAGACAGGCCCAGGGGCCTAAATGCCTGGTTCAGCGAAGAATTGGGGCACTCCAAACTTCGCTGTAAACAGGCGGAGCGTATATGGAGGAGAGGATACAGGGAGCAGGATAAGGCGGCTTATAAAGCAGCCTTGCACGAATACAAGGCCCAGTTAAGAACCGCAAAAGCCAAGTTTTTGGATGACACTTTGGCGAAGGCCTCTAACAAATCTCAGACCCTGTTTAGATTGGTCAAGACTCTGTCTGACCCGCCTTGCATGGCGTCTACTATCCCGGCCTCGCAGGCACTGTGCGACTCGCTGGCCCTTGCATTTGAGGAGAAAATCAGGACTATTCTGACTGGACTCAAAAATTCTGAACAATCTGCAACACCCGCAGTCTCTCCTTTGGACCCGTCTGACAACCTGGACTCCAATTGGGCACCTAACAAAGAAGGTATGCCTCAGTTGTCTAGCTTTCCCGTTCCCTCGTTAGAGGAATTTGTTATCCTGGCAAGCAGTGTATCGTCAGGATCACCGCTGGATCCAATGCCTCATAAGATCTGGAAGGCTTTTCAAGAGGAGCTTTTCCCGCCGTTGCACTCCATCTGCTGTCAATCATTGACTACAGCGTCAGTCCCAGACAGCTGGAAGTTGGCTATTGTAACACCTTTGTTGAAAAAGGCTTCTCTGGACCCTCTCTGCGCGGCTAATTACAGGCCAATTTCGCTATTACCATTTGCGATAAAAATCCTCGAGAGATGGGTCACAAGAGCCTTATCCAACTTCCTAGAAACAAATCTGTGTCTGGATGCTGCACAATTTGGCTTCAGGCCAGCGCACGGCACCGAGACGGCCTTGGTCACCGTGTTGGACGATCTGCGAACGCGAGTCGACAAGGGCAAGTCTGCATTCTTGGTGCTACTTGACATGTCGGCCGCGTTCGACACGGTAGACCATGAAGTACTACTTGGCCGTCTTCGGAGTGCGGGAGTGTGCGGTCTGGCCCTAGATTGGCTCACGTCCTATTTGGACAACCGACAACAAGCCGTGGCACTACCACCTTTTCGATCAGCCACTAGGCGGGTGAAACAGGGAGTCCCTCAAGGATCGGCAATTAGCCCGATCCTATTTAATATATATCTCCGTCCCTTGATAGCACTGATAAAGTCATTCGGCATATCTGTTGTCAACTATGCCGATGACACTCAGTTGATCTTTTCATTTGAGGGTTCTGAGTCCATTTCAAGGGATGCCTTTCACCGTTGTATGGCAGCCACAGCAGCATGGCTGCGAGCCAATGCGTTGCAATTCAATGGGTCAAAAACGGAGGTACTCTACTGCTCCTTGGACCGAACTCCCCGTACACTACCGGCCGATTTTTGGCCAGTGTCCATCCCGGGCTCGGTGGAGGCGGCAGATTCAGCTCGCAACCTGGGAGTTCTATTCGAACCCAATTTGCAGCTCGATGCCTCCGTAAATAAAACGGCAGCAACATGTATGGGTTTGCTCCGTGCTCTACGGAAAATCTTGCCACTTCTCCCACGGGGCTCCAGAGCTGAGGTAGTGCGTAGTTCCATTCTTAGCAGGATTGACTACTGCAACGCACTACTTCTGGGTGCCCCGAAGGCTCTGGTCCTAAAGCTACAAAGGATACAGAATATGGCCGCTAAACTGGCCTTGTCTCGACCACGGTCCGCCTCTTCATCGGCAGCTTTGGCCGATTTACACTGGCTCCCAGTCCAGCAGAGAATTGCGTTTAAGGCTCTCTGCCTTGTTTTTAGGGCCCTGCATGGACTGGGACCAATACCTCTTCAGACTCTCTTCCTCTGGTATCAGGCAGCCAGACCTTTAAGATCATCTTCGGCGTTCTTGGTAAAAGTCCCTAAAATTAATAGAACGAGAATGGGTGGTCGCGCTTTTAGTTTTGCGGCTGCCACGCTGTGGAACACTCTCCCCTTAGCATTAAGGAGCTGCCTTGATCTGCTCACTTTTAAAAAGAGCCTTAAAACTTACTTGTTCCCCAGAGTAATGTAGCTGTTTAATAGATGCACGGTTAGGTCTCAGCGCCAGGATACCCTTTGGGTGACAGCTGCGCTCAATAAGCAATAAATAAATAAAATAAAAAAGTCACAAGTTCGGGTCAATGGAGCACAGGCAGAATACAAGACTGAGTTCAGTTTGCTGAGAGAGTCCCTTTTGGGCCTGGTTTTAAATCACCAGGGCACAAGAAGAATGATATAACTGATTTATTATATCAAGTAAAACAACCCCTGCCATGTCCTCTCCCTTCAGCAACCAACTGCTCTCTGCCTCTGGAATCCACAAATTAGAATCCAGTGGAGATAGCATCCAGTTGCTGGGACAGTAGCTAGGGTACAATGTATCTCCCTTTTCAAATAATAAATCAAAACATACCTTAACTCAAAATAACACTGCCATTTAAAATACAAATGCAGTTCTATGAATATATAAAATACATATGTCAACCACAAATGGCATTGCAAATGGAGGCACACAGTAAATATCCAGAGCATATATATAGTCCCTTAACTCTAAATAACGTCACCACTGGAAATGCAAAATACATTTTTATAAAGATATAAAATACATATATCCACTCTAAATTGCATTGCATCCGGAAGCATACTGTATCATGAAGATACATTGACTTTCTGCCAAAATGGATAGTCTTGATCCGTTCCACCATACTACTTTCCACTTCTGGCATTGGCTCAGTGCTTGAGACCTTTTTATCAGTTTCCTTTAAACAAGCATTGCGTTCTAAATTATTACACAAAGTCACGAGTATTCCATCTCCTCCCATCCTCCAACCACACAGTGTTTCCAACAGTTTTCTTGACCTGCTTGGACTTGGACCATTCAAACAACCCTGACCTTTCACCACCTGTTAGGAAGATCCTCACCCAATCACCACTCTTGGGCGCATATTATCAAGGTTGGCGTTAAACATTATCGCCGGTTTAGCGGCAGAAAACTGCCGCTAAAGCAGCGATAATGGGCTTGTTAATATGCCCTGGAGAATTCCAATAGAAGTCCTTGTTCTGGTGTGAACATGGGCTTCTATTGGAATTCTCCAGGGCATATTATCAAGCCCATTATTGCCGCTTTAGCAGCAGTTTTCTGCCGCTAAACCGGCGATAATTTTAATGCCCTCCTTGATAATATGCCCCTGAGTACTTTATTTCAACTTATTGTTGTGTCTACGTACAAACGTTTCCCGATATTTTTTAACTCTAAGTTCCAGATTCCTTTTTATGAACATATTTAGTGCTGGATTTGATCATCCATTCAGGTGTCATTTTGGTGCCAGCTTGCTTCCCCTTCAGAAAACTAAATGGGATTTTCTCTGTGGCCGTATGAGGTATGTTACAATAGTTCCATAACATTTCTTCAACAGCATTTTTCCAATCCTTACCACACTCATCAGCCAGTTGTACACACTCTTTTAAAACATGATTAAGTCTCTCATTGAGACTATTTTCTCTAGGATGATAAACCGCAGTAATATATATTGAGATGCCCCTGTCTCTTCGACATATTTGTTTAATTCAATAGTTGTGACTTGAGGCCCATTATCTGTGACCATGCACTCAGGATATCCAACCCTACGAAATGCATCTTTACAGAAATCTATAATGTTGGATGCCTTAATCTCCATCACAAAAGTTATTTCAGTACACTTGGAAAAGTAATCCAACATCACTGTGGAATATTTATTTTCTATCCTACTGGCATTAAATTGTCCAAAAATGTCCATTGCCACCCTCTGCCATGGCTTTTCTGTCAGTTTGGTGGATGTGATGGGAGACTCCTCTGATCTATGGAACTTGTCCCTACACATACATGCTAAACAATTCTGAATACATCTTTCAATCTCCTTGTCCATACCCGGCCACTAAAATCATTTTGATCACTCCTCTTCATGCCTGACATGCCACTAAGCCCTTTGTGTAATAGCTTAAGTAACCCACCCTACCTGCACCTTTATCAGTAAATATACCAATCAGCTGCCTGTGATCAGTTCTCAACTCAAAGTCAGTCCCACACACATATTTCTTGAAATAACTGACACCCCACCATCATGCCAGCATTTCTCTCTCAATGACGGAGTCTGTAGCCTCCTCTCCCTAGAAGGTTCCTGAAGCAAATGTCACAACATGCTTCTGTCCATCTTTCCTATGCATTAATACAGTGACCAACCAATAGGCACTTGCATCTACAACCACAATGATTTGATCACACAGATCAAAAGTCTTCAGGGCTACCACTTCAAAATCTCAGTTTTTATTCCTTCAAAAGCTTGCTGATCTTCACAAGTCCGATCAAATTTCATCCCCTTTTTGGGGAACAGCCATTACATCGCAGCTGCATGCCTTTACAATGAGTAGTGGTCTTTATTAAATTGAGATTTCTTACAGGAAGGCACCCATCATGCCGAACACTATGACAGAAGAAGTTTGAGAATGATTGAAACACTGAATTTGTATCAGGAATATGCTGGGTTCTGATAGGAGTACTTAGGGGCATATTATCAAGACAGGCGATAAAATTATCGCCGCTTTAGCGGCAGAAAACTGCGGCTAAACCGGCGATAATGGGCTTGATAATATGCCGCAGAGAATTCCAATAGAAGCCCATGTTGACACCAGAACATGGGCTTCTATGGGAATTCCATAGAGCATATTATCAAGCCCATTATCGCCGGTTTAGCGGCAGTTTTCTGCCACTAAACCGGCGATAATTTTTAACGCCGTCCTTGATAATATGCCCCTTAGAAATTAATGTGGACATACATAGCTCCTTTATATAACATTTAAAAAAAACGAACTAAGGGGCATATTATCAAGGATGGCGTTAAAATTATCGCCGGTTTAGTGGCAGAAAACTGCCCTTAAAGCGGCAATAATGGGCTTGATAATATGCCCGTGAGAATTCCAATAGAAGCCCAGGTTCACACGAGAACCTGGGCTTCTATGGGAATTCACAAGGGCATATTATCAAGCCCATTATCGCCGCTTTAGCGGAAGTTTTCTGCCGCTAAACCGGCGATACTTTTTAACGCCGCCCTTGATAATATGCGACTAAGTTTCCTTGTCATACTTCTCTTATGATTGTGTTGATATCACTGTTGTAAAAAGTCGCAATAGTGTTTATTATGCTTATAGTGGAACAAATCTATAAGTCAGTGACATTCAATGGGATAGTTTCACGAGACGGAGACAACTTTTAACTCCTAGATTCTGTAAATTTAAATAAACACTTCAAATAGCACGTGCCGGAAAATAAAATTCCTGATGTGACGATTGTTTATGTTCTATGCTTTTAATTGTGTTACAATTCTACCCATCATTACCAGTTTTGTGGTAATCTGCTATTTCACCCACGCTCTAAAATAACATATTTAAAGAAAATTAAATAAAAACTGGAAAACGAACTGTGTTCAATACAAATGAAATAGTGATTTTAGCTTTTGCCGCACCGAATACTACCCTCTCTCTTCCCTACAATCCCCAAACAATGTTCATGAAAAAACACGTCATTAAGGAATAAAGAACCAGGCAATAATATATCTTCTATGGGTGTTGAAATGCAAACGAAAATTAACATTTCTAAATAACTTAATACATGTAGAGCACAAGGGATAGTATGAAAGAAATGGCTGGGGGTTATTCTCTCATTACGGAAAATCAACAGCGGACTTTGCACAATGTATTTTTCAGTACACACATACATTGTAACTAATTAACTGAACAAGGATGTACATGTGAAAAAGAAAACGCACCGCCTTGCCAACAGTTTAGAAAGCCTGATTACAAAACTAATGGGTTGCCTGAGTAATCTTCTAATGTTTGCTTTGTTCTCAGTAGGTCTGATTTTCTTCTTGCTCGATGGTGTAGGGCAGGTGACTGATGCCCGGCTCGTGTGCTGAAAGAATCTCTCTCCACTACTAGAGGCATTTATTGTTCCCTGCTTAATGTAATGAGGTGTCTTTAAAAATGTCACACTGCTAATGCAGAAAGGATCGAAATAAGTAGGGATGATGTGAACTAGATTAAAAGTGAACACTTTTTACATGACATGTTTGGATCAATATCCAATTTTATGGGTCAGAAGCAAGTTCGCAAAAATTTCGGCTCTCAAGTCTTTCATTGTTGATGGAGGCACATTTTGATGTTTAGGCCGATTTATTTTCCCCAGACTATCGAAAGCTTGAGTTAGCTTTTGCAAAAGCTGATGAATTTCATTGCAACAAAGTGCTGTGCTTAATTTACCTCTCTACCCCTTCCAATTACAGTCTCTATTTGCTTTTATTTTAAATCCAGAAGCAGGACAACTTACATTGCTGGCAATATCAGACCAAGTGAATAGGTGAATAGTTTAAGAGGGTTTCTATTTAATCTCTTGACAACAGATTGGTTTTGATCTCTTAAGAGAAATTTGCCTTCATTAAGTAAAACAATCTGTTGTTGTATACATATGTGCATGTTTTCTCTGTTTCTTTATTCTAAGACAATAGCAGATTTTAATTGAAGTTATTCTGTTTTTTAACTTTACAAACCATTGATGTCTAATGGGAATATTTCATGTAAGAAAATATACATTAAATAAAATAAAATGCAATAAAATACAATGCAATACAGACATGAATGGGTTGTTTTTAGTACTAGCTTGTATAATTGAAACAACATATTTCCCATAAGAACTTACTTGCGTTCAGTAAAATAGACAAACTATTTTTTAAGAGTGGGTAGCAACAAAGTTAACAAAATATGCAATTCGGCTATCACATGCTCTTGTTTTCAAATGCAGTTTTAGGTCGAGCCTATAGCAGCAGCGTGCATGCGCTGCTCGCTCTGCGAGGCATGCAATAAAGGAGTATGGAGTGGAAGCTCCGTGGAAGCTCCACCCACTCTCCGCCCATTTTTTTAATTGGCTCATGTCATTGTCCTTCGTAAATGCTGCCTTCTGATTGATGATGAGGCTTGTTAGTCCCTCCTTATTATGGCCATGTCGTCATTTGTACCCTCCCATGGCTACTGGCCCTTTTACTTCGAGTGTTACAAGGCACGGTACGTGGTATTTAGACAGTGAGCACAACTTTGACCATGCCTTCTTGCTCCCTTCTCCTCCCTCCCCCTGCCCGCACTCCCATTGTCCGTGCTCCCCCCTCCCGTTGTCTGTGATGCAATGCAATAGGTCTTGTGTAAATGGAAGTCCTTTTGCATTGCAAATGCTTGTTTCTTTTAACTAGAGCTGGTTTTCCGGCAAAATGGCGGCTTTTACCTCTGAGGCTCTTGCCAGGCCCGCTTTACGCCATCCATGCTTGTTTGATTTACTTGTTTGATTTAGGCTGCCTCTGTGTCCCACAGCTTCAGCCCGGGCTGGCTATTGAGGTGAAAGACGCACTCGGATATTTCATATCCAGAAGTTCTGAGGGAGACTGCTGGCTGTTTCAGAGAGGCTCCTAAGTTTCCTTGATTTCACTTGTTGTAATCACCCGTGGCTGAAGTCTTTCTTTTTGATGGACTAAACAGTGGAACGTTAAGTACTTATGTGCCAAATTAGCACTCCACATGTTCAATGCTGCATCAGACTGATTCACAGACAAAATGGATACTTTTTAATTGGTCTTTCTATACGTTGTTCAAATATTTTGATGAAATGTAGAGAATTTCCATATAGCAGGTACTAGGGATTTTCAATAGTGAGCGCATGCATGGCAGTTGTCTACATTTTGTTACTGTTTGTGATTGCTTGGCAGGCTGGTAAAGTTCCATCTGACAAATCATTTTCACAAATGCCTGGTTGGGATGGGTTGAAGTTAATTGTTAACTAATAGGTGATGGGTGGGGGAGAGCTGTTGTCCTTTTCATTTTCTTTTTTCTCACTATAATCATATTCTATCAAAATATGGCATCGAAATAACTGTTTGTCACGTGGTTTAGAGACATACTGCAGCTTTATTATGTGTGACGCTCTGACCGTGTTGTTCGTTTGCTGCTGTAGCAGGGGGATCTGTTGGGAAACTCTGAGAAGGCAGTGTATTTATTGACACGCAGTGCCTATTCTACAAATCACTGCTGACATGGTCTGCTGGTGCGCAGCCAAGTGTGGCTTGTCAAGGTAGGCGGTGTTCTGAGCTATGCCTCTAAAATGGCTTGGGGGATCTGCACTAGCCACATGTGTAGGTGTGTAACCTGGAAGTATTCAATTTGACTAAAACACAAGTCCCTCATTTCACCTTGAAAGAGGCTCCGATCTATCACATTGACCAGCACCCTTAATATTATTGTCTTTAAAAAAAATGGTTCCTCCTTCCACCAATGCTCCTCAACCTGATCTCTTCATGCTTGCACATAGAGATATTTTGCCACCGCAAAACATGTCCTAGCACCTTTTGAGAAAATTATGCAATGATATAAAAAGCTGAGAGAGTATATTGCATAGGATCACATGTCATATGACACCTCTGCCTGCAACGGCACAACTTATGCCAATTAATACTCAGTAATTCTAGGATTTCTAAAATGTGACCATCTGATTAATGTTCATTATCTTAAAATCACATGCGGTCGGTTTTTTTTATGCTTCAGTGAAACCAGTGTTAACCGTTCAAAAGCCTAAACTATGTGCCGATGCTTATTAATGTGATCATCATAAAGCACACTACATTAGATGTGCATACTCTAGGAGCAACGGGCAGGTTCCCTTAGGGCTGCTGCATGTGCCACGTAATCTGTGTCATGCTGCTGCGTGTGACACAGCGACACAGCGGGATCAAAAAAAGTGTCCCAGCGTCGGAGCGTAGTCAGCTGTCTGCGAGGCATCAGTGCTCCCGTAGGAACCAGAAGCTGTCGCTCCCACTGGCATCATCTGGGCCCTGTAAATCTCCCTCCACAACTCTTGGGTGTGTCTGACTGACAACAACCTTCCATACTTTTCAGTGCAGCTCCAGCAAAGCGCAACTGTCCTCAGCCATCTCCCCACGGATAAATGTACATTCTGTGTGGTGCTTGCTTCAAACAGTACTTTGAAAATGAAAGGAAGTGTTGTGAGCCTCTTCTCATCGGGTGACAGAGAATATATCTTGTAAAGGTAGAGCTCATAGCCTGTCAGCTTTGTAACAAGTGCCGCACCCCTGGCTCAACTATATAAACCTCCATGTAGCTGGATAAGTAAAGACTCTCATGTGATTCTGTTATCGATGGGATACCCTGATTCAAGTCGTGGGTTTCCAGCTAAAAAAATCAGTGCATTCTGAGAGCTGTAGTCTTGTGTCAATTAAATTAAAGCCCATTGGATAGGCGCTACAGCAGTCACAGACAAACCAAAAGGCTTTGGTTAGAAGAATTAAACTCCACTACATACCACTCCACAACACAAAATACCATTCCATGTAATTACACTCCATAACACACAATCCCTCTCTTCATATTTCCACTACACTTAATACCACATCATTATTGCCGCATAATTCCGCAGCACACCATGCCGCAGCACACCATTTATAATGCCAATAGCTCCAAAAAATACAAGACCTATTGCATAAGTAAAAAAACATTGTCATTTGCAATGCCTACAGCTCCAACTCCAACCAATGCGAGGCCTATTGCATTTCCAATACTTGTTTTTGAAAATGATTGCCACAAAATCGTCATACTGAGGTTTCCACTGTTCCAACTAATTAAAAAAAAGGATTACTTTTCTTATCATACTTTGTACTTATCATGCTTTTTTTCAAGGTCATCTTTAGTCACTTAGTTAATCATTGCTTAACAAAAAAATCAACCTTGATTTAAATTCACTTACATATTATTGATAGTAGTATTAATAATTACTAGAATAAAGAGTAACAAATTACTGCTAACAAAGCATTGAGATTTAGTTTGACATCTTTTATGCATAGTTGTTTTGACCTTATGAGTTCTGATGCCATCTAAGCACTCCATGCAAAGTTGCTACACACACATACAGAGAAAGGGATCGAATGGAGGATTCCCACTTTGCAAGTATCACTCATCACGATTCAGAAGTAATGATTAAATTAACCTGCATATTTCAAAGTGACAGGTCAACATGAATATACTAAATAATTTGTGCTCACATAATCTGTTATTTACAAAATCAATAGGTTTTCAAACACAAATGTGTTACATGCAATGAGCCAAATGCATTACGTGAGCTGGAAAAGCTTTTCTGACTTATGGAACTTTATTGCCATGGACTTCAAAGTGATAAAACAAAATTCAAATTCCTGAGCCACAGTCACAGAAGCAATATCGTAATAAGTCCGAGTAGTAGTCTTCTCAAGCCGTTTCCTTGATGTTTTATTCAATTTTTATATAGATCCAAAATAAAGTGTACTTCACTCTTTCAACATGATTGGTAGCCACAAGTTGAGCCAACACGTGTTTCGTCTATAGGCAAATAACCTCAGACTTCATCAGGGCTACAACAAACAAATGCACAAATTACTTATTAAATACAAAAGAGTCTATAATATTACAAAAAACAGGACCATCACCAACTACATGCACAAAGAAAAAAACCTTGTGAAAATCCACCAAAAAGACCAATAGAATAAAAGCAAACAGATTAGAACATAACTAAGGTGTTAGTAAAGGGACATGCCAGACTGCAGAAACTTTAAACACCCAAGCGTGTAATACCAAAATAAAACATGCCATGTGCACACCAAAGTTGAACATTATGAACGAGGGAGAAAACGTTTTTTTATATTGTATCCATAAACTCAAGAAACCTTAAAGTGTATGGGTATAAGTAATCCAAGAACAAGCAGAAATCTCACCACAGAAATCGAGTATCCAGTGAAAGGTCTATTTATATAGCAATCACAGATATCAGCCACAATTCCTTTTGTTGACACGCCAATCTCAGCAAAGTACCCTATAATCTGACCAACAAGTGTGAAGGTACATGTAAATACTAAGTAACCCATTACAATTGAAAAAGTACAGTCACTTGTTTCTCACCCTCTCTAGATGTATAAATGAGACAATTTGAAACTCACCACTGAAACGGGAGAAATAAAGTGCATCAGTGCGACCTCCATCTTTAAAGGAAAACAATCTTCAATACTCCAATAAGCGTTCTATAAGGAAATAATAAAAACGGCATACTTGTATAACTGCTCCAATCTATGTAAGATGAAACTTATAACTTAAAATAAAGCCCAAACATATTGAATAACAGCACATAAACAGACGTACCAGTCCGCGGCAGCATAGATAGTAATCCCCTAGTGTTAATAAGACGAAAATCGAGTACCGTATTAATTAGTCTAAAAGAAACCAGATCGTAATCGAAAAAAAGTGTTTTAAAAGCACCCATAAACTTAAAATGTACCTGTAATATGAGCAGAATGCAGCAGAGAGTCCTCCTTCCTGTATCTAAATTCCGGCGTGTTGCATAAGCGCCATCTTGGAATAGCAATTTAAACTGAACTGTAGTAGTAGACAGTGAAGACGCACTATCATGTAAGCTCGGCCTCCAAACAAAAAATGTGTACGCCATATTAAACTAGGAAAAACTGTTATGCTAGTAAATCGTAAGTAAAGGACCAACTATATATTAAGGAGGATATAGTTCTCGAAAGTCAACCCAATAATGCGAGTTTTCTTAAAATTTCGTAAAACCGAATCATCAATGGTATTATGAGATAAACAGGGGTAGTAAACAGTAATGTAGTGCTCTCTTCAGTGAACTAGACCAACAACACAGAAATAAGTATGCCATATTGGACTGGAAGAAATTATTATGGCGATAGTGACATAATGATAAAAAGCGGAATATATATGTTAGGAATAAATAAGCCCCAATTCTCGCAAGTCAACCCTATATTTGGGAAATTAACTAAGAGTGAATAAGTTAAAACCGAGTGTACTGGCAAGACACGTAATAAGTGTCAACAATATGCCAAACTTGCACAGCGGCTCTCCTGTCTTCAGAATTTGGGAACACCCTTGAATATTCGTAAAATGCTGTCTTTTGGTCCACTAGGGAATGATCCACTCATAACTCAACCCCACACAGTATTATGGTTGTTGTAGTTTAAAGATTAGTAGGTCTGGGTACTTGTGTGAGCTCACCACCAAATAGGGATTACTGCTCGAGGAGCACTCGGTCTTGTTTTTGGAATGCAAGAGGTTTTTGGATCATAATGAGGAATATCCGGTTTTTGTTTTTGGAATTAATGAAGGTTTTAGATTGTAATATGGAGTTTGGCATATTGTTGACACTTATTGCATGTCTTGCCAGTGCACTCTGTTTTAACTAATTCACTTTTTTGATTTTTTGATTCTAAATTATACTACAATAATTTTTCAGGATTGTATTTCCTTTCAAAATTCATTATTCACAAAAATGTTAAATCTCTCCATTTAAAATCGTTCGTATTAACACAAAAATGTATGTTGTGAGAGAATCGGACAGTGTATTAAAAGATATTCTAGAGATCCCATTTTACAATTTACACCACCGATGAAACAAACTGTCTGGGATAATTTTGAAAACGTTTTTATTTTATAAAACATGAACCTTTTCAACGGGTGGATGAGGACTCCAAAAACATTCTGGTGCTCTTTAACATGTGCTCAGAATTTAATTACTTATACTGGAGAGCCTTGTTGGATTGCTCCCATGGCACTCTCATGCCCTGATTCAGAAAGGTAAGCTTACACTTTTGTGTTGGTGTACAATTTTTTGGGCATTCACAAACTAGGAGGACCCTCTGTTGTACGACCACTGTGGCACCAGCCAAAGTCAACTTCAATCGAGGACCTCTGAATGCTCCTGGGCCCTTTGTCTCATCTCTAGTGAGAAAAAGTGATACTGCACCTCAAATCACAGAGACCTGCGTTACAGTTTCCTGTTCTGACTGAAGCACTGATGCCGCTTGGACACTTTTGACTTTGAACAGACATTTATGGACTTCTAGGACTCCTGTTCAACTGCAGGGTCTAACTTGGATGTTGGCTCATGTCAGTGGGTGATAACCACAATCCTCATTTGGAAGAGCAGAATGCTGGTACCCATGGGGACCGTGCAAGAGCATAGACCTTGAGAAGAGTGCTGTGATATTTAGTGTGTACTGTATGTCAATGTGTATCTGTGTGCGTGTGCATAAATAATACCATCATAAAGCAAGTATTTTTCTGGGCAATCAATTACAGTGGCTGAGTGTATGCTGAGTTGTGAGACTCTGTGCACCCAACAACTACCTTCTACTCAAGAAGCGTTGAAAAGTCAAATGCAGAAGGGGTATTTTGCCCAGTTACTCAGAGCGCCCATAGGAGGCTGTTTGAACACTTATGTCCACCTTTTACCACTCAATCTCTGTGTAAGTAGCAATGGGGAAAACCAACTTGCCTCATAAGTTGGGTTGCCCCCGTGCTACTTTACTGCAAATAATTGATGCATGTCAAAATGCAAATACTGTTTCCAGATTCACCATTGTGCCAAGCTTCGTTTACTGAACTTTGCATCAAACTATAACAATGTATGTTTCCTGCAACTGAAAAGGATATCCCTGTTAGCGTGGTGTCAATAATGTTAATTTCTGAATTATATATTTTCTTTTCACATGAAAATTATAGCATGGGCTTTCTACTATATATATATTATATACTTACATCTGTGCACTTGTATGAAGATAGACTTTGCTTTGCTTTAAATACTGCATTACATAGTTTTCTTGTGTTTTATTGTTCTTAGTATTATTCTACTTTTACTCAGCAACTAAATCCTTTGTACTTCATGATTGCCCGGTCAAAGAGGGCTCTAATCTGCTGCCCTTTCACACTTCACATTGGAAATAAACTGCTATGTTATTTGCTGTATGAAATAGCCACCATCCAAGGTGATTGCTAAAGCAAAATTCGAGGAGAATCGTTATTACAGCCCACGCAGTGTCATTATCTGCTGAGGAGTTTCAGCATTCTGTCTTCTTCCTCCCTTTATTTTCATGGCGGCTCATGACCTATATTTAATTATCCAAATTTACTCATTTACCGATATCTTTCAAACCTCTCCTCCATTTTCCTACCTTCATGCTGGCATCACCATGTAATCACAATCACATTTAGGTCTCGAGTCTGCCCACCACAGTATTTGAAGAAACAAAGAGACCATTAAAATTGTTCTGATATATTCAAAGAGAAGTGCTGGAAAAGTAGGCGAATGTTAGCGAAAACTCTTTCAAAAGAATGTAAAAAAAATAGTTATGTTCGTTTTTAGCGCGATGAAGGGATGAAAAACAGTTTGTAATGTAGACAGCACAGAAAGGGCTCGCTTTTCAGCTGTTCGATATGAAATACGATCTCCGGTTTGACGAAAAAGCAAGCAGCCTGTTCCTACTCGGGTAAATTTCAACACTTTGACATTTTTAGAATACTAACGAGGCATCCTGTCAACTCCTCGCTAAGGTTTCATTTTCAGAACCTTGCCCACTTAAGGCGCCTAAAAATGGAAACCTGAGATCATTCTGATAACATTAACTTTCAATCAAAACCCGTGCTGTGGAAGAAGGTTGAGATGAAGTCTAAAATTAAGCCTGAGAAAAATCTGTTCAGCAGATGTTCTCAAATGTGAATGAAAAAGTTAATAACATAGGAGCTGCATAGACTCTGATGGGAAAGCTGTATACACGTATTAAAAGACATGCACCATTATGTGCCATACAAGAGACCTTCTTTGCTGTTAGGCATCTTTGATACCCCCAAAACATTGCAAAGCAGGCTGTCAGTTTCCACATTTTATAACGTTTAGGTAGAGGAGTTTTCAGATGTGCTGCTTATTGCCTGCCTTCAAAAAATGCATTTGAAGTGCATTTAGGAAAGTAAAACAAAATAATGAAAAATTGAGATGAGTGGCATGCCTCAAACCAAAAATGTTCATTACATGCTGAGGTCAGGGTCTACATCAAAAATTGTAGGTATTAGATTCGTTTCAACTGGATGTTCCCAGTGAATTATTTTCATGGAATAGGAATCCCCTGCTTTCTTCGATCCATACTTTGATCCGAGGTGCAACCATTTATCAATAATCAAGGTATTCGAGACTCTTATTAGCAACATTTTTTTTTTATTTCTTAAAACAGATAGCGGAATCTGCTAAGTGTTCTTTTGAATTATCTCTAACTTATAATGAAGGCCTGCCTGTCATCTGCAACCAGTGTCATAAGTGATGTAATATGTGACGTCATCAGCAGTGCATTGCGGGGGCGCCAGTTATAGTTAGCTGAACTAACTATAACGCAGGAATTTCTCTGTTTTTGTAGGAGTGAAATGTCTAACTAACTATAACTTTCCCTAAAACCTATGGTTTTTTCAGTGAATTTCTAAGGTTTTTTTAAATGCTAATTTCTAACTATAACGTGCCAGAAACCTGTGTTTTTTTTAGGGAATTTCAATGTTTTTTGAAATGCTAGTTTCTAACTATGCCTACAGAGGTAGGACATGTGAAGAAAGAAGAAAAAACGCACAGAAAGAAGCAAAATAAATGCAGAAAGAAGCAACAGAAGTCCACAAAGACGAAGTAAAGGGCAGGAAGAAGCAAGACATGTGCAGAAAGAACCAACAGAGGAGCAGAAAGAGGCCTTGTTGCAAAATCATCCTGTACCCACAACTTTGTCAGACGGGTACTGGTGGTAACTGACTCTGACTAACCAGGCCTAGAGCCAGTGCTATGCTAAAAAACACTTAGAATACAGTGAAAACACCTACATACACTAGGGAACACTATGCTTTAGGGTACCCCTGTGATTAGCATAACCTCCTCTGTAAGGCCCTAGTACATAATAGGGCAGGCGGATTAAAACTACCTCTTAAAACGCACTACTGTGCGCGTTTGCACAGTGGTGAAGGGGGGGCTGCCTGAGGAGACATGTGCAAACACGCCCTGTGGCCGTTTTAAGTTGGAAGTTTAAGTCCCCTTTAATCCTGAAGGTCTCTGGGCTCCAACTAACCAACCAGGTACCTCCAGTAAGCGCCACAGAGCTACGTTGCAGAGAGGTGTAAAAAGGGGCATGGCCTTGCCCACCTCTCTGCAACGCAGTGCAGTGGCGCTTACTGGAGGTACCTGGTGGGGTTGTTGGCCCCCAGGGACCCCCAGGGACCCTCAGAATTGAAGAGGGATTAATTACCCAACTTAAAACTCACCACAGAGCATGTTTTCACACATGTCACCTCAGGCCCCGCCCCCTCCCTTCACCACTGTGCAAACGCGCCCTGTGGCACATTTTAAGTTGGGGGATTAAGTCCCCTTGAATCCGGAGGGTCCCTGGGGTCCAACTAGCCCACCAGCTACCTCCAGTAAGTGCCAATATATATATATATATATCAAGTCCAATACCCACTCAACAATATGAAGGGTCCAACACAGCAAGGGTAAATATTCAAGTAGTTTTAATATCCCACAATGTCATTGCGCATCCGGGGATCCACCCATGGTGGATATGCGAGTCCACGTGCCAAAGCACGTAATTGGCTGGCCACATCCTGAGAAAAAAGTTGCAGTGATAACAAGTAAATACCCTTTCCCCCTATCCCCCTTCCCCTCATGAGCTGCATACTCTTGCTTTTTTCAAAAGTTGCAGCCGCCATCTGGCCCTTCGTGACATGGGGGACTGACGTGAGTGGTGCACAGGATTCACGGACTCGCAGTAAAACCCAGCCAACCGCATGGAAAGGGTTAAAGAAATACTGACCATTTATTAATGGTATAACAAAAAACAAAGATGAAAGGAAGCCTGTGATTTGTAATCTAGAGCAGCGTAAGTAAGAGCACATAGTGAGGGGTAGCCATTTTACTTCCTTTTTTACTGAGAGGAGCAGTGGTTTGCAGGAGTTCTGCCTGGAGATTTGGAATGAAAACAGATGTCCGCAGACATAGAAATAATACTGGGAGAGCAGCAAAGAGTTTTTAGTGGTATGTTAATTAGTTTGTAGTGTATGAAGCGTAAACTGTGTGCCTTCTAGACATTATAATAGAAGGGAAATAGCAGAAATAAAGTGAGCAGCAAAGGAGAGAGAGAAATTGGCAAACTAAAAGTATTGTAATTCTAATAAGCCAGTATGAATTAAAGTGTTTGAAATTAGATTTGGGTGTTTGCATATGGTATCTCCTTTGCATATGTTCAAAAAGTCAGGCAGGCACTTACAAATTCAGCTACACTCCCAGAAAATCCCTTAGCTAGCCACCTCTTATAAAGCCAGACAGTGACTACAACACTCAGTCAGACAATCATAAAAGCATTCACACACCCATTTACTCACCTGTACGTTCAAGTTTGAGTGCTAATTTACACTTCGAGCCAGGGCAATGGCACCACAAGAAGAGTTCATATATTCAGAGACTTAGAGGCTTACTTTATGAAGGGGCTTGATCTAGACAGGTTATTTCTAGGCCTGGGCGGTAAATTCCGGAATTTGCGGAATCTGGGTAATTTTGCGTTCCGCGGCTTGCCAAAAATTTTGCGATCCGTGGCTTCGTGGAATTTTTTGCTTGTTTGCGCTTTCAAAATGTGTGTTCACGAGATATTTCCCCCCAAGCGTTCAAACAGCATTCGCGAACAGGAAAAAACATCGCGGACGGGCGGAACCAGCAATTTCGCGTGTTCGCGGAACTGCGTGCTTGCGGAGATTTTTTACCGTTTTGCAGAGATTTGCATAGCACGATTACGCAAATTCCGCCCACCCCTAGTTATTTCTGTCATAAGAAGTAGTTGTACACTTCAATAATCTGGCCTTCAGAGCAAGGTTTAAGATCTTTTCCTTGAGTGCGTAAGTCAAGAAGTTGATTAGCACCTTCCTGGGTTTAGATCTAGCTGGATTTAAGCGGAAAGGGTCTCTGTGTATTCGCTGAATGTCCTTATCTAATTCTTCCGCTGTTTCGACTAGGTTAAGGGATTCCTTCAGCGACCGGATTATGAAGCCTTTAAGGTCTGCTCCTTCTTTACCTTCTGGGATTTTTAAGAGTCGGATGTTGTTGCGCCTTGAGTAATTTTCCAAGACCTCGACCCTCTCTCTCATGTCATCCCCATCTCTTTGAAGGGCTTGTATTTTGGACCTGGCAGTCTCTAGATCAGTTGTTAAAAGACCTACTGAGCTTTCCAATGCGCCAGTCCTTTCGCATAGGCCCTCCACCTTTTGACCTAGGAGCTCACAGGTTGCTCTTATGTCGTTCTGGTTAGACTTCGACACTGCAAAATCATGCCTAATCTCTTCCCTCATTGCATTAATTGAGCTGACTAGAGCCTCCAGAGTGTCTCCCCCCCTCAGAGATTCCTGACCCCGATCCGTTCCATCCTCTGTCCTCACCTCATCCGTTACATTTGAACCTAGCGTCCCTCCCGATAGCAACTCGACTTGTTGGTTCGACGGTTCATTGAGAATAGCAGTCTCTCCAACTATGACCGCAGCCAAGTCTGGTGAAATAGATTCCGACGAACCCTCAGACATTACCACCTTAGCAGGAGGTCCGGAAGAGGGACTTACGCTGGGGGTAACATTGGGAATAACCTGTTGCTTGTTGGATTGCCAGCTATCTCCCTTAGATGTAGCCATTTCCTGCGTAATCTCTAATATCTGGGGTAACACTTTAAAATAGGAGCGCAGTGAGGGGGCTATATCCCCTGGAGCTTTCAAATTCCTGTTTTTAGTTTTTTTTTGTCTAATATTTTTTTTTTGTTCATTGGCTGACCCCCCTTTAATCTCGCCCGAAATTAACTTAGAGGCCTGCCCCAAGGTGCACTCTGGGAGCTGTAGTTTTATATCGTCCAGCCTAAGCTCCCTACCCTGACTCTTATTCTTACTTCTTGTACACCCTAAACGAGGGTTAGCAATGTTTTTCCTGCTCTTATTTGAGCCCGTCTTGCTCTCCCCCCTACTTAGAACGGAGACCTTACTTTCTGCCAAGGCAGTGCCACCCGCTGGTTCCTCCGAGTCTGCCGCTGCTTGATACGCCTCCGGCTCCAATGTTTCCCCCACAAGGCGGAACCTTCGCAGCACTGTGTTCCTCGACGTCGTCGCCGGCGGAATCCTTGCTCCTGTTCCCCCACCGAGGGAAGACGCGATGAAAGTTCCCCGAGCAGCGGCCGCACGGCCGCGCCTGAGCTCCACGGCTGCCCGTCTCCAGTTCGGGAGAAACACCGGAACAGATGCCGATACCTGGAAAGTCACCGGCAAACACATCCGTCAGTGCCTGAGAACGTCAGTGTATTAGCGGATTACAATAATTCTTCAGAGCCCTTGATGTCTGGACATGGGCCGTATGTTTATCGGCATTTCTCGATGAAGCAGCAGGGGTCTCGGGAGGCTAGTAGGAGCGTGCGGACCGCTCTAGCTGACGGCCGCCATGTTTTTCCCCCCTTCTCCTTTGAAATACGTTCGGATCTGTCCAAAACCACACTGGACAGACAGTGGGAGCTGGGGCAACGCATGGATAAATTCAGGTCTTTAGGAGCCACAGTGCAGATGAGGTTTCCGGCTTTTTTACGGATTATGTATAATAACAAGATGCACAATATTCGCTCTGTTCACGATGCTGACGATTACTAGATCTCATTAGGGAACAGGCCCAGACTACAAAATGATGGGTTGTGAGTAATTCCCTTTTTAGTTTTTCCGGGTCCTCATACATAACTGTTAATTGTGTTGCCTTCAATTTCAACTTCTGGCTTCTCTCCTCTATGGAGCTTAGAATAAGGTGTATATATACACGAGGGTGTTAGTGTATAGTGCAGTGTGATTACTTCTTAACACTTAGAAATCATAAGTTAAATAGATCTTTCTTTGATACTTTATTATTTTTCTGGATTTTGGACTTTTCTTTTGCACCTATAATAGTTGGCACAGGTAGTTAGCTACTATACACTATAAGCAGCAGGGGGGTTGAAGGGTAAGGCTGTAGGTGGGCGTAATCTGGCCAGTCATCAGGCTAGAATAGGTAAGGGTGGGTTTTTCCAGGGGGGTGGGGTGGGAGTGGAGGTGGTGGTGGGGGGGAAACGTATCGCATCAAAAAACCTCATTTGTCTACCTTTTTTACTTTCTCAGGCCAAGCTTTTTACATATAAGATTCTCCAATACATTAATCTAAATAGTAATCATATGGAGGAGCGAAATAATGAAGGAGCTGGAATAAGAAACATAGAATGACACTAATACATTACATCTCCTGGAATGTCAATGGCCTGCGTGGGAGAGGTAGACGTGACTGTATTTTACAATATACAGACTCTCAGGCGCAGGTGATAGCTCTTCAGGAGACACATCTTCTTAAAACAGAGGCTACAGCTCTGTTAAAGAAACATAAGTGGGTTGACAAATTTTGTTCAACAGACCATAATGCCAACATTAGGGGGGTCATATTCATTTTTAAAAAAACTGCCAAAGCTCTAATTTTGGAATGTAAAGAAGATCACTCAGGGAGATGGCTATTAGTGAGAGTTTCGTTAGATGCTCAGATTTATACCTTAGTTGGCTATTATGGCCCCAACTCTGATGATCCATCATATCTGGATGTGATCAGGAACCATCTAGTATTAGTTCAAGATCCAGTAATCTGGATGGGGGACTTTAATATCGTTCTCAATCCTAGGCTGGACAAATCTGTGAAATCTAGATTTTGCAGCTCTGTTAAATCCAGGTACACCCTCCTAACAATCATGACACAACTTGGTTTGGCGGATGTATGGAGAGAGAGAGCGGGCAACAAGTTAGGGGTGTTCCTTCGGAACAGCTGCTTTAAACATAAGTCCAGAATTGATTACGCACTTTTTAGCTATTGCCTAAAGGACACACTTTTTATGATAGACTATCTTCCCTCGCACCTCTCAGACCACTCTGCACTGGCATTCTCCTTAAAACGGGGAAACTCCACAAAATACTCATCCTGGTCCTTCGACCGGACTCTCTTGTTTGAAGATGAAGAGGTTAAATTTTTAGCAACTGAGTCCTTAATCTTCTTCGATATTAATAGGGATTCGGCAGGCTCCACCGTTGTCTGGGAGACATTTAAGGCCTTTTTTAAGAGGTCAGATAACCAACAGAGCCTCTTTTAGGCGGAAGACATATAGAGAGAAGCTTGCTAGTCTTGAACAAGAGATGAAACTCCTAGTGTTAAGGATTGTTTCTCCCCTAGGAACAATACAGGAACAAGATAAATTGGCCGATTTAAAATCACAACTCAATAACATCTTACAGGAGAGAGTAAACAAAAGATGGGAAGCGTTTAAAACCACCCAATTTGAATTTGGTGAAGCCGCAGGAAAGGTATTAGCTTGGAAAATAAAAGCTGAACAAGCTCTCAAATTCATCAAGGAAATTAGGATAGAAGGCGAGGCAGTGACAAAATTCACCCAAATAGAAATAGGGAGAGCCTTCTTTGAATTCTTCGAGGAAATATATAAGGAGGTCCTTCCCAATGACCAGCAAGCAAGAGACAGTTGGCTGGAAGCTATTACCCTCCCAACCCTCTCGACAACTCAAAGTAAGGCCTTGGAGTCCGAGATCACAGAGGCTGAGGTGATTAAAGCCATCCATCAACAAAAAAAAGGGAAAGCGGCTGGCCCAGATGGGTTGCCAGGGGAGATCTACAGATCTCTGGAGAATGTTATAGCCCCCGTGTTGACGACCTTATTTAATGGTATCTTAATAGATGGGGAGTTGCCGCCCAAATCTTGGGGGGAGGCTACAATTATACTTATCCCGAAGCCTGGGAAATCTCCCCTTGAGTGCGGGTCATATAGACCAATATCACTACTAAATAACGACTATAAAAACTTTGCAACGATCATGTAAGCTAGATTGGCGAGTGTTATTGGTGCTATAGTCCATCAGGATCAAAAAGGTTTCATTAAAGGTCGACAATTAGCCGATCTAACACACCAACTAATAGGAGCCATAGATATCGCTACTGCCTTCTCCCTACCTATGGCCACTCTATCCTTGGATGCAACTAAGGCATTTGACAGAGTCAACTGGCTCTACCTCACAGATGTACTTAAAAAATTCAATTGTGGGGAAGGTTTTTGTAGAACTATAAAGCAGCTCTATATTACACCTTCGGCCAGACTGCTGATCAATGGGGTTTTGACAGAGGCCTTTAATATAACCAGAGGTACGAGGCAGGGCTGCCCGCTTTCCCCTCTCCTCTTCAACTTATACATAGAACCATTTGCTCAGCTTTTGCGTGAGGAGGCTAATATTCCATCTTTTAGCTTTAGAGAATGGGAAAGACGGGTAGCACTTTATGCAGATGACATTTTGATTTTCACTTCAAATCCAGTAAAGGCATTTCCCGTAGTCATCAAACGGGCAGAAGAGTTTGGTCTTATCTCTGGTTATGATATAAACTCCAGTAAGAGCGAAATAATGGTCTGGAACCTACCGGATATACAGCTGGGGGTAAATATTTCCACATCCATGCGATATCTTGGCATAAGAATTACCCAAGAAATGGACAGTATAGGACAAACCAATTTGAATAGAATATACATCGAGACTAAAAAACTTTTAAAATCTTGGACTCACCTGCCACTTTCCATAACGGGTAGGGTAAACCTGGTAAAAATGTCCATTCTCCCTAAGTTTACGTTCATTTTTAACATGATCCCCTTGGCATTTGATCCCAAATTAATTGAAAAATGTCAACAAGAAATAAACTCCTTCATATGGAACAGCTTGGAAGAAGTTAAGGAGAAGAAGGGAGAAGGGTGGGCTCGCCTTGCCAGATCTACTGTATTACGCCTGGGCATTCCTGCTGTCACACTCCAGGATGCTTTTAAAAATGCCATCTAACCTTCTACCTGGGTCGATATACAAAGCAATGCTAATGGGGGCGAATTTATCAGCAGAGGGGTTTTTGTTCAAATTTGGGAGTCAGAAATTCTTCAAAAAAATTAAACTAAAAATTTTACACTCATGGACCAAAACCTGGTTCAGTATTAGGAAGAGACTAGGGCTGTCTTACTATTCTGATCTCTCCCCAATCTGGGACTCGCCGGGTCTCCCACTATGTCTGAAGGATAGTCTGTCTTCCACAATACAACAAGCCGGTATCAGGAGATGGGGTCAGCTATTTAAGGAAGGGTCATTAATAGCATGGAACCAACTATACGAATGTGTAGGGCCCGGACTTTCCAGATTCAAATTCATCCAATTGGAAAGTTGGGCTAGATCCCAAAGGCGTACAGACCCCTACCTAGGGAAGGCCAGCATTCTAGAGCAACAGTTAGTGGAATTTCCATCGGGAGGGAAAGAAGTAGCCATATGGTATTGGCAGTTGATGGAGGAAAGTGATGGAGAGTTCCTTCTTCCAGACCAGCTATGGGGGGGGGCGACTGGCCTACATTGTGAAGAGCTCTGGTTAAAATCCTTTGGTCTACTCCAAAAAATTGTAAAACCATCATGGCTAAAACGAAACCATCTATTCTCAGTACATCGTGCATATATAACCCCGCTGAGACTTTCCAAATTTCTCCCAGACAAAAAGTGCAACAAATGTAACTACAGTGAGGCCTGCGATGTACATATGTTCTTGGACTGCCCGGTCATCGCTGGCTTTTGGGAAGAAGTGAAGAACACCCTAAATTCCATATTAAACGTATCCTTGTCAATAACCCTACCACTTGTCATCTTTGGTTTGGATGACAACATCACTGGCAAGGCAAGGTCCTTCCTCTTCTACGCAATGCTATTGGCCAGAAGGCAAATTTGCATTCATTGGACGGAGAAAACAGCCCCATTACACTCTGGGTGGCTTTCATCTCTATACGAAATATCTAAAGCGGACCTTAACAGATCATGCAGTAAACACAATCTAACTTTTTGGAACTTGCTGATCGAATGGCGATGGTGTCCGGGTTTTTTTTTTTTTTTCCCCCGGGTCCTATGATTATGCCTTGAACACTCCCTGGACCGGGCTTTTGTTTGTCTAGGTCCACCAATGGTCCGGCAGGCTGTAACATGCCTAGATGGAGTCTGTGAAAGCCCCTCTGATGTTGGGGCGGGTATGCCACCACTACAACAACCTGTGCACATGTGTGGAGTGGGGTGGTCGGCCTGTCCAACATTGAGGGTTAGGCAAATGAGGACAAAAAAAAAAAAAAAAGAAGTAGTTGTAGTGGTACAGAGAATGACATAGGAGGATTGTAGAAGTGTCCTCTGGAGTCTTATTCGTGGTGATGGGAGGGACAGCATTATTGTTCTAGAGAAGGTGAGGTATCCCACTGTGGGAGGCCCTTGTCTGTAACTATGAACTAACCCCAGATAAATGGAGCTTGACATTCAGTGTCAGTCAGAAAGTGTGACTACTACTGGAATGATTTTGTGGACTCATTTTCAACTGTTTGTTGAAAGTAGAGTTGTTTTAAGAAGGTTTTTCTAACAGTTTTGTACTTTATATTTTTTTTAAATAGGACTGAGAAAAAGCAACTTCAGGAACCTTTTTTTCAGACACTTATTGAAAATCGTTTAGCTTGTTTATCTGATACAATGTAAAAACATCACCAAAATCTCTTTCGAATGTAGTACATGGATACAGTAATGCTGAAATATTTATTAAGATCTACTTCTATCCACATTTACAAACAGTCCACTTGTAGGCAACATTTCTTCCATCATGCAACTTCCATGTTAGAGAACTCTTACAGTTTTAATGTACACATTATTGTGTTTAAGATATAATGCAGCTTTCTTCCCCTAATTTACATCCACTAGTTCCTGGCAGATGTTGTTGTTATTTGTGGGAACACCATTTACTAACCCTGGGTGGAGTTTGCACATGTTAAAAAAGTCAGGCAGGCACTTACAAATCCAGCTACACTCCAAGGAAAGCCCTTAGCTAGCCACCTCTCATAAAGCCAGACAGTGACTACAACACTCATACATGTGCTCACACACTTATACAGTCATTAACACAGGTATAGCAGTAGGGAAAACGTATCCACATAACACATTTTTACAGCGGCAAACATGTGGCATTTCGCACAGTGAGTATTCATTCCACTCAAATGTTCACAGGCTGCTGGTATTCTGATGACCGCAGCTGATGAATGTTCTCCCAAGGGTGCTCTAGTGGTGGAATGTTCTGCTACACTTAGCTTCTTGTGCATGATTCCATTGTGCACCCTTTCATGAATCCGTTTTAAGTGCCACCAATTAGAACTTGTCCTAAGTGAATACTTCTTGACAGTGCTGCTGGGAAACTGTATGCTGCAAATATTACACTGCACATATTTAGGTGTTAACTTCTTTTCGACAGAAAGTATAGTAAAGTAGTTCCAAACATCACTCTCTTTTGTGGTGCTGTAGGGTTATATATGCATGAATTGAAAAGATTGTGTAGAAAACTATATTTGTAAATAGTTAAGAACGTTTAATAATAGTGTTAGGAATGAGGTCTCTGATTATTATTATTATTTGACATTTGTAAAGCGCAGCTATCAACCAACGGGCATCTTGGTGCTGGTAACTTGTCAGTATGAGGAAGATATAACTGTTAAAGGTAACACTGAGTCATTCTGATTTAATTCTATATTTCCATTGTATGAGCCAAGTTTTTAGGTTCTTTCTGAAGCTCAAGAAGTCGGTACTGGTTCTCAAGGGGAGTGGGAGAATATTCCTTAGTTGACCACCTTTGACCTGGAAGGATCTGCCTCCAAGTCGCATCTTTTTTAAAGAAGGGACCAATATTAAGCCAGAATGGGTTGATTTTATGGTTCATGTATGTTTAAAGAGCTCAACTTTCTGTTGAGGTGCTGTAGGTCCCCTCCCATTTATGGCCCTATGTAGTATGCATAAGGCTTTAAAGGCGCACCTTTCTTTTACTGCCAGCCAGTGAACTTTCCGCAATGTCTCCCTTGCAGAGTCTCGCCTTCCTTTGTTTACTGCAAGTCTGGCTTTAACACCTGGATTCTCTAGAGCATTTTGAGCAGATACTCCGGGCTACCTAGTAGCAGGGAGTTACAATCATCCAGTCTGCTCAAAATTGTGGTGTGTACTACAAGTTTACTATAAGGCTGGGGGAGCATAGGGATTATTTTCTTCAGTTTTCTTTGGAGTCCATGGCATACTGCTACCATTTTGTTCACTTGAGTTTCCATCGAGAATCTATTATCAATTTGCTCTCCCAGACTTCACACTGGGGGCATATTACCAAGCCCCTATCGCCACCGCAGCATCACTTTTTTTTGTGATGTTGTGGTGGCAATAGGGTCAGAGCCCTATTACCAAGGCAGCATTACACCACATAACGTGGCTTAACGCTGCCTTGGTGATAGGGCCCCTTTCACGCTAAAATTAAAGTGAAAGGGGCGTGCCATGGGTGTTGCGGTGGGCGTTCCACCTCAATACCCATTCACTTCGACGTTGCCACCTATTATCTAGAGAGGCAATAATAGGTGGCAGCGCCGATCTTAAGACCAGGAAAATCCTGGTCTTAAGGTGGCGAAACTAGGAGAAATGATTCATTTCTCCTCGTTTTTGCTTTTTCCATGTGTGCTGCACAAGGATGGAATAAGCAAAATGCCAAGGTTTGTTCATGTACAGGAAGGTGTCCCTTCCTGTACATAAATAAACTTTTTTTTTAAATGCCATTTTGTGACTTACATGTGTGCTGCATGAAGCAGCACACATGTAAGTTACAAAATTGCATTTTAGGTTTGTTTATGTACATCCAGCCATTGGGTCATCTCTTTCAAACAGGAGTGAAAGTTGTTTATTTGGGCAGGGTATTGGACTTGGCATCTTTGGCATGGTTTTCCCTGACTTTTTGCCTCTACCACCTATATTTTTGATGCTGTGCTGGATTTCGTTTTTGCTGGCTTAGATGCTTTGGGCACTTTGCCACTGCCATTGTGATTACAATTGGTTTTCCCTGATTGCATATTTGATTTTCCGGTAAATCCCTACAAAATTGCATTGAAGTGTGCCAGGGCCTGTGAATAAAATGCTACTAGTGGGCCTGGATCACTGATTGTGCCACCCATATGAATAGCCCTGAAAAGGTATCTCTGACCTGCTGATGCAGTGTTGGTGCGCAGTTGTTAACTGCCATGTCGACTTGGCAAGTGCACCCACCTGCCAGTCCCTAACCTTCCTTTTCTTAAATGTAAGGCACACTTATGGTGGGCCCAAGGTAGCCCCCTGGGCAGGGTGCAATGCATGTGAAATAGGACAAGTACTGATGTGTGTGACATGTCCTAATAGTGAAATACTGCCAATTTCGTTTTTCACTGTTGAAAGGCTATCTTGCACCATGGGATAGAATTGGAAATGCTTTGTAACATCTTCCCATTGGGACAAGATGGAGAAACAAAGTTTAGGCTCTCTGAACTCAGAATTTAAAAACACATATTTTAGGAAAGATGGTTATTAAATTGTTTGTTTGAAAATGTCACTTTTAGAAAATAGGCACTTTCCTGTTTAACCATTCTGTGTACCTCTGTCTGTTTATGTATTGACTGTCTGTTTTTGGAGTGACAGGGGCTAGGGATGTGCATTCACTGTAGACAACTACTGGGGGGGGGGGGGGGGGGGTGAGGTGTGTCTTGCCCTTCCTGGATAACTCAGAGCTGAGCTGAATGGGTCTTGGCTGTATTTAGAGTAGCGTGAGGAGATTTCCTTGCACCTGAATAGGGCCTTTCTCCCTTGCACAATGCTGTCTCCACCCCCTGTGGTCATACTGCACCAGTGAGGACAGAACTGGTTTGGACTGGGCTCAGAGGCGCCTTGCCCAAGGAGAACAAATACATTTTGGGTTATAATATTATATCTAAACCCCAGAACTTCAGACTACTACTGGACTCAAGAGGAACCTCTGTCAAGGAGAAAAGCTGAAGAGCTGTGAGGAGGAGTACTGCCCCTTTGCTATGTGCTGTGTGGGATTGCCTGCAGTTGCTGTTTCTGCAAAGGAGAGGGCAAAGACTGGAATTTTTCTTTGAACCTCCTTGAAGAAGATCTCCAAGGGCCTGTGTGTGCTGGCCTCCTGTTCTTAAGTCTCAGGGACACAAAAACTTCACCCCAGCTCCCTTGAACTCTGCTGCTGAGAGTTCTAACCTGCCAGGAGATGCTTGTTCCAGTTCTGGACCTCTAGAGTTTGTTATTGCAATTGGGAGCTGGAAGAAACTCCAAAGAACTAAAGAAAGTGATGCATTTGTTTTCTTGCGGCTGATTTTCTGACATATCACTGCTGTGCAAGAAGAATCTCCACAAATCGTCATGCCGCTGCCGAAACCGATGCTGTACCTGTTGCCGCTGCAAGAACCGACACAGCGCTGCTTGTCCATGCCGCTTCGATCGTCGCCACATCCCAGATTTCCATGCATCGTACCTGTACGGCAAGTTTTCTCAATTCATCACCCGGGGATCAGAACTTTCTTGGAATCAACACATCACTTCCCCCAACAGACCGGATTCGACGCATCACTTCTCCTGCCTGCAGCAGTACTGTTGCATCACCTCCCGAGAAAAATTACGCATCCGTAGTTTTCCATGAACCCAGTTGTTTGAAACCTTTTTAAAGTTATATTCTTATTACATGTATGTTGGATTTTTGCCATTTTAGTCTTGTTGAGTTTAGATAAAGATACTTTATTTTTCCTAAACTGGTGTGGTATCCATTTGTGGTGTTATCACTATATTACTGTGTGTTTTGAGTACAATTAATTTACACATTCTTTTGGGATGAGTCTGTCTGCTCGCGTCAAGCTACCCAGGGGGTGAGCAGGGGTTATCTGAAGTGTGCATCCCACTTACCCTGACCAGAATCAAGGGTCCCTATTTGGACAAAGGTACCTACCTCTGCCAACCAGAGACCCCCATTTCTAGCAGGTATGATTTGTTTAAAGATATTATTAATTGTGTATTGTCTGCATATTTTACGATCAATAACCCAAAAGATTTAATCAGAGTTAATAGTGGTCTTAGATAGACATTGAACAAAATAGGGCTCAGGGCAGAGCCTTGGGGCACGCCATGTTCGATTCCTTTGTACTCTGAAATAAATGGGGGGAGGGTTATCGCTTGTAATATACAAAGAAGATAGGATTAAAAACATTTGAGTGGTGTGCCTTGCAGTCCAATCTCCTTCAGACGTGCAAGTAGGATTAGGTGGTTGATGGTGTTGGATGCAGCAGATAGGTCCAACAGGATCAGCAACGTCGCTCGGCCACAGTCAACTTGCATCCTTACTTTATTGATGGCTAAAATCAATGCTGTATCTGTTCCATGGGGTGATGTAAAGTCCATCTGTTCTGGTTACAGCAGAAAGTCTGCCAGGATTTTACTACGATACTTTCTGAGTCTCTTGACGACTAAAGAGAGTCTCGAGATTGAGCGATAGTTGCTGGGCTCTTGAATGTCAGCTAGGGTTTTTTTTTCATAGTGGGATTACCAAAGCCTTCTTCCAGGCTATTGGGACCATCAGTGTTTCCAGAGATTGATTTCAAATCAGTTGTAATGTGGGGAGGAGTTTGTTTGCTCTCTCTTTCCATATTCCAGTGTTGGCTAGGGTATGCACCTAAGCCTGGCAGAACCCATCACTCTAGTCAGGTTAAGGGAGTTACACACCCTAGCTAGCCCATGCTCACCCCCTTGGTAGCTTGGCAAAGCAGTCAGGCTCATCCCAGAAGCCCTGTGTAAAGTATTTGCACATCACACACTCACCAGTGACACACTACACACACCACAAAAGAGACTCCATACCAGGTTTTATAAAATAGCTCTTATATTGTATGCAAACACATCAGTCACATTCACTTTGCCAACTTGGCAATGGTCATAATCATCACAGCTAGAACATTACAGTAAATACTTTTAGGTTGCATATGTCACAAAACCACTCCACTGCACATAGTAGGTATATCCTGCAAAAGGACACTTGTTGTTCTGTTTTCAGAGGGAGTAAAACAACCGTTATCTCAATCATCAAGCAATGCAATGCAGTTTAAAAGAATATCAGAAATGCCACATTCATATGCCCCTTTTCTCCAATGAACTTCAGGCACAGCTTTTCTATGCTCCAATTGCCCTGTAGGTTATCGGGCTGCCTGGCCATCTGCCACAGTGAGCGTGGCCATTGGGGGAGGTAAAGGGCTGTGCGGGACATCCGTTGAGGAGTCCTTCCTGCCTGGCTAAATGAGGCAAAAAGGACCAAATGCCCCAACGAGACCACAACATGGGGGAAGGAGATTTCGAGCTGGCTGATGTTGTTTCTGTTGAGGCTTTCCCTTCTGGGTGCTCAATGGCTCCTCTACATGTTGTCGGGCAACACGTGAGACTTTGGGCTGCAGTGTTGGTTGCCAGGCGACGCTTCATGACTCCTTTGCGCTGCTCAGCTGAAGCGCAGCTGCAACTTGGTTTTAAAGATCTCTCCCAACCCAGGAGCCTCATGGGACAGTGTGGCAGTGCTTCTTTCTTTGCATGCAGTGGTTAAAGAGGGGGGAATCAGGCTAGCAATTTGGCCAAGAAGATTTTCAATAAGTAAAGCACAAGGAAGACTTTCATGTCCCTCCGACTTCCAAAAACAGAGTGCAAGCACACACAAGCCCTTGGAGATTCTTCACAAGCAAGATACTGCAGCAGGGCAAAAAGAGTCAGTCCTTTTCCTCTGCCATAGATAAAAGTAGCAACTGCTGGCCAAACCACCCCTCACACAGAAAAGGCAGCACTCATCACACAACTCTTCAGCTCTTCATCTTGGCAGGGTCCTCTTGTTTCAAGAAGTGATCTAAAGTCTTGGGGTTTAGGTCCAACACTTTTACCCCATTTCCCCATTGTTATCTTTTTGGCAAGGGTCTCTGTGCTCAGTCCAAACTAGTCCTGGCCTCCTTGGTCCAGGAGATGGAGATAGCACTGTGCAAAGGAGACACAGCCTATGCAGGTACTAGTAAAACCACTCCTACCACTCTAAATGCAGACAAGGTCCATTGAACATGGCATGAGTCATCTAGACAAGGCAGTACACACCTCACCCCCTTGTGACTGTCCAGAAGGAATGCACATCGTCTGCCCCAGTCACTCTAAAAACCAGACAGTGAATACATAAACAGGCAGAGGCACACAGGGTGGTTAAACAAGAAAAAACCCTTTTTCTAAAAGAGTTCAGAGCGCCTAACTCAATTTCTCAATCTTGTCCCAATGGCAAGTTTTACTTGTAAGATCTTACAAGGCAGCTCCCCTGTTAACCTATTGGACAGATGGCCTGTCACTAGTGAAAAATGAAATGCACCGTATTTCACTATCAGGACATGCACAACACACGGTTCATGTCCTACCTTAACATACACTACACCCTGCCCATGTGGGTACCTTGGACCTATTTCAGGGGTGCCTTACATATAAGAAAAGGGAAGGTTTGGGCTTGGCAAGTGGATGTACTTGCCAGGTCAACATGGCAGTTTAAAACTGTGTGCGCAGACACTGCTGTGGCAGGTCTGAGGCACATTTACAGGGCTACTCATGTGCGTAGCACAACCAGTGCTGCATGCCAACTAGTGCAAAACAAGGGAATGCCAATGCTGATAACTAATTCAAAAAAGTGAATAAATCGTGGAAGAAAACATCAAACGACCACGACTGAACTGATTAGTAGTGTTTATTTCAATAACATCTTCAGTGTATGAAGTTTAAATATATCTTGAATGAAAATATTTTGAATACAAGAATGAAGCATTGTTTACAATTTTATTGACCCAAACATATAAAAAACATGTAAAAAACACTTGACTCAAAAGACTATACTGCCATTCAGGCAGATATACTACCTTGAAAACACATTCATACACCACTCCTCATGCATCAAAAACAAACACTCATTCAAACAAAAATGCCTTCGGTAACCTACTTGCCGCTATTATGAAATTACCAAATTACCATCCAAACCTGGTGAATTATTGATCAAAACCATACAGAGGTGCATATCACCTATAGTTCCTAAAATTATATTACAATCCCACTCACAAATGCACATAGGCACTCCCACTCCCACTCATAGAGCTACACAGGTATTGACACACCCAGGCACAGACCCATGCAAGAACTCACAGACCCATTTACTTACCCATACAGGCACTCAGAGAGTCACTCACAGATCTACTCATCCACTCACACACCCACTCACTGACCTATGCAGGTACTCATAAAGCTATTCATAAACCCTTTCATGTATTCACACATCAAACTAACAGAACCATACATCCATGTACACAACCACTTACAGTACCACACAGGCACTCACACATCCACTCACAGAGCTATACAGGCACTTACAGACCTAGTCACACACTCACACATATACTCACAGACCAATGCAGGTACTCACACACCCACTCACAGACCCATTGCTATGTCCCCGAGTGTGTCAGTGTATACATCATTCTATGCCTGGGTGGGTTATTTAATGCATTACTGTTTGGCTGGATGTGTCAGTGGCTCTATCAGTGTGTAGTTGGGTGTGTTAGTGACTGTCTCAATATGTTTCCAGGTGTGTCAGTGACTGTATCAGTGTGAGCCTGTATCTTTTAGTACCTCTGTCGGAGTGTAGCTGGTTGTGTGAGTTGCTGTACTGATGTATGCCTAGGGGTGTTAGCAACTGTAACAATTTATCCTTGGGTGTGCATCTTCGAAATGTAAAGTTATGGAACAAACCTGCAAGAACTAATTAGTTATGTACATTACCCCAATATATGGAGCTATTGATCTACATAAAAAGAAAAAAAATGAAATATATATTAGCTTTACAATTAATAGATGTGCAAAAGTAACTCACAGTTTCAACAATGCATAAAAACCTAATTCTAACAAATAACTAGACATTTCTCATACTGTAAAGCTATTTGTGAATATGAATAAGCATTTCATTTTCCCTTTTTTATTGTTCTCAGCTGCTTTGCACATACACCACAATAAATGTACTTTTTAAGAAAACATCAAGAACAGTGGGGGTAAAAACATCTTTAAGACTGTATAAAAAAACCAAATGTGCACACTATCTCATTGCAACTAAGCAACACTGTGGATTGCACTCTCTACAAATAAAAAAATAAACATAACACAACTTACATAACTATTTGTTAGACTTGGCATCCTTGGTGTGGTTTCCCCAGACCTTTTGCCTATCCCTCCTGTCTTTTTAACTGTGTGCTGGATTTCGTTTTTGCTGGTTTAGATGATTTGGGCACTTTGTCACTGCTGATCAGTGTCAAAGTGCAAGTGATCCATGTATATTATGTGGTTATGATTGGTTATCCATCAATGGCATATTTGATTTACAGGTAACTGCCTTGTAAGGTGCGCTGAGGTTGTTAGGGCCTGTAAATCAAATGCTACTAGTTGGCATGCTGGAAACAACAATGGGTGTGGCTCGAATCAGCAAGGCTGAGCCTAAACAATTGCAAAACAAGGGAATGCCAATGCTGATAACTAATTCTTCATGGCATGGACTGGGAACCAGGATCAATTGATCCAGTTTTTTGATTGGCTCAATCAGAGATCGCCAGACATCAAGTTCAGTATCAATTCTTCATTGGTAAAGATACCGTTTCTTGATGTAGAAGTCTTTCCAGCAGAAGGACGCTTAGTGATTACATTATATACAAAACCATCGGACAGAAACAAGGCTCTTTTATTTTCAAGCAATCACCCCAGAAGTTTAAAAGAAAACTTACCTTACGGACAGTTCTTGACAATAAGACGGAATTGTTTCTTTAAAGATGATTACAGTATCCATGCAAACAATCTTGTTAAAAAATTACGGGATTGAGGTTACCCGAAAAAACTGGTAAAAACAGCTATGAAGAGAGCTTGTTGGACCCCCAGGGAAACACTACTGATCAAAAAAGAGAAGTCCCCCACAGGACGTCAAGTATTTGTTACCACCTTTTGTCCCAACTCCAACCAGCTAAAAAATGTGATCCACCAGAATTGGCATTTGATTCAGAATTTGGATTCCACTCTGGAAAGTGCCCCCTTATTTGCCTTGTGGCCAATCACATAGTCAGGGCATCATCTAACAAGGTCATTGAACCTACACTAAGACAAATGATGGGTTTAACACCTATAAAAGGACATCACAAATGTGGGACTTGTTCGTGCTGCGACCAAACGATCGGAGGAGCCTTGTTCTCCTATAAAGGCATTCATTGCAAGCATGACACCTTTTAAAATTGTAAGACTAAATACGTCATCTCTGGAATATTATGCCCCTGCCCATTGTTATACATTGGAAAAACCAATCAGGAGGTTCGCCATAGAATAACGCAACATAAGTCCCGGATTAGGAAAAATGTTGAGACAGCACCACTTGTCAATCATTGGCACAAAATGTCACATGTAGAACAAGACCTCCGTTGGACGGTCATTTCAAAAGTAGAACGGGATCCCCGAGGAGGGGATTTGGAGTTAAAACTTTCACAACGTGAAGCAATGCTAATTGTGAAATTTGACACCGCAATCACTGGTTTGAACAAATTATCAGAAATCTACAGATTATAAAGGTGGCAGATTCCTTCTTCATTTATCCCACAGTATTTACAACTGTCTGATGTATTTAGAAAAGCCCCTCCTCTCTATGATCCCATCCAGGATCATGCGTCAATACCACCCAGTTCTGAGCAAGTCTATTTTCTTTCACTGTATATTGCAACATCTTCTCCAAAATTAGTCGACTACATGTATCCGGGTCGCCATACTTGTATTTTGATTTCCAAACTACAACTCCCAGAATTCCAGGGGGCTCCCAGAATTCCATTTAGAAGCTAAACGGAAGTACGAGTCTAGAAGCAACAGTTTCTCGTTCCGGTGGATGAAATGCGCTCCCCGCCACGAATTAGGTAAACACAGCATGTATGGAACTTTGACTTGCCGTCACTCCTTGGATTATACTGTCTGAGAACTTTTATTGATTCAGGGCCCATTTGTTTCCAGATTTGGCGGCTCCGATTCAGTCTAATCTCAAGCTAGCCAAGTGCCTGCTGTCCGAAGCACCCAGAAGGTATGCCCCCTTCAGACCGGTGTTTTCCTCATTCTTGTCGACTCCTTCCCAAGTTTATACAGAATCTCTTGTTTGCCTTACAGTGTGGAGCGACCCTCTTCCACTAGATTTTGTGGTACGAAATCGAATCATTTAAGACAGTCACTCCAATTCCCTTATTGGGACCTTTGCCATTTCAGTAAGTAGACAAACAGCTCTGAATGACTTGACTGACTTTGTCACTTTCCGTTTTCTGTCAATGATTTTTTATTCAGTTCCTCTCTTGTCTTTGTAGTTGTGTCCATTCTTCAGTAAAGAAAAGGCATTCATTAATGTGCTGCCATTTCGGTAAGATTTGTGGTACTAGAATGGTTATAAGCATATTTGCACTCTTGGGTCATTGTATATTTATTAGGTGTAGTTACATCTCCTCCTTTTCTTCTTTTTTCAGTGTCTTGGTCCTGAGGAGAACCCCCCTGTGTTAACTAATAGGGGTTCGAAACGCGTCAACCCTTTTCTGTTGTGTTAACAAACACTGGTGTAAATATATCTTGTTGGGGCACTCAAACATTTTTTTTTGCTCAATTGTAAAATAATTTTAGGAACAATATTTAGAGATATGCACCTCTAAATGGTTTTGATCAATAATTCACCAGGTTTGGATGGTCCTTTGGTAATTTCATAATAGTGGCAAGTAGGTTACCGAAGGCATTTTTGTTTGAATGAGTGTTTTTTTTGATGCATGAGGAGTGGTGTATGAATGTGTTTTCAAGGTAGTATATCTGCCTAAACGGCAGTATAGTCTTTTGAGTCAAGTGTTTTTTATATGTTTTTTATATGTTTGTGTCAATAAAATTGTAAATGGTGCTTCATTCTTGTATTCAAAAAATGTTCATACAAGATATATTTAAACTTCATACACTGAAGATGTTATTGAAATAAACACTACTAATCAGTTCAGTCGTGGTCGTTTGATGTTTTCTGCCATGATTTATTCACTTTTTTGAATTAGTTATCAGCATTGGCATTCCCTTGTTTTGCAATTGTTTAGGCTCAGCCTTGCTGATTCGAGCCACACCCATTGTTGTTTCCAGCATGCCAACTAGTGGCATTTGAATTACAGGCCCTAACACCCTCAGCGCACCTTACAAGGCAGTTACCTGTAAATCAAATATGCCATTGATGGATAACCAATCATAACCACATAATATACATGGATCACTTGCACTTTGACACTGATCAGCAGTGACAAAGTGCCCAAATCATCTAAACCAGCAAAAACGAAATCCAGCACACAGTTAAAAATACAGGAGGGAGAGGCAAAAGAACTGGGGAAACCACACCAAGGATGCCAAGTCTAACAAATAGTTATGTAAGTTGTGTTATGTTTATTTGTTTATTTATAGAGAGTGCAATCCACAGTGTTGCTTAGTTTCAATGAGATAGTGTGCACATTTGTTTTTTTTTATAAAGATGTTTTTCCCCCACTGTTCTATGATGTTTTCTTAAAAAGTACATTTTTTGTGGTGTATGAGCAAAGCAGCTGAGAACAATATAAAAGGGAAAATGAAATGCTTATTCATATTAACAAATAGCTTTACAGTATGACAAATGTCTAGTTATTTGTTAGAATTAGGTTGTTATGCATTGTTGAAACTGTGAGTTACTTTTGCACATCTATTAATTGTAAAGCTAATACATATTTCATGTTTTTTCTTTTTATGTAGATCAATGGCTCCATATATTGGGGTAATGTACTTAACTAATTAGTTCTTGCAGGTTTGTTCCATAACTTTACATTTCGAAGATGCACACCCAAGGATAAATTGTTACAGTTTTTAACACCCCTAGGCATACATCAGTACAGCAACTCACACAACCAGCTACACACCGACAGAGGTACTAAAATATACAGGCTCACACTGATAGAGTCACTGACACACCTGGAAACACATTGAGACAGTCACTAACACACCCAACTACACACTGATAGAGCCACTGACACATCCAGCCAAACAGTAATGCATTAAATAAGCCACCCGGGCATACACTGATGTATACACTGACACACTCAGGGACATAGCAATGGGTCTGTGAGTGGGTGTGTGAGTACCTGCATTGGTCTGTGAGTATATGTGTGAGTGTGTAACTAGGTCTGTAAGTGCCTGCATAGCTCTGTGAGTGGATGTGTGAGTGCCTGTGTGATACTGTAAGTAGTTGTGTACATGGATGTATGGTTCTGTGAGTTTGATGTGTGAATACATGAAAGGGTTTATGAATAGCTTTATGAGTATCTGCATAGGTCTGTGAGTGGGTGTGTGAGTGGATGAGTAGATCTGTGAGTGACTCTCTGAGTGCCTGTATGGGTAAGTAAATGGGTGTGTGAGTTCTTGCATGGGTCTGTGCCTGGGCGTGTCAATAGCTGTGTAGCTCTATGAGTGGGAGTGGGAGTGCCTATGTGCATTTGTGAGTGGGATTGTGAGTGCAGCAAGGGGTCTGTGAGTGCCCGAGTAGGTCTTTGAGTGGCGTGACTGTCTGTGTGTGTCTGTGAGTAGGTGTTGGAGTATTTGTATGGTTCTGTAAGTAGATGTGTAAGTTCCTGTGTGGGTCTCTGAGTGGGTTAGTGAGTGCCGTGTGGATCTGTGAGTGGGTGTTAGAGTTTATGTGGGTCTGAGAGTAAATCTGTGAGTGTGTGAGTGGGCCTGCAAGTGGGTTTTTGAGTTCCTGTATAGGAATATCACTGGGTGTGTAAATCCCTGAGTGGGTCTGTGAATCACTGTGTATGTCTGAGTGTGTATGTGAGTGGGTATCTGAGTGTCTGTGTGGATCTATAAGTGGGTGTGTGAGTCTCTGTGTGGGTCTGTGAGTGGGTGTATGAGTACCTGGGTGGGTCTATGAGTAGTTGTTTAAGTGTATGTTTGGGTCAGTGAGTAGGTGTGTGAGTGTCTGTGTAAGTATGTGAGTAGATATATGAGTAAGTGAGTACCTGTGTGGATCTATGAGTAGATACATGGGTCTGTGAGTGTGAGAGTGAGTCTATGATTGGGTGTGTGAGTTCCTCTGTGGGTAAATCACTGGGTGTGTGAATGCCTGAGTGGGTCTTTGAATGGGTATGTGAGTGTCTGTGTCGGTCTGTGAGTGGGTGTAAGAGTGTTTGTGTAGGTCTGTGAGTGAGTATGTGAGAGTATGTTTGGGTCAATAAGTAGGTGCGGATCTGTGAGTGGATGTGTAGCTAGCTATGTGGGTTTGTGAGTGGGTCTGTGAGTACCTGCATGGGTTTGTCAGTGGGTGTATGAATGCCTGCATAGGTCTGAAAGTGGGTGTGTGAATGCCTGTGTAGGTCTGTGAGTGGGTGTGTAATTACCTTTGTGGGCCTCTAAATAGGTGTGATATTACCAGTGTGGGTATCTCAGGCTGAGAGTGTTTTTTTCAGTGTGTCAAGATTCACGGATCCATCACAAATTTGAATGGGGGATGCACTGAGCCTCTTGGGGATCTGTGAATTCCAAAAGTGGGGGAAAAACCAATATAAATAAATTTTGAACTAAATATTGAACCCCACATAGGTCCCTCTTAGACTCCTCCAACACATTCATGGGGTCAGGGTACCTCTACCCTGACCCCTTTAATCACTTTCCAGAAAAAGTTTAGGTCCCTGAGACCATTTCCCGATACTTAAAATTGACGTTCGCAACCTCCCGGTCAGCTGGTGGTGGCACGTCACTTCGCAGAGCCACCACGGGGGATCCGCAGAGGGTCAGCATCCCTACGTGTTCAATTCTGTTTTTCCTTTAATAACTCTGCAACTACTGAATGGATTTATGTTGTGAGTGTGTGTGTGTGTGTGTGTGTGTGTGAGAGTGGCTGTATGGGTGTGTGAGTGGTTCTGTGGCAGTGGAAGTATTTGTGAATGGTGTGTGAGTGTTCTATGAGAGTGGAAGTGGTTGTGAGGGGGTGTGTGAGTGTCTGTTTAGGTCTGTGGGTCTATAAATAGATGTGTGAGTGGCTGTATGGGTGTGTGAGTGGTTGTATAAGCCTGTAAGTGCGTTTGCGAGTATGTGAGTAGGTATGTGGGTCTGTGAGTATGTATATGTTTTTTTTAAAATGAGGTCTGGATTTGTGAATCCTAACAAATCCACTCAAATCTGTGAGGAAATGGGTAGATCCAGGGATGCATGTGTACTAAAAAACACTCACAGACTTACACAGCCACTCATACACCCACTCACACACACCCACTCAGACACCTACTTACACACCCAATAACACACCCATTCAGCCACTGATATACCCAGTCACAGCCTCACAGACACACACTCCCACATCCACTGACACACCCACACACAGGCATTGATACACTTACAGAAATTGCAATAGCATACGCATGTATTAAATATGTTGTTTTGTTTAGTACTGAATATGTGCAATATAATTGGCAGACCCCTTATTTGTCTGAGTATTCGCAATTGATCTGCAGATCCATACGTTGAATTTAAAAACTAGAAAGTTTGGTGCATTGCATTTATAGAAAGACTACATAAATTATCTTACATTAATTTTTAATTTTTACTTTTAAATATATAAGAAGAAGGAATGTGTGAATAAGATGCATTTATAAACTTTTGAAAATATTTATAAATACATTGAACTAATAGGTCAAATCATAATAGAGTTTATATTTAAAAAAGGTGACATTTCCTAAAAGACCGAAGGTTACAATGATGTTGTAATTAGAAAATAGCATTAAAAAACATAGAAATTCACTGGAAAAAGCAAAGGTTAGACAGATGTTATATCTAGGAAATACAATTTATATCATTTTAGAAAAAAACTAAAATTGCCAAATGTTACAGGGATGTTATAACTAGGTTCTGATTTCACACTCACAAAACCATTGAAATTCAGCAGTTATAGTTATCTCATGTAACAGTAGCTTGTGCCCCAAGGTAACTGTAACTCGGGTCCTTGCAATGCGCTGCTAATTATTAATCATATTACATCAGTCATGAGATCTTCTATGGCATCCTTGTCCAAAAGCAATGCCTGCTCCCACAGGAGGCGGTGAGCCAGCTGGGACCGCGGTGGCATTTGGGCTCCCCCCTGTCCCCAACAAAGGCCCCAGGGGTTGGGGTCCCTAGGGCCAAAAGTGGCCCAAGGAAGGGAGACCGCTAAGCGCCCTCCCCTTTAATATTTAAAATGAAGAAAAAGGCTGGGCCCCAGGGGATGGGGTCCCAGTGGCCAAAAGTGATCCAGGGAAGGGGGGTCCACGCGGCCCCACTTCCATAAAAAAAAACTTTGCTGGGCCCCAAGGTATGGGGTCCCCAGTGCCAAAACTGGCCTGGGGAGGGGGGGCAGCACACCCCCTTCCCTTTTCAAATATATTTTTTAAATGGCTCAGGCCCCGGAGGATGGTGTCCCCGGGGCCCAAAAGATTCTATGGAATGGAGGCCACACAGGCCACCTCGCTAAGATAAAAAAGAAAAAAGAAACCGGCAACTCACTGGAGGCCCCGCCCCTCCCTGCATCACTCTGCAAACGTGCCTCCTGGCATGCTCTGTGTTGGGGGATTACGTCCCCAACGCTAATGAGGATCCCTGGGGGCCAACTAGGCCACCAGGGTCCTCCAGTAAGCCCCACACAGTGGGATTGCTGAGAGGTGGTATGAGGCCACGCCCCTTTTTACAACACTCTGCAAACGGGCCTCTTGGTGCACTGCTGGTGGGACGATGAGGTCCCCTTTTGTCCTGAGGACTTCAGGACTAAAGTGGACTTCATCCCCCAAGTAGCAGTGCGCCAGGAGCTGTGTTTGCGGAGTGATGTAGAAATGGGGAGTGTCCTTGGACCACCTCTTAGCAATCCAATTGTGTGGGGCTTACTAGAGATAACAGGAGGGCTAGTCGGCCCTCATGGACCCTCAGAAGAAAGGGGACTTCTACCCCAACCAAGAGCGTGCCAGGAGCTGCATTTGCAGAGTGGTGGAGAAAGGGGGCCTGGCCTGTGTCCACCTCTCATCAATCCCACTGTGTGGGGCTTACTGGAGGTAATAGGTAGGCTAGTTGGCCCCTAAGTACCCCCAGCTGAGAAGGGGACGTCAATCCCCATCCAAGAGTGTGCCAGGGTGAGTATTTGCAGAGTGGTGGGCAAAGGGGGCGTGCCCTGCTATGAGAATTTAGCAATCCTGCTGTGTGGGACTTACTGGAGGTAAGAGAAGGGGTAGTTGGCCTCTGAGGAACTTCGATTTTCGATCACTATCGAATCGACCCGCCATTTTGTGGCCCACCACCATTTTGTGTTGCCATCACTCAGGCAGCATGGCGAACAAAGTCTATTCTGCTTTTTCTGTAGCCTGGTGTCGAAATACGCCCTCGGCCTCTATTTGCAAAGCTGGTGTTAGAACTAGTCGAGTACACTAATCCCTGTCTGGCCTTTCTAATCCCTGTTTCAACTATCTGTTGGCTCACACTATTCTTTCCTGACTTTATCTTATCGACTGGCCTTCACTGTCTCCTGCTAGCATTCTCTCGTTTCACGACTGTCCTCCAACACACACAAACGTATCTCGCCACCTGCAAGTTATTTATAAATCTGTAATGTATTAGCCTGAGGGTGGGGTGACAAACACAGTTGGAGGAGAGGTCTCTTCGAGTCATCTGATATTTCTGTTTTCAAACCTTTCCTATTGGTTCCGCCTTGTTTTCCAACTTTCCTTATTGGCTCTTTCTTATTTGCTCTGGGAGTGTATTTCGTTAATAATTGTATTACTGTATAGTATTTAACTTGATGCGCCACAGAGTGAAGTGGCAGTCTCCTGAGAACCTACTTTGTGTACTTCTAGGATATCTGTACTAGCTGCAGCTAAATAAATCCAATCTTCTAACGCCGACAGAGTGTCCCGTGTCTCTGTGTAGCGAAGCAGGAGAACTCCGGAGACATAGGGCGTACCCTGCGCCTCCAGGCCCAAAAGGTTCTGGTTCTTCAACTGGCACCCAACGTGGGGTGGCTTCAGTGGTACCGGTTCTGCTCGAAGGTCGTGAGGAACCCCGCAAGAAAATTCCGGAGGGTTCGCGAGCCACACTAAGCGACCCCAGTATGTCGAAAGTGGTCCGAAGGTCTTTTGCAGCGCGGTTACTCCTTCCTGACGGCTACTGACGACCGCTGCCCTGACTGCCGCCCTGATTTGGCCCATTCCTTTGATGATGTATGGTAAGGCGAGACGATAGACGGGCCTCTGTTGGTGGAAGAAGACGTTCTTAGTTAAGTATCTTCGTGGGTCGCGCCCACAATTTTGTTCTTTGTTTGATTTCCTTAGGTTCCTTAGATTTATGTTGTGCAAAAGATAAAGCCGAGGGTAAGTGCATTTGTGCTGCGTAAACTGAGTTTTACTCCCTTGAAGTTTGTGAACAGTCCGGAGACATCTCGAGATGCCTGGTCTGACTAAGTTTGGAAGAATTTGTTGTCTTGGTTGTAATAGGGACTCCCGACTTGAGGACTCTTGTCCGATTCCTTCGGTTGGAACTCCCACATATGAGCTCTATTCGAAACATGGTATCGGCCCCATTGCCTTTAACGAGACATGGACTCGATATATGAAGAAGGATGGTGTTCTCAAATGGCCAGAGAACGGTAGCTTTGATCCAGATGTGCTAGATAATTTGGAAGCAGTTTTATTTCAAAGAAAAGCCCGGCCGGCAATGTTTGACTCTTTCCGCCTTTGGCGTAAGGAAGCCAAACAGAAAGAAATTAAACAAGCAAAACGAGATAGGAAAGCACAGGGTATGACAATTATACAGGCTGCCCAACAGTTCAAAAATAATGAAATTGATAATGCGACTGAAATTTCAGAAAGACAACATTGTATGGCGATAGATAAATGCTATCCGGTGTTGCCTGTTTCTCCTTCTGATAAAAAGAAAGATATAGAAGAAGATCCCCTAATGTCCCACTTATTAAGGTTGCCTCCGCCCTATGCGCAAAATGCCAATGTACCTCAGCTGTTACAGCCTGCTCAGCTGCCAGTGGTACCTCCGCCAGTTCCGGCTCCTCAGCATTTGCCTCCTCCAGTATTACCGCCCTTGCCGGTTTTACCGTTAGTCTCAACTTCTTTGCCTTCATCTCCTGGTTTTAGCTCTCCTTTGCCTTCTGCTCCTCCTGCAATTACCGGTTCTTCTCCTGTCAGTACCCCTAATACTCTGTCTCCAGTTCTAATGTCTAATTCACCGTCTGTGCGTAAGCGTCTCACAGACTCTGTCACTAGTATTCTATTCCCTTTCTTTGGAGCTTTTAATGTGTCTCCGGCTTTTGCTCGAAGACAATCTTGTAGTCAGTTCCCAGATTTTGAGGAACGAGAGAAGCTAGACTCTCTAGCACGGAGATGGATCAAGAAGGGTCCACAATACAGTGTGCTTGATATTATGCCTACCTTTTTGCAATGGAATGCGCCTACGCAAAGATATGTTTTCAATGTAATGTGCGACATTCTCATTAAAGAATGGGAAGATGTGAGTTCGAGTCCGATCTCACAAGATCTGTTAAATGTTCAGACTGATTTTGAAAAAGGACTTATTGTGGGTTCTAAAGTTGAGGAAGCTGTAAGGACGCCTATCTCTTATAGATCCTTATTGTTTTCTCAGATTTTTCTTGATTCTGATCCGTCGGTTAGACTGACGTCGAAAAATTACCCTATGAGAGAGGTTCCTCCAGTATGGAAGGAGGCAGTTGCGGCTGTAGGTGCTAATGCGTCTATTCCTGCTCATTTCCAACGTATATGGGTACATGTCCCTTGGAAGAGATCTGAAGTTTTGGCTCTTAAGCAGACTCTACCAGATCCTCGTAAAAACCCTGCAGGTTATTACAAAGAATTATCGCAGACAATTGATGCTTGTATCATGAATCTAGCAGATATTGATATGCTAATGGGTAATGTAGTCCAACAGACAATATGAGCAAAGATTCGTAGAGAGGATCACGCACAGGAACTAGGTGCTACTTGGGATGTTATAACTAATACAGACAGAGACCAAGTGGGTGGCGCAAAGCCTGACGCTCTGATCTCGGAACTCCCTGGTAGAATCATTACGTTAATGAAAACTATGATGCCTGCACTGAGAGTTAATTGGGATAAACTAGCAGCATGCAAACAAAAGAAAGATGAAAGTGTCTCTGACTTCTTTACTCGTTTTGAGGAGACATTTATCGACCACAGTGGTCAGGACATGGCTACCGAGGGTGGACAGCCATTATTCGTGGACAAATTTGTATTCAATTTGCTTCCCGAGCTGTCACATAAATTAAAGGATTCAGAAAGTTCATGGGCTGTTTCTTCTTCTGCCCAGGTATTGGCTACTGCACAATATTACGAGAACAGAGATAAGGAAGAAAAAGAAAAGCAAGAGAAAAAGACGAAAGAATTAAAGACGAAGGTTCTCTTGCAACAAGCCTATCCGCCACGTTATGCTCAGCCTCAAATTCAGCAGCATTCGCAGTTTCAGAGGTTGTATCAAAAACCTGAGCCATACAATCCGCGACCATTGTTAGGTTCTAATCAATGGGCCTATTGTAGAGAGGAAGGTCATTTTAAGAATAGTTGTCCGGTTTTATTGCAGTGCAATGGAGCGTTATCTGCTCCACGAGGTCGTGCTGGCCTCCAGTCAGCAAACAGAGGTAGAGGTCGGGGTACGTTGACTCAAGAACAGCGTGCCCTTCCTTCTCCCAATTCAGTGAACTACTTTGATCAGCAAACTGTGAGGTATACTCAGTATTACAATGAAGACCATTATGTTGAAGGTGAGAATGAGAGTCTTCATGCCAACTAGGACAGCCATGGACAAAGTAAGGGAGTTGTGCCAATCCCAGTAGATCAAAATGGTCCTTATGTTATCATCACTACAATGGGTGTTTCAGAGCCATTTCTTCTGGATACTGGAGCAATGAGAAGTTCTATCCCTTGGGCACCTTTGTCTGGCTTAACGAATGTTTCTGTAGGATTTTCTGGCGCCCCTGTTCGTAATCCGGTTTCTTGCCCTTTGCCTATTTCAGTTTGTCCCTATGATTTGGAAGCTCCACTTCTGTTAACGAATGGTTGCGGTGAAAATCTGATGGGTCTAGACCTATTGAAAAGAATGCATGGTACAATATATTGTTCTCCTTCTGGCGTACATCTTACTCTAGGACAGAAATTGGTCTTCCAACAGCACTTTGGGCCACGGGTCCGAACGATGTGGGTTGTCTTGAGATCCCACCTTATGTTGTCACTCTCAAGCCTAATGTTGAACTACCGCGCATCCCACAGTATAGAATCTCTGCTGAAGGTGGGAAAGCGCTTTTGGGAATCATTCATGACCTGATTCAGAAGGGTGGGGTTGAAGAAACAAGAGGTAATACATGTAATAGTCCTATTCTTCCTGTTCTTAAACGCACTGATCCTTCTCAGCCTCCTGTGTACCGTTTTGTAATTGATCTGCGAGAAGTAAACAAAATTGTGATTCCACAATTTCCTGTTGTTCCAGATATTACTGCTTTGTTGACAATGATACCTTCCACAGCGACTTGGTTTTCTGTTATTGATCTAAAGAATGCCTTCTTCAGTATTCCCATTGCAGAAGAGAGTAGGGACATTTTTGGTTTCTCTCTTGGAGGCCGAAGCTTCCGGTTTAAGAGCGCACCCCAAGGCTATTGTGAAAGTCCCTCCATTTACAGTCAAGCTTTAAAATGTCATCTTGATACTTTTCATTTGCCGTCTGGTGCTGCTCTTATCCAATATATGGACGACTTGTTAGTCGCCGCTGATTCAAAAGATATCTGCAAAGATGTCACTGTTGCTTTGTTACGCCACTTGTTTAAACTGAATCACAAGGTTTCACCTTCCAAACTACAATATGTTTGTCGAGAGGTTACCTCCTTGGGTCATCTCCTATCAAAGGAGGGATGATGATTGACACCAGAACGAATTCAGGCGATTGCCCGAATGTCTGTACCATCCACACAAAGGGAAGTACGTGCCTTTCTGGGTATTACTTCCTATTGTAGACAGTGGATCCCTAACTTCTCTCTAATAGCTAAACCTTTGTTGGCACTCACTTTAAAAGATATGCCTCAGCCCCTTCCATGGACTGATGAGTGCCAAAAGAGTTTCACTGATTTACGTACCGCTCTCTGTTCTGCTCCTGTACTAGGCACCCCAGATTACACTAAGCCTTTTTCGCTCTATGTTCATGAGAGAGAAGGTTGTGCATTGTCAGTTTTAGCGCAGCAATTTGGAGACAAACAGCGGCCATGTGCCTATTTTTCGGCTACATTGGATCCCGTAGCTAAAGCCTTGCCCAGTTGTCTCAAAGCGACAGCAGCAGCAGCAATTTCTATCCGACAGTCTGCTGGAGTGGTGTTGGATAACACTCTCATTGTCATGGTGCCACATGCAGTGGATACTTTGTTAAACAGAACAAAAACAAAGCATCTTACGAGTGCACGTTTAACTGGTTACGAGCTGACACTTTTAGCTAGTCATGTACACATCAAACGATGTAATACCCTGAATCCAGCTACTTTATTGCCCCTTCCAAATGAAGAAAATGTTGAGGATCAGCATGATTGTTTCTTCCATACCGAGGAAGAGACAAAAGGAAAAATTGACCTGAGACACACCGCTAGAGAATCCGGATGGGACTCTATGGGTAGATGGTTCTTGTTTTAAGATGCCTAATGGAGATACGGTTTCAGCCTATGCTGTAACTACCTTACATACGATTGTGGAAACTGCACGCATTAGACACAATTCAGCGCAAGCAGCAGAATTTATAGCATTAACGAGAGCTTGTGTATTATCAAAAGGGAAAAGAGTGAACGTATACACTGACAGCCAATACGCTTTTGGTGTAGCGTTCAATTTTGGGCGTCTCTGGAAGGAGAGAGGTTTCCTCACTTCACATGGCACCAAAATACAGCATGGTCAATTAGTGACTGATCTCCTTGAATCACTTGCCTTACCCACCCAAATAGCGATAGTGAAGTGCAGTGCACACAAGAAGATTACGGATGATGTTGGACGAGGAAATGCATTTGCAGACGAAATAGCAAAGAAAACAGCGAGAGATTTAACGAGTCGAATGTTTGTGGCAGGTCCTGCGAATTGGGTCAGAGAGAGAGGAATGTATGAGAATACAGTGGAAAGTGTAAAAGCGATTCAGAAAGAAGCTTCAGAGAGGGAGATAAGCAAGTGGAATGAAAGTACTGGAATGTTAGATGAGATGGGTTGTTGGGTGGAATTATCTGAACATCAACGCTGGCTGTTACCAGATGCCTATGTTCTCCCAGTGGTTACTATGGCACATGGTCCAGCCCACTTAAGTGCAAAAGGCATTTGTAAACTTCTAGCTCCAGTGTGGCAAAATGAGAATATTCCAAAATGTGCAGACAATGTAGTAAAGCACTGTATTGTTTGTTTATTGTACAACCCAGGAAAGGGAACCCCAACTCCAGCAGGTCACTTTGCTCCTCCGACATATCCATTTGAGGTGTTGCAAATCGATTACATTCATATGGAGCGATGCAACAACCTCAAATATGTTCTGGTGGTAGTATGCGCCTTTTCAAGGTGGATAGAAGCATATCCTTTAAAGGATAACACAGCTTTATCCACAGCTAAAATCCTTCTAAAAGAATTCTTCCCCAGGTTTGGTTTGCCGTGCATTGTCTGGAGTGAAAATGGGAGCGAATTTGTTGGCCAAGTCATGCAGAAAGTTTGTGCAGGTCTTGGTATCAAGCAAAAGATCCACGCGGCAAATCACCCACAATCAGTGGGTTTAGTAGAGTGTTACAATGGTACCTTGAAATTAAAATTAGCAAAGGTTCAAGCAAGTAGAGGACTCAATTGGCCTGATGCTTTGCCGTTAGCTCTGCTATCCACCAGAACTGCAGTACACTCTCGTTTGGGACTTAGCCCTTACGAAGTGGTATTTGGCCGTCCGGCCAACGTATGGGGAATACCTCACCCTAAGAAATTCTCAGACTTGCCATATCCAATGTTGATTGATTATCTGCATGACCTTACAACTAAATTGCGTATTCTTCATCAACAGGTTCAGAGTGCTCTGCCAGAGGCTTCCACAGACCCAGGTCATTCCATCCGACCAGGTGACTGGGTGTGTGTGAAGAATTTTCAGAGGTCCAGCAATTTGCAACCCAGGTGGCGGGAGCCTCGAATGGTCTTGTTGACTACAAGGACAGCAGTTAAAGTCGAAGGAAAGAAAAATTGGATTCACGGTTTGCATTGCAAGAAAGTGCCTTTGCCTTTGCCTTTTGATCAGTGGGTTCGCAGAGGTATTGGTGACTGTGAAAGTGAAAAGACTCCACGATTTGTGCCTTTTAGTGATGCACACCTGAATGGGACACTGTCTGAGAAAGAGGACGACGACATTTTACAGGAAGCAATTCCATCGCATCGTCGCTTGGATACGACTGAACCACAAACATTGTTCCAAAATCAGAATGTTCCAGGGAAAGAACACTACAACTTGAGACCCAGGACAAAGAACATTTAAGACTTTTCTTCTCCTTTGTGCAGTATTCTGTCCCGGTTGCAGGGTCACGGTAGGAGTCTAGGTCACGACCTGAGTAGTGACAATAGGTCTACAGGATCTTCAGTGTCATAGGACGGTAGAGCATCATGACTTCAGTGATTGAGGAAGATTGCAGTGAGCATCCATTAGTAAGATGGAAACTACACTAAGTAATAAAGAAAGAAGAGAAGAAATGAAGAAAGCATCCTGTAAAATAATGTACAGTTGTTTTAGTATAACTCTATGTGCTTGTATATCATTATGTGTTGCTTTGGAGATTATTGGTTGGATAATTTATGCTTTGCAGCCAAAAGATACCTCCCCTTCTTCCTCTTTGCCTTCCTCTACTATCTCTCCACACCTCTTTCATACTCTTCCTTCACATGAACTCGTTAGAAGAACTGAGTATTATAACAATTCCTTTATCCAGCTATTACATCAGCATCAATTAGTGGTTAATACAACTGATTGTTGGGTGTGTGGTCTCATGCCACATACCACAGAGAAAGGAATGCCCTATCTAGTTCTTCCTTTTTCTTATGAAGGTTCTGCTTGGGCTTACTTCGTCATTTTCTCCAACGCTTATCAAAGCAAATTCAGACGATCTGTTAGTACACAAATTAATTATCCGGATTTTAGTCATAGTTCTTTGATTAAGGGTATGGTAGTTATGGCTAAAATCATGGAAAACAGCAAAATCTCCGTTGACGAAAGAAAAGCATACACTAATTGGAATGTCACCCAATATATGTCGAGTAATAAGGTTGGAAAAGGAAAGTCCTCGCCAATCGGACTATTCCACATCAGAGTAACTTCTGCTTACAGATCAATGATCGCCCTTCTGACACTAAACAAAGGAATAACTGCTCCTACACGTACGTTTATTCCTCTCAGAACTCGCCTCCTCTAGTGCCTTCTCAAGGCACCTATTTCATCTGCTATGATAGAGCTTATACTTGGTTACCAACGGGTTTCTCTGGTACTTGTTATATAGCTTTTCTTCTTCCCCCTACTTACACTGCTTCCGCAAATCATCACCGAACCCGATACGGCAGAGGGATTATTGATTCAAAGGACACAGTAGGACAAGAGGGAGGAGATTTCCTTAAAGGTTTTCCTCTCTTCTGGGGTCCAATGGCTAATAGCAGAAATATAAGGCAATTGGTCCGTGTCGTAGAGACTACAATAGACATCACTGTAGGAGCCTTAAGTAACATCATGGCAGAACTACAGGCGGATCGTCTTATGACCTTGCAAAATCGAGTTGCCTTAGACTTTGTTCTTGCCGATCGTGGTGGAGTGTGCAAATTGATCCGGTCAAGTTGCTGTATTTTCATTCCTAATGACGCTCTGACAGTATACCAAGCTATCTCCAAGTTGCACATAATCTCCGAGTCTATTCATCAGGACGAAGGAGATTGGTCCTTAAAGGAATGGTTTTGGGGACTACTGTCCAAATGGGGTTGGAAAGCATTGACGTTCCTTGGTATAATCTTGACCATTATATTTTCCTGTTGCCTTTGCATGCACTGTGGTCCCGCTATCTGTGATCTTTGTGCTACCATGTGCATCCCAAAACCCAAGCCACAAGTAACAGAAAACATAAGAATGATGTTACAGCAACAGCTCGATGACCTCATGGCTATTGATGTGGACTCAGATTAACATGAGTGTATCTTGCCTGAGTTCTGGCAAAAGGAGGGCCTGAGGAACTTCGATTCTCGATCACGATCGAATCGACCCGCCATTTTGTGGCCCACCGCCATTTTGTGTTGCCATCACTCAGGCAGCACGGCGAACAAAGTCTATTCTGCTTTTTCTGTAGCCTGGTGTCGAAATACGCCCTCGGCCTCTATTTGCAAAGCTGATGTTAGAACTAGCCGAGTACACTAATCCCTGTCTGGCCTTTCTAATCCCTGTTTCAACTATCTGTTGGCTCACACTATTCTTTCCTGCCTTTATCTTATCGACTGGCCTCCACTGTCTCCTGCTAGCATTCTCTCGTTTCACGACTGTCCTCCAACACACACAAACGTATCTCGCCACCTGCAAGTTAGTTATAAATCTGTAATGTATTAGCCTGAGGGTGGGGTGACAAACACAGTTGGAGGAGAGGTCTCTTCGAGTCATCTGATATTTCTGTTTTCAAACCTTTCCTATTGGTTCTGCCTTGTTTTCCAACTTTCCTTATTGGCTCTTTCTTATTTGCTCTGGGAGTGTATTTCGCTAATAATTGTATTACTGTATAGTATTTAACTTGATGCGCCACAGAGTGAAGTGGCAGTCTCCTGAGAACCTACTTTGTGTACTTCTAGGATAACTGTACTAGCTGCAGCTAAATAAATCCAATCTTCTAACGCCGACAAAGTGTCCCGTGTCTCTGTGTAGCGAAGCAGGAGAACTCCGGAGACATAGGGCGTACCCTGCGCCGCCAGGCCCAAAAGGTTCTGGTTCTTCACCTCCAAGGATGTCCTTGGGGCCAACTACCCCTCCTGTTACCTCCAGTAAGTCCCATACTGTTGGATTGCTAAGAAGTCTTCATAGGCCATGCCCCCTTTCTCCACAACTCTGCAAACGTGCTTCCTGGCACACTTCTGTTTGGGGGATGAAGTCCACTTTACTCCTGAGGGACTTTGGGGGCCAAGGTACCTCCAGTAAGTCCTACGCAGCGGAATTCTGGTTGGAGGCTCAGCCCCCTTTCTCCACCACTCTGCAAACGTGACTACTAGTTAAAGAAGCATTTGGAATGTAATAGGTCTCACATTTGCCAATGTTACGACTATTGGTGGTATAAATGTAAAAGCTTTTACAAATTTTTTGGGAGTGGAGTGGATGTACGTTGTGTGTCGTGGAATTATGCAGTATGTTGTGCAGTGAAATTATGTAGATAGAAAGTGTGTGGTATTTAGTGTATAGGAATTATGTAGAGTGAGATTATGTGTTATGGACAGTAATTATGTGGTATGTTAGTCTGTGTTGTAGAGTGGTAACCTCAGGTTTAGTTTTCCTCGTTTCCATAAAAGCTAAATCTTAAACTCAATGAGACAAAAAAAAAGAAAGAACCACTGAGGAGCACTTCTGGACCTAGTCGTAGATATGAGCAGGGCCACTGGAACTATGCGACTGTTCAGCTGCACTGATTTTTGCATAATTAACATTTTCCGCATTTGACACATAATCCATATTCTTCTGCATAATCTGCAGATTTGAACAAAAAAAACTTGTTTGTATCTCAAACGGCTCAAATGTCACCAAAAATGCAGTGAAAGGTGTTACAGCATGGTGGAGGGTCCTTTCCATACCTGGAATGGTCACCTGTTACGTATTACTAAATGTGGGTGTTAAATTGGTACCAATGGTGCACAAAACACTCTTGCTTCTTTCTGCACCTCTCTTGCCTCTTTCTGAATTTCTCTTGCTTCTTTGTGCACCTTTCTTCCTTTTTCTGCACCTCTCTTGCCTCTTTATGCACCTCTGTTGCTTCTTTCTGCACTTATCTTCCCTCTTTCTGCACCGCTCTTTCTTCACCTCTGTTGCTTCTCTCTGCACTTCTCTTACTTCTTTCTGTACCTGTCTACTTCTTTCTGCACCTCTCTTGTTTTTTCTGCAGTTCTCTTGCTTCTCTCTGTACTTGTCTCGCCTGTTTCTATATTGAAATGGGAAGTACAAGCTTTTAAGTTTAAAGGTCTGCGTGCTCTTGTGACTGAGGTATATGTCTACTTGTACATGTATTCTCACATGTGTTATGGATCTAAAGATGGTAGCTTAAAAAGTGGGTAGCTTCTCTTATAGGTGGTAAAACCTTGTTAGTTCTGCTCTGTCATTCAGTTGCACAGGCATGCATGTGTTGTTTATATAGTTGTTATATAACCCCTCAAAGGTACTACTGAATGTGCTTGTGTCCTGTATTAGGAGCAGAAAGAAATACATGCACCTTCTTGTACACAAATTTACAGAGTATGCTGTTTGAAACACAGATATTGAAACTTGTGTATGTTTATTTTGATGTAATATGTCACCAGGTAAAAGCAGAGACACAAGCATGTATACCTTCACCAACTTGGTCAGACTTACAATAGTGATATGGTTAGGATTGCTGTTTTACATTTGGTAGGCTTAACAATCAGAACAGTTGATGAACAGTGAACCTTAAAGATAAGAGTGAGGTTTAAGACATCTTGGGAGAAGGATTTGTGATTTGGCTACTTTATATGAGTCTGTGGAACGGTACAGTCGAAGACGGCTTCTTTCTGGACTTCTGTTGCCTCTTTCTCCAATTCTGTTGCTTCTTTCTGCACCTTTTTTCCTCTTTCTGCACATGCCCTACCTATGTAGGCATATTGAGAAATTAGCATTTAGGTTTCAGGGACGTTATATTTAGGAATTAGGAGTTAAAAAAACGATAGGTTTCAGGGACGTTATAGTTAGAAATTAGTATTTAAAAAACCTTAGACATTCACTGAATAAAACACAGGTTTCAGGGATGTTATGGTTAGTTGGACATTTCACTCATACAAAACCAGAGAAATTCGGCTGTTATAGTTAATTGAGCTAACTATAATTCGCACCCCCACAATCCACTGCTGATGATGTCATATATTACATCACTCATGACATGGTAAGTGACATCACTGATGACATCACTCATGACATCTTGAATGACATCACTGATGACATCACGGATGACATCATCCACTTAATATCTGATGCACCTCTTCACACCATATCATAACCTTTGATACATTATCTATAAAATATAGAGTAGCATTCTTGAAACCATAGACACGCCAATACCAGTTAGTATATAACTCTTCACTGATTCATTGGTGTATACACATCCACTCATTCACCCATACAGTCACTCATTCATGCAGTCACTCATCTATACAGCCACTGATATATGTAATCATATACCCATACAGACACTCATGCACTGCCACTTACCCATAGAGTTACTCACATACCTAGTCAGTCACACACAGAATTAATCCCATTGCCATTTACTCACCCATAGTTATACACACAACACTTCACTTATTCATACAGATACTAACACATACTTACTCTCTTATACAATCACTGACACAAGTATACACTCATCCATACAGTCACTCTCACAATCCTTACTCTCACATATAGTCACTTATATACCCCAATACTTACATATACTGCCTTTCACATATGTAGTTACTCACACATATACCACTGAGATAGCGACCTACTCACAAACATAGCCATATGCACACTCACTCACCCAAACAGCCCTCCGTACGTGCACTCATGAACCTATACACCCAGTGAATTACCTACTCAAACATCAATGCAGGGAATCTCAGCTCCACCCACTCACTCTGACACTCAGGCAATCATACAGGTACTCAGACAGCCAATCATTAACCCATATAGACACTCATGTAGCTACTCACCAACTCATGCTGCCACTTACACATCAACTGACAGACTGATACAGATATTCACACAGATTAGTAATTCACCCATGCATTCACTAAGACACATATAATCACTCACTTATACAGTCAATCATGCACCCACAAAATCATCCATACAGACACTCATACACCCACACATTCTTCAATAAACCTTGGCGTGTATATATATAGATAGCATTCTCAAACTTTTCAGAAACACTCAGTCACTGGATGATGTCATCAGTGATGCCATCAGTGATGTAATTTGAGATGTCATCAGTGATTTCATCAATGATGTCACTGATCATGACATGAGTGATGTAATATGTGACATCATCAGCAGTGTATTGGGTGGGTGCGAGTTATAATTAGCTCAACTAACTATAACAGACACAATTTTCTTGTTTTGTATGAGTGAAATGTCCAACTTGACATGTTTATGCATTAATGTGTCCATGTTCGTTAGTTTACATCGAAAGCACTATTATCAACATGTCAAGATGAAGAAATGTAAAAGGGGTAAACCATCTGGGTCGTGGTCAGAAACTGATGATATAATGTCTGAAGAAGTATAAATGCCCATTGGGGCAGAATTGTGGGCGGCTATAAATGATATCTTGTACAGGACTTGAGGGCCCACTAGGGCAGAATTACATTAAGGGACACATAAGACACTGTGTATTTTGAACATATGTAAATAATGTATTTACTAAAATATGAATTAAATGAGGATTTTTTAATCTCATGAAGGAATGATTATTTTGATTTATAAGTCCGCTTAAGGAATAATAATCACAGACATATCATGTTGAAATAAACAGTATTTATTAATTTTATTAATGCTGTATTCGAATGAGGAAATGACCATTATAAGATGGATGACGTTTTTGCTATGTATTGATGGCAATTTAGTAGTCCTACTTTTATTTATGTGCACTTTATGGTAATGGAGATGACAAACATACACTGACCCATGAGCAAGGAGCGACTGCTCCGAAACGTGGCGAGCGTTTTCACTGTATGGACAAATAAAGAATTATACGGAGCGACCAACTGATTGATGGATAATTGAGGTACTCGACCTCGCCGTGAGCCTGCCGCTACATTGAGGGAGGAAAATCTGTAATATCAACGGCTTCACATATACATATTTGTGGGTGTACAACCTACTGGTGGTCGCCACTAGGAAGGTATAGTTAGGACCTAATTTCCATCAGAGAAGCATTAAGCATTTATTGACTTGTCTATACGCCTGGCGCCGGTCAACTTATCTTCACGAAGTTGGCCTGAAAAAGTGTCATTGTAAGTCTTGTTGAGCATGGTAAGTTTTGGGGTGATCCGTCAAGTGGGGAATGAGAAAGAGGGGGCTAAAAAAAGTGTGTTTTCCCATATTAATTCCCATAGGAAGCGTAGTTGTACCTACAGCCCAAAACGTTGGACGTAACTGCACCAAATATGGCAGAAAGGTAAATGTTTTACTCAGATTGTTTTTTATTTTTTAGTTTGTGAAAATCTGTTCAGTTGTTTTTTAGAAATTCAAGAAGAGAAAGTTAGTGATGTTTGTGGTCACGAAGCCTTCTTGAAAAAAGCGAGCTCGGACAGGGAAATGCGCATCTCTGATTGGCTGCCAAAGTGTCCCACTTTGGTTATTCATTTACATATTTTTCATGAAACAGAGAAAAAAAACAGCTGCATCCATCCTGAGGAAAACGACATTTTATGAGGTATGTGATCGAACTGCAGTTAGATCACTACCTTTGATTCATTTAACCCGTAGGAGCTTCATTTTTAATCGTTGTTTTTTTCTGTCTCTTAAAGATTTATGTCCAATCACAAAGGATTAAGAACGACCGCATGAGACAACATTCTATTGGATCTAAGTAAGTTGCTTTACAAATCTTTAGCTGCTCTAAGCAAAGGAAACAACCAACACAAGATCAGACATATGACTGAACTTTTCTTTACTGTTTTCTCTTTATCTTTCCTGTTCGTTTTACAGTAATTTGATTGAAACATTAAGGCTGTTATCTGATTCGTTTCAAACAGACAAGATCGGCTGATCTCGAAAATAGGTAATCTTTTTGAAACCATTTTTTTATGGATGGTATAGTTGTGTTGTTTTTGGTAATTGTGTGATGCAGATGGTAATAAGAGTTTAATTTCTCTTTTTTTAGCTCTTGGTCCTGAAGAGAACCCTATGAATTGACAATTGGGTTCGGAACCCGTCAACCGCTGATTATCCAAACAAGTGTGATAAAACAAAATTACCCCTTGTTGTTGTCAATTGTAGGACCATAAATGTGAATTAATTATTTCTGTTTTTGATACATTGTTTGGTCCATGCCCTTATGAAAGGTTGAAAATTCTAGTCATACATTCAAATCCATTTGGGCAATATTGTATGTGTTCACATTGTCTTGTCTTTGATCGTGTCTAATGTTACCTTCAAAGTAGTCATTATTTATTGTATGTTATATCTGTTGTTTAGGTCATTTTGTGTTCTTGTCTAAATTTATGTTTAAAGTGTTTTTTTGAAAATTGTGGTTGTGGGGGTGTAGTAGTCTATTTGTGATGCTTGTAGAAATTGATGATTTTTTGATAAAGAAATGAAATTTTTCAAAAAATAAAACAAAGTAGAAATTGAAACGGACGTTTCTGGGTCACATTGAGTTTTTCACGTGTGCCCTAATGAAAGATTGACTAAAGGAATATCAGTATTGGCATGTTTGTTCTTGCATATCAATATTTGGCTCAGCCTTACTGATTAAGGGCCAAAACCCTCTTTTGTTAGCAGGCCCATTAGTAGCATTTAATTAACAGGCCTTGGGCACATGTAGTGCACTTTACAAGAGACTTATAAGTAAATTAAATATGCCAATTGTGATATGCCAATGATGTCAGGGTTTAGGGAAAGAGCACATGCACTTTAGCACTGGCCAGCAGTAGTAAAGGGCCAAGAGTCCTAAAGCCAGCAAAACAGGAGGTGGAAAAAAGTCAGGAGAAACCATGGCAAGGTTACCTGGTCTAACAGACCCATTCTGGGATTGGAGGCATGGCCCAATGCCTTGGTGGGCAGCCCTTCTACACCCTTTTTTGCCTAAAGGGATTCTGGTGTCTGGTGGACTTTCAAACTCCAGGGAGAAGAGTGGGGCCAAATCCCCCAATCTTATCCCCAGACAGCAGAAAGACTGTATTGTCATCGGTGGTGTGAGAAGTAGCACTGGCCCTTGCCCAAGAGGTGCCTGCTCCTCTCGTCTTTGCATCTAAAAATCAAGTGCGTAATAAAACACATCCCCTGTGTGGACACTGAAACATTAATTTTGCTTGAATTACGGTGTTGCTGTACACCTAGCTTTACTATCCCCTCTCTTGAGTAAAGTCTTGGAGTGCTTGCCCTTTTCTACTCAGAGTGAAGGAAGATTAAGTGTTGTACACTTTTTGCTGTGGATTGACTAACTTGAGTGATAATTTCTAGTTAGCCTTAGGTTTTTCTCGTTTTGAGAGACCAGTGGCTCTTGTAATTGTCAATTTCATAAATGCTGACCCGACAGATTGCAATGTAATGCCATTGTAGTGTCTAATGGAGGAAAATAACAACAAACAGGATATTAATTATCTGAACATTACAATTATTGGAGTTGGAAAAAAAATGAGAGTACATTTTATTTTCTCCAAAACAAATCCAAATAAAAGAGAAGGAGAAAAGGCAGATGAGTACATTTAATTCCCTAGAGTGGTTCATCTGCCATAAGTGGAAACACTTAATATTATAACATTTATTGTGAGAAAAATTGTAGGGAAACAGGAGCAAATTGAAACAATAACTAGGTAGGTGGGTGATGCTTTCAGTGGAAACATCTGCAGTATTGTTAACTTAGTCAGATGAAAATGTTTGTTTCCAAATATTGAATTGTTGACTGTACTTATGGAATCATTATTAAATGATGTCCTTGGTGAAGTAAGAAGAAATAATAATACAAACATGCCACCTCAATGTATTCTCTACCAGGAAATGAATGCATGCTTCATGTTTGACAGGCATTGTTTGGGAAATTACATTTATACTCACCCACCTTTCTTTTTCACAGACGAAACCAGAAAATGTCAAACATGTTTTTTAAGCAATGCAGTATGGAAGTCATCACTTACCAGAGACTTTCATAGTTACAAATGCACAATCAGACACACACACTAATAATCTATGAGGCGAAATCATCCAATGCCACACTGTCAATAAACAATATATGACTAGGCATATTTAAAATCTGGTGTGAGAAGGATGTATTGTGATTGCCATTTTTCCCTAGCAAGATTAATTACTTAATTAGTTTCAATAGGCAATTAAAGAAATAACCCAATGCTTTGAAATACTGTCAATTCCAGTTATTGAATACATGTTAGTCACTGAATTATAGGAAGCCCAGCCTCTTCCTGAGTTGTGGGTATTGGTGACTTCTTCATTAATAAACATTTGATAGAAGATATCAAGTTCTGCATATACCCATACAGATTCAGAAGCATGTTGCATTGAAAGACAGGGATTTAAAGGCTGTTTTGTGCCACAGGAGATGCAATGCAAATTTGACACAGCATCCAAAAGGAAGGTTTGGACTAAAATTAAATACCAGGAGAAATAACAACAATATTAAATACTATCACAGATCCTGTCTACATATAATGACTGATGAAAATGCCTACACTTAAAATGGAATACAAGAGAACAGACAGAACACATTTCCTTATGTTAGGTAAAGCACCCTTGTGTTACTAGTATCCTCATTATTTCTAAACATGCAAATCACCTTCACCATTACAGTTGCCACTGATCCCCAAGCAAGTACAAAACATGTTAAAATACCAGCATCCACTGTTATCTTAGAATGTCTGGTGACTCATACATAACCTGTGAAACCTCACTGCCTGGTAATTCTTACAATATGCGTAGAGTATAAAGACCTATTTTCAAATCAGTATTTAAAATTGCACTAGGGTATAAAAAGCTCTATTAATTTGCCAGTAATCTATACGGCCCCTAAGAAGCAACACTTTGGGGCGGATTGCGATGTTGGTCAGAAAGCCTCCGATCGACAATCAGATTTCCCTAAACCATTTCGGAACCTATGCTTCTGACCAAATTGGAGAAATTTCTGACCAACCGATTACGATGCAGGGAAGCCATTCGGGATGTCCAACATGCTTCCGATTGTCAATCGGAGTCCCCAAGTCGTTTGGATCTGAATCGTACAGCTCTATGGACACACTTTCTGACCGACTGATAATGAAGTGTGATTCTGACAGCCTTTCCGAATTGGTCTGTCTGACACAAAAAGGCTGTCGGAGATTGACTTTGGGGCGCATAGCAGGCCCCCCTTCACCTGGAGGCCCCCGGTTGGGGCCCGTAGAGGTACCAGTGGGGTCCCGCTTTACAACCATGCACAGTGTGGAGGGACATCATGGGGGGCCTGCCAGAGGGGGCAAGGTTTTCCACAACCACCCCTTTTTTCAATGGGAGCCTGTTTTGTCGGTCAGAACAAAGGCTGCCATTGAAGACAATAGTAGTCCGACCGAACGGTATTCAAAACATTGTAATCGGTCGGTAGGCCTCTCCAAAACCGGCATGTTCGGAAACAATTCCGGGACCGAGTCGGTCAGAAGAGTTTCCGACCAACAACATATTCAGCCCATTAATTAGCATGTGTTAGAAATGGGGGTCTCTAGTTGGCAGAGGTAGGTACCTTTGACCAAATAGGGACCCTTGCTTCTAGTCAGGGTAAGGGGGATACACACTTTAGATAACCCCTGCTCAACCCCTTGGTAGCTTGGCAAGAGCAGACAGGCTTATCTCAAAGGCAATGTGTAAAGTATTTGTACCAACATTCACAGTAACACAGTGAAAACACCAAAAATGGATACCACATCAGTTTTAAGAGACAGCGGCTGCTGCGGTGGCGTCACGCTTCTCTCTCGTTGCGTCACGCTTCCAGCTCCCAACTGCAAAAATGCCTCACACCCAGTTATAGGTCCTCCTGGCAGACTGGAACTCCCAACAAGGATGTTCGGGGAAGCTGGGGGTGAAGTTCTGTTGTGCCTGAGACCTCAGAAACAGGAGACCAGCTCTTCTCAGGCCCTTGGACACTTTTCTTCAGATGGACACAGCACACAGCAAAGTCCTTCTTTAAGCAGGGGACACAGCACACAGCAAAGTCCCTTAGTCCTCACCTCAGTAGATACAGCAAACTGCAGGCCAACCCCAGACACACAGCAAGGGCATTACTTCTCCTCAGTCTCTTCAGCTGATCTTCTTTGGCAGGGATTCCGCTTGATCACGAAGTAGTCTAAAGTTCAGGGGTTTCAGCTCTTATATTTATACTCCAAAAGTCTTTGTTATCTATGTGTGAGGGGTCCTGGATCCAGTCCAAACCAGTTCTGGGGGCTCTCTGCCAGTGCACATCTTCTTCCTTTGTGAGTGTGGGCCAGGGCCATCAGACACACCGCAGGAGGTGGAGCCAGCATTGTGGAACACAGGCACAGCCCTATTCAGGCCCACGTGCCACTCCTCCCACCACTCCAAATGCAGATTGGTCTATTCAGCCTAGAGCTGACTCACCCAGACACCGTTAGCCACCCCAGCCCCTGTCACTCTCAAGCCAGACAGTCAATCCACAAACAGGCAGAGGCATATAGAAAGGTTGAACAAGAAAATAGCCACTTTCTAAAAGTGCTATTTTCAAACACAGAATTTAAAAACCATCCTTCCTAAAAGATGTGTTATTAAATTCAGCGATACCGGACTCCAATTTCCTATCTCGCTCCTATGGGAAGATATGCAGGTAAACATGTTATACAGCATTCCCCATTCTGTCCTATGGGCAAGATACTCTTTCAATAGTGAAAAACGAAATTGGCAGTATTTCACTATCAGGACATGTGGCCCACTCTAGAACATGTCCTACCTTTCACATGCACTGCACCCTGCCCAGGGGGGTACCTTGGGCCTACCATATGGGGGTCCAATGTGTACGAAAAGGGAAGGGTCAGGCCAGGCCAGTGGGTACACTGGCCAGGTCAACATGGCAGTTAACAAACTGCGCACAGGCACTGCAGTGGCAGGCCTGAGACATCCTTGCAGCGCTACTCATGTGGGTGGCACAATCAGTGCCTCAAGCCCACTAGTAGCATTTGAATGACTAGCCCTGACTCACTCAATGCACTTTACTAGGGACCTACTGGTAAAGCAAATAAGCCAATCCTGGATAACCAATCACAATAACAATTTACCCAGAGAGCATATCCACATTAGCACTGATCAGCAGTGGTAAAGTGCCCAGAGTTCTATAGCCAACAACCACAGGTCAGGAAAAGCAAAGGGTGGAAAAAGCTAAAAGTTTAGGGATAACCCTGAAAAAGGGCCATTTCCAACAGCATGAAAATATTTACATTTTCTCCTGGCCCTGTAATTCAACTTTGCAGTTCCGGCATTCATAGCCTCCATCAAATTCCCCAAATTAAACCACCACTCCCTCTGCATAATCCACCATCCACACATCCTTATCCATAAATATGGCAAACATGTGAAGCACTATCCCGTATTCCACTAGCATTAGTATGTAAAGTCCATTGTCATTCCAATATTCCACAGTAATTTGGCATGCAATGTAGCATTGCTGTGCCAGCTATTCTAAATGCCATTCAAGAAATCGTAAGTGCCCTGTGCTGATAAGGCATACTTGTGAGAACATTGCCCTCATTGCTTCCAGCACATAGAGACATGTAATCACACAACAATGTTAGGCCTAACATACACAGCACCAAATGTCTGTCAAATTAATATCAATGACCTCAAGTTTGTAAAGCTAAGCAAAGCCCTCATTCCATTCAGTAAGAGTTCCACAGCACCCATGGCTACTTTGATGGCTGATGAAGAGTGCTGAATGTCAGCACTGGGGAAAAGCAGGTCACACTTGGGAGCTAGATGAACCATTAAATCCATTTCTGCAATTGCTGGAGTTGGCCATCTATGCAGGGTCCCAGAGATATTTTGCCTTCACCGCTCCTGTTTTCAGCGAAAATGTTGTCTAGGCTTTTAGAACTATGTGCACTTTACCACTGCTAACCAGTGCTAAAGTGCTTGCACTCGCTTCTCTAAATATTGTAAAATTGGTTTACACCAAATGGACACATTTAATTTACTTGTAAGTCCCAAGCAAAGTAGTAATAATGTACCCAGGGCCTCTAAAATGAAATGCTAGTAGCAGTCATGCAGCACTTAAATCACATCAACTTAAATAACCCTGTTAAACATGTCTCAGACCTGCCAGTGCAGCCTGTGTGTAGTTTTAAACTGTCAGATCAACAGTGCAATATAGACTTCTTGCCTGGCCTATTCCTTTTTATACACATAAGTCACCCCTAGGGTAAACACTAACCAGCACATAGGGCAGAGTGCATTGTTTATAAAAAAGGTGGACATGTACATACATGTTTTACATGTCCTCTTAGTGAAAAACTCTTAAATTCATGATTTGCTTATGCAAGTTCTACCTCCATAAGAAAATATAGGGTTACTTTATAACATTTAATAAATGATACATTTTGTTTGGTAACAGTTAGAAATTTCATGGTTGGTGTCTAGAGAATTGTAGTTTAAAATGTCCTATTAATGGGAAAGTCAGATTTTAAGTCACAATCCTGAAAATGCTGCTTTTTGAAAGTAGTTTTTTTCTTGTTTGCATTATTTGGTGCCTACAGGGTCACATATAGCTGGCCTTTGTGTATTTCTTCCAGACACTAACACAAAGGGGGACTAGGTGTTGGCATCAGAATTCGAGGGTCAAAGCTGGCTACCGACATTTCAAGAAGCTGCCTTAGCACACACATTCAAAAGATTTCACTCTCGACTTTTATGATATGAGAGAGTTTTATAGAGTACATGCATGCTCAAAAAAGTGTCTCGGTGCAGATTGCAAGGCTGCTCGCAGAATCACTGATCATCATATTAAGCTTGTTGGAAAAGCCAGGTTTTTTAATTTTGTCTTGAAGATGGATAGCTCAGTTTTGGTATGAAGTTCAAGGGGGTGATTACTCCAGGCAACTGGCCCAAGGTTAAGAGAAATATCAGCCTCTGTTCGTGGCCAGCGGATTTGTGGGATACTGGCTAAATGACCATAGTCTGACTGTAAATTCCTGAGGAAGGGCTTAACACAGATCCTCCTCCTCCTGTACCCTGCTCCTTTATCATGTAGTGCTTAATGATCCAGGACCATGGTTTAAAAAAGAATCATTTTTTTGTTAGGGAACCAGTGAAGCACTTTCAGATGCAAGTTCATATAGGTTCTTGGGGAATGATTAAGAAGAATTCGAGCCACTGTATTCTGCACCACTTGAAGTTTATTAAGAAGATAATCAAGTATGGTACATATCATAGTCAAGTCTGGAAGTTATCAGTGCTTGTATCACTGTTCTTCACTTCAACAGGGAGAAGATGTAAACATTTTTCAAGGAGTATAACAGCCGAAACAAGAGTCAACCAGTAAATGAATTTGTGGTTGGAAGGTAATGGCACTGTCAATTTTGATTCCTAAATTCTTTACCATGCTTTACAGTTCTCTGTTGAGGGCCACGGAGGGGGTGCCCTTAGGCGAAAAGTTCCTCCAAACATCTATCAAAGTGAGGTCAAAAAACACAATCTCAGTTTTGTCGGGATTGCATTTCAATTGGTTGGTGGACAGCGAGCTGAACATATTAGAGCCAGACCCTGTGGACCCTGGGCACAGAGGTAGGAAATTCCAGAACCATTTTTAAGGGAAGGGAAGGGAAGCTCAGTTGTTTCTTCCACGGCAAAGCTGCCACCAAGTGTCAAAATAGGAACCTCTGACTCACTCCTCAGTGCACTCCTGAACCGGTGGATACTATGGAAGACAAACTGCTTGCTGCTAGAAGACTGCCTTACTCTCTGAGAAGGATGACTGGATCTGCTCTCTTCACCCCTGGCAGAGTGACTCCAAGGGTCATCTTGCAAACCTCCTGTTCTGAGCTGCTAGGACACAACAAACTCCGGAGGCTTCCTTGCAACTTCTCAGCTGACCTGCTCCAACTGGGTCTTCCTTGACCTGCAACTGAACATGACATAGCCCTGCTGGCCTCTGCTAGAGTGAGTCCCTAATCCCCAATTGGCGCATTCCCAGGTACTGGTCCCTTGGTTGGCATCAGAGTGCATTCCTCTGAAGAAGACTGAGAAATCTTGAAGTTTTGAACCCAAACTGGCCAGTTAGTGCTGAAATCTAACTGCCCGTGACAACCACTAACGCAAATCTCCAGTGGACACAACTCTTTGTGCTACAGCAACCACCAGAGATGACCAGCAACATGAGGTCTACACTTCACGCTTTAGCAACAACAGCCCACAGGGACCTCATACGCAAAACTTCATCAATGCATGTCCATGACATCCGACAAGGGGCTGGGTTCATAAAGGTAAACTTAGACGTTTGTTCTCAGCCCAGACTGCAGGTGCAAAGATTCTACTTGTAGATTCCTTTTGTGAATTCCCAAAGTCATAAACTTAGATGTTTGGTCTAGACCAACCTCCTAAGATTACCTTTGTGAATCGGGCCCAAGATCTTTGCGCTACAGCAACTACCATCTGAGACACCTGGCCTGGTCTTGAAGCTACAGCCCAAACCATCCATGACGCTCTCCTCACGGATAGACTTTGAGGAGCTACGTTTTTTCAACTGCACTAACCTGGTCCCTGTATCCAACATGCACTCCACCACTATTGGCCTGAATTTGTGACTTGTCCCCGGTCTAGCAAGACTAGATAACCATGAGTGGCACTTTTTGCTTTTGGGCGTGATATTTACCCAAATCTTTGAAATTACTAATCTCCGGTTCCACTGATTGTTTTTTGTTGTTTTAGTGTCAAAGTTTCACTCTATGGCCCTCATTTTGATGTTGGGCAGACCACTACCGACAGGCCATTGGGAGCGGTCCACCCAATACCCAGGCCATAGATCTGTTTGGATTACAATACCGACGTTTGTAGCGATAATGTCAGGGCGTAGGAATGCCGCCTCTGACAGGCTCAATGAGCCTTTTGGGGCGGTGGTCGTACTCTAATCCCTACAATGGAGGCAGTGCCTGAGCAGAGACCACCATCAGGATTAGTATATCCCTTTCCGACTGCCTGTTCATGTATATCACTTGTTGTTATGTCCGTGTAAGCTAGGATATGTAGGGGAAACATTTCAGTCCTTAGCCAAATGCCTCACTGAGCATAGAATGGCCATCCGTACCAAAGATACTGCTGTTCCCCTTGTAAAGCATTTGAACTGGGGCATACACCTAAAGACATTTATTGGCTCATCCTGGAGAAAATCAATCATAAACCGGGATACGATCCAGATGAAATAAGAAAGCACAGAGAGGTGCACTGGTTTTTTACATTAAATACTTTTCTCCTATAGCTTAAATCCAGAAATTCCATGGGAACAAGCCATCCGTTATAATGCAGGTTAGACTGTTCCAAGTTCTGATCACACTATAATATAAATTTAGGATGTGTGACCCATATATTGGTCTTTAGATATAGGGCCCTATACCATGCCATTCGACCAATTCTGTGTCCTGGTACAGATAAGTTTGTGACATGTGATTTCTAAGGCATGTCCCCCCTTTTGTACATTCATACTTGTAAAGTTCCTTTTTCATCTAGCTCTTTTTTAGGTCAGTTTAAAATACCTTAACCTTTTTTATTCCCTGAAATATATTTTTTGTTTCCTTTAATTCTCCTTTTTCTTTGGTTCAATATCTGATTGCTTCTCTTATCATCTGAGTTCTGTATTACGTGGGTAGATGGTCACTTTTCCATCATGGCTGCTTCTACTGGAGCATTCGGCCTCAGGTTTCATTTGAATATGGGATACATAACATGATCGGCATTTGCTTTTTTGAATTTCTGTTTGTATTGTTTCTCTCTTCCCCGTGGCGGTTTCCCTGTGGTGTTTTCGACCCAGATGTTGTCCGGTTGCTGATTCCGTATGTCCGGTTTACCGAATGGACACCTTTGAGTAAGTCATAAGAATCTAGGTTTCTTCTCCTATTTCCACAGTTAGATACATTGGAAAAGGTACAGTATGTTCTCACTCACCTCATAATGGCCACTGCATTTGAGCATTCCGCTTCAAGATACATTTTAGCATGTGACACATTACAGGACCGGCAATGGTGAGTTTTCCCCTTTGTCATTGTTTCACTCCCTCCACGATGCTTTGAGCTCAGACGGCGTTCGGCTGCTGACTCTTTAGATGGCGTTCGGCTGCTGGTTAATTAATGTTCAGTTCATTAAGTGGACCTTCCTAAGTAAGTTATTAGAACTTTCGCTTCTTTATTGACTTTTCCAGTCATATATATTGGTAAGGCTATAGTGTGTTCATGCTAATTTTTTAGATCTTTGAACTAAGATAGCATAAATGCTGTACCTTCCTGAAGTTTCCTTACTTTGTATTCATTCCCGCTCTTATGTTTGTTTAGGTACTCACACAGAATTAGCTTCTTGATGAAAATATACAGCATTAATTGGCCTTTGTAAAATTCGGGCTACTGATTCACAATAACTTTAGGTAAATGTTCTCTTCCTTATGAACTAATATAGTCTAAGAGCTACATCTTTCTGAAGTTTCTTCACTTTTTTATGTGTTCTTGCCATTGTGTTTATTTAGGTACTGTCACAGATTTAGCTTACCGCTACCGATGTATGGCATCAACTGGCCCCGGTAAATTCTGGGTAACTGATTTTCAAATATTTTAGGTAAACTCTCTCACTAAATTATCCATATTTCATTCTTCAGTAGATAGGCATTGTATCAGAGGGCCTTTTATTCATTCTTTATAGATCATTTCTTAATTATTCTCATTGTGCTCCAGAAGAATCCTTTCCATCATGTCTTATCCTGCGCCAGAGACCCCTGTCCATTCGGGTATTAAGAGGCTTTCAAATAGGCCCCTTAGTATTTTTCATCTAAATTCGCATTGACCCACCCTGGGAGTCTGCAGGTATTTTTTGCTCCATGGAATTCCATCTCCAGTGTGTTTAACTTGTCACAATGCATGACATGGATTCTTGCATGGGGGTACTTTTATGCAATTTTCATTTATAATCTTTTATCACCTTTGAGGGAGATCCAATTCTTTATCTGATATTTTCCTGTTTTCTTTCTTTTGGCCTTCACAAGGTAATCGGGTTTCTGAACACAAATGAGTTCACAGATGCGAAGCAACAAATTGATGCTGTTTATTCAGTAATCTGCAGATAGAGGGACTACATATATATATTTTTTATATTTAGAGGTATCATGAACTTGAATTGTGTGGCATTCCTGATGAAGGCACTCATCTGCCGAAACGCACACAGATACAATTTGGTTCCGAGCCACTGATTGTTGCTGAAATTAATTTGTTCTTTAGCCACTTATTGTTGCTAAAAATAATTCGGCTCCCAGCCATTCATGATGATATCAATTGTCATGTAGATAGAGCACATTCTTAGAATGAAATATGGTTTATAAATGAGAAAACAGAAGATATTTTCCTATTTTGTAGTGTTTCTTTCGTCACGGATTACGTCCATGTAATTGTTGTCTTGATTGCACAGCATGATGTTAGAGTGAATGTTGATACGACTGTAGTACGTATGTGGATTTTTTTTTACCATCAATATTTATAGTATTGCTTTGATCAAGCTTATTTTTATATTTGTTGTTAATATTGTGGTTTTGTCCTATCAAGTTTATTTATGAATTATTGTCATGTTTTGATTATATTTGAGTTTCCCTAGGTTATTGCAATTTCGTGGTGGTTCCACTGCCATGAATAGGTAGACAGAAAGGGACTTTGAGGGCCCCAAGCCGGTCCCCGTCCCCCGTGGACCACTGCTAATTGTCCTAGTGGGCACATGTTGTGCTCCCCGCACATCCATGCACTATGTGCCAGGCACCAAATGCTGCTGCTTGTGCTGTGTCCCTTTTCCTGTGCTGCAGCACAAGCCACATTAGAAAAAGCATTTTAAATCCCTGCACAGCTGTCGTATTGTGATCGGGTAGGAAGGACCACCGACACAGTATCAGATGGTCACCTGCACATGGCAAGGGTGGTTGGACACTCGTCATCAGGCCCTATACTTCTAAATTGGTGTACAATGTCAATAGAAACAGTTATATCCATCAATGACACATTTCAGGTCACGAACATGTGAAGGAGATTTAAATTCTACATCACTAGGGTAAAAATAAGGAAAAATAATTCCATGAACTGGCCTGAAATAAAAATAATATCAGCTTTTCTACAGCTATAAAGGGCGAATCATAGTAAGATCTTCTGAAATAATGGAGAATTACGTAGTAGATCTAAAACTCCATGTAGACCTTACTCTCAAAAATACATATTAAGAAAATAAATCAGAACGGAATAGTTTAGAACAGTCCAACATTAGGAATTAGTGAAGTGCCAAAGTCCACGTTAGGTGTTGGTCTTGGAAAGGTTATTTATGCAGCTATGCTCTTTTGAAGTAACCAGGAAGAATCATTCACTAGCATGGAAATATGCATGTGTGTGCAGGGGGCATTTACCCTGAAAAACGTGTAGCATGCACTGAAGGAGACGGTCTATGAGCAGATTAGCTATTGGAATGAGAGAGCATGTGTAGGAGCATCATATATGACAAAAAGGACAAAAAGTCTGAACCCATGTTCATCGTTTTGATCTACTGCAGAGGTATATTGACCTAGCTGATCTGTGCGAGACGTGAATATTTCCACTTTTAGGGTTAGTTTAAGGGCCCCTATGAGAGTAGAAGAGGTAGGGAACAGTGCATTGTGAGTGCATTATTTCGACAACTCAGGGGTATTTACAAATCATCATTTAGAGAGCTTGTCAAGAAAGGAGGCCCAGTTTTCAGTAAAAATAAGTATATGAACATTCACTCTATAAACCACAATTTCACGCAATGCCATCATGACCATCTCCTTCAGCCTGACCCCAAGGCTAAGCTCCATGAAGGATTTTAACGTTCATTGTACTCAGCCAGTACAGCATTTATCCACCTTTTCCAGTGGTTCCTATTATCTGCAGCCTCTGCAGTATCATTCAGCATTCCTAAGTGATAGCCATATCTCTTGTCTGGAGCAGCGTGGATTCTAGGTTCATCCAGTAGGTTTGGTAGGCTGGACAGGCACGAACAATGTTCACAATGTCACCCCCTCGGTTGCCACATTTCCAGCAGCTAGAGTTTGGGCTCAAGTTACATCTTTGTATTCTCTGGGTTGAGCAATGGCGTGAAGGATTTTGTAGAAACGGAATATCAACATAATCCACAAAGACGTCTGTTGATCCAACTAATCTTCATCTGAATAGTGTTGCTGGAACCTGACTCACCAGAGTTCCCTGAGAAGAGCAGCAGAAAGGCGTATACTAATCAATATGTTCACCATTCGAGAAGATGACCTCCGTTTGCTATCGAGGAGTTGGGATACCTGCAGGTACTGCCCTCTAGGGCACAGGCTAAGATGGACACAAAGCATTGGACTTGTGAGCTTGACAGCAAAGTGTGATATGTAAGATGCCACTGGGAGACCCATCCTCTAATTGCAGCTTCTCATCACCCATTGCATAGGTGCATGTTGTGCTTCGGGATGCAGATATTCATGCACCTGTTGAAGGTAATAAGTGGACACCCATATCAAGCTGTAGCAAATAGAATAGGAGTATTAGAGTCCTTGAGCTTATTCCAATGCCCATATATGAACGTCATGAGGGCCTGTCCAATCTTTTATGTGCTGAGACTCTGCGGTGGTAAGGATACCTTTGTAAATAGAAAACAATTGTAAACTTTAAAAAAGTGTAATTTACTTTTGTGAATCAGACCCTGAGAGTCTCCATTCTGAAACTGATGACAAAGCTGAATATTTAAATTATTGTACCAGGCCAATTTGTTGAGGCCTTTGCTTCCGAGTCTCATGTGAGCACGATGTACGATAAGGATGTATTATGTGAATCCTGAATGGTTAGAGCAAAACAGGGAGTGGTTTTAATCGAAATAATTAACTTGACTGACACTTGTAGCCATTCGAGTGAAACTCTTGCTTACTACGGAAATACTTGTGTTCTACAATAATCGGTTTTTCAGTCTACACTTTTTTTTATTTCTAATCACTGTAAGTAACACTGTAGCAAATCAGTTTCATCCAGGATTTTTCGCAAATGTCTATCCATTTTTGGGACTTTTTAGTATGAGTGATCAGACTGCTTGAGTCTCACTCATGGTAAATTTACAGTAATTAGATGTGCTGTGCTAACTGCGAGGGCCCGCCTTTAAAGAAAAGTTTGCTGCTACAGAAAAAGGGTGAGAGGCGCTGGTCTGATGATATTTGAACAAATGCATGTTCACATGTATTGGTTGCGGGGGCAAGACTACCACTGTGCACAACCCGATGTCAGTGCACAGGTAGTCTGTTTCAGAAGAGATTCTGCAAGGATTGGTGTTGACCTGGGGCAGGGTTATAATAAGAGTGGACAGTCATATAGTTTGGTCTGTAATGCTTTTGTGAAAATCTGCTGTGTTTTCACTTTATTACAGATATAGGTGAAATATGTGCTAAATTACAGTTTTCATTCACTTGAGCCAATAAAATCCAGTGAGGTACCAAACTGGGGTGAAAGAGTCACTCCAGTTGGAGTTCTCAGTTTCCAATAACACACACCTACATATTATAGGGCTTGAGGATTTGTCATACGTCTCTGCCTCATAATCAGATTCAGGGCTTTTGTACCCTCTTCTGGGCCACGTTAAGTACTCTGTTCCCCAGCAGAGGATACAAAAGCCCACGCAAACCAAGCAATTATCAGTGTTGTGACTCTGCTCTTGGGAAAGGAAAGGGTGGAAAGGAAATCTACATCTGATCATTAACTCGTCACACTGAACCTACGCTGGGCACCCCAGGCCCACTAGAACAAATGCGGAGGGCCCAACCTCTGGAGCTAGCAGAGGATTGGCTCACCTTCGAAGTTTTGGTGGGAAGGGTTCACAAAGCGATTTCAGCTAAGGTCAGAGCTGAGGCCCTAAGAGGAGTTCTTTCTTGAGAAAACGTAAAGTAACCATTTTAGATTAGCCCAGAATACTCTTCTGGATAGGGTTGGAACAGGGGTTGAGGGATGATGTGGCAGTTTAGGATTTGCCAGGAGTGCCTGCCCCTAACACTTTCGACCTCCTGATAAAAATCCCTGAACAACGAAAACATCGCTTTGAAGACCTTGTACCTGGGGGAGATGACAGCAAAAAGGATGCCTAGCTGGAAGGAGAAGCCACCTGATCGGCCTGCAGAGATGGACTAAGAACTTTGATTCCAGATGACTCCCTGGATTAGGATGGGTCTCTCTATGGCCAATGTCACTGGTCACCCTAGGCTTGTGGAGGACCAGTTAAGGGAAAGACCAGGACTCCACTTCCCTCCTGACCAAAGATGCCTTGCACTACAGCTCTGGGACTTGAGGAATACAACATGGAGGGTGTTCCTCTGGCTGGTAGGAGAGGGGCAGTGCAATATGTCCCTACCAGCAGCAGAGGAGAACCCAGAGCTAGGCAGAGAAGAAGAATGGGGAAGGAACCTTCAGCTTGACCTAAAATGCACCACTTTACAGGCAAGGAGGTCTGGTGAAATGTTCCTTGTGGGCAGGCCTGGACACAAGGAGCAAGCCCAAGATGAAGAAAGCCGGCACAGAGGGTCCAGTGATATGCATTTTTAAAGAATTTTCTCTTTAAAGAAACACAATTGATCTGCAAGCATGTGACTTTCTGTCTGACCTCATTCTCAAACCCCTGTATGGGTCGGGCCTGGGGGCTGATGAAGAATTATGCATTTGATCCCCCTAATAAAGGGGCATGCGTGGACCCATACTTAGTTTCTACCTTGGGGGCCCCCATCTTCCTGGCGCTGGTGCAGTAATAACAGGTCACAGGGACTCCATTCCTGGGACCATGGGACCCAGAGCAAGCAGAGATGCCACTAAAGGCTAGGCAACTAGCCCACCTCTGTGCTGGTGTCTGGGGGATTCATGGAGTGCGTATCTCAGATAACATGCTGCACATTTAACATACTTAGCCACCCTGCCAAAGATAGTATGAGGTCAGAATTCAAAACTTTGTTGAATGATTTCAGTTTTGTGTTTTTCCAAGTTTACCAAGTGAAATGCCATTGAGAGTCAAATTGGAAGGATGCAGCTGGTTAATTTTCTTGGAAGTGATGGCTTAAGGTATGGAGATTGTGTGCTGTCTGTAAGATTGTGGTGTGAAAATATAAATAAAACTATGCTTTCTGCAGCGGCTGGATAGAAAGGATTAAGCCCTGGAAAGAGTCTTTGACACTGCAATCATTAAGTGGCTTAATCTGAGTTAATATCAATATACTATCTTTAAATTGAGATCTGCAGAAGTAAAGTGAACCCCGTAATTTCACATCAAATCTTGACCATATTCTAATTTAGAACAGAGCTACATATGCCGTTTGTAAAATGGTATCGCCTTGGGCATCAGATGATTGACATTGGTCTCCAGGCAAATTTGAACATGCCAGGTTGCTAAGAATGGAGTCATTTTATAAGTTGTGACTTTATGGGCTTCTCTAGTAATACAACTGCATGTCTTCTGAATGCACGATCTATTAGTAATAAAACGACCTACATCACTGATCACTTTGTTTCTGACCTTCCCCTAAATACTTTACAGCCATAACTGAGATATGAATCACACCAGACAAACGATACAGTCACACCAGCATACCTTCACTGGATTTACCACATTTCCCTATATGCCATGCACCAATAACACACTGTTCCCTCAGCTGAGACACCAGAAGGAACTTAGCAATGCTCATCTAATGCCCACCATTATAATGCCTCATTGCTCCCTTCATCTTTACGAATTCTCTGTACTGTCTCTCACAAATCTCCTGCCTAGTAAAATTCCATTCCCGAATCTGCCATTCATTTCAGCCCTACAGTCTTAAGCACTCTTGCATTCCCCTCACATCTGCTATTCTACCTAACTTCTCTCTTTTCTTACTGCTTCAGTTCAGGCACCTGTCATCCTTGCTTTAAGTCTGCAGTGTTTCGGCTCCTTTAAGAAATCACGCAGGGATTATGTTGGGAGAGAAAGACTAAATAGAAGGACACTTAGAGCTTATACTTTTCCATTTGAGACGAATTGAAAACACAATAAGAGAAGGATACCAATGCTTCTATATAACCAAATAAGGGACCAATCACAAAGAAATAAAGAAATGGAGAGTATTATGAAAACATCATATACTTTATGTGTGAGCCACTTTGGGCCATGTGAATAACTTACAGTGCTATGAAAAGATTAATAGTAAAAATATAAAAGATATAGAGAATGAAATAGTAATACTCATAAGTCATTTCTAATGTACTTTCAGATATCTGTTACTTTATGAAAAAAATAATGAGCTATATAATGAATCATAGAAGAAACATTTATGGGAAGTGATATCCTGCCAGATGGGCCATCTTAAAAGTGTTCATACAGGCCACTTTTTTATTTGGGTTTGTTTTGTACAATGGGATTTGATGGAACAAAATACTCAACACACCTACCTACTTAAAGCTGGCCAAGGAAGTACCAGAGTTTCAGACTGCTCAAAAACTATCACTGGATGGACTAAAATGAGTGGTTACTTTGGAACAATGGAATGTGGTCCATATTACCCATCACATAACTTTCCTCACAAATCTTTTGTTGCCTTCTGCCACAGTGCTAGCTTGTTTTTTTCTTTACCCCATAGTCCCAGTGCTGAAATTCTTCTGTTAGTGTTGCTACTGCATTTGCACCTTGCCTGCAATCAATTCATACTCTAACCCTCTTCAACCCTTTTGTATGACCCCCGAGGGCTCCGGAATACACTTCCATCTGTACACTGATGACACCCAAATCTACTTAAAATCTCATCCCCGAATGACTTCCCCTCTCATCCAACATCCTGAAAAGAATTCAAGCTTGGAAGGCAAACAACCACTTCCTACTAAACCCAGTGAAAGAAGAATTTTGTCTTATCTCTACAAAGAAAGCTAACTCATTTATTCAAGACTGGATGTCACTCATCCCGACCTGAGAGCTGTCAAACCATCATTCAGAAACAAAATCACAACGATTCAGCATCAACAGACATCTTAACGCCCAGATCCAGATATCATCCATGACAAAGTGTGCCACTGCTAAGGTTGCTTTGGAGAATCAGGCACCTCATTTCAGAACAGAACCTGACATCATTTTTCCAGCACCTTGTCCTCTCCAGACCTCATAATGGACTCACACTCCCCAAAATCCACCTAGGATCGCTTGGAGTAGTTCTACATGAGACAGCCCACTTTGTAATAGAAATTTGACCACATCACCCTTATTCTACTCTCCCTCAGGTGGCTTTCCGTAGAGGCATGCGACTAATTTGGGATGGCTTGCATCAATGATAAAGCACTTCACACTTTTTCACTCTCGTACCTGAGAAACTGTAGATTTCAGTCACTAACTGGGATTCAAGAAGCACTCAATCCCTTCCCCTCAAATGCCCCACCTTCAAGAGGGAGAGCTAAATGACCCAATCCTTCTCCCTTAGCCCCACACAAATAGGGAACTCCCCCGTCCATATCTCCACCTGACCACATGACAGGACTCCTTCTAAAAGGCCTCAAAGCACTCCTCTTCAAACAACACTTGGGTTAGCCCCTGATGACTTAGCATGCTCCCCTTTGGAGCACTTCAGCCTCACCGCTATGTTATGTCATGAGTATGTGCACTCCCCTCCTCCCTCAAAGGGTACCTTGATGCTCTTTTCTCCTTGAGTAATTCTTTGCATTACCCACTGATCTGTTTAAACTCTTTTGTAAAGCGCTCTTATGCCTGTGAGGCAAGTCTGCTCTATATAAAATCATAACATAAATAAATAAATAGCGACAACAGATAGTAGCCCAATCATTGCCCAATAACCATGAGTATGCAGTTTGTTTCAGATGGATCTTTTACATTCTCAGCAATACAAAGTAGAAAATGCATGCTTTATTGTAGGTTATGCTTCCACTCATGATCTTTTAAGGGAAACATATAGGTCATTAGGGCTTATGCCAAACCAACGCGTTTTTGAGTATCTGTAGCTTCATAGGTAATGTTTGAATGTACTGCATGCATGGGTGGTGCTCTATTAATTAGAAAAAACTGATTGATTGATAAATAAGTGTTAATTCCTTGACCATTTAAAATGTAGTTTTCAAACTGTATGGGGTTTGTAGTTTTCTTCATTATTTCTGTTTTTCACATACCAATATTTGAGGTCTTCAAGCATTGACAGTTCTCTGTGTATTTGTGTACCCTTTGCTCTAATCAAGGTTATTCTGACACACTAGTGCACGCTTGGCAAGTGTTTGCACCCGTCAATTATATTTTTTTGCCACGCCTTAAGCAGAGTTCTAGATCAGTAAGATGACAACTGTGAGTACAATGTCAGTGGATCCAAAACTGCAGAGGTACCCTCCAGTGCTTAGTTTGTAAAATAATAAGTGCCTGTGTCCAAAGCACTACTAAGAAGCCTGCGTCAGTGCAATTAAGTGTCAGTACACCAAATACCAAGGCTGCATACTCTTAAATTTCCCTCATGCCTCTTTAATCCACTACTGAACAGTTTTTCTATCTTTTTCTTCCTGCGTCTTTTTGCTTTCTGTGTTTCTTCCTCTGTTGCTCTTGGTAAATGTCTGATGTGGAAAATGTATTTCTGCACCCTTAAAATCAGTGCAGGAGTCCCCTCAGAAACCACTGAGTCAAGTTAGCCACTGGTATCATCTGCCATTTTAACCAGAAACTCAAGCAAATTTCTTACTAGGAAGACAGAAATATTTTGGCCTGGTTTTGGTCTAATTCCATTGCATAAATTGGAAATCCAGGGCCTGTTGTATATAGAGGAAGGTCACAAACAATGGGTGCAAGTGCCTACTGACTTTTTAGTACTTTGTACCATTGCGGCCAAGACGTGGAATGAATTCCCCGTCAGCATCAGACGAAGTGCTACACTGCAAGTCTTCAGAAAAGACCTCAAGACCTTGCTCTTCGGATGACCTCGGAGCTACTTGAACCTCCTTCCCCCAGCGTCTTGAGACCCTTATGAGTTAGTAGCCTGCTCATTAAATCTCTGATTGATTGAATAGGTTGCATTGTAAAATGCCTATTCGACCAACCTGCCTAATGAATATTAATTTGGCAGGTCACTATTTTCTCTGTAATTGGCTGCGAATGCAGGGATGGTCCCCTACAAGGAAAAACTGACTTCTGTCCTGCATTTGCTTTTCCAAAGTTGAAACTTTTTTTAAAGCAGCCTGTGTCCATTAAAGGAACAGTTTCTGCTTTAAAGAAATGTTTACCATTTGGGAAGACACTGGAGGAAGGAAGTTGTTGTCGAGTGGACAACCTGAAGTTTCCTTAGAATTTGGTTTGCATATTTGACCAAAGAGTAGCAGTAAATCCACTACCACCCAAACTTTAGGGTCAGTACGTTTTCAATTGTTTGCCAAAAAAAAGTGAGGTCTCAAACAATGTTTTAATTCAATACAAATTGCTATTAGGTGATGACTTGCCTTTCACGTTCCTTATTGCAATTCAGAAGGAGCTGCAGAATCATTTCAACACTTGGAAAGAAAGTTTCAACTCAAAAAAAGTGTTTTAACATTATAAAGCACACTTTTGCAGTCGCAAATGTTATGATTTTGTGCATGGGGATCAAAGTCTATTTTTTAGACAATGTTTGACATTTCTAAGGAACTCAAAGCTATGTAAGAAAAGGTGGGGGTTGCACAAAAGCCACGCTTCCTAGGTTTACCTGTGTCACCAGGTCTGGGTTTGGCAAGGTTCTTTGAGAATACTCCATGGAATGTTGGATGGTTCCCAGTCTAATCAAATTATTAATATATGGTTCTGAAAGGAACTAATGAACCAATAGGTAGAATTAGTCATAAGCCACATACAAACATGATCCATGAGAGCAGTACAAAGCAAGGCAAGGACAAGTGTGTCCACTGCAAATAGAAAACATTATCCAACCTTTCAACCCTTCCGGAGAAGTGATGAAAGGGTTATACCAAGTTGCCCAAGCCGGGGAGAAGGGGCAGAATGCCCAATGGATATCAGAGAACCAAGCAAAACAAAAAGTGTAGATGGCCCACCATGGCAATGGGCTGTGCCCCCACTCTAAAATGCCCCCGACAGTATTTCGGCCCGAGGAGTGGATTTGGAGTTTAACCACATTTTGCCCCTCTCATCACTGGGGAGGACAGAAAGCAGACCAAACACCGATGAATAAACTTTAAAAAAAGAAGGGGGTTGGGCTGCCCGCTATAGCATCAGTAAAGAAAATCAGCATCTCAACTGGTAGCACAATAGAGGGCAATTAGACATGTATGTATAATACATTACGTGGAAAGAAAGCGGTAGACTCTGAAATGATTTTGAAATGTGCACATCGCATCATATAATTATGTTCAGAATTAAAAGGTACAGTTGTAGCAGCGCTGTAAGCACTGTAAGCAAATAATGCGTGAACAACCCGAATTGGACTTGGTGCTCAATTGTGTACGTGACACAAACAGGTGGCGACGCAAGCGACAATTGTGAAATCAGCGAAAAAGACGCAAGGTGCGGATGTGATCAAGTATATACATTTCAGAGTCTACCGCTTTCTTGCCACGTAATTCATTATACATACATGTCTAATTGTCTTCTATAGTGCTACCGGTTGAGATACTGTTTTTCTTTACGTACCTACCGTAATCTCAACGTGGCTTATGGGTTATACTCCTGTTGTTAAATACAACACTATAGCATCAGGCCATGCCCCAAACCAAAATGTTCCTAACAGTCTTTTGCCCCCCGCACGAGTGGTAGATTAGTGGGCTCACTCTAATTTACCCCAGGGCAGAAAACCAACTAGACACAAGGAAATAAAGATAAAAACAAAAAGGTGAGGGGCTTACCCAAGTATCAGACCATGGTCTCATTCCAAAATGACTCTTAATCTACCACCAGGGATAGAAAGCCCACTAAACACCAGGGATAAAAGCTCAAAATAAGAAGTGGTGGGGGTAGACCATCAAGACATCAGGCTGTGCCCCCAGCACATAAATGCCCCATCAGTCATACTTCCCCTGGGGCAGATTTGGGGGCTTTGGCCCACGCAGGCCTCAGACCTGACCCTATCCCATAATGGTCCAACATTTGGGGTGTGTTCTGTCCCCTGGGAAGATCAGAGTTTTTACTACCAAGCTGCTCCCCCTAAGGTGACAGAAAGCCCATTAGACCATCAGAAATGTTGTTTTGTTCGGAAAAAGCTGTGGTACGTTGGTTGCACATCAACCCCTAAATCCCCAACAATATTTTTTCCTTCATGGGACCTAGAGAATTCCCACAGAATGGATGAAAACTGTAATCACATTAAGTCAATGTAGATTTTCTGTGATCCCTGCTTTAGCCCATTCAGTTTACGGGGGATAGGCATAGGCACACAATTAGGGTCATGTTTTTTTGGTAGAAGTGTAGGAATGCAATGTGATAGGAATTGTGTAGATCCCCACAGATTTCTGAACTTTCCCTCACAGAAATATGAAGAAAATACCTGATTATAGTCAAGGCATAGCAAGGCATTCTTTGTCAGAAATCTTAATGGCATCCACATGATTCACAGCACCCTAGACAAACCTTGGTATCTGGTTTCAGAAATGTCTGGGTTTGCTAGGTTTGCCTCAGTGGTGGCTAAGCTCAGGATAAAATTCCACAGCTACCCACTGAACTAAAATGGACCATTTTCCATAACACAATTGATATCTTCAAGTTGCATGTTATTAACTTTTTTTTCTCAGGTGCTAGTCCCAGCCACACAAATGGATTACCTTTTTATTAGGAGAAGTGTGGGAATACAGAATTATAAAATAATTGTTGTTATCATTTGGATTACTCTGAAAGTTTGGCTTTCAAATATAAGCCTGCAGGCAAAAATTTAAATATGTTACAAAATGCTCTCTGAATGACAAGACTGTAAAGGTAACCCCACATACAGAGTTGTACTGATACTTGTATTTCTAAATCCCTACCTTGGACACATTTCAAACGTACATAGGTTTCCTTATTGCTCATTTTTAGGTCTCTTTAGAGCCAGCGCATGAGCTGTTCTGGTGAGACATTTAGTAAGGCGGATTTTTAAAGTGCTACCAAAGGCGGCCACCAGCTTCCTGTTATGCGCACAAGCGCGCGCGCCTTGCTCCGCCTAAACAATGTTCTGTTGCTGATCTTTTTCACTTCGCGCGTACACAGCGATCCCACATGCCTCCCACTCCTCCGAGTACCCTTTCACTTTCGCGCGCGCGTATGTCCAGAGCCTAGCACAGCTATCCCACATGCCTCCCACTCCTCTCAGTACCTTCAGCCCAGGCCTATACATGCAGCTCTTCAAAACAATGGGTGCGCCGTCTGCATCCAAGCTCCACACTTCCTAGATGTCAAAGCTTTCTGTTTAAAGTACAACTTCTGGTACTTCGTTTCATTTCCTCCTGTGACGTGACACGGCGAGTCCACACAGCCACATTTCGGACCAGTTGCCATAGCTACCACATGCCCTCTACCCTAAGCGTGCCATCTTGGTTTTAGTTTGACGACTTGTTAAATGTAATGGATGTGCACTGTTCTTTATCTGTATGTCGCAAGTCGCAGGGAACTGCTATATGTATCGTTCAAAGAGTTATTCACATTACAATTATTTTCTAAAGAAAAGTTTGTTTGCGTGTCTTTATTATTCTCTAACTTTTCTACCTTTTGTTTTTTCATAATATTTCGAAATCTTTAATGGCCTTAGCAATACTTAACAGGTATTAAAATACTACTTCAGCAAAACAGATAATTATGATTGCCCATCCTCTGATATGAACTTTGTTTTTGCGGTATTTAGCTTGACACAAGATATTATGAACAGGAGTAAAGACTCTTTCAAGGTGGACGTCGAGTGGAAGCCTCATGGGCCATCTTTCGCTCCTTTTCGTACTGTTTTGTCTGTATGTCTAGAAGGGGGGGAAGGGCGGTTGTAAAATCGAAATCGAGGCTTGAATTACAACGCTTGCTCTTGAGGCAAGCAACGCAAAACTATGATTGGCCCTTGTCTCTAACGTCCTCGTTGGGTGAGATTACGAGGTTTTCGACAGTGAAGTCCCTATCAGTTGTGCGTGTGACTACTGTGATGAGGTACTTTTTATATGCTATTTGCGTTATATTGGATTGTTATTGCATTGATATACCACTTAGTGCCTTCAGCTTATTGTAACATAGTTAAATAATTTCTGACAAGGTCAATAGGTATGGTTTGCATTTTTTTTTCTTATTTCCAGTACTGGTTAAAAGAGAAAACTACAAGTCCCCCGATAAAATTGCAGGCGAAAAATGAGACTTGTCATACAAAATCTCTACCCCTGCAAATACAGAAAGCGCGTTTTGGTTGTGTTCGTGTTGTATCCGTGCAATGTCTTAAAGCAGCTCCGAAAACGTTGTTATTGAATAGCCTCAACTTCTTTGATTTCTTAGTTTACATTATTTTCCATTCTTTTTTATTCCCATGCCTTTACCTCGTTTCTCTCTCTTCGCATTTTTGTCCGTCCCCTCACTCCAATTGTTTGCAAATTCTTACTTTAGCTTCTCCACATGTCCATTTCTTTGCACTCATATTTTCCTTTCGTAGTCATGGTCTTACGTTATTTTCCTCTTTTACTTTGCATTTTATTTTCTGCATTTATTAGACATTGAACGAGGGGCAGTCGGTGCATGAAATAAGCGCTTAAGGCAACGTAAACAAACTAAACCAGTTCAGCGCCCTACAGAGATTCAGGGAGAGGGGCAAAGGTGTACCTCTGCTTCTGTCTGTTAAAGGTTCATTCTTCTACAATGGGTGTGGCTAGAGCACAGTCGTCCAATAGGGCAGAACTACGAAAATAGCCAAAGGGAAGGGGAAATACGTTTTGGATGAGATACCATATATTGCACAACAGCAGAACCAATGCCAACCAATTTCACTGTCGGTACGTCTTCAGGGCACTCACTGTGCGTAGAGCTTACTCAAGTCTACAATCTTAGAGAGGATGTGGTCTGTCGGCTAGACTGCTGACTTTGGTGATGGAAACCAAGGTTCGAGCCTCGGGGTCACGTCCATATCCTGTGATTTTGGGCAAATCACTTAATCTCCCTGTGCCTGAATGTGTAAACGTAACCGGTGCTCATGTAAAGTGCTCCAATACCTTTGGGTCAAGTTTTCTCTATATAAAATCTGCACACAAAAAAACAAAAACAAAAATACAAGCATTGGTATAGCCAATAGGTCTTGACTTTGGGACCTTATAAGTGTTTAGCCATGCAACAAATTGTTGTTGCACCAAGGATAATGTGCTGCATAACTAAACACTTATAAGGTCCCAAAAGCTAGACCTATTGGCTATGCCAATGCTTGTTTATTCATTCAACTTTATCATATGAATCGTTTCAGGGTCAGTACACAATAAAAAATCATTGTAGGTTGCAGCTCAGTTGTTGGCTTTGGGTATCTAGTGTTTTTAGAACGTATCACAGACAGTGCTTTACTTTTGTAAATCGCCCATCAGTGCAACAACTTACGGATGAAAACAATGTCAGTAATGTTGTGTTTTTCCCTACTTTTTACATTATTTTTGATTTGAACAAGTAGTTTCTTTAGGAAAACGATGAGCAATCTACAAAAATTACTCCTTGCTGAATTCAGAATTTTGTCTACTTTCTGGAAATGTATTGCTTTCGTTGTTAACGCACTGCTTTCACATCAGTTTCCACCACAAACCTTAACCTCTTCAGTGCCCCGCCCTTTCCACGCCCTGTGCCGGGCGTTGAATTAGCGGGCGGGGTTCATGACGAGATAGTCTCGTCATGGGCAGAGCGCAACCGCGCTCCATGACGAGACTATCTCGTCATGGGCACTGAAGGGGTTAAGTAGGTTGAAACCACATGAAATAGGAAATTTGTTCCAACATTTAGAAGAAAGAAAAAAACATGATAAAAGCTCCCAAGATAGAGGTCTTAGCAGAGAAAAATATTTTTCAGCTCATTTGTAGAAGAAAAAAAATATACAATTTTTGCAATTTGGTATGCCTTTAGGAGAGAAAACTGATGATAGCTTAAGCACATAGACTCTCGGGCATAAAAAAAAACTCTGAGCAATGGAGGTGGAAAGAGTTTAGCAGCCAACTGCTTAAAAGTGAGAGTGTTAAATGAATACAGCCCTTCCACGGCAAACAGAATGGCATTACACATTTTCAATTGAACCGATTTCAATTTTTGGAGCCAAGGAACAGTATTTTTTTTTAAAGATGTTAGGAAATTAGTCACTCTTTAGAATTGCATTGAGGTGTGAATCTGGAATGTTCACTCTAATCTAGTTATAATGTTGCGGGCAAACAGAGAGGCTATTGTTAATTTCTCCTTTTACTGCATATAATTGAGCTGATCTTGCTGACCCCCATTTACATATGAATATCCCACAATACAAAGAATGCAGTTGTGGACGTTACTGCAGACAATGAATACTCCAGCCACACAGAAATTACTTTGACTGCATTCAATCACAGAATATATCTCCAGTATGTCTTAGAAGAAAAACAGCACATTGTACACAACACCTTGACACTTTCTCCTACCAACTGAAAAATGCGCAAGCGATAAATAAACGCCTTTATACTTCCATAATGATAAGTGTTGTTTTTAAGAGCATTAACACTGGTACAATTTTATTTTGACCCTGAGAAAAAGCAACATAAACTTTCTGACGGCCATTGGTGCTAACTTCTCTAACACTTTACTACTGTGATGAGTGCTCTAAATTCAGAAAAATGTGCATTAAGACAAGGTTTCAAATGGAACAAACAGGAGAACTGCATTAACACATAGAGGTGTCAAGGTGCCATTTCAATCCTTAACTTCAGGTCGAATACCTTAAGGCTTTATGAAGCATTCGGGAGAACATTTTTCCTGCTCTTAAGTGAAAATGCTGTCAAGTGTAAATGCAAGTGAACTCTAGCGATATACCATGTTTGTAGGTATTTAGTCTAAAACCATGACCACACTTTTTCTGAGATATGTTCCACGATTTCAAAGTTTTAAATAAATGTTTAATGAATTTCTTTCCAATCAATGTATTATATGAACTTGTATTCGATCTTGATCCAGTGCTTAATTTGAGCTGGTGGTTGCCTGCTGGGGCCACCGGCACTCATTTGTGGGGACCAGCATTCATTTTTCCTCATCAAACATTCCCCAAAGGCAAGAGATGGAAAAACACACAAAGGGGAAACAAGGAGGGAGAGAAAGGCAGAAATAGGTCCCAAAAGGGGAAAGCCTTAACCAACAAGAGTGTGATAAATGAACAAGGAGTATTTATATGTGGATTAAAAAGCCCTGGGATCGATTCAAGAATAGACATTCTTGGTAATTGGCGTATTGACATTTAATAGAGGCTGAGCAGAGCTTTGGGAAAGTGATTTAGGCAAACAACTCTTTTTGATTCATGTATGATCATAAGGTTTGACTATTTCTGTGAGAAAAATGTACTGTGTCGGATTCATAGTTAGAAAGACAAAAAACACAATTTATGGGTTCTGTGCTCTGATTTTTAAGGTTACAGTCATAAAATACGAATGCTTAAGGCGTGAGGAGAGTGTTTACGAAAGGGGATTTCCTAAGGACTATAAGAACACATGTGTGTATCCACTCCCGAAGGCATTACATTCATTTGCCATTTGGTATTTGATCTCCAATAAGATCAGAGGCCATATTACAGAAGATCCCAGGGGCGCAACGGGCATTTGCGCTTGGTTTGTGCACCCCCTGGGCACTTTGGTATAACAGAAGGGGCCACTGACGCCTGTGCGTCCCCCTTCTGCAATACTGATAGTGCTGGCAGACATAAAACACCAGAGCTTTAATCAGATAGTGTTTCCTCATTTGCATGGGGGCATGGCCCCATGCAAATGAAGAAATCTCTTTGCCTCTGTGCCCGCACTGTATTATAGACGCGGACGCAGATGCAAAGAAGCTATCAGGAGGTGCACTGACAGTGCGCCATCTAAATGGTCAATGCGCCCCCTGATGGCAGCCCTCTGGAGGGGAGAAAGGGATGCCATGAACCCCCCAGACATCCCATTGCAGGTGGGTGCAATCACTCTCTGCTCACTCCTGCAAGGGGATCTCTACTCACCCTGTTAAGTGCAAGCAGGTTTCCTCCTTTACTGTGAAACACGGATCAGCTTTAAAGTATTTGCTCCGTTTTTCACATGAACTAGTTCGCAGCTGCCCAGGGCCCATCACATTCCTACTAATACAGCACATTTTCCTTGTTTGTGCTTGCCGCCCCTTTTAAAAGGTGCACCTTACGCAAACAAAGAAAATGCGCCGTGTGTATGATACAGCCTCAGGTGTCATTCCTCAAGCTGCTCTAGAACTTTTTTGAAGGAGGTCGCTTCTTCTTTGGCACAGCGCAATTTCGGTGTAGGACCATAATGTTACAGGACCTGCTCTTCTGTCTGTGTGGTGTCCTGTACAGTGTAGCAAACATGCAAAGATTAAAGAGTTTGAAGAAATAAAAACATGTGTCCACATTAGCACTAGCCTCACAGAGGATTTTTTTCCCCAAACCATGACTACTTAAGTTGTTAGATAGGGCAATGTGTAAAAAACAGTGGGAGGTTGCATGGAAGACCCGTGTATCACCTATGGTATCGCCCCTTAATAACATTGTATTACTTTAGGGCACATTTCCAGTGCAAGTAAAGTGCTGGACTGCAAAATCCCAAATCAATAGCTTGTTCTAGTTTGTGTCCTTTAGTGATGCGAGCCAGAGGCACATTATCAGAATGTTTGATATAGTTGGATAATTAGATGCAGGTAATGGACTTGTCTTTCAGTGCCAGTGCAGTGTCTGTAAACGTAATTGACAACCACTGTGGGTTTAACAAATTAAAAATACATATATATAATCTCATATCTCAACGACTAGGACATAGTCATAATATAAAACATTACACACCATCACATTACATAACTAACACAGCATAGTATAACATAAAGAAATTCACTAACCTTTTTGACTTGTCTGACCAATATCGTTTTCTGCATTTGAACATGAATTGATTTACATTATTCATTACAACAACTTTCGAGTTTACTCGATGAAAATGTGCTGAGAGATGTTATTGGATGAGATAGATTCTTTAGTGTCACAAAGAGGAGGGAAATGGCAAATTGTGTCTTATCTTCTGTCTTTCTCAAAGTTGTTCACACATACACACCGCTTGAGTGTGCATGCAAGCCTGTACACGCACTTACTACTATAACTTCTAGCACTCATGCCATCGATTGGTCTCATAATGTATTCCTTTTACGGACATAGGTTTCGCTTTTATGAGTCATGATTGGAATGTCCTTTACTTGTGTACTATGTTTCAGGATCTCTAGTCGCAAAGCACTGGGAGTAATTAATTAGATATAAAATTGACTTCAGTTGATTGCACAGAAGAATGCTAGGTTTTCGAATGCACAATAACGATGGCACCTATGAATGAAACTTCAAGGACTGAAACAGTTCTAAACAGGGAGGTAAAGATGACCACAAGCTGGTCCGATTTGCATTAATTCCTCTGTAAATTTAACATTATACAATTTTGAAATTGTATTATCTTCCTAAGACCGTTTGAAAGTGCTGCACCATCAGAAAAGGACGTTAAAAAAAACGAAAGCATTATACTTTGGTTCTAGAAATTAGCTTATCTGCTAAGAATGAGCTTTACAGATATTTAATGTTAACACCAACTTTAACAATGACATAGTAAACACACCGATATTATTATTTGGCAAGATAATAGCAGTTTAACATTGTCTCACTCCTTCCAAAGCCAATCAGGGTATGTTTAATAGCCTAGGATTGATGATGGTCAGATGTTTCTGCCCATTATTGTAGAGCTGCCAGCTGCCACACAGAAGTGATCATGTGCTATTTCTCATCAGTTTGAGGGATTTCCCTGAGACAGATGGTGTTCCAGTTGCACAGTTGTAATCATTTCTTGATGGAACGTATAGACAAGTGGTGATGAATGCACACCCATTGTCACCTAAGAGAATATCAAAAGATGCTTTCCGTGGAAGAGTATTATAGCAATCCTTTTGTCTCTGTGCCCGCACTGTATTATAGACGCGGGCGCAGAGGCAAAGAAGCTATCAGGAGGTGCACTGAAAGTGCGCCATCTAAATGGTCAATGCGCCCCCTGATGGCAGCGCTCTGGAGGGGAGAAAGGGATGCCATGAACCCCCAGACATCCCCTTGCAGGTGGGTGCAATCACTCTCTGCACCCTCCTGCAAGGGGATCCCTACTCGCCCTGTTAAGTGCAGGCAGGTTTCCCCCTTCACTGTGAAACACCGATCAGCTTTAAAGTATTTGCTCCGTTTTTCACATGAACTAGTTCGCAGCTGCCCAGGGCCCATCACATTCATACTAAAACAGCACATTTTCCTTGTTTGGGCTTGCCGCCCCTTTTAAAAGGTGCACCCTACGCAAACAAAGAAAATTCGCCGTGTGTATGATACAGCCTCAGGTGTCATTCCTCAAGCTGCTGTAGAACTTTTTTGAAGGAGCTCGCTTCTTCTTTGGCACAGCGCAATTTCGGTGTAGGACCATAATGTTACAGGACCTGCTCTTCTGTCTGTGTAGTGTCCTGTACAGTGTAGCAAACATGCAAAGATTAAAGAGTTTGAAGAAATAAAAACATTTGTCCGCCTTAGCACTAGCCTCACAGAGGATTTTTTTTCCTATTTATGCTATTTGTATAAAGAAGACCTAAGTGTGAGGGGCAAGTGAGTAACAGCGGGTAAGATATCATTTTCACTACATTATGTATAACTCTGGTCTACTACTCTCTTTAGAGCTCTAGAGTGCATAAATATATATACTTTTACTCTAAAACAACAGTGTGATTTTTAAGATAGTAATGTGAAAGACAATTGAAGTAGGTGCTATAAGGTACCATGATTAGTATGCTGCTGTGATACAATGACAGCATTTCATATCCCTTTCAGGAAAACAATTTTTATATTGAAGACCTTTTCTATCCACCGAATTACAACAGCAGAAAAGGTATGCTATGGGGAAAAACTCAGCCAACTAACGCTTTTAAAAAGGCAGTATTTCACAATATCAAGCACAGAAATATTGTATTATAAAGATATCTTCACCAGAATATGGACACCTAAAATATTATGAATGTAAGTGTATGTTGCCAATTATAGATTTATTACACTTAAATTCACATCTAAGTACTTTGAAGATATATTCAGTAACAGGGAACATATAACTGGAGTCTATAATTAACTATATAAACTTATCTTTACAAATTTTTGTTGGAAATTGGCCTACGATATTTATTACCGCTATATTTAAAGCTCTATATTCTGGTACTATGTTTTTTTAAAATAGTTCACAGAGGGTTTTTGGGACAGTGACCAATGGGTAAAATGTTCTAAAAAGGACCGTGAAACAATATTGTTGGTAGGTTCAATATAATTTGAAGTAAGGGAGTTATATAATTACTTCAAGTAGGTGGTAAACCACTCGCAAACAGGAAGGGGACCCCTTCCCCTTTGTGAGTATGTGAGAAAATATTTTTAAGAGCAGGCAGTGGTCCCATGGCCTGCCCTTGAAAAATTGAAACTGAAAAGTTTCATTTTTCTTTTTCAAATGCATCCCGTTTTCCTTTAAGGAAAATGGGCTGCATTTTTTAAAAAAACTCTGCTTTATTTAAATGCAGTCCCAGACATGGTGGTCTGCTGACCCCAGCAGGCCACCATCCCTGGGAGTGCTAGCCATTCCTAATGGGGTCTCGAATTGCGACAGCCTCATTAGCAGTAGCGGTCCGTGGAGGGAGTTCCGTGGGGCGGTGAGGCGAGGCGGGGGAGGGGCAGGGTGGGGGAATGTAAACACCGGAAAAAACTAATTTCGTTGCGCGCGCTGCATCGCATTTTGCGATGTAGCGCGCGCAAAGGAATTTGTTTTATTTATTTAAATGTGTACTTACCTCCGTTCATCCATATTCCGGTGTTTACATTCCCCTACCCTGCCCCTCCCCCGCCCCGCCTCACCGCCCCATGGACCTCCCTCCACGGACCGCTATTGCTCATTAGTATTCATAATGCATGCAATTTGTGACCCCGTTAAGAAACTGAGACACTGTTGTACATTGCATTTTGCAAGTCACAAATTGCGAGTCACAATTTGATGTAATTTGCGACTCGCAAAGTGCAAGCCTCGTTCAATTGGCCCCTTATGTACTGTATTGAAGAATCTTTTTTCTCAGGACTCCTAAATCAACTTTAGTGGATCCTTAAGGCTTCACAGCATTTAGCTAGAAAAATCAGCTATTTTGTTTTTAGGTATGACATCAAAAAGATAATTCACAATTAATTCACTAATGTCTTTAAACGATTGTCCTTTCCTAATAGCGAGATTGTATGGCCAGGGCCACTACCATAACATTGCATATGTTTAAACGTGTGTTTGTGATGTATCAAATTAAAAAGAATTTACACATTTTGAAGAATATATAAACAGTCTGAAATTAATCTAGTATTGTATGGCATTATGTATGAAACAAGGGATGTGTATATTTTGTGGTATTGTCAAGAGATTAATTTCAGAATGATTCATAAACATTTTAATGATTACAGTAGAATAGTAGATAGATTATATTTTTCCTAAATGTATTACGGTAAATTTTTCATTATTTGGATATACATACCAAAGACCAGAAGGTTGCTATGTTGGGATAAAATGATGCCTATTTAAAATGAAAGATATGTGCCCTTTTGGTAACATATTTTATATATATATATATATGAACATGAATGTGGTAACTAAAGTAACTGTGGTTCTACATAGTGGAGGCATTTTAGTATTACAGTAAGTAAAATGCAGTTAATATGCCCTAATATTTGGATTTCATTTAAGGAAAACTACTGAAGATTTATGTTAATAGAGACTTATGGTGAATCCGTAAGTGCTATGAGACCCTCAGCAGATAACTGGATGCTATTCTGTGACCATTGTTGATTGATTTCAGCCAATAGTAAACAGACCAAAATTAAGGGATACACAGAAATTAAAATAGCAAATTTGAAGCAAATGTAGTTATAAAGCTCATTATAAACATTTAAACAATCTTCATTATGATTGATGGATTTTCTCCTTGTTGGACTGAATTCTGGTTTCCACACAGACAATGCTGCAATGTATTGAAGTTTTTTTTTATTATTCATACCTGTCATGGTTGCAGGCATTTTAAGACTTGACAAGTTATTAAAAGATAAAAAAAACAGTTCGCTCTTTATTTGAGGTATAAAAGAGAGCTCAACATTGGCATTTTGTTGTTAATTGTTCAAACTGTGGCTCTGCCTTACTGACTAGGAGTCCAAACCCTGGCTGTTACAACCTGTAAAACTGCACGAGCGAAACTTTCTGTGACCTGCCAGGATGCATGTTAGTCAACCTCCATAGACCAGAGGCTGCATGGCATAGCGGCAGCGTGGAGGCCCACCGTCAGCAGGTCCACTTGGATTTTTGGATTCACTGCCCACAGGGTGATTGATGTCAGAGAAGGCGAGATCACGATCTAGCAACATTTGTGTCAATAACTTGACACATGAAATCTATTGAAATTACAGTAGGAAATCCACTAATGTTTAAATTTCAGATTTTCGCATGCTTGTGTGAATCAGTGACAAAAAAAAATGTTTAGAAATATACGTACTGATGTATTCGTAAATTACTTTTATTATAGAGGAAGAACCACAATTAAAAAATATACATTTAAATGCAATCCATTGCTGAGTCCACATTTTTGCAGAAGATTTTGTCTCTGATATTATAGTATAGAAGATTTGTAAGATACTTGTCCCGTTTGTATGGTGTTGCTTTTATTAGACAGTGTGCACTTTAGTCCCGGAACCGCCGGCTTTTTCTAAAAAGACTGTTCCGTGGTTTCAGGGCACTTCAGGGAGGTAATTACTCTTTTCAAAGCCTGGAATCAGAAGCCAAACCAGCATGGGTGCTGATGTTATTATGACAAGGAACAAAACACCATCAAACGATTGCTTTGTATAAACGTGGCTCGCATCCACTTGAAGGTTTATGCAAAGCAACTCTTTGATAGTCTTTCTTCGCGCTTTAATCACATCAGGATCCGTTCTGTTCGGTCCATGGTCCGAAGCTCAGGGAGCAGCCGCGCTTTTCACAAAATGCCCCGAAACCACTCACAGCCCCTGTACCTATTTTTTTTTTTTTTTTTTAGAATCAAAGTGAACCATCTCAAGGGATGCGGGGCGCTGCTTTGTAGAATTACATCCCTGACATTTACAGCTACATCAAACACGCTCCCAAATAGGTGGCCTTGCCCGCAGAAGCTTATCTTCAAATCCGGTTGGAGTGGCTGATTTTAGTATGGAGTAGGAGGTGCAGATGTCAAATATGGGAGAGCAGTGAAAGGAGGAACAGCTACTTGAGGCTGCCGGTGCCATTTATATGACCGATGCAAGTTCACACCAGCAGAGAGAAAACCACATTACCTCCTTGTCTTATTTGTTCCAGTCCTTGCATCATGATGTTTGCCTTGTTAAACTGATTTACCAAACTCAGGACTAAAATAAACATTAAAAAAATATTACCCAGTCCCTAACTTAAAGTCCACCTTGCCTCCCTCAGGGAGTCAAAGTGAGACTCAACCAACCACTCTTACTGTTTACTCCTATCTCACAACACTGGTTACCTTCCCTTCCAGTAAGAGGTGTTTTATTTTCTTTTTCTTTTCTCACCATTTACATTGCCCGTACCTGTGACAATGGGCCTTGATTCAATGAAAAATCCTTCTGGTTTGGTGGTGAATTGCAGTTCTAATTGAGGTGCGATGGGTCTCTCGTACTTCTAGGTACTGCTACCACCACACCTGCTGACATGTTTCTAGCTAATCCCCTACCATGTACTGCCCTCTGCCCTATCCAGCACCGGAGGTTTCTGTCTGATCAGTCGAGATATGTGGGTCTATTCAGCTGAATGGGCAGTACTACGGCATTCGTCAAAGCCCTCATTCTCTTGCACCTTCCCTCGTTCTACCGGTCCCATTCCGTAGCTGGGTGTTTTCCTCCATTTGTTCACTCAGACTCTGTTTGAACCAGTGGCAATGTGTTGGGATGGGGGAACTGCTCCTGTGAAGCGCAGCTTGTGAGAAATGGGAGGATACGCTCTCATACTGGGCTGCTGTGTCTACACTAATCTTACCCATGCAGTGGGCGTCCTGCTCCCTACTTGGCAGCCCTCTAGGCTCTCTGTGGCCTTGAGATGCCAGGGGACCAGGAGAAGAGTGGAGGCTAATGGGGATTCAGTAGGTCCTCCTTAATGTTGCGTGCCTAGCTCAGTGTTGTGACAGGCGCTGTTCACAGCTCTGGGTGTTTATTTGACAATCCACTGCAATATGAGCGTTGACGCTTTTGCGCGAACCCTTTCAATACAGTGCCTGCACAAATACAACTGCTGGAAATGATGTATGAATTAAGGTTCAGGGCTAGGGACAATGTTTGGATAGCATAGTGTGGGGGGGGTCACACTAGGGCTGCCAAATGCAGCTATCCATCAATCCATTTTCCTTCGTTGGCAAGTAGGGCAATTATGGAGTAAGAATAGTACAGGGCTAGGGATAAAGTCGGTCGTGTGCTTTCTTTCTTGCATGGAGTCAGCACATTTTCAGTTTCTTTGGCAATTCATTGTTTCATTTAAACCTTATCCCAGGTGTTCTCAGCCTGAAGACTGAGAAAAGCCCTCGAAATCCTACCTGGGCCGTGTAATTTATTGACAGAAGCTACTCATTTGGTTCTCTCATGAATTCTGGGTTAGTGTAGGGATCAATACAATATAGCAGGTCAAAGAAACACAGGGGCATATTTACAAACCCCTATCGCCACAGGAAAATCACGTTTTCCTGCGTTCCTGTGGCAATAGGAGCTTCACCTTATTCAGGTGGTGTTAAGCCACTTAATGTATCTTAATGACACCTTGCGAATAAGGCCCCCTTTCATGCTCCATTTAGCTTGAAAGGGGTGGGCAACGGGTGTTTGTAGTGGGCGTTCTAACGCAACACCCATTGATTTTACGCTGCCCCATATTTACCAGGGTGGCATAACTATGGAGCAGCGCCACAATTAAGACCAGGGAAAACCTCGTCTTTACTTGGCAAAACGAGGAGAAAGGCTTTATTTGGCCTAGTTTTTACTGTTTCTTTGTGTGCTGCATTCTGCAGCACACATAGAAAGGCAAAATGCCATAAATGATTGTTTATGTGCAGGAAGGTGTCCTTTCCTGCACATAAACAATCATTAAATAAATTACGAGTTGAAATCTGCAGCACACATAGAAGTTACAAATCGCCATTACTGATTATTTATGTGCAGGAAGAGACACTAGCGCTAAGCGAAAGGGTATTCTTGTGAATATGGCGCATTTCTACATTTGGAAACTGCCAGTCTGACAGTTTCCTAGTAAACATGCCCCACAATGTTTACAGGCTTGTACGTGTGTGTGTGTGTGTAAATCATGTTTTCCATATTATTGGATCAAACCTTGCTGCTCACTGAAAATGGTATACCTATACTCCCCAGTATTGTATATTGGAGGATCTGGTTAGCCTATATAGCCTATATAGCAAGGAGACAAAGCTTTTGACATACAAACAGAAGAGTACCGGTTTGAGGCCCACAACTGGCAGCCAAATAGTTCATGAATTAATTCTCTAATTGATACAAGCATGGTCTGAAGCATTCTAATTAAAGTACAGCGAAGATGATTGTTTCTTAGACATCTGTGGAAAATACAGTTGTCACCATGTGCCTAATTGATTGTGTGAAAAATCACAGGACACCTTAATAATCTCTGAATTTGGATCGAAGAGACGTAAACAATGAAAAAATTAAAGTTGGCATTTATTCAGGTGTAGTTATATTGGCAACAGACTTTTTATGAGTGCCAAGAGTGCCAGGCGGCAAGAGTGCACTCTTTCTTCTATTGTTGGGACAAGTGCTCCAGGACCTCTACCCTCTATTAGTTTAGTGCCGATTTTTCTTTTCCGGTTTGCTGCTTTACAGGTTATGGGTCATCCTGTAATGCCTGGTCAGTCAATTATGGAAGTTGCTGTGCTCAGTCATCCTTTTCTCGTTTCTTTCCTCCTTGCTGTTTGTCTGCGTGCATGTGCTTGGTTCACTTTTCTGAAGATGCATTCAGGGCACATTAAGCTGTCAATGAGCTAAGGTCTCTGCTGCCAATTTCCACTCAGTTGCTTTGGGAGCACCAATCTTGGCCTAGTGCCTAAGTGGCTCCCATCCTGGGGGGTAAATCTACAAGTTCTATGGCAGCCATGAGCATCTGTTTGCTTGAAGAACGCTCCATTCACAAAGAGTTTCAATGTTTCACCAGTAAGGGAATGACTCACAAATTAAAAAAAAACATTGTCCACATTGTTTATGGAGCGCTATAATAAAGCTTCTCACATTGGTTTGAATCCCCTTGAGCCTCTTGTTCTTAGGTGGTTCTGTTACTTTGACTGCCCCCTCAGGAATTGATATTTATTTTTCTATTCAGACTCTGTCATGAAGATGTGTTCCTTTCACCTTTCCAATTTCTAATTTTATAGCTTTTGCTCCAGCTGGTCTTCCATCTCTGTTTGGGGGGAATGAGGATAGGTTTTATGGCCTGGTCCTTTGTTTTTTTTCTTCTTAAAGTTTTAATTAGAAGATTCCTGGGCAAGCCTCTTCCATATCAACATTGTGACACATCCATAGTAGAACAGAGTCTGTGTGTAGTTGATACAAATCAGCTGGAATTGAACAGTTTATAAATAAATAAATAAAAACAAAAGGAGGGAACCATGGCTTTCAGTTATCCCTTACGTTTTAATCACTTTCACAACTCTTTGAGGCCTAGGAATTTCAGGGTGTTATACCATGATCTTTCTTAAATTTAAACAGACTTCTCAGTGATTTTCATGAGCTCATTCCCCTGAAGGTCTCTGTGCTCTGGATCCCTTCTTCGTGTCTTGCCTTCTTGGTATGTCTTCATACCATCTATGAGTGCTTCCCTTTCGACGAGTTAAGTGGGGGTGGCAACTCCTTGATGCTTTGTATTTATTAACTGTTTAAAGCTTCATTAAGAATTGGTATGAGGTACATAAGGGATGTGCCCAGCGGTGGTGGTGATTTATGAATGTTTCCTTTGCCACTTTTGTCATCTTCTGCCCTAAAATTAATTCCTGAAAGGTCTCTTGTAAACTTTTTTCCTTCTAATGGGGTTCTACCAGTTTTACCCTACAAGACCTCTCAATTTATTTCTGTTGCAATTAAGGTTTGAGGTTTTCTAGAGTATCTTAGCTTTCTGTTGCATCAGAATATTAGGTGGTTACAGAACTTCCACCTGGTTGGTTTTCCATTATTTAAAGCTCTGTCCTCTCTATTTGGGAGGTTCTAGTTGGCATCTCTGCATACTCATGTGAAAGGGTATTTTGTTCATTAATACACTTCCAGGGTTGTGTCTGTAAGCATGCCCAGTATCCACAATTTTTTGGTTGTTTTGTATAGGCAGCATCTTTTTCTGCACGTCAAAAGAACTGCATTTGGTCAACTAGTTCGGTACTTGATTGGCAGGGCTGCTTTCTGTTACTTGAAGGTGAAGAACATTTTGCTGAATGCATCTTTGACCTTGCTCTGTTGGGCCAGAAATATAGAGATTAGGCAAATTTATTTTTCACCTCTCTATGAAAAAACAACATATTTACTACTGTCTGTCTCATGGTTTCCTAATGACTCACTCTCTTTTATCAGTGTCTAAGTAAATGGTAAAAATGCAGGTTAAGTGCTGGTTCTTACACCACTTTTTTATGTTGTTAGAAATTGGTTTGTTGGTCAATTGGGGTATAATCCCTGCTAAAGCAGCAACCACAATCCTACCCAGGGTAATAGGCAGGCAAACCCTAAATTAACCTGTGCTCATTCTCTGGTAGCTTGGCACAGAGCAGTCAGGCTTAACTTTAGAAGTTTGTAAAGTATTTGTGCACCACTTCAAACAGTAAATCAGTGACAAAACCAACAAAAATGATTCCACACCAGGTCAGAAAAAGAACTCTGATTTTAATAAATAAAATATTGCTAAAATGACAAAAATCCAATATGTAGACCTGGAGATATTGAATATCAAAGTTTTAAGTAAAATAGTGCAAAGAAGCAAAAAACTTTATTGGGGATATCTGATTGTGCCGTACCGGGACAATGTCACAACTTCGGGCCAACCGTAAAGGAGCGTGGGCTGGCTACAGGAACATAGTTAGGTCCACTGAACAAAGTACCTTAAACCATGGTTGCAGAGGGTTGTGTGGATCCGTGTCAAAGATGCATCACGCAGCAGAGGACATTAATTGGATCCGAGATGTGGGGAGGCTGCATTTCGAGGTCCTGTTGCCTTGAGGTTGTGGATCCTGTCAGCGGGTCCTGTAATGAGAAGTTCGATGTTGAGGATGCGAGGCACAGCCGAGGCGATACGTAGGTTCTGATGAGCAGTGAAGCTGCAATCTGGAGTTTCAGTATCGGTGTTGAGGCTGACGTCAATGAGGAATGTGAGGAGCTTTTGCCAGGTGAAGAGTTACACAAAAGTGGTTGTAAAGGTGATATGTTGGTTCCAAGTTGTGAGAGGCAGCAGCGATGCAAGTCCTTTGCGACAGGTCCAATCCATGCAGCAGCAACAATGCAGTTCCAATCAAGGATGTGCCTCTTTGTCAAGGAGATGCCTTACTTCGCAGAGAACCTGTGTGTCAGTTCCACTAGCAAGCAACTTAGGTCCACTTCCAAGGGCCCCAGTCAGGAGTTGGCACCACTTGGAAGTGTGGACTCACAGTTGGCAGTCTCCAGGTGCTGGTTTTGGAAGCCCGTTATGTCCCTGAGGCTTCAAATGAGGAGACCAGCCTGCTAGCTCTTGGATTCACTCTGTGTTATAGGGTCAAGTGATGCAGGTCCAGTCCTTTTCACACAGGCAAGAGGGAAGAAGGCAGCAGCTTAGCACAATAAAGCAGGAGTCGAGGAGAGTGTAGTCCAGCAGAGTGGAAGTCCTACAGCTGCACAGCAGTCCTCCTGGCAGAGTGTCCTCAGGTCCAACCATAATGAAGTGCTGGTGTTAGATCTGGGGGTCTCTAGTTGGCAGGGGTAGGTACCACTGTCCAAATAGGGACCCTTGCTTCTAGTCAGGGTAAGGGGGACACACTCTTTAGATAACCCCTGCTCACCCCCTTGGTAGCTTGGCAAGGGCAGACAGGCTTATCAAAGGCAATGTGTAAAGTATTTGTACCACCACTCAGAGTAACACAGTGAAAACACCCCAAATGGACTCCACACCAGTGTAGATAAATAAAGTACTTTTGTATAAACTACACTAGACCAAAACGTCAAAAATCCAACATACACAGTTCAAGAATATGGTTTCAAAGGAGTTCTTAGCTTAGCGACAAAATAATCCACATTAGCGTCGATTTTAGCCAACAGTACCTGGTGATGCGATAAAAGTTCAGAGCGGCGCTCAGGCGTCAAAAAACAAGCAACAGCGTCAGTCCTGAGACCCTGGGAATGCGATGCGACAACCCCGCTGCACGCAGCGGGCATGTGTGACGAATCCAGTCTGTATGGGGAGTGAGGCAATACTTGTATGGATTCCAAGGCGTAGCTTCTCCGGTAGAAATTTACTCACAAAGGCACGATGCAACGATCTTCGATGGCTCTGCGACGATACTCGCAGCGACGGGAATCTTTCCGCTCCGGGGGCGATGCGCTCTGAAGATGAACGCAGCATTGACGTTGCAGCGGCGACAGGCACTGCGACGATCTTCGCGGCGATGGAAATTTTCTAGCTAAGCTGGCGGTGCGTGAAAAAGTTGCAGATCTTTTACTTCTTTTCTCTTGGTCAGCTTCCCAACAGCAGGCACAGCTTCCAGAGGCCCCACAATTGGATCAAGCACTCTAGGAAGGGCAGAACTCACACAGCAGAGTTCAGGGGGAAGCTGGGGGTGAAGTCCTTTTGTTCCTGGGACTTCTTAACAGGAGGCCAGCTTTACTCAGGCCCTTGGAGATTCCTTCAAGCCAGGGGACACAGCCCACAGCAAAGTCCTTACCCTCTCCTTGGTAGCAAAGCAACTGGAGGTCAGCCTTACAGCAGGTCAGTCCTTCTTCTTCAGTCTTCCAGCTTTCTCCTTGGCAGAGGTTCTTTCTTGATTCCAGGATGATCTAATTACTTGGGATCAGGGTCCCAATATTTATACTCCCAAATCCTTTATCCTCTGAGGACAGAGGGGCCTTTGCCCAGTCAAAACCAGTTCTGGAGCACTCTGTTTACATGACTCCTTCTTTCTTTTCACAGTGCAGGGCAGACACATCAGACACCCCACAGGAGGTGGAGCCAGCATTGTGGAGGGAAAGCACAGCCCTGGAGCACTTTGTTGACATGATGCCTTTGCCCAGTCCAAACCAGTTCTGGAGCACTCTGTTTACATGACTCCTTCTTTCTTTTCACAGTGCAGGGCAGAGACATCAGACGCACCACAGGGGGTGGAGCCAGCACTGTGGGGGGAAGGCACTGTCCTATTCAGGTCCCAGGTGCAACTCCTCCCACCCATCTACATGGAGATCTCTCTATTCAGCCCTGTGCTGACTCACCCTGTCTCCGGGAATTCCCCAGCCCCCTGGAATTCCCCAGCCCCTGTCACTCAAACTCCAGAAGAGAAATACACAACCTAGCAGAGGCAGGTTTGAATGGTTAGACAAGAAAATACCTACTTTCTAAAAGTGGTATTTTCAAACACAGAATGTTAAAATCAACTTCACTAAAAGATATATTTTATCATTCTGAGTTCAGGCATATTAAACTTTAATTTTCTATCTTGCTCCTATGGGAAGATATGCAGGTAAACATTATACTCAGCATTCTCCATTATAACCTATGGGCAAGATAGCCTTTCAATAGTGAAAAACGAAAAGGGCTGTAATTCACTACCAGAGCATGTCACCTACACCAGTACATGCTCGACCTTTCACATACACTGCACCCTGCCCAGGGGGATACCTAGGGCCTTTCATAGGGGTATCCAATGTGTACACTAAGGGAAGGGTTAGGCCTGGCCAGTGTGGACACTAGTCAGGTCAGCATGGCAGTTAGCAACTGCACCCAGGCACTGCGTTGGCAGGCCTGTGACACCATTTTAGGGCTACTCCTGTGGTTGGCACAATCAGTGCTGCAGGCCCACTAGTAGCATTTGAATCACCAGCCCTGGCACACTCAGTGCACTTTACTAGGGGCTAACAGGTGAAACAAATATACCAATCATGGATAACCAATCAATATAACAATTTACCTAGGGAGCACTTGCACTTTGACACCGATCAGCAGTGGCAAAGTGCCCAAAGCATCTAAACCACCAAAAACGAAATTCAGCACAGCGTCAAAAATACAGGAGGTAGAGGCAAAAAGTCAGGGGAAACCACGCCAAAGATGCCAGGTCTAACAGCTGGTGTCTGAGGTCCAGTAGTTATATCCAGTGTTGCCTTTGAAGTAGGGGAGACTTCAAAGACATGCATTTTAAGTATACATATGTCGTCCCTTCCTGCTTGGACTTGAGACTCACTAACAAAGGTTATACAGCTCTTGTTGTGTGTGAACAGGGCACTGCCTATTAAGGTGCAAGTGAGGATGTGCCCAGCTTCTCCTCCCCATCCTTCCAGAGATGGCTCATTGAGACACAACTGAGCTCGCATTGTGTTTGGCTGTCTAGGAGGAATACACAAAGCCAAACTACACCCAGACATGTGATCACAGACAGGCTATAGGAACCAAATAGCTAAAGCAAGAAAATGCCAACTTTCTAAAAGTTGATAAAAACTCCCAAAGGCACGCTGCTTGCACACCCATCTGTCGCACAGCTTAAGTGGGGCTTTTGCCCTAAATAATTCACTTGTGTCTTAATTTGTTCAATGCTTTAACCATAGAATTCCAAAATCCATTAATCATAATTGAATCAGTATTCCATGCATATTTATTCACTGCGGAGATAGCGTGATTCCACGTAGATGCTTTATTGAACATTTTCAAATGCCGACTGTGTGCCAATCCAGGCTTACAACAATGTGTGAATTAATCAGGTATCAGAGTAGACTTGATTTTTATCACCCAATGCATTTCGAGCCCATTGGGCTCTTCGTCATGGGTCTCTGCAACAAATAAGACAGAATAGCTATACTCACTGCTCCATACAAAAACACTAACAAACTGCAAGTGCTACACCCCAACCCTGTCCAAACATTAATCAAAACAATCATGTGTACAAAATAAATCCTGATCCCCATCCTACTGTGTGCAAAAACCCACCAAAGTCGATAACCAAACTACTATACTACGTGAAAATGCTGCAGATATAAACCACACTAAAAGCACCCAAAAAGCACCCTTATCCCTTTGAGTAACCTCCCCTGTGTGCCACAAGATCCCACAATTACCTTTGGGGTCTGCAATCATCAGCCTATACTCCTCTCACTATTCACTCCGTCATCACTGAACCTCACGTACATACCTCTCTAAATTTTTCCTCCCTGCAAACCGGACTGTTATAAATAGTAATTGCGCTCACGTGTTCCCAATCAGTCTTAGCATTGTAAAAAAGACCATGTGTCCTCCCCCTCCAGGAACTACAAGAGTTCCAGAATTAAGTGAAACTTAAATACCCACAATGCAATGCCCAAATCTCAAACTGAAACCGGACTCGTATACTCCACCTAAAAGTGGCATTTTCAGAACTGTAATCTAAAATCCGACTTTACTATAAGTAGGATTTTGAATTAGGATTACAGAGACACCAAACCTGAATCAGTTATATCTTCCCATTTGAAAATTACACTTATAATATGGAATAAGGTAATCCCTATGTCATCCTATGGAGGATATAGGCCTTGCATTAGTGAAAGATGAATTCCATTGTTTTTCAATACCAGGATATGTAAAATTTAAAAGTACATGTCCTGCCTTTTAGATTCATCTCACCCTTCCCTCTCCTTCTGGGTTTTTCAGGGACCTACCTTATGGGTGACAAATATGAATAAAAAGGAAAGGATTGGGCCTCGCAATTGTGTATTTTGCAGGTAGATATGGCAGTGTAAACTGCACGCACAGACTATTCAATGGTAGGCCTTAGACATGGCTAGAGGTCAACGTAAGTGGATGGCACAATCAGTGCAGAAGGCCCACTAACAGAATTTAATTTATAGGCCCTGGGCACATGTAGTGCACTTTACTAGGGACGTATAATTAGATTAAATATGCCTATTGGTTATAAGCCAATATTACCATGTTTAGAGGGGAGACCATTTGCACTTTAGTACTGGTTAGCAGTGGGAAAGTGATCAGTCTAGAGGCCAACAAAAACAAATTCAGCAAAATGTAAGAGGAGGAAGGCAAGATTTTTTGGTTGAGCCTGCAAAAAGGATCATTTTTGCAACACATGTTAATTCTCTATTCCCTTCAATTGCCTAGACTCAGAGTAGATTCGAGCACTGTAATTGTTATATTTGTTGAAAACTACATAGTATTTTATTTGTTGCTTTTTTAAAAGTGACCTCGAGGTGGGGTCCCTAAAATACAGAAAAAAATAATAATAATAACTTATAAGTTAGAAATCAAAAAAATAATGAATAGTATACAACTGCATTGCTCCAGTAAGGTTATCTTGCCTGTTACCTCTACCCATTCTCTAGACTGCTTACAGCCTTTTACTTCAAGCAGAGTGTTAGCATTTTAAAGTGTTCCATAAAGCATGACCCCTTCATCTTGCAAAATAGTCTCCTCTTGAAGGGAAGGTGGATTCATAGTCTGAAATGTTTCTCCAATCAAGTAGCTGTTAAATGCAGTAGGTTCAGGAAAGGTTACTGCTTGTACTGATTATGTCCTATTTTGCTGCAGAAAGGAAACCAGTGACTGCAGTGGTATTCATTTACTAAACACATTCTAGTAAGCACCTATTTGAATACAGACCCACAAGAACAGATCTGTCCAAGCACAGGTACATTCCCTGCTGCAGAATGAAGTGGTTGCTAACGCATTATTATTTCTGTAAGGTCGGTTTCTATGTCAGACTGTGGCGTATTATCATCAGCTAAAGATATAATTCACATAGCTGTCCCTTTTGGGTGAAGTATACTAAGCTGCCAGCAAAGGGCAATTTGCAGTCCTTCCTGGTTGTATATTGTATGAATTATTAATGTAGTTATCAAAAGAGCCCCACTGGCAGTCCACAAGAAAAGATTAAGGCATAGACAATTTACCAAGCATAGATTCAGACATATATGCTTTATATGTGGTGAGAGAGACAGGCAGACAGAGTCAGAGAAGAAGAGAGCAGCAGGGAGTGATATCGAGACAGGTGGACGAGGAAGACTAGTGAGAGGAAAGAGAGAAAGACAAAGAACTGAATAGAGACAGGTGGACAGAGTGAGCTAAAGAAACGAAGAGAGAGAGTGTATGTGGGTGTGTTTTTTCCAGAGGGCACAACCATGCAGTGGTAGATTGATCACAGGCGTGTGTTGTGATTTAAGCAGTTGCACCATTGTATTAGTAGTCAATAATTTCCATGTAGCTACTGTACATAAATAAGAAAAAAACAGGACAATTATGTTGTACTTATAGGTAGAACGCCCATACATTCATGTATATGCAGTAAAATGGCAGCTGTTCTAGAAATCATCATTCTAACCTGACATTAAAAGAAGCCTTACGGAAATGGGCAATTTGACATAGGAGGAAGAGGCACATCTTATATTAATGTTAGTAATGTTTTTCTATGTAGTTCTTTATGCAACGGCTACTGTTTCTACGGGTTGCAAATTAGAGATGATACTATTACCTAATTTATGGTACACAATTTGCTGACCTTGGAATGATGGAAGGCTCAGTTTGGTTTTCCAGGATTTAAATTTGATTTTGAGATCATCACATTTGTTACCAGTAAAAGTCCAGCTTATTGAGGTATTCTCCAGGCTACTGAGAAATCGAAGACATTTAATCAGAATTATCTGGTGAACATGTTTAGGTCATCGTGATATATAATTAATAACAACTCTTAGGTAATATTTCATATATGATTTAATTATTAACTTTTTTTTCTTGTGTGTCAGTATTGTGTTGTGTATAGGTGTTACTTGCGTCTTTCATTCATTATATATATATACATATATATATATATACATATATTACCTACTGGCGGTCGCCAGTAGGTAGTTATAGTTAGGACCCTGTTTCCATAGGAAATCCGCAACATTCTATTTTGAATAACTTTGGCGCCGGTTGACGAATCCTCGCGAATTTCTCAAAATAGGTGGGGCGCTACGCTCCGCTCCTACCCTGAAAGTCTCGGGGGGATTCGTCAAGCGGGGGCTGAGATAAAAGGGGGGTCCCAAAACGCGTTTTTCCCATGCATTTTTCCATAGGACCTTTAGACAGGGCTACAGCCCGAACGGCTGAACAGAATTACTAGAAATTTGGCAGAGAGGTAGTCCTCAGGTCAAGGAAGTGCCTTTTGTAGGTTTGGTGTAAATCTGTTCAGTAGATTCTGAGAAAATAGCCTTTAAATCAATATATATATCTGAGCCAGCTTACGGTACGCTTACCGTAAGCTTACCGTACGCGTACGGTGGCGTGCGCGAGCGCGATTCTGATTGGCTGTTACATCTAAGTAAACATTCAAATCGGTCGAAACCAGGAAGCGGCGGCCGCCATTTTCTCTCTCGCACTCTGAGGGGGGAACTGTAAACAAAGGCAAAAAACATATAAAGGGGCTGTTTAGACAGCGCCCATGCACATAGCCATGTTAGTTGAGTCCTCAAAGATCCCCCAAGGCCAAAAACGGTAAATTTTTATTTTTTGAAAATTTCGCCGATTACGCTTACCGTACGCGTACGGTGCGCTTACGCTAAAAATTTTAATAAAAAAAAAAAAACACTCTCTGTGCATGGCATATTATTGTCATCACTTACAAATTAAATTTAACAGATTACCTATCACAAGGAAGCGCATAATATGTCCTCCATGTGCGCACGGTGCGTAACGTGGGCACGCGGTGCGCGTAGCGCACTGCGTGCCCACCTTGCGTGTACGGCACTAACTGCGTAAAGTGGGCGCGCGGTGCGCGAAGCGCACCGCGTGCTCACTGTGCGCGCACGGTGCTTGAAGCGCACCGTGCGCGCACGGAACGAACTGCGTTAAGTGGGCGTGCACGCCACGAATGGCGTAAAGTAACTTAGCATTTAAAAAACCGTACAAATTCACTGAAAAAACCATAGGTTTCACACACGTTATAGTTAGGAATTAGCATTTAAAAAACCTTGCAAATTCACTGAAAAAACCATAGGTTTCAGACATGTTATAGTTAGCGGAAATTTTACTGATAAAAAACCAATGAAATTCCCCCGTTATAGTTAGTGCAGGCAACTATAACTCACGCGACCGCAATCTTCTGCTGATGACATATGTGTCTTTATGAAAAAAAAATATTTGTAATATATGTATAGCTAAAAATTTATGGAAGAAGACATGGGCAAATAAGTGTCTAAATACAGTATTAGCATCAGCAGAGGATTGCGGTCGCGTGAGTTATAGTTGCCTGCACTAACTATAACGGGGGAATTTCATTGGTTTTTTATCAGTAAAATTTCCGCTAACTATAACATGTCTGAAACCTATGGTTTTTTCAGTGAATATATATATATATATATATATATATATATATTCACTTAAAAAAACCATAGGTTTCACACATGTTATAGTTAGCTGGACATTTCCCTCGTAAAAAATAGGGGTGGGCGGAATTTGCGTAATCGCGTTACGCAAATCTCCGCGAAACGGTAAAAAATCTCCGCGAACACGCAGAAATTCCGCGAACACGCGGAATTGCTTGTTCGCGATGCTTTTTTCCTGTTCACGATCGCCGTTTGCGTGCTCGGGGAGAAATATCTTGCGAACACGCATTTTGAGAACGCAAACAAGCAAAAATTTCGCGAAGTCGCGGAAATCGGAATTTTAGGCAATTTCGCGTTCTCCGCGGAACGCGAAATTACCCAAATTCCGCAAATTCCGCGAACGGAACGGAATTTACCGCCCAGGCCTAGTAAAAAACCAATGAAATTCCCCCGTTATAGTTAGTAAAGGGAACTATAACTCACGCGACCGCAATCCACTGCTGATGACGTCAGATATTACATCACTGTATTTATTCACTTATTTACCCATTTTTATTTCCTTTAACCTTTAGCTATACATATTTAATAAATATTTATTTTACAGAAAGACACATATGTCATCAGTGATGTAATATCTGACGTCATCAGCAGTGGATTGTGGTCGCGTGAGTTATAGTTCCCTTTACTAACTATAACGGGGGAATTTCATTGGTTTTTTACGAGGGAAATGTCCAGCTAACTATAACAGGTGTGAAACCTATGGTTTTTTAAGTGAATTTGCAAGGTTTTTTAAATGCTAATTCCTAACTATAACATGTGTGAAACCTATGGTTTTTTCAGTGAATTTGTACGGTTTTTTAAATGCTAAGTTATGTATTTTTTTTTTTTTTAAGGTGTTTCACCGTGCGCGTACCGTGCGCACACGGTGTGCGTTCTACCGTGCGCGCACGGTAAGCGCACTCCGCGATTTTTCGTAAAAATATTAAAAACATTTATGGCCCTTGGGGGTCCTTTGGGGACCCCCTGACAATCGCTAGGGGGTCAGGAACTGTCCACCCTGCCCCCATTTCATGTTCTCCACCTTTATTTTTCACCTCCCTCGGACTGCGAGAGACAAAATGGCGGCCGACACTTCCTGGTTTCGACCGATTCGAATGTTTACTAAGATCTAACAACCAATCAGAATTGCGCTCGCGCACGGCAGGGTGCGCTTACCGTACGCGCACGGTGCGCGCCTATAGATATATATATGCTTTTAAATGCTATTTTCTCAGAAAATACTGAACAGATTTACACCAGACCTGCAAAAGGCACATCCCTGACCTGAGGACTACCTCTCTGCCAAATTTCAAGGTTTTCTGTTCAGCCGTTCGGGCTGTAGCGTGGACTAAAGGTCCTACGGGAAAATGCATGGGGAAAACGCGTTTTGGGACCCCCCCTTTTTCTCAGCCCCCGCTTGACGAATTCACCCGAGACTTTCAGGGAAGGAGCGGAGCGGAGCGCCCCACCTATTTTGAAAATTTCGCGAGGATTCATCAATCGACGCAAAAGTTATTTCAAATAGAATGTTGCGGATTTCCTATGGAAACACGGTCCTAACTATAACTATCTACTGGCGACCGCCAGTAGATAATATATATATATATTACCTACTGGCGGTCGCCATTAGATATGAGATAAACTAAAATATTTAAAAAAAATAATAATAAAAAAAAAAATTATCCACACTCTCTCCACCCCGTGTGCAAATGGTGCCCGAAGGGCACCATTTGTGCATGGCTTATAAAATATACGAAAAATTAAAATATTACCTTTCAAAACGAAGTGCATCATATGTCCTCCATGTGCGCACGGTGCGCGAAGCGCATCGTGCGTACATGGCCTATCTAGCGTAACGTGGGCACGCGGTGCGCGTAGCGCACCGCGTGCCCACCGTGTGTGCACGGCACTAACTGCGTAAAGTGGGCGCGCGGTGCGCGAAGCGCACCGCGTGCTCTGTGTGCGCGCACGGTGCGCGAAGCGCACCGTGCGCGCACGGAACGAACTGCGTTAAGTGGGCGCGCACGCCACGAATGGCGTAAAGTAACTTAGCATTTAAAAAAACGTACAAATTCACTGAAAAAACCATAGGTTTCACACACGTTATAGTTAGGAATTAGCATTTAAAAAACCTTGCAAATTCACTGAAAAAACCATAGGTTTCACACATGTTATAGTTAGCGGAAATTTTACGGATAAAAAACCAATGAAATTCCCCCGTTATAGTTAGTGCAGGCAACTATAACTCACGCGACCGCAATCTTCAGCTGATGACATATGTGTCTTTATGAAAAAAAAATATTTGTAATATATGTATAGCTAAAAATGTATGGAAGAAGACATTGGTAAATAAGTGTCTAAATACAGTATTAGCATCAGCAGAGGATTGCGGTCGCGTGAGTTATAGTTGCCTGCACTAACTATAACAGGGGAATTTCATTGGTTTTTTATCAGTAAAATTTCCGCTAACTATAACATGTGTGAAACCTATGGTTTTTTCAGTGAATTTGCAAGGTTTTTTAAATGCTAATTCCTAACTATAACGTGTGTGAAACCTATGGTTTTTTCAGTGAATATATATATGGATTTGTATCTTTTGAGCGTAATTAAATGCCTGGACTGTAGATTTTATTTGCCAGTCATAAGATATACCTTTATAATAACCAAAATGTTTAGTCCCTGTAATTTTCCTATAGAGATATAATTCCTTGCTTGTGCCATAGCCTAGTAAATGTTTGCGAAAAATGATTTTATTATCCTCGAAAGTTCCTAAAGAAATCTCTATGATAATTAAAATTTACAGTTGTTGCTTTTTAAATTCTTACTTTAATAGAGCAGTTGCTGCTGATTTTTTCAGTGCACATTCATCATTAAATATTATGTTATAACAATATAACATTATAAGTAAGGGGAAGATCCACTCTGCTACATAGTATGCCGCTCTCCATTTAAAACATTTGTTTCTGAACTGTGACACAAATGCTGTCTTTCCAATATTCCATTGACTTAAAAAGGTTTAAAATAATACAGTAGTGACACACAAACTATATTTATCTATATGAGTGAAGGGTCAAATTGATTTTAAAATGTCAATGTGACTGATTAGATGACACATTGCAGTGATAAAATAAAGCTGTTATACTCGTTTGCAGGTCTTATCTTATGCTCTCTTTCCCTCACGCTTCGACATCAAAGTGATAATGAAATAAGTTACATGCCAATTAGTTTAAATAATAAAAAAATGTGTGCCAAAGAATTTGAACTTTGACTAAATTCTGTTGAATTACACCTGCATTGATAGCAGAAAAAATCTACAAGTTGAAATAAAATAACTAATATATGCTAAAAAGGTTTTTTGTTATTTTACATTCCTATCAGCATGTTTGCAGAGGCTGCCCCCAAAGGGGGCCTTGAGGGCCGGTGCCATGATCGCCGCCGAGCCACCGGTGCCCAGAAGCAGAATGGAGTTAGCCCTTCGCACACAAGGTGGGCCGGAGAGGCATCATACCCCTGTTCAATGGTGGGGCCGGGTGAGGTGTGAACCCTCCAATGGGGGAACACTGCCAGCAGAGGCGGTAAATCAGAGGGGGGGTTATAAGTTGCCGCTCACCCTGTGCAGCTCCTTATCATCATGGAGTGGGGGGAGCAGCACAGCAAGGATTTTTGACTCACCCAGAAAGGGTACACTGGTTAGTTATGGAGACACACCAACAGGGCGGTGTAGGAGTAGGGCCACTCACTTTGGGATGCCTTATGGCAGGGTGAGTAGGCCTGACAACAAGGGAGTAGTAAACAGACCCCGCCGGCCCACAGGGCACACATGAGACTAACAAGGTACCGAGTTGGGGCTTAACTCTGGGGAAAAGCTACCGAAACACGCAAGGAGCGTGGAAACCAACAGAACAATTGTGTGACCCAGAAGTGGCAAGAAAAGAGATAAGCCTACAAAAGAGCTGACCAATGACCTGTTGGTGCGATTTACGAATTTATAATGTACAAATAATTTATGACAAGCAAAGTGTTACAGCAAGCAAAGTATATGATTTATGAAAAACAAAGTATGACAGTTCGCAAATTATAATTTGGCCAGGGGTCATAAAATTATGACTAAAGTATATGCATGTATTCATAATAAAACTGCGACCAACAATGACCACTATAACCACAACGCATGTTGGCTGTTTAATATGAGAAATACAGGTGATAGAAGATTGCATGTTATTCTGGAGTGGGCACAGTGCGGTGGTTATAGATAGTATAAAGATAGATAGTACAATGAAAAACGTTTTTAGGCTTCATAAGCCAGGCTTATATGTAAAAAAAAGCCTAACATTATGAAGGCAGAACTTAAGGGTGATTCAAAGAGCCAAATTTGTATGCTAATGTGTTGCTTAAATATGAGATAAAAAATCATCCTTATGAAGATCAGTTGAAGAAATACCCATATTATGAAGAGAATGCATTACAAACAAGGTGAACACATACACATCCGCAACCTAGATGGCATTCACAAACATTTGAGATCTTAATGACCCAAAAGTAAGAAGTATGAGATGTGGACGTTTGCCAAGGGTCCTTGTTTTTACTGAGGTTTGCAGTGGAATAAAATGATTAATATCCTGGAAAATGACAGAATAGATTTTCTAAACTGCCCCTAATTTGTACGTCTACACATGAGATCCCCCACATTGCAGACACTGTGTTCACATAAAGTTATGGAAAATTGGCATGCATGTAAACTGCATTCATTTGCATGTTCAAGTTGCAAGACTGGTAGGACTGGTCCTACCAGTTTGGTAGGAAACTTACATGAAATGCCTAAATGGTATATATTGGGTAAACAGTTCTAAATATCTGCAGTCTGGAGGTCTGCAACTTCTTTGTGATTTGCTCCTTCACGCTGAGCATTTGTAAGCTACAAAAACTGCACATTATTATGTTGGATACTAAACACGCATCATTACCTCATAAAATTGATGTGAGTCCTAATACCATGAAGCCTGAAGAATGTATGTTTACTCCACTGATAAAAATATTATTATGACTTCAGATCCAAAATGAAGGACTTCTACATGGATCTTTTTCTTAAGAATACCAATGGTTCGACACCAAACATTGTATTCTGATCTGTACCACAAAGTGTTGAATGGGATTCACTGGCATTGTCCATCACCAGTTCTCCTCCTACCTACTGATCAACACCAGTTCATTGGTATGGGCCAGAAATCTATCACAATTCACCAATATGTCAATGCCACACAATTCTGCTTGAAAGTCTCCGCCACTGCACATAATCAATGCATTAAACACTGCCTGTACCTTAGCCAGTCTTGGATGTGCACCACCTACCTGAACCTTAACTCCACCAACACATATTTTCTGTAATCTTTGAAGAACATCGAGAAACATTTAGTCCAAAGCTGGTACAACAACATGAGTGTGGATGGACTCTAACCCTAACTTTCACCCTAAACCAAGTCACACCTCATCAAGGGTTCGAAGAATATAACCATATTTCCATGATTACTATATCATGTCTCTTGCTCCGCTCGCCTGTCTAGAAAATCATCAAAACCAGCTTCATCACCAGCGATGGCTCCTTGCACACCAACAGCCGGACACTGTCGGACTTGAAACAAGGAAGTCAATAAATGGAGAAACAAGGCAAAAGCCTTTCTTCATCTGCGCATTCAGGATGCAGGTCATGAGGAAATGTCTTGTCTATCAGGGCCACTGTACCCCTGCTCTGCTCTTAGAAAGAGCTAAAGATCAATTTAGAAAAGAGCTCAAGATACATATTGTTAAACAAAATTCCATCACGATGCAGTAACAGTCAACAGCACACCTCATAACGCAGCTATCCCCTTAGCTAATCATAGACTGTTTTTGCCTTTGACCCTATAAATCACACATCTGCTTTTTGGGCAAGGTTTGTGCTATACAAATACTGCAAATGTACATGTCAGGACACAAGCTAAATTTCAACACACAACCAGGGATATGGTGCACAGGGATTGAAGGTTGGCAAAGATGGGTCAGTAGAAACTGAACAGGTTGAGAACACTAGACCTCTAACTGTCAGATTGTCAGTCTGCTCACTTCCTGATTTTGGTCACTTCTATGTTATTCGTTTTATAACCCTATTTAAGGCTCTTCATGGCACACAGCTTTTGACCGGCATCAAGTTGTCGTGGCTCTCTGCTTTACACCAATTCACATTCGTTATCTGTCCCTCACATTTGTTACTTTTCTCCCTTTCAGTATAGCTTGGTATATTGCCTATTAGGACTCCTTTACTATGTGTTGCTGTATTTTTGTGCTCCCTCTCTGACTTGCTTCATAGCTTATGACTGGTGAATTTGTGCTGACATCCTGGGGCCCTCATGGAGGTCCTGGCATTCTTAAGGGCTTGTCTAATCAACACCCACGATCGCAACTAGTGATCTTCTGAAAATACTAGTATATAATAAATGTTCAAACTGACATATTATTTACTAAAGTGTTATCCTCTGTCATTCATGCATCTGGTTCAGTAATGCCTGTCTCTGTAACATCAAGATAGAGTTGTGCTGTCCCTTGACTAAGAGAAAACCCCTTCATTATAGAGTGAGGTCTAGTCCATTGTCTCTCACAGGTTTTTCCTTCATCCCTACTGTTATAAAGGTTGGGTGTGGTTGCCTGAGCTATGCACCCAGGACAAGCAGGAATGCGCCAGTGTAGCTGTTTCCTAAACAAGATGTGTATTTGAGACGGGCTGAAAGGACACAGAGTTATTAGCATGGAGAAATATCCACATTCTAAAAGTGACATTTCTAAATCAGTAATTTTAAATCCAACTTCACCAGTAAGGAAGTTTTGTCATTATCATTCCAAACATGTGAAAGTTAAAAAAGCTACTCCTCCCTGATCAGGAATTACAGCTTTAAAGTGTATTAAGAAATTCCCAATGTTGGCCTATGAGAGGGGTTGGCCTCACAGTTGTGAAAACTGAAATAGGTTGTAGGTCACTAACAGGATATGCAAAACAAAAAAGTGCATGTCCTACCTTTAACGTACATAGCACCATGCCCTTAGAGCTACCTAGGGTCGACTTTAGGGGTGACTCATATGTAATAAAAGGGGAGTGTAAGGTCTGGCAAGCAGTTTTAAATGCCAAGTTGATGTCCCAGTAGACTGCACACACATGCCTTGAAGTTCCATGCTAGAGACAGGTTTGGAAGGATACTTGTGTGGTGGCACAATCAGTGCTGCAGGCCCAGTAGTAGCCTTTAGATTACATGCCCTGGGAATATGGTAAACCACTACACAAAGGACTTACAAGTAAACTAATGATGCCAAACAGGGGTAAACCAATTAAACCATGTTTAGAGAAGAGAGCACATGCACTTAAGTAGTGGTTGGTAGTGGTAAAGTGCCAAGAGTCTTAAAGTCAATAAAAAAGAAGGTCACAAAAAGATTAGGAGGAAGGCAAAATGTTTGGGATGACCCTTCAGAGAAGACCATTTACCAACACCTACTATAGGCAATATTTCAATCCTGCTTACCTGCATAGACATTCATGGATAGCAGGATCTTTCAGCTAGTCTACACATCCAGAACCTAAACGTTTGCCAGGCTCATTAGGGACTTGTCTGAAAACCTCATCAAAAAATGTATGATTGATTCAAAAACACTCATCAAGAATGAGTCTTTATGGTAAATCAAAGAAATTATCTATTTAGATCATAGTTCATCTACTTTTATTAATTCCTAGCAACCTAAATTATTAATCATATGGCATGGGGCAGAAAGGATGTCACCATCTATTAATAATCTAATTCCAGTGTCTGCTGAGATGTTTGGTGGAGAGCTGTTTTAGTTTTGGGTAAATGCCTGCCACTTTTTTTTCCACTCCAAACGTTTCACTGAGAATACTTGAAAAACAAACTTTTTGTTATCATATAAAAAAATTGACTCTCCTGGTCAAAAAACTATACATGTGATTCACATTTCAGGGTTACATAATCAGACCCAATTCATCACTCATTTCACAATGAATATCAGCGAAAGGTATGCCACCCTTTCTGCTAATGCTAGGTTATCAACACTGTAACAGTGAAATCATGTACTCTCAGTCATATTAGTTACTATTAGCAGCTGTGGCAGAATAAGCTTTGACTTACAAAGCCACAGTCAAAGTCCTTTATCGGAGGCTGTGGTAGGAGCTAAAATATATTTTGCCCTTGGTTGTCAGCCAACCCATTACCCCTACAATGTTGTTAAATCTTATGTGACTGATGGAATCTCAGCAAAGAGCCCAAGAGTTTATGAAAGTGATTATAATCAATTGGTGTAGATTCCAAAAAACACCTGAAAGCAGTGTGTCTTCAGTTAAGTCTGAAGACCCGAGAGATGTGGGATAGAAGTGAAAGGCTCTGATGATACATGAGAAAGAGCAGAGAAGGATGTCAGGACCCTGACTACACTGTAAAAAAATGGGTCACCTTAAGTATCTGCACAGCGGCTGGAAATGATTTGCCTTGTTTCTGATTAACGGACAAGGTACTAGCCTGAGTGTCAATCAAGTGTTTATTAATAACTGAGCTTACAAGCACTAGTATAGCCCTAGCACTTGCAATAGTTTGCAAGCACTAATCACAACTCCAAGAGGATTTCTGGCCCTTTGGGTGCTTAATGGATAATAAGTTCTATGCAAACGGTTAGATTCCTATCGCCAAGAAATAGGTGAAGGAATACATTTAATGGGTTGATGAAATTGCCTTCAATTGGAGAGCTGGTTTTCAAGGGACCTTATCGCTGTTGATGGTCAAGCAGACTTACGTGGAGAGGATGTTTAAGGAGCAACATGATTGAAGCAATAATATTTTCAAATCAACTGGTAAAGAGCATTGTTTACAGGATCTACCCAAGGAAGAGACACAGTCTTTGTCAAGCTTTGTTCCGCAACCACCGACTACCTCAGCACAAGAAAGGCAACCACTGAAAATCTTGGAATACCCATACAATTCAAAGTGCTCTTAGATGCTTTCAGTAAGAAAACGCTTCCTCATAAGCAGTTTGCCAGATTAACTTTACACCAGGAAAACCTATTACAGACAGCGGAATCTATTTAAACAGGAATTTGTAATAACAGATTTGCCTGACACTCTACTTCTCTGGCCAGAGCACCTATCTTTTTTGATAGGTGAACACAGATGCTGTATTGATGATAAGAACTGGATGCAATCCTCTTCTCCTTCTCCTTATCATGATTAGTGATCAGTTGAAAATCAGCTAAGATAATTACTAAACTCCTACTGAGAGCTCTTGAGAGGGATGAGTGAAAAATTGCTTTCAGTACTCAATATTTTCATTTTGAGTATCTACCTTTAGACTTTGTAATGCTCCAGCTGCCTTCAACCATTTCCTTAACAACATCTTTTGAGTCCTCTCGAATTCCTTCTTGGGTGTTCATATACAACTGCTCAATCTATTTAGATACCTTACAAGAACATTGCGGTAAAGTTTGAGAAGTCCAGTTAAAGAAGCACTCACTCAATGCTAAAGATGAAATATGTCTGTTTGAAGTTCTCAGCATCACCTTTTTGGGGTTTCGTTATTTCTAGAAAAGGTGTCAGCATGGATCCTACTAAAGTAAAAGCAGTGCTTGAATGCCCATCTCCTCGAAATGATGATGAAGTTCAAATTTTCATTGGACTTTCAAACGTTTAGCAGCAGACTGTTTCCACGTCATTCAGTCCATTTTCCAACTAGCAAATAAAGAACTGCAAATCTGTTGGAAAAGGAAGAAGCCTTTCAAAAATGTATGAACGCTTTTAGTTTCAATTCGAGACATCCAAATGAACTCATTCCTTTTACAGTTTAGAATGCTGCTTCAGTGTTCACAATAAGAGCTGTGCTAACCCAACAAGATCAGAGACAAATAAACTCTGTCCTGTAGTCTACAATTTTTTACCCCTGGTTTGCAAACTTTTTAATGCGTTTCAGTGGGCCCCCCAGAATTACAAATATTCCCTCACAATATTTCAATTAAATTCGCAAGTTTGAACATATTTAACAATACAAAAATTGTAAATATTTTTAGTTGTCCTCTTTATAAATGCAATAAAGCACATGGCTGTCAACGTGGTATTAGCAGCCTAGTAGACTAAAAGTGTAAAAGTACCCACAGGTAAGGTTTTTTGTAGGTTATATGAATCAAAACCCTCTCACCCCCATACTGTCAACATATGTATGGAAAAAATATTACTGATGCCCCATTAGAGAGTGGCTGAAACATCTCGGTTTTCAGCATGATGTTTTACTTAGTTCCTTAGTGGCACAGTAAATGCTCCTCTTACCCTGAGCTTGGGGCCACCCCTCCCCAGAGATCAGTATAGGCCCAACAGTTGGAATGCTGAGTGATCAAGGAAGCTTTATCACATTGGAGACACCATTTAGAAGGAGCTCATGATAAGATCACTTTTAGAAACTGGGTTTCTCGTAGGCAGAGGTATGCACCCTGTCCAAGCAGGAACCACAATTCTAGTCACAGTAAGTCACAAACACACCCTAAATTAACCTGTGCTCGACCACTGGTGCTTGGCACAGATCAGTCAGGCTTAAAGGAAGAGGCAATGTGAAAAGAATATGTGCAACACTTAAAATAGAAACACAGTAAAAACACCACAAAAGAAGCAATAAGTATATTCATTTTTACAGTATAAACTGCAAAATAGCGCTTAAGAAATTTGGTCAACCCGGTTTGGGGCAAAGTCAAAAAGGCCTACCGCGATGGAGCATGGATTGGATACAGGGACCCAGTTAAGCCAGCTGAACAAAAAACCTTGATCCGGGTTGCATCAATGTTGAAGAAGATGCGGGGTGCATCCGAAGCGATGCGTCGATCCTTGCAATGATGGTGACACATTGGTCTTATTCCATGTACGAGCGGCAATGCTTCAGCTTCGATGAGCACAGGGCCTGTGATGCATGCCTCCTCGTTAAGGCTGTCATTATCAGAGATGAGAAGACCTCATTCTGCAGTGCTGGTTCCAAACGCTATGCGTTAGGTCGATTCACACAGCAGGGGCAATGCTCCATTTCTGGTCATGCAACAAGGGGTGATGCATCAGTTCTGATGCACCACTTCTGGAGAGCATTTTTGGGTTTTGTTGAAGCAAGCACCTTAAGCCTCACTTCGAAGAGTCCAGGATTAGGGTGGCACTACTTAGCAGGGCAGACTCACAGATGCCAGAGTCTAGGTGCAGCAGCAGAAGAGGTAAACATTGTTTATGTCCCTGAGACTTCAGATCAGGGGGCAAACCACCAAGCCCTTAGAATCATTGTGGGTGCAAGTGATGCAGGTTCGTCCTTATCATCCGAGCAGGGGAACAACAGACAGCAGGGCAGCAAGGCAGAAGTACAGAAAAGCAGCAGGCCAGCAGAGTGTCAGCCCTTCAGCAGCACAGTAGTCTTTCTGACTTTCCAGAGTCTTCAGCAGTCCAGAAGTGTACTGAAGTAATGGGGTCAGAGCTCCGGTAGTTATACCCCTTTGTGCTTTGGGAGACTTCAAAGAAGGGTCTTTGCAGTGCACAGAGGTCCTCCCTTCCTGCCCTGGGTCCCGACTCAGTACAGGGGGGCAGGCAGCCCTTTGTGTGTGAAAAAAACACATCCTATTCAGGTATATGTGTGAGGCTGTGCCTAGCTCATCCCTTCCATTTCCCAGTTTGGCCCATCAAGTCACACCTAAGCTCCCTTTGTGTGTGGCTTTCTAGATGGAACACAGAAACCCCAGCTGTCACCCAACCCAGACTGAACAGAGGCAGCATGCATCAAATGGCTAAAGTAAGAAGATTACAACTTTCTAAGAGTGCCATTTTCAGAATTGCAATTTAAAATCTGACTACACCATAAATTGTGATTTTAAATCGTGATTCCAGAGATACTAAATGCAGGGTCTTATCTCTTCCCAATTATAAATTACACTTATAAAATATATTAGGGTATTCCAAAGTTATCCCATGGGAGAAGTGGGCCTTGCAAATGTGAAAAAACAACATTGTGGGGCTTCACTGCCAAGGCATGTAAAACCTAAAAGTACATGCCCTGCCTTTTAAATACATTACACCCTGCCCTGTGGGTTAAACGGGGCCAATCTTAAGGATGAGTTCTATATATAAAAAGGAAGGTTTGGGGCTTGGCAAAATGGTTATTTTGCCAGGTTGACATGGCAATGTAAACTGCAGAGGCAAGCCTCAGACATGGTTAAATGACTACATAAGTGGGTGGCAGAATCAGTGGTGCAGGCCCACTAGTAGCATTTAATTTACAGGCCCTGGATACAAGGGGTACCACTATTTTATTATTTTTTTTGATTATTTTTTTTAATATAATTTTATTGTTTACAAAATAAATTAGGTTGACACAGCTCGTCGCCCACAACCCGGAGGCCGGCAGCTAATTTCTGGTACAGTATTGCAATCAGTACATAGCTTGCGTACCTACAACCCAGCGGGCTGGCAGCGCTGCAACAGAATCTCATTACAACTTCTGCTATGCCCACACATCATCTCAGTGTAGCTAATGGTGTATTCTCATATTAAATTACATTAACCAAAACAACTAACTTCCCTTCCCACCCACCCCCTCTGCCTTCCATTACTCGTGCACAATATCACTCAGTTGGTCGTGCAGTCTGCTTGGTGGTTCTGCATCAATACGCTCCCCTGTTCCCCCAATTTCGCCTGGTCTCACAAAGGTTCTCCCCTGTCATCTCACATAAGTAATGCACACCTCCAGACTTTGACGTTGATCCGATTGTATGGCTATGCCGCCTGTGCTTCTCTACCTATACCCTTCGGAAATCTGAGCCTCCCACCTCCAGCCAAACCTCAAATGGTTTCCAAATATCCACCGGCCTGCATCTGATTGGCATTAACTCCCAATATTGCGATAGCTGGTCTTTACAGTAGACCACAGTATTTACCCACGCTGCCATTGTAGGAGCCTGTTGTTTTTTCCAGTGAATTGCCACCTGCCTCTTTGCCAGCAGCAACAGCATGGCCGTAAGTTTACGTGAGTTCTTGGGGACCTCAAATACAAAACCCAGAAGCGCCGTCAGTGGAGATGCCGGTATCCTATGTTTCGTGATTTGTCGAACATGCTCAAACACTTCCTCCCAATACCTCCCTATCGGACCGCAGTCCCATGCCAGATGTGAGAATGTGGCTCCAGGTGCCCCACACCTCCAACAGTTCGTGTCCGGGTGTATGCCCATGCGGTGCAGCTGGGAGGGCGTACGATATAATCTATGCAAAAAGTTAAAGTGAATTAGCCGCAATCTATAATTGGGTGATAGCTGCTCTAGCTGCGAACAGCAATACTGCCACTGACTATCCGGTATGTCGATACATGCCTCTCTCTCCCATTCAGCCCTGGCCGTACACACCATTATCGGCGATTCCTTCTGTGTTATGCTGTATATACCCGTAATCAGTTTGCGAGAAGACGGATTCGCCAATACATTTTCCAGCGCTGAGAGCGTGGGCGGTGCCTGCGGGAAAGACGTGTATCTGGCACGGCAGGCAGCTCTAAGCTGATAATGCAAAAGTGTATCTGATGCCCTGGGCTCCCTAGCCTTGCACATCTGCTGAAGAGTAAGGAATGCACTGTCTGGATAGAGATCTGCACCCTTCACCAGTGCGTGTGCCGTAGCTCGTAGCGTAACTGCTTTATCTACTAGTGGAGTTAGGAGCGGGTTTCTCCCTAGCGGCATAGATGGTGCATATAATACCTCAAGTTTTGCCCTCTTAGCTATCTCGATCAATGCCCATCTTAGTGTTTCTACCATGTCAATTTCTAAATGGGATCTTTTGTAAGGCTGGTACAACGCCGTGTTCAGTAGGGTGGAAGCCACTCTATCGATTTCTATCACTACATGTGGTTGGAAGGGCGTGGGGTGCTGCCAAAAAAACAAATATTGCGCCTGCGCGCTATAAGAATATAGTTCGAAGTCAGGAGCTCGTAGACCCCCCTGGGCAAAAGGTAGAGTCAGCAGCTTCCAGGATGCCCTCGGTTGCTTACCCGCCCATACCAAGTCCAGTACGTGCGATCTTAGCTTCCTGAAAAAATGTGTGTTTAGCGGCATTGGGATGTTCACGAACAAATATAAAAGCTTAGGTAAGATCACCATTTTAATAATAGCTATTCGCCCCAATAATGACAATGAAAGATGTTTCCATTTCTATATTTTGCACTCTATCCAGTCCATCACCCTCCCGTAATTAGCTAGCCATATATCTTGCACCGATCTGCTCACCAGTATTCCTAAATATTTGACTTCCTCACCTGCCCACTGAATAGGGTATTCTGTGTCAAACTGGGTGGGACCATCAGTGAGCGGAAATACCACGGACTTGGTCCAGTTCACCTGTATACCTGTAAGTCCACCGTAACAAACAATCTCACGCATGACTTCCACAAAGTTTTCCCTCGGATTTTTGAGATAGATTATCATATCATCTGCATACATTGAGATCAACAGTCCCCTGGACGTGAACCCAATGCTTCTTTGTGTGTGGTGTTGGCGGAGCCGTGCCGCCAGTGGTTCTGTGGCAATGGCAAACAACAGTGGCAACAATGGGCGTCCCTGTCTCGCCCCCCCTGGTTATGGTGATGGGTGCCGACACCTGCCCATTCACACGTATCTTTGCCGTAGGGCTCGTATGCAACAGCTTTATTTGTTTAATAAACAAGGGGCTAAACCCCATGCGGGGCAGCAAAACAAAAAGGAATCGCCATTCCAATGAATAGAATGCCTTTGTGGCGTCTAGCAATGCAGCAATTGCCTGAACATGTGGGGCCAGACAGTGCAGTATCCCAAACAACGTTCGCAAATTGTGGGCAGTCGATCGGCCCGGTATAAAACCAGACTGGTCTGGCAGTGCTATCTGCGGCAGCATGGGCTGCAACCTATTGGCCAAGAGTTTTGCATAGATTTTAGCATCCAAATTTATGAGGGAGAGCGGGCGATATGATTCTGGCATTCTGGGGTCTTTGTCGGGTTTCTGCAATGTTATAATAGTGGCCTCTCTGAGGGTAGGGGTAAGAGTGCCTGTTTCCATGGCCTCTAGATACACCTGCAACAGGCGTGGTGCCAGAATGTCTGAGTACTCTTTATAAAAGTCCACCGTAAGTTCGTCTGCTCCTGGAGCCTTCCCAGCTGGCATACTACCTATTACTTGTCTTACATCCTCCACCATTACGGGGAGCTCCATGTACTGCCTAGCACTGTTGCTGAACCATGCCAATGCCATGGTGTCCAGGTAGTCTACTATATCTGCATGGGAAGGGTTAGTTTTAGATGCATACATTTTTTCGTAGTATCGGGACAACGTGGTCAAAATTTCCGGCGGGGACCTAACCAGCTCACCATCTTCCATGGTTATTTCTGTTATATAATCTGCCCCCCTAGGTGGTCTAAGAAAGCCCGGTAGTGTTTTCCCTGCTCTATCTCCCTCTCCATATCGTCTTGCCTGTGCAGATTTAAATAGGTATGCAGTGTCTCTCTCCGCTTCTGCCTGATATTCCGACAGTCGAGACTGGATTTTCGCCATAGTAGTAGGATCGTGGGAGTAGGCCTGCAATCACTCCAGTTCTCCAATCTCCCGCTCCAATCTCCCCAATGTGGTACGTATGTCTTTGAGTACCCCTGTCTTGAGTGCTATGCAGTCACCCCGTATCACAGCTTTAAACTCTTCCCACATCGTGCCTGGTGAGTAAACAGTACCTTCACTCAGTGCAAAGTATTCTTCTATTTTCCTCCGTAGCTCTTCTCTGAAAACCTGATCCTGTAACGCCGCAGAGGGAAATCTCCAACTAAACGGAGCTATATATGGGCCTGGCACTCTAAATGTCAGCTGGACAGGTGCATGGTCTGAGAAGGTACGTGGTAAATGTTCAGTCTCTGCTACCCATGTGTGTAGATCTCTAGACAACAACCAGAAATCTAACCTCGACCATGTGCCCTTATGATGTCGCACAGGTGCCCTCTCGAAGTGTGGGGTGCAACATCCTCCAAGAGTCTACTAGGTGCGTATATGTTATAATGTCATGCAGCATCGTCATTGCTCTCGGGTGATGCTCGCGTGATGCACCCTGCCTATCTGCCACGTCCGAGAGGACCGCATTAAAATCGCCCGCATATGACCAAAGTGCCGTTAAGTGTTTGCATCATATGCCCTATACGCTGGAAGAAATCTGGGTCGTCCCTATTGGGGCCATATGTGTTTATAATCAACGTGGGTGTGTTGTATATGTACCCTGCAGCAGAATGCATCGTCCTTCCCTGTCTACCACTGTGCAATGGGTATTTCACTGTAGTCCTCTACGCAACAGTATGGCCACCCCCCTTGAATAGTTAGAGTAGCCTCCAGTCACCACCTCCCCCCATCTTTTGTGTCTAAGCATACTCGCAGTATTGTCCGTCAGATGCGTTTCTTGCAGCAGACATATGTCCGCACTGTGCCTAGCAAGGTAAGAATTAACCAGTCTCGCCTTCCTTCGATCATTTAGACCTCTGATATTCCAAGTAATACATTTTAAATGCGACATCGTAGCATCAAGGAATCGACATTTCTACACCACACATCAGACACTGGGCTAGCAGAACACCTCTGCAAATTACCTTCAGCCTAGCACTGTTTTTACCTGCATCCAGGCTGCGTCTACATATGTACGTGTGGTCTATCAACCACCAACATTGACCTCCGAGTGTGCAGAAAGCATTTGGCAGATACCCAAACATAACTGTCCCATTCCCCACTTCCCCACCCACACCAACCCCCCAAACAGGTTATCTTGTCCCCTCCCATTACCCATAACTGGAAACAGTAGCCCCATAAGAGGAGCCCAAAGGAAATCATCCCGCGGGGAACGCAGGTCCGTCGGCATGACACCCCTGCACTTATGGCAGGGTGGCCGAGCTTATCAATGATTTCCCCAAGTCGCGGCACCATAATGATTATATCTCTGTGACAATATGTACATTGATATGGCTGCAGCAATTCCAGAAAACGTAATGTCCCAGCCTATTGGAGTCTACAGTGCACTCGCCAGCCACCAGTCGCCTCCACGAAGGGGCAAGACACGGCCCCAGACACCACCTCGCGTTATCAACCACTCTAGGAATCAGCAGGGCACACAGGCACCCCCCCCGTCGCAGCGACACCACAGGGCGTCCGCAATGCTTCTCCACTGCGCCCTCGTAGCTCTCCCACTGTTAATAGGTCACTTAGCGACTGCCAACTGCCAGCCAACACAGCCACTCCTTGTACTGCCAATCGGGCGCCTGCAGCCCACAGCTACTGCTATATGCGGCAATGTCTGATCCTTTTTTGTCCCAGGGCCTCCTGTGACACTTCACTGCTGCATGCAGTCTCTTCAGACCCGACGTCCACAACCCTGCCGAGCAACTATGTAGGCCTGTCCAACATCTGAGCAGCCAGTAGCTGGAATCCGCGATTTTTCCCTTCTTCGCAGTCTGCTATGCCACTTGCGCTGTATTGCGTGCGCTACCCTTCCCACTCAGCAGATTACCGGTACCTCTCAGCTCTACCGCCGTGTGCCACCTCCGTAATCCTTGTCGGATGTATGCAGCAATATCCCCAGTCGCTCTGCACCAGCCCAGCTGTCCACTGTCCCCGCGCAGTGCTTGTGCGCTCTTCAGGACGCACTAATGCCCACTGATCTGCATTTTTGCGGTTTTTATCATTTATTATTATTATTATTTTTTTTTAGTCTTTTCATTTATTTATTTATTTATTTTTCCCCAGACAAGCCACATTCCATGCGCACACGTTTGTTGCAGCGGGGGGCGGTGTCCTTTCACCCCCCCACGCTCCGATCAGGCCGTTACCGATGTTCCCAGGCCGCCCACACAGTTCTGCACGGCGCAGCCCTCGTGCTCTCCACTTCCACCGGCTGCCCTCTTCTACTTTGGGATCCAAACTACAGCGCCCCTCCTGAGTCCCGGTACCGATCCGGCACATCCTCCCGCTTGCGTCACTCGGCCTGCCCCCGGTACCTGTAATTACTCCATCCGCAGGGACGCGACACCTCTTTCTCGTGGCCACGCCACCTGGCCACTACTCGGGATCGCAACCTCACCCGAGGTCCCGGCTTCCAGGTTTTCAGGCACGCATAGGCCTCGCTCTCGTCGCCGTAGCCGCTTTCGTCCGCCAAACTCGTTAATTTCCTCCTGGTCTGTCGCTGCATCCAAATGACATGGAGATGACTTTCAGCACCCGCCTAGGGCAGTATTGGCGGATTATATTCAGGATTAATGCAGCTCGGCCGACGGAGCCGCTCTAATGTGCGGCCATTACGCAGTTCGGCGAAACCACGCCCCAAGGGGTACCACTATACTAGGGAATTATAAGTACATTAAATAAGCCAATTGAGGGAAAAACCAATGTTACCATGTTTAGAGAGAACACATGGACTTTATCACTGGTTAGCAGTGGTAAAGTGCACAGTGTCTGAAAGCCAGCAAAAACGAGATCAGAAAAGTGGAGGAGGTAGGCAAAAAGTTGGGGGGAAGACCAGCCAGGTCAGGTCTAACAATCACTATGAGGACAGACCATAAAGATTTAGATTATCGGATGACCATGAAATATTTGAATGTGAAACATGCTAGATGGACTCAGATTGTTTCCTTTGATTAACTACACCACAATATACTAACCTGTAAACACCATTGGAAGGCTGGTACTGTATCCCAATAATCTGACATTTCAGAAGATTCAGTTACCAAGCAATGCTCCCACCATCCAAGTAATTGCCACATCTTAGAAAACAGTTGTTTGAGAACTAGTCACAAAACACAACAGAAAGTTAAGAATCAACAAATGATACAGCAAGAACCTGCAAGAGATCTCTCCAGAATGGATTGCCGCATTGGGGAGAATCCCATGTCTTCTCTTACCACAAGATTCAATCCATATTAATGAAATAGTGTCACAACTCATATGATGCCAGTCATCCAGGACTATGGAAAATTATGGAATTAATTAGTGGATATTTCCGGTGCCCTGCTCTTAACATTAGTCAGAACGCACAATGAGAAATATGAAGCATGCGCTCATGCCTAGTTCTCTCACATGCCTGGACCATGTATGATCTCTATGGATTGTATCATAGAGTTACCTCCATCATAGTGTTACACAACCCTGCTGGTAGACTACTTTACAAAGTTTGAACGTCATATTTCTTTCAATCTACAGTAGTTGTGATAGCAGGCGTTTCCCATACTCACGTCTTCCGTTTACATGGCCTTCCAGAAACTGTCATCACAAATTTGTGCATACATCTCGGTTGGTAATGAGAGTCCATAAACATCACCCCTTGAAACAGGACTTACTTTTCAGGGAAGTACAGTTAGGAATCAGGCTAAGGCTAAGGCGGACATACAGTCGGGCATAAGGTGCACAGTTGTTAAAGACTGTGGAAGACGGGTCACTGGGAACTGAAGCTGTTGGAAACTCTAGATCTGCCTATTCTCTTCATGGGTTTGATTACTTCCGGGATACTTGCATCAGAGCCATGCGTAAGACCCTTCATGGTACATAGTTTACGCCTGATAACATGTGAATGTTGAGGCTCTTCACTTTCATCCCAGTTCACATTCATTATCCTTCCTTCACGTTTGAAGTTTTACTCCCTCTCGGTTCCCCTCAGTATATTCCATGTTATTTCTCTCTTAATTTATGTTTCTGTGCTCTCTCTCGCTCGCCTGCCTCCTAGTTCATGACTGGTGAGATTGCAGTGCCGCCCAGGAGCCCTCAGCAGGATTCCAGCTCTGCTTCAGGGTTGCCAAGGCCTCACCAACTGCTGAAACCAGTGAACACTGAAATATTGTATTTGTTCAAACCAGTTGCTATTCTCTATCTTCTTTGCAGCTACTTTAGTAAGCTCTGTTTCTGAACCATCAAGACAGGGATGTGCTGTCCCTCAACTTAAACAATTTGCTTTCTGAGGAGAGAGATCCAAAACCATTGTCTCTCTCTCTCTCTCTCTCTCTTTCTCTCTCTCCCGCTCTATGTTTCTCTATCTCTCACTCTCTCTCCCTCTCCCCCTCTCCCTCTCACACTCCCTCTCCTTCTCCCTCTCTCTCTCTCACTGTTTCTCAGGAGGATTTAGGGACAGCGGGGGATTTCAGTAGATCTACACATCGAAAAACTAACACAACATACATACAAAAAACGCAAGTGCCAACACAGAACACTCTATCAATAGCTAGACCTCGATGGAAATAAAGAAGCATATTTTTCGCAGCCTTCAAACCTTGCACTGTCCCGGTTTCCAATTCAAAACTGCATCCATTACCCAAAAAGTATTTATGAGCACAATACGAACAGAATGCAAATATATCATTGCAGGTCAGTGGTTGATTTCTGACTATCAAACAGGTTAGCAAAGCAGTCCACGGGGCTAGATCTCCCTAATATATATATATTATATCTCGAATGAAGCAGTAACGAAAATAATGGTAGATTCACGAGGCTGTATCCATTAAACAGAATCAATGATGTTATTACATATACCATATTGTTAATTTTAGTCTTGATAATCAATGCTAGGTGACGTTATGGAGTAACTCTACTCTATGCAATAATCGTAATGCATTCATTCGTTTATTAATGTGTTTTAAGCATTGCCAACCCATTCAGCCTATATAGCATTCAAGGAAACCAGGGAAACCAGGGGAATTCAGAAACATGGACTTTTATCAGACTTTCAGTTCCACAGGTCCCTTGACAATGCGCTAACTGGGCCTCTTAATAAAAGATGCCCCTGCAGCCGAATCCAAGACCCCAGATGTCCACGTTTTATATTCTTTGCATTGTGTCAGGATCATTTATGAGCTAAAATGGGAAATGTCTGTACTTTTGCCTGGATGAAAAAATAGCCACTGGTACGCTGGTGAAATATCTGCATTCTAAAATGCAGTTTAACAACGTTTAATGCCTCTGCCCCTCGCATAATAAATGGCGATGCTGTGAACTGCAGCCTATTTAAGCGCCTGAAGACTATGCCACAGCGTTTGACCTGCTTGCTTTGTGCGGCAGTAAGGCTTAGCAGTTCTGTTTTGATCACACCTTCAGTTCCCTCCTTCCATCTCCTTTCAGTACAAACCCGAATGCCTGCTGAAAGTAGAGACATGACTCGAAAGACACTTTTATAGAAAGCCATTATTCATGCACAGAGACTGGATGCCGTGAAAAGGAAGCAATTACAGCTTAAGAACACCTCACCTCCATGCGCTGTAATGGCTTGTGACTGTATTTAGATGGGTTTTGTAACTGCAGCATCCTTATCTCCATACCTCTGGCCTGCTCTTATATTTATCATTACTACAAATGATAACAGAATTATTAATCTGTCCACAGCTGACATTTACTCACAGAAGGCAGCGAACGGCTGCACCACCGAAGGAAGGGGCGCGCAATGACTTAATAAGGGCTGGCTGCCAGCTTTCCGCCCCTGCCCTCGCGGAAATGGATGAGCCTGCAAGCTCCCAGCGAAGTAATTGCCAACTGTATGGAATGTATAATTATTCAGTGTTTTTGATCAGGAAGGAGTTGTCGTTTAAGCAGCCTGAGATCTGAAAATGTGATAAGTCCGCATTACTTTTGTTCACTCTTCCAAACAGTGAAGTGCTGTTTGGAGAATTGAGTGAAACATGCGTCCCTTTACTCAATGATTCTGAATGAAACTGAATTGTTCTCGTGTGTATTGCAGAGGCATTACATGAAACGCAAAACCTTTTTTGGCAAGAGATGCTGGTCATTTCTGCAGATAAAATAATTGCTCCAAAAGGCGAGTCCTGGCAGTTCTCCTAAGAATACCATTTAATCTTAAGCTCTTTGATTATTGCACACATTTTCTATAAAACCCTAAAGATAAAATCATAAGCTTCAACCTGGACTAGTTTATTTTCATCTGGGAGCTATAACTAGCTGGCGGTGATTCACTCTCACGGCTTAATAATTGATCTTCACATTAAACAAGATATTTATGAGCTGGGAAGCGAAAAGCTTCAGATACCTGTGAATACAGCATCTCAGCCGGCAGAGCGCGGATGGAGGTGCAATATGGGTCTGGAAACACCAGTGGCGTGTTTGAACATGCTGCTTTCCTCTGTCATGGTCAAAATGTTATGGTTCCCGCGGTGCCTTTACGTCCTGTGTTGTACAATGACCCCACAACAAACCCCCTGTTCAAGGAAATGTACCAGCCACTAATATCATTGTTATGGGCCTGAACGTGTGGCAAGGTTAAACATGAGGGAGCAGATTTACAAGCCCCTTGCACCACTTTTGCGTCACTTTTCCCATGTTAAAAGTGATGCAACAATGGCGCAAGAGGCTTGTAAATCTGCCCGAGGTTTTGGAACTTTTGCAAGATGGCTTGGGATGCCTCATAAGGAATTATCTAACAAGATCATGCGGATATACCTTTCAGATGCTTTGGTGAAGGATGATATTACATGAGAGAAGCCACCACTAGAGGGTATGCTTGCACAGACTGACCTGAGAGTATTACTGATGACATAGAGTTGGGTATCTGATCATTTGCTATATCATAAAACAGGTAGGGGTCTAATACAATCCCATGTGGATCCTGCGGTGTGGGGGCGACAAACCTTTAAAAGACTCCCAACCCTTCAATGGCATCCCTTTTAAGCCCTATGCCAATTAATAGTTGTGAGATACATGCGAGACAGGTACCCTCCATTACATTCGGCAGGGGATCCCCATCATTTTGCGCTAGACCACTGAAAGCAGGTGGGTAATGTCTGAAAAGCGTTGTGAGAAACCAGTGGTGGCTGGTGGAGTTTGAAAGTGGTGAGGCATCAAGTGAAACCAAGTGTGTGTCTGAGCAAGAGAAGGGAGCCTACATAATTGTGCTAAGAGCGTAAGTCTGGATCAGAGGGGTAAGGGAAATTGTTCTCCCCTTAAGAAAGTGTTTTAAACAAAGACATGAAATGGTGCATTTTCTAGCATAATTTCTTTAATAAAAATGACCAACAACCTGTCGCTCTGGCATATAAGTCCTGTAGAAGGCCTTTAACCTGCATTGCCCTTGGTAGCAATTTAGGGGATTTCATTTTAAGAACATGAATATTGCTTGAGTGAAGATATGAGTTATAAATGGCTTTTTTAAATTTATGCTAGAATATTTATGCTTTTAATGTTCTGTAACACTACAGAGGCAGGAATAAGCACTGCAATAGGACATTTTGATGTGTTTTATAATGCATTCATAACATCAAGTTGGTTCTCAAGCAGAGATCCCAGCTGCTACTGATAATGAACATATTTAAAAAAGGGAAATGATATTACACCTTAGGAAAAAGTTGCATACATTGCAGTGGACAGAAACGCCTTTCCATACAGTGCAAGTTTCAACATAGTACGGTCTTGAGTATGACCAAAGGAAACAAGCATATGCTCTTTTTTGTGCATACATTGCTTGCGGTACACGTAAAATTATAACAATATTTTCTCTTTCTATTGTGTACTGTGTTTATCATGCAGGGTACACTGAAAGGAATTGTATGCTTCTAGTGCTCTCAGTCTTACTGCCGAGATTCAGGGGTACAAAAACCATTAAGAGCATGGTTCCAGGCTACCAGGAAAAAAAACCTACAGCAAAGCACCGTGACCAGTCACTGAAAGAGTGACACCATAATTAGCAGGAAAAATATACCGTGCAATGCGGAAAATAAACAAAGATGTGGAAGGATTGTTGCTTTTTGTGCTTGGTATTGAACACATAAAAACACAATTCTATTGGAAGATGTGTACAGCTGATCTTTAAATGAAAATTGAATAAAACAATGAGGGGGCTCTCAAGAGATTGTGGTGATCAGTGCTGTTTTATGTATCTCAAAATTATTCTTTGCATTTTGCCATTTCAAACATTATGTTTTTTTGCTCCTGAAAAACAGCAAAGACACTAAAAAGAAAACAGTGCTAAATCACCTCTGTGCCATTATGCTCAGCTTCTTGTTTCCAGGGATTTGTTTTGTGCTTTAACCTTTCGACAGAAAAAAGAAAATCAGCGCTCCTTATTTCATCTGTAAGGACAAAATGGACCGTGATTTGTCTTTCATAAACGTAGAAGTAGTAAACACGTACCAGACTTTTTTTTCATTGCCCACATCTGTCCTCTTTTAAATTTCTTTTAATTAAGCTGTGTCTGTTCCAACAAGCATTTGCAATGCAATCGGTCTCGCCTTTGGAACATTATATGTATTTATCTAGGTACAGGATTATGCTGCATAATTTACATTTTCTTGCCACATAATTTAGTCAACCCTGACCACATAATTTGGTCCTCCCTTGCTGCATAACTCCAGTGGAACTGGTGTTGCGTAATGTTGTTATGCGTTTCTATAGCACACAACTGTCTTTTGGATCATGGAGCTTTAAGAAACACCCAAATTCAAACCTTTTTAAGTATTTTGAATAGACATGCCCTGTTTTCACTCAGGAAGAACAAAAACTGTTTTCACACTCAACTTGGTTTCCTAAGCGTTGAGGTAAATACACATGAGACACGCGCTAGCACATGCGTAACTGGGATGCAGATACATAGTTGCCCATATAATTATTTGGATGCTACCTAGACACGAGTTACCTTGTAATGTAAGTGCAAACCCCCTCCCATTAACATGATCATTTAGCTCTGTTGCACTGCACCCCCGGCCCCTGTCCTACAAGCTGTGGATTAGCATGGCTGGCTGCGAGCGCCACCTCTTGGCAGGAGTTCAGAGAGCAGTTAGCTGTGCCAGCCCACTAGGTGCATTCAATGTCTGTGGATCAGAGACTGGGATGAGCTGCTCACCCAGTGACCCAGCATTGCTTTCCCTGTGCATTTTTGTACTTTAAGCTTTCTTTTCCGAAATACAGGAGTGCGTGCCCCATGATGCAGAAAAACACAGGTCCAGTGGGGCTGCTCACACCTGAGGTTTACAAGAGACGACTTGAGGATTGTGTGGGACCGGCTCTGTGAAGCGAGCTAATGCTTCAGGGTCTTGACAGAGGTAGTGAGCTCTATATAAATACCCATACAATACCCCACAGCCAGGGGCGTAACACTGAAGGGGCTCCCTCAGCACAGTACTCAGGCCTGATAGCTCCAAATTAAATCTGGGGCAAGGGCACCTCTGTGTACCTTGCAGGGGGGCATCTTTAACTTTCGTTATGCCACATTCCACGGCACCCCACCTGGCACTGCTGTGAAGGATGCACAGACTTCACTGGTACGGGATCAGGGAGGCGAGAGGAGGTGCTCACAGATCATGCCAGAGTGCACTGTTTGCTTCTTAGCGCTAGTTTATGGCGCTCTCTCCCCACTATCACAGAACTTATACAGAGCCAGCTCAAAGGGCTTGCCATGGCCATGACTGACATCTCCTGCGCACAGGGCATTCCTTGAAAAGAATGTTAAACCAGGCTGAAGCGCCCCGTCTGCAGAAGGATGGAGGGGTCATGGGTGCACACAGGAACACCACGGACCATCCCTCAGTCACCTCACAAGATAAGATCCCTCCAGCACTGCTTCCCCAGCCCAGAAGCGCACTCGCCCCCCACCCACTGCTTGCCCTTCACCTCATCAGCCACACAGGCCCCTTAACAGGTGATTGGAGGGAAGAGGGTAGAGAGAGTGTGAGGTCACTCCCATAACGTCCAGCAAGGTGGTCTGGGTGAAACCGCAGCTCGTGTGTGAAGGTTACCCCTGGGCACGCATGAGATGTGGTGTCCAGCAGCAGTCAGTGCTTTGTTAAGTTGCGTGTTGTCCCCTGAGGTACAGGGGTGTAACACAAAACCCTGTAGCCCCTGCCGCACAGGGGGCCCCGAGTCTTCAGGATCCCAACCTTTCTTGTGGGCCCCCTTAAGCCAAAAGTCAATGAATATATGTGAGTTATGGGAGACTCGAGGACTCCTCTACACATTGTGCAGAGGAAGGGGGGTCATTTTGTGTTGGGCCACTGCTGACGTGTGCTTCTTTCTAAACCAGAACACTGCACCCACCAAGCTATACCCCAAACTTGCCTTCTATAGAGGCAGGGAGTGAACACGAAGTGAACAGCAGTGCATGGCGCTGAACTTGCAGCACCAGCTGCACACATGCACATGTCGAAACCAGAGGCCTCCGGCAGCAGCCGGCATTACTGGCCCGGTGGCATCCTCACTGCAGCGCCGACAGACTCGTCCACAGCATTCAGTGCATGAAATGAGATAAGAGCCTGTCCCGCTGCTGAGAACACTGCAGTCAGAGGAAACCGGCACATGCATGAGACTTGAAATGCAGTGTACAACCAACGACACTGCCAACCAGACCCACGTGTAAGCCACAGAGATCCTTGAAATATACTGCACCACCACAGGCACTGCCATCTACACTGCAGCAGCACCGACACTGCTGCCTGCACCATACCATGACAGACACTGCCAACCAGGCGCAAGTGCCCTGAAGTACACTGCACTGCCACAGACGCTGCAGCCCAGGCATAAATGTTCGCGAACACAAAGCTTTGGAAACAAGCATTTGCAATGCAATAGGACTCGCATTTATGCAAGCCTTATTGCATTGCAAACGGGAGTGCGGGCGGGTAGGGGTCAGGAGGGTTAGAAGGCATGAATAACAGGAGTGCGGGCAGGTGGGGGGGTGGGAAGGCATGGGAAGAAAATAGTGCTCACAATCTAAATAACACATTCCATGCAACACTCAAAGTAAAGGGGCCATTAGCCAGGGAAGGATACAAACATGGCTCCCTGAGTCCCTCCTTTTGACTTGGCCGGCATAAGGTGGGACTCACAGCCTATAAACTAATCGTAAGGCAACATTTAAAAAGGACAGAGACACAAGCCAATAAAAAAGATAGGCAGGGGAGTGGGAGGAGTTTCCACTCCATACTCCATTACTGCATGCATCGCAGAGCGAGCAGTGCATGTGCGCTGCCACTATAGCCTCGACCTAAAAAGGGGAACAGAGCATGACAACATACAACACACTGCAAAGCTGGAAAGATCGGAACTGTGCAAAGTAAACAAAGCACACTCTAGAGATCACTGCTTGAATTTCACACAACAGAAAGTTCACTGCTTAACTTCGCAGTGCGCACTCCTCTACAGCATGGATAGATCCACTTAGGAAAATATTGCCCCTGGAAATGGCAGTTTATTTGAAGCACAGAGCTGGAAGGGGTGAGGCCAGTGCAGTGAGGCTAGCTAACCCCACCCAACCCTGTAACGAGCTGTGAACTGGTGGAATGGCTGAAATTCGGTTCCTGATTGACAGAAAGCCCCTGGAGCTGCAGGGCTTCTGGCTGATTCTCCCGGGGCTAACTTTATTGCAAACGCCTTAGGGGGTGGAGTTCAGCCCACAGGGCAATGACTTTGCAGGGCTGATGACATCACAGGCCTAAGGGCTGCAAGAAGCCTCAGCCTGCAAATGCATTGCAGCTGAGATTAAAGCACGTGCACTTATGTGCATAACAGCCAGTTTTCACAGAAAAACAAGCATGGCTGTGGTCGATGGCAGCCCTCATCCAGCGTGGATGAACTTGTATATTTTATTCTTAATATTTTTTGTAAAATTTTAAGACATTTTTAAATTAGGTGGAAAAATGAAGGGGCGGAGCCCTAACGCTCATGTAGGGAAGCCGCCCCTGTTAGAAACTTTATAAAAGATTCTCTATTGCAAAAGGCATGTAGGTGTAGTACCCCCAACCCTTTAAGAAAATCAAACTCAACATGGCAGTGTTCAGCTAGATAGAGATGTCTGTGAAACTGTTGGAGATTTCTATCCAAATAACACATTAATGCATTTTTTTTACAATTTGCAATGCTAACACAAACAGCCATAGAAATATGTATAAGATTAGCTGATGCGCTCCCAGTATCAGCGACAAAAATTATACTACTGTCCCTGATATTAGGTGTATAGGACATTGGGTTACTGAGAGGGGGGACACTACTCAAGCAGCAACTACAACACTTGTTAGGGTGAAACACAAGAAAACTCCAAATTAACCTGTGCTCCACACTGTTGTAGCTTGGCACAAAGCAATCAGGCTTAACTTAGGGGCAAAGTGTGAAGTATTTATGCAGCACTTAAAACAGGAATAAAGTGAAATCACAACACAAGAAAAAGCTTGCACCAGTTTAAAAAAGTGTATTAAATTATTTGAGACCAAAATGATAAAAATCCAATCAGTAGAACCAGAGATATGCAAATTTAAATATGTTAATTAAAAGAGTGCTTAGAAGCACATAGTGCCAACAGTGGTTAATTGGTCACACCAGGCCGGGGCAAAGTCACAAGTTCAGGCTGACAGCGCCGGCCAGGTCCAGGGGCCAAGAAAGGTCCGCTGGACAAAGTACCTTATATCCAAGCTGTGCATCAGTGGTTTCTATGAGATGTCGGCTGCGATGAAAGATCATGCTTCAAAAGGTGTTCTGAGTAGCTGTGGGGCTGTGATGCGTGGTCCTGTGTTGAGATGCATTGCTCAGCGGTGGTTCCCAGGAGCTGTGGGGCGATACACTGGCTGCAGCAGTTATGCGGGAACCAACCACTGGGCTGGCAGAGGACCTTCAGGACCACTCCCAAGGGTCCAGAACTGGGATTAGATCATTTTTTCAGGAGGGGGGCTGGAGCACTCACAGTAGGCAGAGCCCAGATGCTGGGTTGAAGGTGGTTGAAGCGTTTTCTGTCTCCGAGGCTCTGATCAGGAGGCCAGCCAACTTTCCCTTGGAGATACTGTGGTGGTCCTGGGTTCAAGATGAAGGTCCAGTCCTTCTCACTCAGGCAGTAGGGCAGCAGAGTAGCGGTTCTTCTTGTAGAGCAGCACAACAACCCTTCTGAGTATTCCACTGGTCCTGAGGTGTACTGTAGTGTTGGGTCTGAGGATCCTTTATTTATACCTGGTGCCCACTTTGGAGTAGGAGACATTTCTAGAGGCTTCCACCCACAGAGGTGTTTGTAATTTCTTGCCTCCCTGATCTGGCCCCAGCTTATCTGAAGTCAAACCTCTTGTGAGTGTGCTCATGCAGGGCTTTTGTGATGTGCATTTGTGGTAGGTGACAGCTCCGCCCCTCTATAAAGTCAGAGATTACCCAATACCTATCCTATTCCCCCTTGATCTCACTGTCTGGGAGCAACACACAAAGGCCAACTGCTAGCTACACCTAGTCATGTGACCCAGCATACAGACTGCATGCATCAAATGGTTAGGGTAGGAACATGCCAACTTTTAAAACTTACATTTTCAGAACCCTCATTTAAAATCCTATGTTACTATTAAAGAGGGTTTTACAATGGAACACGGATGGGGGTGGTGAGAGAGGGTGGGGGGTGTATGAGTTTTTCCCCCTTTTATTTCTCTTTCTTTAAGGGTTTCTTGTTTTGTTACAAGACCTGTGTTATGCGTCCGCTGACCTTGATTGGCCATTTGGGCCCTATGCTGTGCAACACCGGTGGCGCCACAGCTAACCCTGCATTGTTATATTCTAGTATGTTGCAATTTCAATAAAGAGATTTAAACCATAAAGAGGGTTTTAAATTACAATTCCTTATACATCAAACTTAACATTCATATCTGCTCCTAATTGGAAGTTATCATTTAGAATACGTAATAGGAGAACCCAATTATCTTATCGGAGCGGTAGGCCTCCCAGAGGTGAAAAATGAATTTATGAGTTTTTGACTGCCAGGACATGTGAAACTTAAAAGTACATGTCCACCATTTTGATTACATGGCAATTGGGTTGTATAGGGCCTACACTAGTTGTGACCTATATGTATTTAAAAGGGAAGTTTGGGCCTGGCAAGAGCTCACACGGGCTTCAATGGTTGACCTGAGACATGTGTAAAGGGCTATTTAAGTGGGTGGCACAATAAGTTTTGCAGGCCAACTAGTAGCATTCCATTTACAGTCCTTGGCTACAGGTGGTACAACATTTTTGAGGACTTACAAGTAAATTAAATAGGCCAAAATGAGTGTAAGCCAATGTTACCATGTTTAAAGGAGAAAGCACAAGCACTTTAACGCTGGCTAGCAGTGCAAAAGTGTGCACAGTCATAAGACTTGCTAAATGAAGTCTGCAAAAACAGGAGAAATAAAGGCAAAAATCTGGGGGAAATTTAAAGAATGTGAATAGGTCAGTAGGTTTGGCTTAACAAAGCGTGAGCAATACCAGATTCCAAATAGTATAGTTTAATTACCTGCACTGCAGGTGTTTGATCGACTGGAACTTGCTCAGAATATATCCAGACTTTTCTCAAGTGTGCCCCAAATGCCCTTTCCCTGGTGCTATGCCTTCTCTCCCAGCTGCTGCCGCCGCCACCACAGCCTAATGTGCTATTCCACTTGGGTCAGACTGGCCCCGGTTTGAGGCCCTGCTCTCGCTCCTGCCACATCAGTGCTCTTCAGCTCAGACTCCTGCTCAGTAACATAGTGTTAAGTTTTATTTTACTGGCATTTTTTATTAATTCTGCTACAATTTGTTCAGCTACATTTTTAATTTAATTTAATTTTTAATTCTGTGGCCCTCGGTTGTATTCGCTTGGGTTCTTTTTAGAGATTTTGTTTGACCATTGACTACCCTGTGCTGTGCTTTTCATGCTGCCCGCTCCTTCCTGCTTCCTGAATACCCATCCTTACCGGTCTCCCTACGCTGTCCCCACAGCCCCTCCCAACACCCAGAGCTACCTAATGGATGACGCTGTGCAGCTCCATTGAGCAGCCCTTTCCATGGTGCTCTGTCACCACTCGCAGCCTCTGCTGCCACAGCCATAGACACTATTCCACTGCACCTTAGGCCAGACTGGCCCCGGATTGAGGCCCTCCTAAGAGCTCTTCAGTTAAGAGTCCTGTTTAGTGACATAGTATTACATTTTATTTTACTTGAATTTTTATTCGTTCAGCTACAATTAATTCTGCCATATTTTTTAAAATTTAATTATATTACTGTTGGCCTTGGTTATATTTGCTTGGGATATTTTTTGACAATTTGTTTGACCATTTACTCCCCGCTCCTTGCTGCTTCCTGAATATCTGTCCTTACTGGTTTTCCCTGCGCTGCTCGGCAGCCCCTCCCACCTCCCAGGGCTACTTAATGGATGCTGCTGCATGGCGGCACTGCCGGTGCACCAAATGCATTGTTTGTCTGCGCATGTATGTGTCCCGACCATGCCCAGTGCCAAGTCCCTGGCCCCCTGGAATGGTGAAACTCCTCCTCCAACAAACTCCACGACCTTAAATGCTATGTGCAACAACAACTGCTGCCTTGCATCACCACACATTACTAAAGGACTGTTCACCAGCACCACCTGCAGTTTCGATGCCATCCTCCCTGGGTCAGGCACCACCACGCCCACCAAAACCCAACCACAGACACAACTCAACTGCATGTTGCTGAAAGTCAGATCCTTCTGCAAAAGCCACTGTGATCTGTGACACCATCACCAGCCTCTCACCTGATGTGGCTTTCATCACAAGACCTGGCTCACTCTGACATCAGCCCCCAACACTGCAACAGCAACCCATACAGGATACAAGCTGAAGCACAGAGACCGGACCAACAAACACCAAGGATGTAAAGCAATCATACACAAAGAATCCATCATCTACACAACCATCGATGACGCCACATCCACCATGGAACACATGAACTTCCATATCTGCCCTGATGCCAAGAACACCATTAAAGGCACCTTTGCATACAGACCACATGACCAGGCACAGGAATCAGCAACGCTATAGCCAAATTCATCACCCTGCACGCCGTCAACTCAAACTGATACGTGTTTTTTAGAGACATTGACATTTCCACCTAGACGACCTCACCAACTACAACTCCAGTGACCGCCTGGATAAATTCTACACAACATTGGCCTCAAGCAGATTGTCACCGCCCCCACACTGAACAGGACATACTCTCCACCCTATCTTCACAACTAGAAACAGAAACAAGTACAGCCGCACATCTGAACTCACCTGGAGAGACCACAGCATTGTAAACTTCAACTTCACTGGTCTACCACTCCTCCCTCCCAGTTACAACAATGCACTCTACCATAACTGGGCCAGCGCAACCCAGCAACAGTGGAGGAATGTCCAAACCAATCACTTCCCCCAACCTGGACCAAACAATACAGAATTTCAACAACTGGATCAGCAAAGCAGCCAACCAAGTCGCCCCAACATAGACCCGGAAGGCCCACAGACCCACCAACCAAGCCACCTGGTACATCCTAGAACTACGCATGGCAAAACTGGAATGCAAACGACTGTAAAGGACAACACCAACTGCAATGCCTACAAAACGACCCTTGACAACTACCACAGCCACCTAAGAACCACAAAAAAGAAGCTGTCACTTAGCGCATCAGAACTAGCTCCAACTGAATCAAAGAACTTTTTACCATTGTTAGAGAATGTGCCTGCCCCCCGGCCACAATGAACTCAACCCATTCCTCTCAACAGCTGTGCAATGAACTCACCAACCCTTTCCACAACAAGACTGAAGCTATCTACAAAAACTTCAACCGCAGCCAGCCAACTCCAACAACCCTACACCCAACACAGATGACAAATAACAACTCTTCACGTGGGACAAATTCACCACGCTCGCCACCACCGACCTGATCAAATCCATTCACTCAGTAGCACCCAATGACCCCGGCCCACACTGAATCTTCAACCTCAGAAACAACGAAATCAGTCCCCAGCTCACCACCATACTAAATACATTGATCAACACCAGCACCTTCACAGAAGCATGGAAGCATACTGAGACCAGGCCTCTCCTCAAGAAGCCATCAGCAGACCCCACTGACCTATAGAACTACCATCCTATCTCCCTCCTCCTCTTCCCAGCCAAAGCTCTGGCGAAAGCCATGAACACTCAACTGACCAGCCACCTGTAAAGACACAACTGACTCAACGCATCCCAGTCGGGCTTCTAAGCAATCACAGCACAGAGACACCCTGGAACAAAGTCGCAGTGGACATACGAGCACTACCCAACAGAGGCTTGATGACTGTCCTCATCCTCTTGGACCTCTCAAGAGCCTTTAATACCATCTACCACCACACCCTCATCCAAAGACTGCCAGATTGGAATCACGGGCAATGCACTCAAGTGGATAGAGTTATTACTCACAGAATATATCCAGGAAGCTTACCTCCCCGCTCACCGTGCCCCCCAAACACATCATTGTGGAGTACCACAAGTCTCTTCTCTGAGCCCCACCCTCTTCAACATCTACATGACTTCACTCACGGACATTATCAGAACACACCAAATCAACTACTCCTAGGACACCTAGCTCACCCGCCTACTATCAGGGAATCTCCAATCAGAGAAAAGACAACTTCCATAAATGCATGCAAAACGTCCCACCATGGATGAGTGACAGCTGCCTCAAATTAGACACCAATAACACTGAAGTTTTGGTCTTCAGCAGAGACAACAACCTCTGGAATGATGTCTGGTGGCCCTCAGAGATTGGACCCACCCCTCTTTCCAAAGGACACGCACGCAACCGAAGCATCATACTGGACAACAAATTCACAATAAAATGCCAGATAAACACAGTCTCTTCAGCCTGCTTCCACATGATCTGACTACTCCGTAACATTTTCAGATGGCTCCCCACTAGCACAAGGAACACAGTCACACAAGCCCTCCTCACCAGCCAACTCAACTACAGCAATGCACTCTATGCAGGCACCTCAACTGTACTCATACAAAGAAACCAAAACCTTCTGAACACTATGGCCAGACCCATCCTTGGCCTTCCCAAAAAGTGACACATCTCCACCCATCTGAAGGAAATCCACTTGCTCCCAATACAGAAGAGATGCCAGTTCAAACTGCTCATCCATACTTACAAGGCACTCCACAACATTAGACCCCACTACTTGAACCACTGTCTGACCTTCCAAGAATCCACAAGAAACCTTCGCTCCGTACACCTGGCCCTTACAAGCCCACCTCATATCTGCCACACCCTCAGCAGAGGACGCTCCTTCTCCTATATTGACACCAGATCCTGGAACTCTCTCTGTCTCCACCTATGCACCGACTCGTCGCTGACCACCTTTGCGAAGAAATTAAAGACTTTGCCCTTTGACCGACATGGCTCCTCAGCGCCTGGATACCCTCTGGAGTGATTAGTAGTGCTCTATAAGTACTGATTGATTTATTGAGTGAATGTAAGAAGACTAATTCTGGTTTGCTTCACATGACGTGTTATTGCTAAGTAATGCATGGCTTCTTGATGCAACCTCTGGCTGCACTGCAACTGGTAAAAAGGAAGATATCTAAAATAATGCCTGTTGGCCATTGTTCCCAAAGCATAAAATGCCTAAAAATTGGAATACATTTCTTTGCTTGGTATAGTGGTGGCTAAGGGTTGCGAAGCATAGAATTGAATGAGAACAAGAGAGTCACAACTGAAGAAATGGTTGAACATGATGGAAAGGTCTGGAGGCGAAGAGGGCTGCAAGAATGGATGAAATATTTGAAGACAATCTAGCAGTCACATGACTGCAGAAAGGCTTGAGATCACAGTACCAAATGCTAGGCTTTAAGAAAGACAATAGTATATTAGTAGAAGAGAGGGAACAAACAGGAGTAGAAGATTAAAACAATGGAGAACGTCATGACTAGAGAGACAGAGAATGGAAAAAGGATTATGAATGCTAAAGGACATCATTAATAAGCTACCACACGTGAGAAAATTTCACAAACATATGAGTGTATGATACTATGCCAAGGGTCATGTCATAAATTCGCTGGAAATACACCTAGTATCTCACCTGCATCTTTCTGTGAGCAGCGTAACACCTAAGACACTTGAAACTTGTGTCACAAGCTACGTAACTACCATGCATTCCAAGGGAGGTTTCAACCTTGTGTCAGTGACGTTGTACATTTTAGCCTGTCAAAGGACATCACACAGGTCCTGGGTGACTTGTATCATAGAAATAGCTTTCAAAGCTATCTATGCCATTCAGTGCACAACAAAATCAGAGTCATCAAACATGTCATGCCCATCTGTATGTGCAACTTTAAGAGCCACACCTTTTCAGCATTCAGTTAATATGCAACCTGTACCTATAATTCAGATTCTTTTAAATGCCTCCATATCAATTTGTGGTATGACAGTGCCATAGTGCACAACAATAGGGGCCCTAGTATTTACACCACCAATATAATTTTAGAGACTTCCCCCTCTACCAGGAGGAGGTGAAGTCCACTCAGGACATGGTTAATGACACACTAGCAGAGGGGATACAGCCTCACATGCAATGCATCATGAAAAAGGGTCACTGGGGTACTTATGCAAAGATTTGTGGCCCTGCATCTATTTAAAGAAAAAATACACCCACCAATAACAACATTTTCTGCATATTGTCCAGTCTATGACCAACAAAACACAATTGACTAGGACTGCATTGCAAAAGACATTCTCTCATATGTCCCCATCACATCTACTCAGGCAAGAGGCAGCCCACTAATCATCACAGTGCACGTTCTCCCTCTTTGTTCACATGGGGTTAGGCAATAGTGAGACCCTCTAATGCATTTTGACCACTGACAAACTTAATAGCAATACTCACATACCTTCTAAGAGGTTCTGGCTTTCCCAGGCATGGTATGATCCACTCACAGTAATTGCAGGGAACGCAGACATTAAGGACATTTTTGGCCTGGTGTACGGCATAGTATTATTTTATGCAATGTGAATGCTTTGGTGAAAAATTTGAATTCATTCTGCAATATTGTCATATGTACAATTTTATTTTTCAAAGTGTTTCTGAAACCGACTTGACAATGTAAAAAGGCATTACGCAATCAGGGCCTAATCCTCCATTTATATAAATGTTGCCAGTTTCCCACCCATGTCTAGCCTCTTCTTGGAGCTGTCTGGCGAAGGTCTAAATACTTTACACCTTTAGCATCGTCCTCATGCATAACAGACTGACTTCAAATGAATATACTACTAAGATGATTAGGCATGACATACAGTAATCTGTGTCATTAACAAAAGGAGAAGTAAGTAGTTTGATACCAATATAGATATCTGCACCAATGGCCATATTAAACATTGCGCCCTGGGGGTGCAATGGACATTTGAGCCTGCTTGTCCAACCCCAGAGCACTATGATATAACGGTAAATAGACATAATATCGAAACAAAAATATCGACTGGACAGAATATCGAGTTTTTAATATAGAAGGGACAGAATATCGAATTGCCAAAATATAGTGGTGAAGAATATCGAAAATCAGGTAAGAAATATCGATTTAAATAATATAGAAGTAAGTAATATCGACAGTCATAATATAGTAGTTAAAAATATCTAATTTTTTTTATAGTGTTTTAAGTGTTAGTATATGTGTTAAAAGTATGTATTAATATTGGAATGTATGTTAGAATATTTTTAAAGTAATGAATTTTATGTTATTTCATTTTTGTGTAATATAATTCCGTAGCGGGTTGTGGGTTGATAGGGGAGTAGTGTGGGAAGTAATTTAATTATAGTACATTAAATAATAATTTATAGGAATTATTAATTATTTTTAATTTAATTTTGCGTTTTACTTCTGTAGCAGGTTGTGGGTTTATAGGGGAATAGGGTGGGAAGTAATTTAATTGTTATTAGTTAATTATTAATTAGTATTGAAAATTAATTGGTTGTTGATTCATTATTAATTGGTAAATATTTTGTATTAATTGGTAATTAATTTGTATTATTTGTTTAATTGATAATTATGTTAATTGTATTCATTTAATATTTATAGCGGGTAGTGGGTTTATAGGGGAATATGGTGGGAAGTAATATAATTCTTAAAAATTAATTATTTAAATAATTTGTGTATATTGATAATTAATATATTATTAATGAATTATTAATTGGTATTATTTGCATTTATTAATGTTTGTTATAGAAAAATAATTGGTTGTTAATTAATTATTAATAGGTAATTAATTAATCAAAATTTATTGGTATTTATAATTAATTAATTAATAAATATTGTGTGATTGGTAATTAATTTTAATACTTTTTTGGTATTAATAATTCATTTATTTTTAATCAAATATTAGTTTATTATTTTCCCTACTATTGCACTCACTGGAGTGGGAATAGTAATTTTTACTCCTACGCTATCCAACGTATTCCCTACTATTGCACTCACAGGAGTGGGAATAATAATTTTTACCCCTACGCTATCCAACGCTTTCCCTACTGTTGCACTCTTGGGAGTGGGAATAGTAATTTTTATCCCTACGCTATCCAACGGTTTCCCTACTGTTGCACTCTTTGGAGTGGGAATTGTAATGTTTACCCCTACGCCATCTGACGTTTTCTCTACTGTTGTAATCACTGGAGTGGGAATATTAAATTTTGCCCTCCCGCTATCCAACACTTTCCCTACTGTTGCACTCTCTGGAGTGGGAATAGTAATTTTTACCCCTACGCTATCCAACGCTTTCCCTACTGTTGCACTCTCTGGAGTGGGATTAGTAATTTTTAGCCCTACTCTATCCAATGCTTTCCCTACTGTTGCACTCTTTGGAGTGGGAATAGTAATTTTTACCCCTACGCTATCCAACGCTTTCCCTACTGTTGCACTCACTGGAGTGGGAATAGTAAATTTTACCCTCCCGCTATCCAACGCTTTCCCTACTGTTGCACTCTCTGGAGTGGGAATAGTACATTTTTACCCCTACGCTATCCAATGCTTTCCCTACTGTTGCACTCTCTGGAGTGGGAATAGTACGTTTTTACCCCTACGCTATCCAATGCTTTCCCTACTGTTGCACTCACTGGAGTGGGAATAGTAATTTTTCCCCCTACGCTATCCAACGCTTTCCCTACTGTTGCACTCACTGGAGTGGGAATAGTAAATTTTACCCTCCCGCTATCCAACGCTTTCCCTACTGTTGCACTCTCTGGAGTGGGAATAGTAATTTTAACCCCTACGCTATCCAATGCTTTCCCTACTGTTGCACTCTCTGGAGTGGGAATAGTAATTTTTACCCTCCCGCTATCCAACGCTTTCCCTACTGTTGCATTCTCTGGAGTGGGAATAGTAATTTTGACCCTCCCGCTATCCAACGCTTTCCCTACTATTGCACTTACTGGAGTGGTAATAGTAAATTAATTATTAATTATTTAAGTATTTTTAAGTATGTGTCAGTTAATTATATGTATTATTTCATTCATTTTACATTACTTTGAAGACATTTAAAAAATCGGATATTTGGACTAACTATATTTTTAACAACGATATTTTGGATTCTATATTTTTGTACTTACCTGTTTGGAGATAGGGATTCTATATTTTGGCATTCTATATTTTGGCATCGATATTTTTGTATGTCTATATTTTGGTAGTCGATATTATGTCAGTGTTCCGATATAACAGAAGGGGTCGCAGATGCTTGTGCATCGCCTTCTGTAATGCTGATGGCATTGGTGCACATGTTTCATGACAGGGTATCCCCTCATTTTCATGGGGGTGTGGCCCCATGCAAATGAGGGAATCACTTTGACTCTGTGCCCTCACCATAGTAGGGTCAAGTGAGCAGAGGCAAACATGCCCTTAGGAGGCACACTGACAGTGTGCCACAAAAAGTGGCACACTTTCAGTGTGCCTCCTAAAGGTAACTGTCTGGGGGTAGAAAGGGGTTCTCATGGACCTCCCCCAGAAACAAACCTACAGGAGGGTACAGTCACTCTCTGAACCCATTTATAGGGGGATTTCTTTGAATCATCTGTTCCATATTTCACTTGAAGGCACTGCCCCTAGTGCAGCACAAGTTTGCTGCTGGCCTGAGTGCCGCACATTCCTTGTAATACGGCGCACTGCCCCTGTTTTCGCCCGGCTCACTTTATGAAAGGAGTGCCTTGGCACAAATATGGAAAGTGCACTGTATGTATAATATAGCCCCAGGTCTGTGAAAAACGTTCCTCATCAGTATGACTATTGCATGCAAAAGATGTGCATAAGCCATACAAGGCCACATGACTGCTGAGTTAGTTTCCTATTCACATTAATGTACTCTGTCCATAATCAAATTTTTGTAGAACTGGCATTTCATTATATTTTCTTGTGTGACTTGACCTGGCGAGAAACTATAACGTAAGTATGTGATGAGTGGTGCACCCCAGCTACACTAATAAAGTTTGACGCAGACAATGCCATTGAGCATTCATGAGTGCGGAGTCGCTCGACTGAAGTGGGATTTATCAGCTGAGAGCAAGCCCCCAGCACCAATTGGGAGTGACGTTTTTGGAAAAGCGTTTGTAGACGAGACAAGACTAAGCAGGTCAAATTACTCTTGAGTAAGTTCTGGTTGCTGGCCCCTGAAGAAGGGACCACAGGTCCCGAAATGTATAGGGCACCAAACAAGTTGTTTGAGGACCTCACAGATAAAGTTATCATCCGCGTTATGAATGATTCTTACATTTTGTAATGAACATTGTTTAAAATTCATTATGTTTGTGATTTGGTTATACAATGTTTAAATTCAAATAAGAGTATTGGATCAAATACATTTTTGCTTTGAAAATTGATTTTGATGTCATATATAGTTCTTGATAAGGAGTATAAAACATTTGGTAAAACTGCTTATACATGAAATCAGATATCCTACAGCAGTGCACACATGTGTTTCTGACAATTCCTGTCCGAATATTTTTTTCTTTTGGCTAGAAACTATGCCATCTTAAAGCTGCCTTCTTTCTGTAACACAGTGACTTTTGACATACATTTGTGTATGTATCATTGAAAGATAGGATTCGCCCCCAAAAAGTTTCTTACATTTCAAATTTACAGGCACACTATCATGACACCTTGAACATTCAGTATGATGTATAGAGTTCACTGCTCAAATGTCACAGCTTATTGTTGCCAGTAGGTGGCAACGCTATCTAGCTCACGTAATAAAAGACCTTGGTATGCCTGCATGGACACTGTTTATAGTATATATATGAATATACTTCCTCGTTAAAATCAGAGGAGCACTCTGCTGATACTTCAAGGTCACAGCACACATGAATTACAGCTCAGTGGATTCCTGTTATCTCCATGAGGGATGTCCAGCTCTACACCAAGATGGACAGCTTGATGACACTTGCCCACAGGTAATGGAGAGTTAGATCACCTGGCATGGATTCTTAGCAGATCTCCCACCCTAGGCCAAAACTGTGTTAGGGAGTGTTAGGAAGGTGCACATTACATTATACTATATAACAGTACATATATGCCAGCATTTATTCATTGCATTAGAGCAGTGATAAAGCTATTAATTATCTCCAATGTTCTTGTATTGTTAATTATGGTGATATGTTACCTTCTATTAGTAATTGCAGTGCATGAATTTTATTCACTAATCTCACAGCTTCAATAAATATTGAAACAGCAGATTGTGTATTTCTTGTGTATTTTCTTTGGCTATGCATGATAGTCTGAATGAAAAGATTCTAGATCTGTTAGCATGATTCCTTGGGGAGTCAGGTTTGTCATGTTCTGAGGTTGCACACACATCTGTTACCCTGTAAGGTGTGGGGTGCAATTGGTGCACTGTGAGCTAGCTGGACTATAGGCCAACATCTCTTGAGGGGGTGCAAGAAATCAGACTTGCATCATCCCAATGTTTATGTTCTCCAACCAACGCACAGTATTTACTGAGAAAGTAAAAAGCCATATGACACCTGCTTCCACATAGAATGTCTCTCTAAACAAGCTGTAACAGCATGCAGGATGTGCAATATTTCAGGTGATATGTGCATGCAGCAGACTGATTCTTTGTGTACACTGCAGAGGTGCTTGTGAATAAATGATCCATGTGACCAATATCTATGCATACAATGTGTTATTGTTGTTTCCACAATGTGGCCTCATCATAACCTGACTATTCACACTTCCAAGACAAGAGTAGTGACCAGACTATGCATCCTTCCTCTAGCATCTATGCAGTACATAGTTACAGTAGACGGTGATCTTTGTACCTGATCTGAGCTGCCAGTTCAGATGTCCTACTGGAGTGACCAAATTTAGCTGAGTGTGCGACATGTTTATGGCAACCAATGGGCAATTTTATGTTGTTTTCAAGAATCAAACAATAAAGAGGGAGTTTGCATCTTGAAAACAAAACAAGTAACAGTGGGCCTATATGCTGGAAGTTTTCTACCTGAACGTTCATGTTGGAATTATTGTTTAATTTCTATGTTACCACAATTTCTTGCATTCATAGTTCAGGATTACTGACACTCAAATCTGCAGCCCTAAAGTGGACAGTTAATAGGGTCCAGGATTTCAGCTGCAGAGCCAGATAAGGCTCCTCTTTCTGAAACCCTGTGGTACTCCCATCTCTAAAGGGGACGCAGAACAGTGGGTTTGGAAAGGAGGGAACACCTACAGTTTATTGTGATGTTCTTCCAAGGATGGCACAGCCAGCAAGAGGTACAGGTAAGAGGAGCTTTATTAATTACACCTCATCCAACTGCGATCACTGACCAACTGTCTCACTCCTGACAGTCGGCCCTTCCATCCCTGACATAACTTCTAGTATGTACTGTACAACATTTCTCCCTCCTACAACAAATAAAAATACACCCAACAAACATTCCATACCATCCCATCTCTTATTGTGTTTTAAAAGTAGAAACTTATATAAAGAAACAATGCTATTGCTTGCAACTCTCAAGAACAAATAACAAGAGTAGAACAGGCTTATAGCTACAACGTTTGTCTATGATACAACAGAAGATGGGTCACAGATAACTTTCCACTACTATCACACCATGAAATCTTTGAGAAATTCAGGTTTGTTGATTTCTCTAAAAGTCTTTCTCTGGTTTGCTGCTGCAATAGACTGTGTTTCCACATACCCGAACCCCCCATATTCCTCTCAACCTGTTCAGAATGCAGTTTGCAAGAAGAAGGTAAGTCAGGTGTACATTGGAGAACAACTACTCTGTTCTTGTTCTAAATCTGGCCATCATATGTTTTAATTGCATTCTCAAAACATTTGACAACTTGCAATGTTCTCGTAAATTTGAACCAATCCGCACAACCCTTAGGCGCCCCCCTTTCTTTTCACATAATCTTCAACTTTGACCTCTACATTTCTCGCATTAATGTTTTTATCAAAATTCTCCTTCATCTTTCTCGGAACTACTATCTCTTTCTCTCTCCATTCATCCAACCCATAATTGACACAACCTTTACCGCAGAACATCCACTCACGACATACTTTTGTGGCTAGAGCTTTCCCTTTGAACAACTAAAACAAAGATTTACCTGTGGTGGTGTGTGTAGACCTGTGATAACCAGATAATCTGTTAGATAGTACCTTCTTCAAAAACAGTGTGTTCACCCTTGTCAACTGTATGCCTTCCTTCAATGTATTCACAATCCTCTCAATGACAACATTAGTTTCAGAATGAAATATGGCTGACCTCTTATGCTCAATCTGGCATTCTTTTTAGACATGTTTCTGTCTCCAGAGAATAAAACTGCACTCTGTTATCTGTAAGCAAATACCGTGGATAACTTTCACGCTTGACAATATTCTCTAAGTACCTAATCACTGCAGAGGAGGAAATGTCATGCACACATGACACTTCAACCCACCTGGAATACAGATCCATTAACAAAAGTATATAGGAGGTGACATGTTCACCTTTCACAGGTCCCAAAACATTTACAGCGACTTCCTCCCATGGATAGCTTGGCAACTCCTAGCAAACCATGGGTGGCTGATTAGTTCTCAACAATTTATCACATGTTAGTCATTGTACACAGTCCCTTATCATACATTCCAAACATGGTCTAGTGCTGGCTACCAAACATCGCTTCTAAGTGTGCCTTTTGTTTTAACAACACCCATGTGCCCTTAAGGAGCAAGTTGTAACACATTTGATCTCAAGGTTTCTGGTGGAATAAACCTTGTCCCCCTTATCAAAAATCTTTGGTCAACCTCAAGTTCTTTCAGCAATCTTCCTCATTTTCCTTTGCAATCCTTTGCAATCTTTTAACTCCACTGCATTTGGTCTGTCTCAATTTAACACCCATATCACATGTTTCATCTCTTCACCCTAATGTAACTCTTCCATCCATTCACTCTCTGTTATACTTCCTTGAGTAACCTCGCACATGCTCATCATATCCTCTTGGTGTATATCATCTATTTCATCAGCCTCAGACTTCTTCGTATGAACTAACCTTGACAAACAGTTTGCGGAATAGTTGTTAGACCCTGGAACATATTACACAGTAAAACAAAAGTCCTGCAGACCCACAATCCACGTCCTAATGCATGACGAGATAGAATCAAAAACCTTTCTCGTGAACACTTCTACCAGCAGCTTATGGTCCATCTGAACTGTAAACCTGTTTCCCCACAGAAACTGTTTGAATCAGTTGATAGACCAATAAACAGCTAGTGATTCTCTCTCAAGGACAGAATAGTTACATTTTGGTTCCTTCAAAGTACGAGGAACAGGCTATTAAATTTTCCTTACCCTCCCTGGTTTGAATGAGAAGAGCTCCCAAACCCTTCACACTTGCATCACACACTACCTTGGTGTCACAAGTTGGGTCATATGCCTGTAAAAAAGGAGCACTGCACAATTCATTCTTTACTCTTGCAAATTCACTCACACATTCATCATCCCAAAGGAATTCAACTCTCTTCTTCAGAAGTTTCTTCATGTTAAATGTCTTACTAGCAAAGTCTTTGCTGAATTTGCTGTAATATTCAACCATGCCGAGGGAAGATGACAATTAGATTTCAGCTCCTCCATGAATTTCATTGTTTCAACCAGCTCAGTGCATGGCCTTATCTCAGGTTCTGAGATTCTGTAACCTAGGTAACTGACTTCTCTCACTCCAAATTTACATTTCTCAGCTTTGAGTGTGAGACCTGCCTCCTGTAACCTGCACAAAAGCTCTTTTACTATGATCATGTTCAGTACTCCTAGATCCAAAAATCAGAATGTCATCCTGGTAGCACTTCTCTCCAGGTATACCTTTCAAAACACTGCAGCAGCAGAAATCAGATCAAAAGGCATTAGGATACATCCCAAGCGGTTTAACAAAGGCTGGTAGATCCTGAAAACCCTCTTCCAGTTCGATTTGGTGGTATGCGGACACCCAAATCAAGAGTTGTGAATACCTTTACCCCAGAAAAAAAAATGAAAATGTCTTCAATGTTGGGCAAAGGAACTGTATATACCACCACTTCTCTGTAGAGAGCCCACAAGACCACAACAAGACTTAGGTCCCCATTTCTCTTGAGTGCTGCCAACCATTCTGTCACCTCCACACCCACATCACCTTTCTAACTACTTTTCTATAGCAGATTGCATGTTAGTGGGAATCTTTCTGACCTTAGTTACTTATGGACTTTTATTCTTAACCTGATTTTCAGTTTTTACCCTCTCCACCTTCCTCGTATCTTTTGAAACAAATCTTTACAGGCCTTGACAAACTTGTTATAATTTGGTCCAATTTCATCAATCTGAAATTGGGGTGTTTTGTTAGGATGCAGACTCACGCCCAAATATTTTTGATGAACTCCCATCCCAATTAATCATTCCCTTGGCAACACATGTATATCTTTCCAAAGGTATGTTTCTCACCAATTCCTATGTCAGCCTCAAAACATCTCATCACCACCTGGTCTTACATTTATCTCTAATAATGTCCTCCCCACAGTAAACTTACTTAAAAATGTTTGATTAGATATAATAGAGATTTGTGAACATAAATAAAGCTTCATTGCGACCTGCTCATTATCAATGGTAATTATCTCTGAGGGAAACCTTCTACTCCCCTTACCTATATTTAAAACTATCTCTTGGCATGTTTCATATCTTTTGCTCCTGTAAGCTTTCTTTCCCCTATTCCTACAACACTTGCTGAAATGACCTCTGATGCAACAGGATTTACATATCTGAGACCAAGCAGGACAAGGCCTATCATTAGCCTTGTGACCTTCAATTCCACACCTGAAACATGTACCCTTAAAATCCGATTCAGTCTTTTTTTGTCCCTTCACCTATGATTATACTTTCTTCAGAAATTTCTTATGTATTTTCACTGCACTTACTTCCATCATACTTTCCTTTTCAGTGCACTTCACCCACTTTTCTGTCTTGAGTGTCCCTACACACCTCAACATATGTGCAACATGTTTTGCAACTATTAAGATCTCTTCAAGTGATGGCTCATTTTTCATCCATAACTCTTCACGCATCTTGTCGCTAAAATACCGTATCACAAATTGTTCCCGAATTCTCTCTTCAAATGAACCACCAAACTTGCTTGTCAAAGCTAGTTTCCTTAAGCTCTTAATTCTTTTACAGCCTCATCCAGACCTTGACTCCTCAAACCAAAATGATACCACTCAAGAATAGTACTCAAGAGTAACAAGTATTGATTGTCCAATTTAGCCAAAGCTATTTCAAATTCATTCAAATCACAAATCTCAGCTGGGCTCAATTCCTGTAAGTTTTCCAACACATCTTGCCCCTCTGCCCGATAATGCAACAAACATGCATGCTTCCTCTCCGCTCTTAGATTTTTGACACACACATGTGCATTATTGCAAATAAGTTTCTTCCATTTAACCCATATTAGTATGGACTAACCCAGGAAATGATAATAAGAAGGAAGGAGCCATATTTGCATATTTCCACGCTATTTTACTGTTCACCCCCTTTGTTTTTTTTTCACCCTTCTCAGCCTATTACAGCACACCTTAACAACAGAACTACCACTGTTGTGTGTATGTTACAGCTGTAAAAAAAGTAAACACACCTTTCCCTTAAAAAGCAATTAAATTAAATTAAATAAAGATATGTGCGTGTCACCGTTGTTCAGATGATTACATGCACAATTAATTGTAAACATGTGCATGTTACCGTTAAGCCCAAATAACAATGTCCGCCGTACTCGAGATAGGCATATCACTGCTAATCCCAAACGACGATATCTGCCGTACTCACCGTAGAATTGCAATGGATCCAAGATGTCTGTCGAATTTGTGAGAGCCAATGAAAACAGGCACAGACACTCATGTGATGGTGAACCCTTCTCCTACACTCCCCGGACTCTAATCAACAGGGAAAGCCCAATGTGGTCTCCACGAAACACTCTACAGCATGACTGCCAGTGGAGCACACTTTCACTGGCAATATAGTATGTGCTTCCTCATTTTAGGATTGAATGCAGTACTGAAATGAAGGGATAGCCTCCAGGGATGACCTCACACAATAGTCTGGTACACGGCTAATGGTGCGTGCGGCTTTCAAGCGCTTACTAAAAATGCAACTGCTGCCAAACGACCGGCTCACCTCCTCTGACCACAGCTGTTGTCAGGAGCATGCGCAAGGACCACAACACAGTATTTACATGCCTAAAGATAGAATTTCCCAAAATCACAGTCCGAACTCCTGCGCTTTCAAACTCCATGTAGAAGAAGACTGAGAACACCATTCTACCTCATACAAAAGTCCAGGACAGTTAAATACACCATCCAGTATCAGAGTTGTCTTGTTAAGATGTCAAGCTGTGCCCTGAATATTCATCCCAATCACGTTGCCAGAAATGTGATGTTCTTCCAAGAATGACACAGCAGGTAAGAGGTAGAGATAAGAGAAGGTTTTTTAATCGCCATCCATTCAACCGGATCACTGACCAACAATCTCACTCCTGACAGTTCCTCCCTTCCACACATGACCTCAACACATTCCACACCTCAAGATTCTGTTATGGACAATGTCACATTTATATCAGTGCCGCCAAAGTCTGAATAACTCCCTTAGGTGCCATGTTTAAATTCATTTTCCAAACGTTTGAAAATCTTTTCTTATATTTCTGCTTTAGAAAGTGAATTATTAATGTACAGATCAGTGAATCATCTGTACATTCTAGTCCTTAACATTCATTATCTTTACTATATGTGCATTATTGAATACCAAATTAATTAGCAAAAACCTTTGCAATATGCCCTTAATGAGTAGGACAGTTACAAGATTATTTTTAGATTGCTGTCCCACCTTTCAACCTGCAAGTGCAGCGACAACCAGTTATTCAGTCTTTCACGAGCTAAGCAGGTAGGTTTACACTAAAGATGCCCCCACTTGCATACTGGGCTTTGTTGCAAGTCAAAATTGCCCATGGTGGAGCTTATTGTGTCTCCTCATTAAAAATATTTCTCTTACATGTCTCTAAAAATAGGGCAGCAGAATTGAGAAGATGAAGAACAAGACTTTTTTAAGGTTGAAGCTCATTCAACACAAGTATCATACATGAAAAGGTAATGACAAGCATTATTTCATCTTTTTTGCTGCAAGTTTGTAAGTTAGGAGAACTTTATGACCCCTGCTTAAAAATTCACTGTGGAAAAGGTAGCAGTTAAAATTGTGTTTTTCTTCTTTTTGTAATAATTTGTTTTCAGTGAACCTAAGGGGATCATTCTATCCAGCCACTTAGGTATACATCTTGTCTACTGAAATGGCCTCTAGCTAGTCAAGCAATGTTGATGATTTCAGTATCTTGTCCTTCTAGGCAAGTAGTCACCCAAAGCTGACACTCTCAATACAACTGCAAAAAGAATACAGAAACAAGCCATCTTCTCTTCATCATTCACCAGTCCCCACTCCAGCCTTGGGTAGCCATTCATGAATTATGTGAGGATTCTCTTGGCATCCGGCTATGTAGGTGCAGTAGTCGGAAGAGTTTAATTAGGTAGGGGAGCACTTGTTTTTGCAAAGTGCAGCCCATGGAAATGCTTTGAGTTTTTCATTTTGAGTCCTTAAGGGTGTAGCGTGTGCTAACATCAGATTTTGCTCTTTAACATCCATCGAGCACTCTGGGAATTTCTATCTCCCCTGAGAAAGGTGCTACAGAGAATGGCATCCATCTATGGGATTTTAGGGATTTCAGAAGCAGGACTCCAGGTATGTGAGTATGAGGTCGAGATAGGGCCCAGGCTAGATGGGAGTGAAGGGTGTATATTGACAGGGGGGAAGAAAGGTCATGTGCCTCAGAGTGTGGCAGGCTAGTCGGGGGTATGCTACGTGGTCTGGAATTTATATGTTTGGGAAGGAAAGTGGAAACATATTTTTTATTAAAATGAAGCAATAAATGAAGGGCCTCATTTATGAGGTTTTACCGTAGGGCAGCGCCACAGGCCTTCCTGCGGTAAATCTGGGGCGGTATCAAAAAGACATAGATTTTGCTGGGAACGCCTCCAGCAACACCCATTGCACGCCACTTTAATGCAGAAAACTGCGTTAAAGGGAGCCATATTTACGAGGCAGCATAAGCCAAAAAAAAGTGGCATAGTCCTGCCACGTGAATATGGAGCAGGCTGAAGGCTCCTGCTCCACAGAACGTCCCAAAAAGTGACGTTCCGGCGGCGCAAGGGGCCACATAAATGAGGCCTGAAGTGTTTGCCAAAAATGTAACAACACTCTGGGAAATGTGATTTGCCGTCATAGGCTCCTTTATCACTTGCCACATGAGCCTCCGGATTTGAAATAAACAATAATTCCTTTGCTGCACTGAATGCCAATACATTCAGGTTCCCTAAAATGTATATAATTTAGACCATATTTAAGGTAGCTTCAATTTTAAATAAAAGCGGTTACTGAGATAATATGCATAGAAATTTCGATTCTCATGAAAGTTCTGAATGTATTTGAAGCAGGCTCTTTTAATATATAATAAGGACACCAACAGACATGGCCAAAGAAGTCAACAAAATGCAGAGGCATGTCACATCTAACTCGTAATTAGAATAATGAGCGGGTAGTCAAAAAATGCCCCACGCCGTAGAGAACAGCTCATTTTACAGTATTAAAAGAAAAATCAAAACCGCATGTTTCTTCAGAAAATATACAGCTAGCTGTGAGCTAGAGTCGACAAAGCCTGGTGAATAGGCAGACGCCCGAACTATGAGAACAACATATTTTCAGTTGAATGCATTTTAATGTATAAGAGATCAAATTCTCCTATTTAAAAAAAATCTGGATTTGTAGAGTATGGCGTCGTAAATAGTAAGATATTAGGAGAGTGCTATGGCATGATTCATAATTCACATCCTTTCACTGCAGAACCATTTAGCCGTCCAGTCAGGTGTGAGTTCCATTGGGCCGTGATAAAATGGTGTAAGCTCCAGGGTGTGCTGAGAAGTGCAGACCGTGACAAAAAGTGACATGTTTACATTATGCTCCTTCGCATCTTGTTTGCTTTATAATTTGTCGGTGTGCCTGGTAAAAGGAATAATGTTAGCAGAGTTTATTACATAGAGTATGCTCATTTAGGCTTACAATGATGAGCCATGCATTATAATAATCCTAAAAAGAAGAATGATAATTGTAATACTGATACACATGGCAATATTTATATCATACACACAACAGACTAAGGGGTTTGTTTAGAGTTAGACGGGCAGAGTACTCCAAGACAAATGTAGCAGAGTGTCCTATCGGACAAACTGACTGTTTATTCGCTCTTTTTAGAGTCAGTCAGTCTGTCATTTTACCACCAGCAGAGATCCCGCTGTCTCCACCTGCGGAAAAGTTACACCGACTGCCCAACAGAAAATAGACGTAACTAATGCAATCACCATTTTTCCTGCCTCTGTTTGCATGTGCTCCTTCACTAAATCCTAGGCCATTTGGTTTTGCCAAGGCTTGTTTTTATTTAGCACGTCAAAGGTTCTCATTTTATCAGCATCAAAAGGATGACGCAAAGCTGTGACCTGAATGTTAGCCTAACACAATTTAGTAAACATTTTATTCAATGTTAACTTATTGTGATAATAGTTGTTTAATTTATTGAAATTAATTACCTCATCATTCGGCGATGTAACACAAATATCACATTGTTTCTGAATAAAATGAATTGTAACTATCGTCAATTTTCATAATTGCACGGTAGGTTTAAATAACATATATTTTTCTATCGATAATTATTATTTTTGATGGTTAAAGCATATGGCCTAAAGAAGAAGAAGAGTCTCTGCCTGGGCACAATTCTAATATCCTGCCTCCAAACATGGATAATTTCTCTACAAACAAAGCTGTTTGGACCATCCCAGCATTTTTCTATATCCTAGCTAGAAAGGAGGCTTGATGATTTGAGTAAAACTGAGAATAAACTAGTTTCAGGATGTGTTTCATTATCAGGGGCGAATCTAGGAGATGAGTGTCTAAAATAAACCTCCCAAAGAAGCACTTAGAATTATTATAATAATTGGAAAGAACAGTTTAGAATATTAAGTAAAGCCATTGCTAGTGTGTTGGTGTGAGCCAATCTATGACATTTTCTATCTCATCCTAGAGAAGTAGGGAGATATGTACAATGAAGTGGTGGAGCGTGTCGTTAGCCTCCTGGGCTTAACGACACGCTCCACCACTTCGGAAACGCAAGGCTGCACCATATTTACAAGAATGTGGTGCAGCCTTGCGTTTCCCTCTGCGATGGTGCTAAGTTTAACAACTTAGCACCATCGCAGGCACCCTTGCACCAGCTTGCAAGATGGTCTGTGTGCAGGGGATGATTGGTTATGTGTAGGAAGGTGTCCCTTCCTGCACATAAACAATCCTAAAATGCCATTCTGTCGCTTTCATGCGTGCTGCTTCATGCATAACATATGAAAGTTACAAAATGGCATTTTAAAAAAAGGTTTGTTTATGTACAGGAGGGGGAACCTTCCTGTACATAAACAAACCATGGCATTTTGCTTTTTCCATGTGTGCTGCACAAAGAAACACACATGGAAAAAGCCAACAGAGGAGAAATACTGCATTTCTCCTTGTTTCGCCAACTTAAGACCAGGATTTTCCTGGTCTTAATTTTGGCGCTGCCTCCTATGTACGCCACCCTTGTACATAGGGGGCAGCATCAAATACAATGGGTGTTGCGGTGGAACGCCCACCACAACACCCACTGCATGCCCCTTTCACGCTAAACATAGCGTGAAAGGGTGCCTTATGTACAAGGCAGTGTTAAGCCACTTAACGCTGCCTTGTACATAAGGCAAGGCCCCTATCGCCATGGGAACGTCACAAAAAGTGACATTCCTATGGTGATAGAGGCTTGTACATAAGCCCCGTAATCTACAGAAAAGGGAATATTTGAAATTAAAAAAGTTCCCTTCTTCTTTCCAAACTATTTGGTGGTGGTGTTATACTGTTGAATTTATATTATTATATTTCTGATCTCTATACTTGTTATTGTGAGATGATTTGAAACACATTGCAAATCTAATTTAATACATTTAATAATCGTCTGTAATGTATTCAGTCGTAAAACTCCTACATGATTCGTGACAGTTCTCTAACAGAAGACCCTTCTTCCACTATTTCTTTTCACTAGCATAGTTATTTTCAGGTCTGATGCGTTATTATACAAAAGAACATTTTTAAAGATTATTTTTCATAGTATGTGTTTCATTCCCTCCAGTTACTAAAACATATCTACAATGTGCTTTTCAAAGTATTCTCACTAGCATGTTAAACGTGCATTGAGAATGCCTACTCTTGCTATTTTTTCTCTGTTTAAACAAGGCCAAACCATTGATGATTGGCTCTAGCGTTCAATTCCACTGTAAAAGCAATCATCGGGCCCTATTTTGGAAATGTAGATTGTAACAACATTTTAACAGTAGTCTGCTGTTTTTGTTGTTTACATTTGTAAATTTGGCAACCATGTCCTTGATCAGTAAAAACAGAGTAATGTTGAGTGTTCTGGTATGATTTTACATTATATTATAATCTTTGACCTGCATCTATTCCCAGATGTAACTAGCTTTGTATTGCATCAACCACCTCTTGGAGTCTATTAGCATTTCTATATAGTACAATACCGACTGAGACTGTATACCATTGATGTCTTCAACCATAAATAATTAAGTTTGCCCAATCACAATCTTCCTGCTCTAGTCAACGAGCACATTTTCGAGACCTATACCTAGTAGATTATAGGAACCAAACATCTACACATCTTTAGTTAAGAGCATAATTTATGAGTTTACTCTTTCTTGCTCTCTTGCTCCTTTTTAGTTTCAGGTATTTTCTTAAAGGCTACACAATGTAGCTAGAGCTGGGCTTTGTGTCAGGTCCCTCAGGCCATTGCCTGCTTAAAGTATTGTTCATTTTTTGGACCTACCCATAGGGTAGCTTGAAAATACTGGGCTAGTCATTAGCCTTATTCAACATAGCTGACTATATCTGTCATCATCATTCTTATATCGCTATCCTCAAAGCCTGAGTCATTCGTAACACTGACAATGCCGAAAAACACAGATTGTTGCACATGTCTAATAAAATCATTCCTTTCTCCTCTCTATAACACTGTTGTTCCTCGAAAACTGGCAGTGATCACCTTTTCCATACCTGAAGAATTTGCACCACCAAATATATTGATCTTAAATGAGTAATTCATTGTCTATCTCGTTCTCTGGTATGCTCATTCCATCTGAAATAACATTTAATTCATTAATAATTATGCTGATCTATACATTCCCACTCCAATCACTATATGCACCTCCAGGCCATCACTGAGACATGGATTGATCCTAATGGCCCTGCCGCACTGTGCTTTTCAGATTGACTTTGTAATATTCTCCCACACACCTGTTAAAGAACACATAGGTGGTGAAGTACGTTTTCTGTCTTCTTCATACCTCTCTAAAAAACATTTCAGTGTCTATACAACTCTCCCGTCAATTCTCTTTTGAATAACACTCCACATCAATCATAACCCTTTCAGTATCGTAGCACTCTATCACTCTCTGGTAACTTCAGAACATTTCCTAAGACCTTGATAATGTATTTGATTATTTCCCTCCACCTTTCCGGTGATCCTACCTGGAAAATTTTAAATAAACATTAAGAATAAACTATAGAATACTTTACACTCAGCTCCTATCTGATCTCACAGTCTTCAAAACACCTACGTAATCCACACACAAAAAAAATAAACTACTTTATTTAGTACTGATAGAAGATGCATTTATCTATACCCAGTATCAGATTGTACCTCTGTGACCTGACCAGACAATCTTGAAAATTCTGGTAAATATGCAACCTGTCTAACCAGTCCCTGCCCCCTCACCATCACCCAAAGGAAAAATTCTCCAGATGCACTTCTAGCATTCCTCCACTAAAGAGACAATTATTGTTCACTTCATCTACACCACTCTACATAATTAGACCTATTTAATGCAGTCCACTATCCTTAGTGGACTTGCTCCTTCCACAGTGCACCACAGTCTGGTAGCTGTTGCTGCAGTCCACTCCTGCTGCTGCTGCTGCTGCTGGTGTCACTGACCCGAAGGTCAGAAGTTCGAGGCCCTCCTCCACCTGCAGGCCCCTGCCTGTGCCTCATCCCTGGTATTCCAGTGGTAGTGCGTCACTGCTCTGCTGCTTGACAGCCTTCCTTTCCCTCTTTTCCATGTTTCTGTCCCTCTCTATGTTTTAATTTCGCTTTTTGTGCCTCTGCCATTGTATCGTCCCTTGCTTACTCTGGCATTTTTGATCTTTGCTTTCCTTTTGTTTTTCCTGTGTTCACCTACCTCTCCCTCATTGCTGCTGTGATACCCTGACCCCTCCAGTATCCTTTTCCTGCTCCCGTGTTTCCTGCCTCTCAGCTGCCCAGCCCCCCACAGTATACTTAATGGTGGCTGCATGGTGACTGCTGTGCGGCCACACGCAGCGAGCGTGCCTGACACATACACGCCTGGACCGCGCCCAGCATCGGTGACCCTGCCTCTTGGACCCCCACCACTACGATGGCAGCACCCTCCTCACCCTCAACCTGGGACAACATGCCGCTTGCCACCTAGCATCACCAAAGAAGACTCTTTGACCATTCGACTGCCGGAACTGCAACTGCACCTTCAACCACACCATCACGCCAAACCTACTCACTGCCAAGCTGACCAACAGCACATCCATCTGCCTCAACTGCATCCTCCTCAATGTGCGGCCCCTCCACAAACACGCCACAGAAATCTAGGACCTCCTCGATGCCACAGATACTGACATTGCCTTCTTCATGGAAACCTTCACAAACCCCTGCTCTGGACTACACATAGCCATTGCAATCCCTGAAGGCTACAAAATCACCCGCAAGGACCGCCCAGGAGGAGGCATCACCATCATCCACAAAAGCATGCCCAACTAACCACGCACTCTAATGACCCTCCAACAAACATGGAACATCTCCACTTCCAGATCCGGACCAACCCCAATACCACCCTCCACGGCACCCTCATCTAGTGGCCCGCAGCCCCTGATTCCCCTTCACTGACTCCATCGTAGACCTCATGGCACCCCAGTTCTCACATCCACCAACCACATCTTACTCTGAGACCTCATTCCACCTGGACAACTCCAGAGACCAGAACACTGCATCTCTGCTGGAGAACCTCGACAACATCAGACTGTAGCAGGTAGTCACTGCACTGACCCACACAGCCGGACACACGCTCGACTCCATCTTTTCCATCAGTGGGAACATCAGCTGCAGCCACACCACGAGCTCTCCTGGACCGACCATTACAGCGTAAACCTCGCCTTTGACAAAAACACCGTACACCACCGTCATCATTGCACCACAGCTTCAGCTGGATCAAGGCCACCGAAGAACTCCTCATCAAATCCCTCAGCACAGCCAATCCTCCAGTGCCCTTGACACCAACACCTCAGCACGCAACCTTCATCCATAGATCTAGAACTGCGCCAAAACCCTGGCATCCCTAAAGAGAAGACCAGGCAAACAATGATTGAAGGTGGCTAGCTGGTTCATCCCCACTCTCTACGAGTCCAAACACACTTGCAGAAGTCTTGAGAAGAAATGGAGGAGCAACAAAACCTCTGAAACTCAAGCAACCTTCAAGTCCTCCATCAACGCACATCACATACTCCTTAAAACCACTAAGAAAACAGACATACAAGATAGAATCAACATTAACACACACAAGAGCAAAGAACTCATCATCATCATCAAGGAGTTCGCCAGGCACAATGGCAAAACTGTAGATATTCCCCCCCTCCCAAGACCTCTGCATCAAACTCAGCACTTTTTTCCATCACAAGATCAGAAACATCAACAACAGCTTTGACACCCTCGACCTGGCTGCCACACTCGCCATCATCGCAGAAAGCCAAGCCACCCCTGTACAGACCATGCTCTGCTGGACCCAGCTCATCCCAGAGGACACACTCAAGACCATGAAGAGCATCCACTCAGGGGCCACCACGGACTCTTGCCCATACCACATCTTCCACAGAGCAGTCACCACCATCGCTCCCCAGCTTTGCTGCACCATCAACTGCTCCATCGAAACCGACACCTTCCCGATGACTGGAAACACGCCGAGATCAACCCCCTGCTGAAGAAGCCATCCTCATACCCAACAGACCGCAAGAACTTCAGACCGATCTCCCTCCTCCCCTTCCCAACCAAGTTCATAGAGAAGGCCATCAAGCCCAACTCTCAAAGTTCATCGAAGCAAACCAGGCCCCAATCCGGCTTCCAAAGCAGCCACAGCACAGAGACTGCACTCCTTGTTGTCACCTGCTCCCTCCTGGACCAGGGCGAGGCAGCAGCCCTCATTGTACTAGATCTCTTGGCTGCCTTTGACATCGCGACATGAAAGACAGCTGCCTCAAGCTCAACTCAGACAAAACTGAAGTTCTAATCCTGGGACCATCCCCGTCAGCCTGGGACGACTCCTGGTGGCCAGCTGCTCTACTACAAAGGACTTTGAGATGGATTCCCACAGAATCCAGAAGGACGGTCACCCACACACTCATCACCAGCAGACCAGACCACGGCAACGCAGTCTATGCCTGTGTCACCCAGAAACAGCCCATGAAACTAAAGTATGTCCAAAATGCCACTGCTAGACTGGTCCTCGACATCCCCCACTGCATGCAACACCTCTGACAACTTCACTGGCTCCCAGTCAAGAGGAGAGTCACTTTTAATCTCCTCAGTCATGCCTACAAAGCCCTGCACAATGAAGGAGCAGCATACCTGAACCACTGTCTTACATTCCACGTACCCATTAGACAACTCTGATCCTCCCAACTCGCCCTTGCCTCTATCCCAAGGATCCCCAAGACCAGAAGCTGAGGAAGATGGTTCTTCTACCTCGCTCTCAAGACATGAAACTCCCAGCCCCTGCACCTGTGGAAATCAGCGTCACTGACCCAATTCAGGAAAGACCTCAAGACAGAGCTCTTAGAATGATCCTCCACCCAGTACAACCAGCAGCCCCCTTACCCCCAGGACCTTGAGACCCTCACAGGTGAGTAGCCGTGCTTTACAACCCGTGATTGATTGATTGATGTCCTGAAACTAGGTTTTGAAACACTATCTCATAAAAGGTTGCTGCAGTATCTCACACACAGCCTTTGATCTCACTAGTTATTTTAAAAATCTGAAGAGAGCATGGATCACTAACAAAATATCAGAAACAAAAATATTGTGTGGACAGGATATTGTGTCAAAAATACTGTGGCCCAAAATATATAGAAGGTAATTGAAAATATGTAAGTATAGATTTATTGTTCTTAATTTCACATCTATGTACTTTGAAGATATATATATATTATCAGTGTACATATATGTGTTGTTATAAATACTAAAACTTTGCTTACCTATTGTTAGACTTGTCATCCTTAGGGTGGGCTTCCCCAATGTTTTCCCTTTTACCTCTTGTTTTTGCTGATTCTTTTTGTTGGCCTTAGGACTCTGAGCACTTTACCACTGCTAACCAGTGCTAAAATGCATGTGCTTGTCCCTTAAACATGGTGCCATTGGTGTATACCTGATTGGCCTATTTGATTTACTGATAAGTCTCTTGTAAAGTGGTATAACATATACCCAGGGCCTGTAAATCAAATACTACCCAGGACCTGGAGCACAAATTGTGCTACCTTCACAAGGATCCATTCAAACCTGTCTCAGGCCTGCCACTGCAGGGCCTGTGTGTGCATTTTATTGCCACTTTAACTTAGCATTTAAAACTACTTGCTAAGCCTTAAACATCCCTTTTATTACATATAAGGCACCCCTACGTTAGGCCCTAAGTAATCCTAAGAGCAAGGTGCTATGTAAGTAAAATGTAGGACATGTACCTTTATGTACTGTATGTTGTGATGGTGACTCACAGTCTATTTTGTGTTTTTTTACTACTGTGGTGCCTATTCCTCTCATAGGCAAGCATTGTGAATTCCTTAATGCACTTTAAGCTGTAATTACTGATCAGAGAGGAGTACCTTTTTCATGTTTCATATGTTTGAAATGGCAATGATAAATCCTCCATACTGGTGAAGTTGAATTTAACATTACTGTTTTAGAAATGCTACTTTTGGAAAGTGGAAATATCTTTGCACCTACTGCTCTGAGTGCCTCACAGCCTGTCTCCAACACATGACTGGGGTGAGTAAAAGCTACACTTTCTGCAGTCCCTCTTAACAGCCATAACACAGGAAGGATAGGTGTATCTGAGTACCCATCTAAATACATCTACTTCCTGATGGCCTGGCCTGAGCAGGATGAAAGGAAAGGACTAATACGCCACTTGAATAGGCTCTGTCCTGTCTAAACATAAATACTGATTAACGTCCCACAAATAGTCTGGCAGGCAGGACTGGGATGAAAGGGATCCTTATGAATTTCAGATAGCTGATTTGAAGTTACCCCTAAATCAAAGACACTTTTGGTTATAAGTACTGGGTCTCTGACCCCCTAAAAACAACACTTATGGACCTTGAACTGAACCTCTGTCAGAAGGACTGCTGTGCTGCCTAAAGGACTCATCTGTGGACTGCAGACTTGGAAGGCATGTTTTTGTCTTCAGTTACCCTGCTGGCTGCCGCTTTCTGACTCTTCTGAAGGAGGGCTGGACTTTGCCTTCTCTCTAAGTGATCTCCAAAGGCATGTTTTCGCTAGCACCCTGTTGCTTGAGACTCAGGGAAAACAAAACATCTACCCCTGCTCCTGTGCGTGGCTCAATGGAAGTGACCAAGATACTTGAACGTAGATTTTTTATGCATTTCCTGTCTGTGTGTACCAGAACCGGTGCATCGCATCAGAACCAGCTCTTTGCCTCCCCAGATTAATGCATCGGACAGTGTATCTCTTCTGCTGCAGCTTAATGAGATCAATGCATCCCTCAACTGCTTGGCAGGAACTGGCACATCACTCTATGCCTCTCGTCTCCGGCACTCATCTTCGGAACTGACACATCGCCTTCACTGTGTGGAGATACATCTCATTGCTTGCGTACCTGAAAGATACTTTGTCCACCGGGTCTGCATATGTCCTGTAGCCAGCCTGCGCTTCCACGAGGTCGGCCTTAACTTTTACATCGCCCCGGTCCAGCTCAACCTAAAGTAACCTTTTTAGAGCTACTTGCTTCTAAGTGCTTTATTACATATATTCATTTAAAATTCAATATGTTCACTTCTATAAATTAGATTTTTGTCATTTTGGCATTGTTTTCATTATAATATAATAATCCATGTTTACAAACATGTGTGAAGTGTTTTTGTGATGTAGTCTTTGTGTTATTGTGTGTGTGTGTGTGTTGCACAAATACTTTACGCATTGCCTTTTTAGTTTAGCCTGACTGCTTTGTGCCAAGCTACCGGAGGGTGAGCACATGTAAGCTTTTGGGGCTTGATTACAAAGTTGGTTGGCCTGTTGTGGTCTCGGGACCGACCGAACTCTGGTCGGCAGTACCGACACCGCAATTACAATGCGACAAAACGATGGATTTAGGCCCAGATCTCTGTACTGGGGTGAATGTATGACATTGTTCTGCATTCTGTCCATCATTTGTTGTTTTTGCATTTGTCACCCCGAGTGGGACGGGTATGCTCAGACGTGAGTCCCGTGCTCTCCATGCCACTGGAATCAAGCTATCCTGGCTGAAGAGGGGTGAAACCCCGAAACTGGTCCTAGGATGCTTGTTTCCAGTCCAGGGAGGACCTGGCTTGGCAGTTCGGGCTGGACTGTTCCCATGAGGCACAGGGTCAAGACTGATTTGCATATGGCTGGGTTCAAACTGGAATGGCATGGTGAGCAAAAAAACGATGGATTTAGGCCCAGATCTCTGTACTGGGGTGAATGTATGACATTGTTCTGCATTCTGTCCATCAATTGTTGTTTTTGCATTTGGGATTAAAAGGGGGGCACCAAAAGTGCCCCCTCATCCCACAACTGGAGGCTGCCATGAGAAGGGGCCTTCGCCATGGGCCCCCAAAACCACTTTTCGACAGGCTTTCAATGTTGGAAAGACTTGCATGGAAAGCCTGTCGTAAAGCAAGCATTGTAATCCCACTGCGGAAACACTGACCATTGGGATCACGGGCTGGTCTCCAACTGGCTGAGGGGCTCCTTGAGCCCATGGGAAGCCAGCCAAAATGACCGGCTGGTTTCAATTCTGACCGCCTAGATTGTAATTAGGCAGTCGGAACTAAAACCGTCTATGTCAGTCAGAAAGCCTTTGACTGCAGGTCGGAGGCTTACCGACTGATATCAAAATAGGCACCTTAGTGTGTATCTTACTTACCCTGAATAGTGTTGTGATTCCTGCCTGGCCTGGGTACATACCTCAGCCAACCAGAAATCCCTGTTCTACCCCCTATAGAAACTTACCTTCCCAATATTTTTATACTTGATAGTCTTAACACGTTATTTTGTCTCACAGGATTTTTTACTTCTGATATTCTTTCAAAACACCTCAAAACAACAAAATTCCAGGGCCTCAATAACTCACCAAAATCCCACTCTCAATGACTCATATAGTATGAGCCACCACCACAAACCTCTATCTAAAAATCATAAATCTTGGTATTTGATACTGCATTATGCAACTCATCTAATATCACTACTGCTGGTGAAATCCTCTTGTTGTAAATTGAAACGACGATGTGATTAAGCATTTACTAAAGACATGAATTCTCCTTCCTTAGAACTTGTCTTTTTCGTTATGTTGACTAAAGTCTGGACTCCATTTTGTATTGTCATGTCTCCACGTGCTCAACACGAGAAGAGTCCTATCTTCATGTTAGTTGCTCTTGCAATCTGCCTAGTAACAGTCTATAAATAACTCCTTTGTCCGTCTGGCGCATGCCCAGGCTTGACCACATCTGTTATCAGTTAGTCCTTGCTTGACCATGTTTTCGCGGGCTCAAGGAGTGTGTCAGCTCCGCCCATATATTGATTCAGTATCGAAAATGACCATAAAAGGTAATATTCTTTGCCTCATGTTGTATCCACCCACTTATGAGCCCCTCTGTTGTGTATAAAAGGGGACCGTATACGCAAGTTCTTTGTGCTACTCTATGCAATACTGAAGGGTGTTGTATGGATTGTAGGACCACCCTTAAGGGTTAATAAACTTTGTCTTTGTACTTTGCAGTTTCCGTGCCAACTTCCTTATAGATTCCATTGCAGGAGAGCGAACCCTTGTGTCCTGCGGGCCTAGCTGGGGCCTGTACTCATCAATTGGCGCCCGTCACGTGGGGCTCATCGGCGACTCGGCTGCTCGAAGGACTGGTCGCGACGAAGGTGAGGAATTTGGCCGGGGATGTGATCACTGCCAGCGGCGTCTTTCAGCCCTGGCATCCCGAGGTTTTCTTCCTTCCCTTCCGAGCTGACCATCTGGGTGGCGCCGGTCCTCGACTGAGACCTCTTCTGTCGGTCCTGCCGTGACAGCCGTTTGGGCGAATTTTGGAGCTTGGCAGTTGGAATCTGGACTCTTGATTGGTAAGAACCGTTGTACGGTACTTGCTCCGAGTTTTTGAAGCCTGGTTTGGCTATTTGAGTTTGATTTGTGATGACCGGTCATATCTTGTATTGGCTATTGTGAGAATATATGCGTTGCAACACATATAGGCAGGTAATGTGGAGATATTTCTCCGGAACTGTGTAACTTTGAACGGCACAGCGTTTAAGTGCCATTTTTGATAATACTGCATATTTTGCATTATTTTTGAGCATGCCTGCTTTTAGCGCACTCCGTAAGTGGTGCTGCTGTTTTGGAAACCGGTTAAACCTCGAGGAATCTGCTCCAGCTCCCCCAGAGGGGACTCCTAATAGGGATATGTATGTGAAGCATGGTCTTTCCTCTATAATGTACAGCACGATATGGAGGAAATACACCAAGAAGGATCCTGAGTTACGATGGCCTTTGTATGGATCGTTTGATATGCGTAAGATTGAGTATGTGGAACAGTGTATGTGCAAACGGCGTGCTCGTCAGGATATGTTTGAGTGTGTGCGGTTGTGGGTGAAGGAAGTGCGTGAGCGAGAGAAACGTGAGAAAGCGCTGTTTGATAAAGAGCAACGGAAGAATGATCATGTGCGAGCACAGGAAGCGAAGCGTCGGGAGGAAAGAGAACAGGCGGAGAGACAGGAGAAGGAGCGTAGGCTACAAGTGTCGGGTCAATATGCTGTTCGGCAGCCTCTTTATCCTGTCCTTACTAATCTTGATGATGATTTTTCCCTATTAGATCGTTCTCCGCCCCCTTATGTTGGCGCGTCTGCCCCGAGGTCACAAGATTCTGGATCGGTTCCGGGTAAGGTAGACACGCGGTCCATGCTATCGGTTGACCGAATGAGTGAGCTTCGGCAAGTTTCTTTTCGTGCACTCAAGGGCAAGTTGTCCCTGGATGAACTGTTGAATTCCTGGGAGCTGTGGCAGGATAGAGAAAAGTTGTATTTTTTGGGCCACTTTTCTGAGGAAGTGATTGCTGCTTTCCGGAAATATTCCAGTGTCTTTGAGCCTGACGATGTGGTATTAGATGCTAAAGCATTGCGTAATGGTGTTTTCTCTCCCTCTAAGGCGCCTGATGCGGTTCGGCGGCTGTTTGCATTGCGGGACGCGGTGAGGAACCTTAAAGAGAAAGCGCGCCAACAAGCTGAGGAGGAGAAGCAGTCGGATTCGTATACCGGAAATGGCAACTCATCCACCTCCCAGTCAGATAAGAGCGACCTAGTGCATGCTAAACCAATGCGAGAGGCGGCGCCTTTGTATGTTCCTCCTAAAGGAGCGGGGACTAGTTTGGATATTACCTCCGCCGATGCTAAAGGATATTTTGTGTACAATTGGGTTTATACTCCTTGGCATAGGGCTGATGTCATGGCATTGAAAAATGCATTGCCTGATCCTCGCAAGAATCCAGCGGCCTTCTACGAAGAAGTTGAGGGGGCCCTGAATTCTTGTACTATGACCTTAGCAGATATAGATCTGTTCTTTGGGCTTATTTTACCACCAGATATGTGGCGATCTGTGCGGAAGGTGGATGATGTTGCCGCTTTTAAGGCTCGGTGGTCTGAGCTTGAGGATGAGGATAGGGAGAGGAAGCCCGCGCAGAAACCACCTCAGATTATCTTAGATCTCCCTGCTGCTATTCTGACTAAGCTGAAGACAATCATCCCCCCTAAAAAGATTGACTGGAATATGTTAGCCTCATATAAGCAGAAGGTTGACGAATCAGTTGCAGATTTCTTTACGCGTTTTGAGGAGACGTTTCATGATTTTAGTGGTCAGTCGCTTACGGATGATACGGGTCGACACCTCTTTGCTGATAAATATGTGGCGAATTTACTACCGGCGATCGCGGCCCGCTTAAAAGCGAGTGAAAGTTCTTGGTCCTCTGCGACCCCGACAGCCCTCCTGACTATAGCTCAGTATTATGAGCGTCAGAAGCAAGAAGCGAAGGGACAGGAGGAGAAGAAATCGAAAGATTTAAAAACGAAGGTGATGTTAGCACAAGTATATGGCCCGCCCCGCCGGGGTGTTAATAGAGGTAGGGGAGGATTTTATGGTCCTCCCTCGGGCCGATCTGATTTGAATAGGAATCAATGTGCGTATTGTAAGCAATCGGGACACTGGGCCAGAGATTGCCCGGCGTTGCATGCTTCGCGTCAGGGACATAATCAGGGTGGCCCGAGAGGTAGAGGGGGTTTCTCGAATTTTAGAGGGAATTCTAACGATCACGCTCGTTTTGACCCTGCCGGGCAGCAACGAGATAGACCTAATGTTTTCGATCGACAAAACCAGTATCAAGTGTCGGGGATTGACCGCTCTGGGTACCATGATTCTCAGCATGCATAGGAATGCGTTGGATGGGGGTTAGAATCAGTTGAGGTGCCGGTTGATCAGAAGGGTCCTTACGTATCAGCTGAGGTTTTGGGTTCTACTGATCAGTTCCTAGTGGATACAGGAGCGACTCGTAGTGCGCTGTCTAAACAATTGGTTCCGAGGGCTCCCCCATCTGGCTTAATGGTTACATCGGTAGGGTTTGACGGTACACTCTCCCGAAGCCCTCTTTCGCGGCCCCTCACATTTCAGGTTGATTCTTTTTCTGCACCCTGTCCGTTTTTGCTTGCCCCGAAAACGCCGGACAATATTATGGGCCTTGATATGTTAAAGCACTTCAGAGCTACGATCCGCTGCTCCCATGCTGGAGTGCGGGTGATATTAAATGACAATTACCCTCGGTCTGAACGGATGTGTGTGGTTGCAGAGGATGCTGTGTTAGCGACCCTCCCTCGTACTTTGTGGGCCACTTCGGATACTGATGTGGGACAGATGGTGATTCCGCCTGTTCACATTAGTGTCCAGGAGGGGGCGGTGTTACCTCGCCTCCCACAGAATCGTATTTCCCAGGAGGGGGAGGAGGCTCTTATACAGATTGTGCAGGATTTGATTAAGGTGGGAGTAGTGGAGGAAGTTCCCTACAACGTCTGTAATAGCCCGATTCTACCCATTTTGAAAAAGGATACGGATGCCAAAGTCTATCGGTTTATAATTGATTTGAGAGAAGTAAACAAGATCGTGATACCTCAGTACCCAGTGGTTTCTGATATCACGACGTTGCTTACTTTGGTCCCGCCTACGGCGACCACGTTCTCAGTTATTGATTTGAAAAATGCCTTCTTTTCAATTCCTATTCATCCCGATAGTCGATACCTTTTTGGTTTCACTCTAAATAATAGGTCTTACCGATTTTGTAGAATCCCTCAGGGCTACACAGAAAGCCCTAGCATTTACAGTCAAGCTTTGAAAAGACAATTGGATTCCTTTGTTCTGCCCGAGGGTGTCGCCCTCATTCAATATGTCGATGACATCTTGCTGGCGGCCGACACTCCGGAGTTGTGTGAAAAGAGTACGTTGTCCTTACTTTCCTTCTTAGCATCCCATAATACATACTTCGTATGTGGAAATAAAGGTTATTACCGTCTGCCAGCCGGTTGGTCTGGAGTATGTTATGTGGCATTTGTATTGCCTCCTGTATTCTTGGCACCTGCATCTTATCATAAGGATTTGAAGTTGTTAAATAATGTGACTGTAAATAGGTACAAACGCACTCTATCAATTGATGATGTGGATCAGACTGACACCAGTCTGCAGCAGTATATTGATTTTAATTTAGGATTGTTTTTCTTCGTTGGAGCTGCCCTAAATAGTAGGAAAGTTCGAAGGTTAACAAGAGTGGTAGAGGCTGTGACAAACCAAACCGCTGCTGCTCTTGGGAATCTTACGGAAGAATTGCAGATTACTAGAATTGTTGCATTGCAGAATCGTATGGTGTTAGATGTTATGTTAGCCGACCGAGGTGGAGCTTGTAAAATTATCGGAAGTAGTTGTTGTGTGTTTATCCCTGACCACACGCCATCAGTTTATAATGCTATCAACAGGCTGCATAAAATTGCAGCTGAAATCCATACAGAAAACGGCACTTGGTCCTTTTCTGGATGGTTTTGGGCATTGATCACTGCTTGGGGGTGGAAGGTTTTAACTGGTCTCTGTATTATTGTAGCAGTTCTGTTTTCTTGTTGCATCTGTGTCCAATGTGGTCCCTTGCTCTGTTCCTTATGTGTATCATTCTGTATTCCCGATAAGAAAGCTATTGCCGATGTCACTTATCAGAAACATTTAGCTAAAGAAGTAGAAGAAATTATGACAATTGACATATATGATGATTATCCTAACAAACCGGATGTCTTCAGTAAATGCTGAAAGGGTCGTCTGTTGTAAATTGAAACGACGATGTGATTAAGCATTTACTAAAGACATGAATTCTCCTTCCTTAGAACTTGTCTTTTTCGTTATGTTGACTAAAGTCTGGACTCCATTTTGTATTGTCATGTCTCCACGTGCTCAACACGAGAAGAGTCCTATCTTCATGTTAGTTGCACTTGCAATCTGCCTAGTAACAGTCTATAAATAGCTCCTTTGTCCGTCTGGCGCATGCCCAGGCTTGACCACATCTGTTATCAGTTAGTCCTTGCTTGACCATGTTTTCGCGGGCTCAAGGAGTGTGTCAGCTCCGCCCATATATTGATTCAGTATCGAAAATGACCATAAAAGGTAATATTCTTTGCCTCATGTTGTATCCACCCACTTATGAGCCCCTCTGTTGTGTATAAAAGGGGACCGTATACGCAAGTTCTTTGTGCTACTCTATGCAATACTGAAGGGTGTTGTATGGATTGTAGGACCACCCTTAAGGGTTAATAAACTTTGTCTTTGTACTTTGCAGTTTCCGTGCCAACTTCCTTACAGATTCCATTGCAGGAGAGCGAACCCTTGTGTCCTGCGGGCCTAGCTGGGGCCTGTACTCATCACTCTCCACACCACTTACAGTAGCCCGCCTTACTATACCCATGCCAGAGTCCCACTTTTCTTAGCTCATGCACTTAAACATGACTTTGCTGTCAGAGCTCATTTCAATATTCAAATCAGCCAACTCCCAATTCTGCTACATTTGGTCCTTTTAATTCACGAAGACTCTCTTATGCCGTACCACTCCCTTCAAGCTCTACCTCATATCTTAACCTACTACAAATTCTTCAATTCTACAATACTAACATATTTCATCTTAGCTCCTTTTTTTATCTAAAAACTCAGAACATTGCATTCACAACCACCTTACTTTCTATGCTTCCTCTAGTAAACAACTCCTTTTGGTATGGATCCCCTGCACTTAGACGTGCCAGACGTCCCGGATTTCCCCGGACTGTCCCGGTTTTCAGTGGACTGCCTCGTTGTCCCAATGCTTTCGTTCATTTTAAATACATGTCCCGGTTTATTGGGGCAAAGGTCAAGTCATCCTGCAAAGGAGAATAAAAGGTATGCTTTCGATAAATAATGTATCTGTTTCAGGCAGCAGCTGAGGGGAGCAGGAGAAAAGGGCATTGGTAGTCAGGGTACAGTCTAGAAGTATTGCCATAGCTAATGTTATGTGAATGTACCGCACGCCTGTGGTTTTGGTTTTCAATAAATTGGGACAGGCCTGGCATAGAAGTAAGATTGATGGTGTTAGTCCTACTTTTATGTCTGGTCTGTCCCAGTTTTTGCTTTTCAAAATCTGGTACCCCCACCTGCACTTCAATACAGAGACACCTTTCACATGCTACTAAATTCATGTGAACTCCCATCACAATCATCCATTATTCATCCTTAATCTTTGATCTTTCTGCATTGACACAGTTGATGATCCTTGTTGGAAGGTGGTTTATTAGTTGGTGTAGGTAGGGACCTACTGCTGGCAATAAGGTAAAAATCATAATATAAGCTCCAGTCAAGGTCTCAATAAATGATTCCCTTGTTCAATCCTTGGGAGCTGGCAACAAGCAGACAGGCTTAGTGTAAGAGACAGGTGTGCAAAGCATTTAAAAACACCAATACATTAAATTAGTAATACACAACACACAATAAAAATCGAGCACCAATTTGTAAACATCGGAAATATTTTTATGAATAAATACTTTTTAATGCCTAAAAATGAAATGCGCCAACTTGGGAACATCTGGTCATGCTTGACCATTACAAAGTCAAAGTTTGAGGCTGACCACAATGGAGCGTGGGTCAGATACACTGAGCAGGAGGCCTCAATCAAGCTTTTACCTTCACACTTAGTCGTTTTTCTGGAGCTTTTCTCCCGACTTCGAGCAAGGCTACTCATCATGTCGGGTATTGAGTCGACGATGGCAGTTCGGTTCAGTGCAACGCCTCGGTAAAATCCTGGACGTCTTGAGATCTGGAGTTTTCAGCAGGATGAACCTGAAATACAGGTCGGGCCGCGGTTTGACGTTGGCAGTTTGACTTTCTTCAATGGTTTCTCCAAACAGGACAGTCCAACAGCGACTAGATTGTTATTAATCATGATTAAACGGATTTACCCTCTTTTCATCTGCTCGAACTTTGGGAAGGGTTGAGCTTGGAGTTACAATGAATATCTGGGGCCCATTTCCACAAAGTGCCAAGGGGGAGGAACGGGCATGTGCACCCGACGTCTGCACCCCGTGGCACTTTGGTATTACGGAAGGGGCAGTAGAAACTTGCCCACCCTCTTTTTTAATACAGATCACACCACTGGACCTTTAGGGCCAGTGCACTAAAGGAGGTATTTCCTAATGAATATGGGGCTAAGTAAAATGCTAAAGAGGGAACAACTTTGCCTCTTAGCCCCAATGTATTATGGATGCAGTCACAGAGAAAACAAGCATTGGCATAGCCAATAGGTCTCGCCTTTGGGACCTTATAAGTGTTTAGCCATGAAACAGTTGCATAACTAAATACTTATAAGGTCCCAAAAGCGAGACCTATTGGCTATGCAAAGCGGCCGTGCGGCCGCGAAAGTGATCGCAGTCACAATCACGATCAAACATCAAAGCGGCCGTGCGGCTGCGAAAGTGAAAGTAATCGCGGTAAAGCGCGTCGCGCACGCCCGCGCACATGCACTGTAGCTCTAGGCTGGCCTGGTAGCACTTTTTGGAGCCCTCTCAATAAGTCTCGCCAGACCAGCGCATGCGCTGGGTCAGGCGAGACCTAAAAAGACTGGCAGAGGTTAAACTGAATACGTGTCACAAAGAGGTAATAAACAGTCAGTGCGCATCTAAAGAGCCACCCCGGCAAGAAGGGACGTGGGGTCCCATTTGCCTTACATCCTCTTGGAGGCAGTTGCAATCACTCACTTCGTCCAGCTGCATGGGAACTGTGCTGCCCTTTTACAAATCACGTTGGTTGCTGCCTTCACTATTAAAGACGCATTGACTGCTTCAAATACCCGACCCTCCTTTGACTAATGTTCTGCACCCAGGGCAGGCAGGCGCAAGCTTGCAGCTGCTTTGGTGGCAGCTAATTATCTGTAAGCGGGCGCACTGCACGTTTGTGCCCAGCACTCCTAATTAAAAGTGAAGCATGGTGCAAACAGGCACACCGCCCCGTTTGTATAATACAGCTTCTGTTTTCCATTGGAAGATAAAAGATGTGACGGCAGCAACAGCAACCAACATAGGGTTAAATGCTTCGATGTGGAATGCATCTTGAAAAGAGAGGCTAGATTTACAAAAAAAGCACAATCCTCATTATAAACAACTGTTTACACGAAGTATGACATAGTTTTCAAATGCATTATAATAGTCACCATGTCTTTTTTAGGAAACAATCGTATATTTGTATTCTTCTTCATGCAGACTGATGTTTCCTTCCAAAGTCTGCTAATTATTGTTAATTAAATCATCATCTTAAAATGGGGCCTTGTTAAGATTTAGCATCAGCGGGCATTCCCACGCGGGGAAGTGAAACACTCTTGTAGGTCAAGTGTCATTGAGCCAAGATTCTCATCGTCTGCTTAAGTAGCACTATTTTTACTTTTAATGATACTTCAAACAGTGCTTGCGTTCGAATGTGTTGCAAAACTGGATTATTAATAAGAGCCCAGTAAAATGGCCCTGCTCATTAAAGTGGGTTTCTCAGAAAAAAACATGGCGCGACTAAACCTTCCATAGTTTTTCTGAATAAAGTAATTGTTTAGGCACTGCATGTTGGGTACATTTTTTATTTTCCACGGCATCATGCATATTTGTAACCCCCTGTACTGTGGACGGCCTTCTCAGGGCGAACCTTGACTGCCCCAGGAGGCTTTAGATTGAATCCGGAGACACACATCTGGAGGGGGCTGCGGTTTGCAGCCCTCCTGCCCCTTCGCCGCGCAGCGCTGCTCGCCGGCAGCTCCAGTCAACTGACGCCGCTGCGAGGAGGAGGGCGAGGTTCTGCTCTTCACCTGTGCGCTTTAAAATGGAATTTTCACTTAGCATTCAAACCAGGTTTCCTTACAAGAACAAACATCTCCCGAATCAGTCCAGCTTGTTTGTTGCGCCTGGATGATATTCCATTTAGCTGCTTGTTTTGGTGTGCGTACAAGGGGAGGAGCAGCCATGAGCAATCCGGTGACAGAAATGTATTATTTGGGGATGCTTCTTGAGGGCACTTGTAATTACCTCATTTTCAGCCGCTTGTGTCTGGCTCAGGTCTTTTTATGACCCGGCGCCCGGGTCAGTTCAGCAGCCCTGAAACTCACCATTTCTGGCAGCCTTTCACGGTTTGTGGTGAAGCCAGCAGTGTACATCCACCTTCCACTCGGAGTGGGTTCCTTGATCCTGAAGGGGGCAGGGAAGTGTGTTGTGGTTTATTACTCTGGAGCAGAAAATCAGCCAACAGCAGAAAAGCATGGGCTGCTACAAACGCTGAGAGTGCGGGGAAGTTCTCCGCACCCCTTCTTTGGAAGGTTGGCAGCTGGTGCTCAGATAGACAGGCTGTAGCCAGAGGCAAATGACATTTGTTGCAGCACACACGTGGACAATAGCATGGCCAGGTTTCTTTGCAAAGAAATGATTGTCATACTTCAAGGTGTGTAAAGGCTGATTCATTCAGATGGGGTGCCATTCTAGAGAAACCTCTCTCTCTTGTATCTGTCTAGTGAGCTATAAAAGTGAAAATGACATGCAAACATTAACAACCTTAGCCTTAAGTCATACCATCATTGTCGTTTGCTCTGACCAAGGGTGATGTGCAGGGGGAGTCCAGGATCAACTTTCTCACAGGTTGCTTACATGGTTATTTTAGTGACGTTTTTGGGATACTACTGAACCTTTGACGAACTGCAGTGCTCCAAATTTGGAATCGCCCATTACAACTACCTTGATTTTTTGAAGACCTGATAATTATAATTAGGGCTCCCGGTTTTATGGTATTTATTTTTTTGCCATTTCCGTCTGTATTTATCCATATTTATTTTTTGGGCATTTTTTCTGTATTTATCCACATTTATTTTTGCCACAAGCAGAAGGCAACGCTGCAGCTAGTATTTTTCCATATTTATTTAAATTGACAATGCACACATACATTTGGTTGTTCTTGGTCAACACAATACATTCTGTATTCACAATACATACACAATACATCTGAAAACTTTGCCATTCGCAGAATGTCCCAAATACGCTTAAAGTGCTATCACAAGCCATTTGTCTCAGAGCCCTGCAGTTTCTGTCATCTGCTGAGAGTGCTGTATCCTCTCCCCCACTGAACACAATACTGTCCCACTGAGATACTCACACTCCCTTCAGCTACAACCCAATTGTGCCCACTATAAACACCTAGAAGCAACTCTATTCAAACTATGCACTAGACCAGAGTAATTTGCTGCTTGAAAAAAGTAACAACATTCTGGAAAAATCAAACACTCATAGGGAATACAACTTAAAGCTTTTACACTCATTATTCAGAAAGCTAAGGACATGAAAAGAAAAGTAGCGCTAGACTGGCAAACTCTGTAAGGTGGTGCTAATGTGTTTGGGTGTGAATAACACCAATCTGGCCACTTTGCAATGACTGTCTTGTTTTATTTAGTTATGTGTTTATTGTTCGTATTTTAAAACCTTTTTTCTCCTCCTGAGGCCGCGTTTTGGAATAGAAACATGTCAGGAAAAGACTTTTGTAAGACGTGTCCTCTTTTTTTGGATCCATTTCACTGGGGAACGAATGACGGAAAGGAGAGGAAAGAACAGTCACGGTTTTCTAAAAGTGAGGAGGAGCAAGACAAAGAGAGGGAGGGAGAGGAATAAAGATGGGGGGCAGCAGAATTGGACACTGTCCTTGTCTTGTCCAGGCAAGAAGGAAGAGACAGCATGGCTATGGGCAATGCTGTCAGGTCACAAACGCTGCAAAGACTCGGTTTCTGAGTCTCACTTACACCCTCTTCCCTGTGTGTGTGTCTGACTGAGCCCTGCCTTCCAGCGCAGGATCCGGTTTCTTCTCTTCAGGCTGCCTACTACCCCCTGTCCACCCCAGGCATGTCTGCGAGAGTGAGAGCTCAGCCCGAGCCAAGGGAGGGGGCTGAATGCGCTGCGTGTGAGAGTGATTCACTTCGCACAGGTGGGGCGCTGAGAACAATGCAGGCCTCCTGGCGCTAGCAGCCACAGATCATCCAGGAGATCAGGGCGCTGATCGCCTGCCACAACCCCCCCATTGTGCAGGCACTTACTGAGCGTGGCGAGGCAACTCTGCTGGAGCACAGAAGCGCTGCAAAATGTGCTAGTATTTTCCCGTTTTTACATTTAAATACAGACAAAGGAAAACTTGTTTTCCGTCTGTATTTATATGTAAAAATCCGTTTAAACGGAAAACCGGGAGCCCTAATTATAATAGCCTTGCAATTTTCGTTTTCTCCAAAAACTGAAAACATAAAAAAATGCTCTTTGTTTGACGACCCACACACTTTATAATGATGTTCTTTTATAGTTTTATCAAGAGCCATCAAATGATGTCATACCCGTTAGACAAATCTCATATAGAGCAATCAGACCCATAATTCAATGCACTCTCTGGGGCTTCTAACACCTGTTGCTATACCCAATGAGGCATGGATTGTACAGGGCCACTGTTCCCAGGCATTTGATGCAAGCACTGTGTGTGGCCATTGGCATCCGTTACCAGGCCAAATGATGAATATATATTATGTGGGCCCCTGACACATGTTACTAGGTCCATTGATGCACACATTATATGGGTCATCTGAAGCCTATTTCTATTCGCCTTGGCACATGCATGCCCAAACTGAGATAGAGAATTGCTGCATTTGTCATAGCAGCACTTCCAATCAACATCACTCCCCTAAATTAAGTCTGAACAATTGGCTTTGTTAGAAAGACAGAACTGTGTGAAAGACAAAAAAATAGGGGAAGGGTAAATCTTTCAAATGGACACAGCTGGATCACCTACATGCATCATCCTCTGGTTATTTGCATATGGCTGGGTCCAAACTGGAATGGCAAGCAAAAAAACAATGGGTTTAGGCCCAGATCTCTGTACTGGAGTTGAGTGTTTGACAACGTTAGTATTCCGTCCCTCAATTGTTCTTTTTGCATTTATCGCCCTACGTGGGATGGGTGTGCTCAGACATGGTCACCATGCCACCATGGCGTGCTCACATTCCACCAGACTCAAGCTATCCTGGCTGATGAGTGGTGATACCGCGAAACCTGTCCTAGGATGCTTATTTCTGGTCTGAGAGGACATGGCCTGGCAGTTCGAACTGGACTGTTCCAATGGGGAGCAGGGTCAAGACAGATTTGCAAATGGCAGGGCCCAAACATGTAATGGTGTGGTGATCAAGAAAACAATGGATTTAGGCCCAGATCTCTCTACCGCGGTTGATTGTTTGACATTGTTCAACACTCTATCCATCATTAGTCTTTTTTTATATGTATTTGTGGGCAGAACCCCCATGACAGAAAAGCTGTGATAAGGCTACAGCATAAATGGGGTACAGGTTCCTGGGACATGTTAAGTACTTGGGCAGTTGAGGAGATCCAACTGTACCCTGCTGCAGGTCAGTGGCAGGCACCGAGGCGCTGCTCTCTTGCTACTGCAGCCAGTCCGCCTGTACATCTATGACCTTATTCTTCTATGTATCTATACCACTCTATTGTATTATCTGCCTATTTCTCTTTCAGTCTGTCTGTTGCTCCCTTTTTGCTTATCACTGTTTATTTCCCTTCTCTTCTTAAATTCTATATTTCTCGAGCTCTGTGTCAATCTGTCACTCTGTCTTTCACTACTGGTTAGCCTGTCAAAATACTAGCCTGTCCATCATAATTGTTTTATTTCTGTATTACTGTCGGTCTTGTAATTCATCTTTTCAGCTTCATTCTTTTATCTATGTATCATTGATTCTCTTTCACTCTCTCTTTCAACAGTCCATGTCTATGTGTCATTTTGTTACTCAAAGTGTAATTTTACCAGTCTATATAGCGATGACTTCAACATTTATACGGTTCTTTCTCTATCATTTGTCTATCTATAGCTCCTTGTACAGTTTAGCTTTTCCTAACTCCTATTCTCTTTCCATCTCCCCACCTGTCTATCGTTCCGCTTTTGTACATACCAATCTATTTCTGCTCCCTGCTCCCATCTCTCAGCACTTCTCTTTTTCCAGCAGTCTCCTCTCCATCAATGCTGCCTGCCTATTCTGTTGATATCAGTGTGCCCGCACTATCTCGTCCGTCTCACTGCTAATGTGTTCAGATAGATAGACAGCTCTTTATATCATCCTTCAGGAAGGAACTACTTTGATGTGTTTGTTGCACTTAGACACCCTCTTTTTCCTCAATCAAGACATCATGCATTGGTTTTTCCACATCCACAGTACACACAGTTTTTGTCAGGTCTGGGTAAGACAGGATATTGACCCAGACACCTGAGTCCCGTGTCTTAACTATTAGCTGCCAAAACATGCAAAAAGAGCAGAAAAGGAATACAGCAATTTGAAGGATTTAGGGCTTTATGAACAGACATGTCTGAACTGAAGTGTGTAAAGGATCACCTTGGTTCTCTACTGGGTGAGTGGATGCTGGATAAATGCTAAACAAATGGATTTGTAGGGCGCAACGTTTAAATGAAGTGCCCCGAGGCATTTCCCTGTTTTCTTGCAGATGGATGCACTGCTGCGTGATTAGACTTGTAGAGAATGTCTGCAAACCGAGCCACTTGACAGCATTTACTATTCACTACTACGGGCCTCCACAGACGCTCTCAACACCACTGGGTCAAACAGCTCACAGCATACAAATGGAACCATCCTTTCCAACACAGATACCCACGCACCCTTCAAAAACACAGCAACATAAGCCCTTCCTCACTCCCATCCACCGAAACCACTATATCAAATCGTTATACGTACAACTGTATCAAAATATGCAAAAGACTCAATGGACATTCTTCTCAGGCAACTGCATACATAAATTTATCTAAACCTAACATCACTCAACACCTGCAGTTTCTACGCACTTAATGGAGGTATTTCACGATTTAACCTACAGCTTTAATCACTCATACAATATAACACCATTCACTCATTTGCATCACTCCCGCAGACACTCATATCACAACGTACCCATTCACATCGTACTGCTATTAGAAAAAACAATTCAGCAATGCAAATCAGCCACATGCTCAAATCAACATCCAACCATACTAAAAATATTTGATCACGCTATTCACTCACCTTCAGTCTTTCACAGCATCCAATATTCCGAATACCAACGACACATTTCACACTATAACTCTCTGAATAACCACATTACACATTCACGCAGTCTGCCATAGGAACCATTTCTTGGTCCTCAGACACCACCATTCCTACATCACCACTAACTCTGGGTCAGTTTTTTGTCCTGTCCTACATAATGGTTGGTTTAGGAATGTGAGGTTCGTGAGACCCGCAAGGTAACTCTGGTATGCGAGAGTTGACATCCGACAAACCAGGCTATTCTGAAGACTGTTTTTTCCTGTAAGGATTGTGCATGAACAAATCCACTTGTCAGGCGGGAGATAGGTCTGCTGTCTAAGGCTAATGACTGTTGGTCTTGGTGCCTTGGATGTAATCTCTTGTCTATGATCTCAGGCTAGCAAACCTGAGTTAACTCAGTGAAGGCATCCACCTGCGTCTGCAGTCATACTGTACTTAAACATCCATACATATGACAGATGTACAGCCATTACAACAAAGACTAAAGGGGCATATGTAAGAAGCATGTTTCTGGCTTCAAAATCAGCCCGTTTGAGACTGAAACAAATGCTATTTGGGATGTGCACAGCCCAAATTGTGATTTGGTAAATTGTTACAGAATCACAATTTGGGTTTGTGATTCAGTATTGGGAGGGTCATGTTTAGGGCGTCCAAATATTGATTCTCATTGGTACGTACAGAAGTTTTGCAACTGAAATTTGGTCGCAGTTTCCAATTTCTACTTTGAGAATGTTTGGTAAAACAATCTTAACAATGGTTCTCCCTTAAAAAAGGAAACTTTCAAGTTTCACTTTTTTTCTTTTTAAATGCATCTCGTTTTTCTTTAACGAAAACAGGGGCTGCGTTTAGAAAAAAAGATTGCTTTACTTTAAAGCATGGGTACTCGCAAACTTTACCTCGGGGGCCAAAAATATAGTCTGGTTTGTGGCTGAGGGCCGCACCGATGGGCCAGCAGGTGGGGCGGGGTTAGTTGGAGAGGGGTTGGTGGGGCTGGGGCTAATAGAGTAAAAACAAATCACCACCTTTTCGAAACATTACTTGACAGTGCTGTATTTCAAAAGCAGATGTGACTATAAAGCTATAAGGAGGAGGCAAGAGGGTTGGTTAAGTCTGTACTGTAGCGTAATGTTGCATGTTCTCACTTGCATTTGGTTCCTCTCTTTTCTGTGCCCACTTTGACTTTAATGCATTCAGAATTATTTATTGCACCATGGTGTGCAATGGGCAGAACGCTCATGCACACTCACCTACACACACACAAGCATGCACACACACACACTTTCTTAGACATGCAATTGTGTATATGCACACACTCACTTACAAACACGGGGCCATATTCACAAGGAGCTATCGCCAAATTAACTGCACCTTATCGCAGCCAAAGTTGTGATAAATTTACCTCCCCATTCACAAGCTGGTGCTAACAGCCAACAGCACCAGTTTACCCGTGATAGCAGCCGCAAAAAACATCGCCACAGATGACCCCCGCAACTATTGCTAATAAGATGCAGAGTGGGCGTTCCCGTGCCAAAAGCTGCGACCACACCACTTCTCAACGACCAGACAGATCGGCGATAAAAACACAAAACAGGCGATAAGGCGCGTTAGCACCAGGAAATCTACACCTGCTCTGACCTGGTGTGAGGTCGGACAGCAGCCAGCACCAAAAAAGGGAGCACAGCCCAGGGCCACATCGGTAGTGCCACAGATGCCAAGGAGACACTCATCATGCAGCCCGGACACCCAAGAGGGCCACAACACACACCAACACCACCCTAGGACCCCTCCCCACACCCCGAACACCCCCCTGGACAACCACAGAGGCAGAGCCGACAAAAACAGCGGACCCCCAGGAAACGCACCAGCCTCACAGACCCAACATCTGATAATGTCACCGTCCACTACAGGCTGAAAGGGACAACCATCCTACGCATCCTGACCATCATCGCCTAACAGGCCTATGGCACCAACACAGCGGACAACTAACATCCCACCCCACACCAAGCTGCTGGATTAGCTGCACCTGTTGGCCCCTGGCACCCCCCCAACAACACCCGACAGAGTCAGAGGAGTCTCACAGCCAGCCACATCCAAGTCCCCCACACCTGTCCTGTACATTACCATCACACTGGTACCCCAGTCCCCATACGTCCAACACAATGCGCAGGATCCGCTGGAGACCAAGCAAGGACCATATGCCATAGCAGGATGCACGCATGTGTTGGGGGCAATCCACAGCACACATGTCCCACCTGTGCCCCCTGGTGACACAGCACACAATCACCACAACAGAAAGTACATGTCTCACATCAATGTGCAGGCAACAACAGAACACCGTGGAACCTTCAACAACGTCTCCTCCAAATACCTTGCCACTGTGCACGATTCCTTCACCCTCAGACAGTCCATCAGCAACCAGCCTATCCAGGATGGCAACAATGTAAATGCACAGCCCCATGGCAAGTTTCAAATGGCCACCCTACTCACCTCAACTCCTCAACCATGCAACTCACTACTCTGGCAATGCACATGTCACAAAATCACTACCAACATGCACAACAACATGATCACACACCAGACACGAAAGGACAACTCACAATGGTTGCCTGGCCAAGCCATGAACATGATCCATCAACGGCATGGCACCTCAGCCACACAACAGCCAAATGTGTGGAGAGGTGGCAAACAGGAATGTGTGAAGGAGGCAGTAGTACCATGATTGGGAAAGTACACAATGCCAAGAGTGGCCGAGATGTGCTTGACAGACCGCTGTATGCAGCACACACCCATATCCATGGTGACATACACCTCTGGTGTATGGAGTGTAGTTGACAGTGGACTCAACCATGTCACCACAGCCAGTCGGGGACCTTGCGGAAATCTTGCCGGTTACGCCCCCCCCTAAGCATAACCGGAGTTTGATGGCCCGGCGTGCACCACGCCAGAGTAAGGGTGTGAATAAGTAGCACGTAGTCCTGGGCATGGTCCTCTTCTGGAAAGCCCAACGTCTCTGCCAGGGTGGCGCCTCTAACCCCGCCACGAGGCTGATGCCGTCCTCTAGAGCAGAGTTGCCTGCAATGCTGTGAACCTGCCGGACCACAAACCCGTCAGGCCCACCCCTGCGCAGCCAGACCTCACTGATCACCTGCCGACACTGGCGTGTGTCAAGGAGGGCCCACCACTTTATGGCTCAAGCTCCCGGCCCGAGTCCCGCGACCTTGGCAGCCTCCTCAGACCATCCCGGCCTCCATGACACGGCCTGCTTGAGTCCTTTTTCGTTGACGTACTCTACTGCTGCCTCAGGTCTACTCCTCGGCCCAGTAGGTCCCATGTGTGAAACTGCGTTCTGAGTCATGAATGGCAGTGACCTCAAATCCGGGCCACCTGCAACAGCACCAGACTCCCTTCGATCAGTGCGGCATAGTTCCATATGAGCTTCTTGCGACACGTGGTGCCACTAACCCTTTTCAACACCAGCCGGCAACACGTGGTGCCACTAACCCTGTTCAGCGCTAGCTGGTGACACGTGGTGCCACTAACCCTGTTCAATGCCAGCCGGTGACACGTGGTGCCACTAACCCTGTTCAACGGCAGACGGCGATACGTGGATGAGGGACCAGGACTACCCTGTGGACCAGTAGGTCCCACTTCCAGCATCTAGTTGCAAATCATGAATGGCAGAGTCCACACCAGTGGTCGCATGGAGAGGAGTAAGAGGAAGATGCGGCTCAGTCTGGACGAAACCTGGGGCACATACACGGAGGTGTCCCAACACGTGGTGCCACTGAACCTGAACTACGCAGGCTGGTGGGGCCATCCAACCTATGCCAGCGACACTCGGTGAATGGGCTGTGCTGACTGCTGTCTCAGGCCTGCACCACGGTCAGGTAGGTCACACATTTGGAACTGAACATCGGTTATTCACAAGGCAGAATACATGTCATCGCACGCATGGAGAGGCGTATGAGGATGACGCAGGCTGGAGGAAAAAGATCATAGTTATGGAGGTGATCGGACACTACCGACAACTGCCCTTGTTTCACTAACTCTTTGCCTCTCCAGCCAACGACACATGGCTGTGGACCACCGCTGACCGCGGCCTCCAGCCTACACTGCGCTCCAGTAGGTCACAGAGTCTTCAATCTGCAATGGCTGAGTTCATATCAGCGTACCGGCATCATCGCAGACAGCATCCCCTCTCAGCCACGGTGTCACTAATTCTGTTCCCCGACAATCATGAGCACTCTATGGTCGAACTTTGGTGGAGTCTGAGCCTATGGACTAGGGGGCAGTTTTCATCCTCATGTAGCTGACACCCAATTGGTGGTGGCAACGAAGCTGTTGCATTCCACTCCTCCATTTGCTGCTTCCGGATAAAATCAAACCTTTCGGCATCATGCCCTGGAGGACACCTTCCACTGTCCCACGATACCCTCCGCAACATGCACCTCGGACATTGATGTGTTGTGATCTGTGCTCTTCTGAAGGTGTTGTGTGCCCCTCTGCGATGTGAAGGGGAGGCATGTATTGACTTTGCGTTGACATATATGTTGGCACATTGTGCAGGTTTGCATGCAGACTGTATGGCAATGTACATTGTGACTATTTGTGGGGTGCTGGATTCTTCTGCGGGACAGGGTAGATTTGGTCTACATGACGGATGTGATGTCGTACGTGTACATTTCCATTTCACAGTTTCCGGCTCCATCAGATGTAGTAGGCATGTTTCTGTGCATGTGTGGAGCCAGTTGTGTCCTCTGTTCTGCAGTGTCAGCTATGCATGTTGTTCCTCGTTGACGTCAATGTGGGTGTGCTGTTCGTGCTATGTGTGTGTGCTGCAGGGTGCCAAGGGGTTTGCGCCCATGGACCTGGGTGACTGTGAGTGTGCAGTATGCTACACCTCGTTATGCATGTGTGCCATTGTGCCCACTCCCCCCGTCCCCCTAGTCCCTGTTGATGTTGTGTCAGGTCCTCTCGAGTTGTGTCCGTACTCCCTACTCCTTGCACCGTCTCCACACTGATGACTGTGGGCTGGGTTTCCTTCAGCTCCTCCGGTGGCGCTAGACTCCCACCTCCGGTCGCCGTTGCTGCCTTCTCGTTGGCAGCAGGTTTGTGCCTGGTTTAGATAGTCAAATCATGCTGGCGCTTGGCCTCCTGGATTGGCCTCCTGGGCACTCTGACTGCAATCCAGGTAGTCTGCTAGTGGGTCAGTTGCTGGTAGTGTTCTGTCACCTCCATGACGCTGGTCTTGTTTTCCTGCGGTCTGCACCCCGTCTTCCTCTCCCTCTTCTCCTTGGCCTTGTCCGACCCCGTTGTTCCTTGCTGGTAGTCTGTGGGGGTTGTGGGGTTCAGTTTGGCCCCTGCGCTGTGTCAGGGTGCATCCATGTTGCTACGCACTTTGGATTGTTTTTGGTGTATTTTTTCTGTGGTTTTTATAGTGCATTGTTCCGCCAGACGCGTGGGATTTGCAAGCCTGTGGCTGGTTATCACTACTTTTTGTGCCGCGATTGGCCTCATCGCATTTTTTTTGCGTTGCGTATCGCATTTCTGCGGCGTGGTGTTGATTTTGATGCAGACATTTGGCACGTTATCTGGTGACTATTGCATGCTACCGCCTTGTTGTGTATCCCACGTTATTGGCTGCGATATTGAAAGTTGTGTTACGCTACTCTTGCGGTAGTTATCACAGGTTCTTGTGAATATACCCCACACAGTATTTGAGACAGTTCAGGCTCTCAACCCGGGCTTGTGCAGCTCGAGCTGCTGTGGGCTCTGCTGGGCAGTGTCTGCAGTCGTATCCAGCACGGGCGAGTTGTTCACAGGTCTTTAAAGACCTGTTGCATATTTACATACCTTTGTAAACTGGTTACTGAGGCTTAGTGTTTTTTTCTGTTTCCAGTACCCCCTGGGCCCCCACTCTGCCTTACATGTTTATTTTACATTTACTGCTGTAGTGTGTGAATGCATTTCATGAAAAGGAATATAACGTAGGGTGCCAAAAGAAAAATGCCAGCCATGTCTTTAAAGAGTCTGCAAAGATCTGGTCTTGACACTAAATAGGGTTCTAAATAAAAAAAGTATGTATTTATTTGTAAGGTGACTTTTCTGTCTTTGTTCCCTTTAATTATCAGTCATGGATCATTCAGGCAGCCCTAGAACACAATTAAAAGTGCTTTCTATTTATATTTGCTATTCGAAGTATGCACAGATAAGTGCTGAAAATACATCTTTAGGTGGCTGCTTATTTTTGTACCTCTGAGACATCAAAATAATGATGTTTGTTGCAGGATCAGCACATTTTATTTATTTCCTCCACCCTCGATCCCTGATTAATGCCATAATAGCAATAGTTTAACTTATATCTTAAGCCCTGCGCCGTCGTCAATAACATGCTGAGTAACTTCAAGTGTCCAGGAATGCACTCTGCATTCAGACAAAGCGCTGTGGGCTGCCTAGGAAGGTTTGCCGGGCCTCTGGCGGCCCGTGAGCCCTACTATGAGTATCACGGCTTTAAAGCAATCACAAACATGGTGGTCTGCTGACCCAAGCAGGCCACCATCTCGTGATGGCTGCGATTCCTAATGGACCTACCTCATTATAATTCATGAGGTAGGTCAATTTGCGACCCACTATGAATCGCTAATGAAACTCAAAAGAGTTTGTTACATTAGAAATAGCGATTTCCTAATTGTGATCTACAGGAAATCGCACTTAGGAAATTGTTATTCCTAATCTTCGTACATGTGACCTCAGTTCACTGAAATTAGCACAGGCCTATCGCATTTGCCAATGCTTGTCAATATTTTCATCATTCATAGTTTGGAAAATAAAATAGTTTACCATGTTTCTGATCTAGAAAAATTTTGGTTAGTTTTGTTCTACTGCTGGAATAACTACTTCTTCTAGTCACCTACTTTTTTCAGTAATGTACATCTGTATTTCTGAACAAAACGTATTCATTGCCTAGTTAGCAAGCGCTTACACTTTGAGAATTTAAAGATAATAAAAATATTTTCATGTTTAATCTTCGTCATATGTAAATACTTAGCATTCACCTCACACTTCAATGATGTTTCATAATTTGCAGGGTTTAGTCGTTATAGTTTATTAGCTTTGATAGCTTCTCTTTGTAAATAGAGCAAGGTATTGTTAAGCCAAATTCCTTGTTTTTAATTCCTACCTGGGTATATTCTAAAGGTGCTATAGTGTATAGAAATGCAGAAAAGACAGAAGTTTCAATTAATTATTCAATTATTATTTCAAACACTTCTAAGGATACGACTGTTAAGACTTTCTATAGACTGCAGAATTTAGACAATGTTCCTTGATGTCTAGTTTTGTTTCTTTGAACTGGCCTTCCAAATGTGTGTTTCTCTGAGTGGAGAGCCGTCAAGCAAATGGTGGCCAAAGTAAAAGTGTGAAGATGGGTCAAAACATCTTGCAGGTATATGAAGGCTCGGAATAATGGCAGGTTCTGTCAGAGGCAGAGAAGAGTGACATTTCCTCAGATCAAATATACAACCTTAACCCATCTGGGTTTGCAATGAGGACATCATGCAAATAGGTTTTGCATTTTTTACACTTGAAGATTCTGTTTCTAATTGAGCAATGATTCCAGCCTCGCAGCTAGCCAAGAAGGTATTTTGCTGGCAGGGGCCCCTACATGTTTTTCAGAAGTGTGTAATGAGAAGTACCATCCAAGACCAACCTCAAATTCAGGCATTTCCTCTTCATTGTTTAAAGAATATACCATCGCAATAAATGACTGAGTTAAAAGAAATCTCCTGAAAGTTAATTCAAACATAATGAAAATCTGAAATTGCAGTCCCTAAGCAGGCTGCCCTCCTCCTGGTAACCTACTAATTAGGGGCCTCGATCCAATTTTGCATATGCTGTAAAAGTCACCATGGATACGGACCTTACACTCGAATACTAGACTGACTGGGTTGTGGGGTTTTCCCTAGATGATCTACTCAAGAGTAACCTTTCCTGGATTTCCTCATTGCACTAGTGCCCTCATATCTTGGCTATTCTGACGATCTTCCATGCAACAGAACACCTCCTGTACATTCTTGAAAGGTTTCAGAATAGAGTAGCCCTCAGAGACGTGCACTGACTTCCTAAAGCCAGGAAACTTCAACTGCATCAGCCCCGTGGCCTGCATGGTACAGTACCTGGTTTTTCTCCAAAAGACTTGATTTACCACCCCAGGTATAGATTTACATAAGATACAAATCTGGGTCAAAATCCCAAGCTTGAACAAACCTTGAGTGGAAGGCATGACTTAATCTATCACTTGTCTGGAAACCTCAATCTGGACTGCATTAGAAATATTCATGATCAGCTTGCATTCTTCAGGGCAACCAACACGTCTGTACCCAAATACATGACTTACTCTATGTTTGTACCTCAATGTGAGCATCTACATTTTGAACTGTGAATTTTTATGTAACCAGCTGCATATGTTCCATGAATCCGGTTAGACCTGACACCCTTGGGTAGTTATCTCCCAAACCTTTTGCCTATACCCCTCCTGCTTTTTGCTGAGTTTGTTTCTGTTGGCTTTTAGGACTCTGTGCACTTTATGACTGCTAACCTGTTCTTAAGTGCTTGAGCTCTCTCCCTAGAACATTGACCTACATCTGATTGGCACATGTCATTTACTTCTATCTCCTTATTAGATGGTACTACATGTTCCCAGTGCCTGTAAATTAAATGCTACTAATGCGCCTGCAGCACCCATTGTGCCACCCACTCCAGAAGCCCTTTAAAAAATGTTTCAGGTCTACCATTACTGCCTGTAGTACATTTTTAAGTTAGCAGTTCGACCTGACAAAATAAAATTGTTGCCAAGCCTAAAACTCCCTTTTTAATACATATACAGCATCACTTTGGTAGATCCTAGACAGCCAATAAGACAGGGTGCACTGTATTTTGGAGGTCGGTGTCAGATGATTGGATCATAATGTTTCTGTTGTTTTAGGTGGAGACAGAGACTTCTGTGTTGAGCATGGTTGATGGGCTATCCAAGAATGTATGTCAGTAGGGGATTCTAATGGAGCAACATGTATTAAGGTGGTTGATGAAGAAGTCAGACCATCTGGTAGAGGAGAACATAAGGTCAGTCTTTAAGCATTTTTTATGTACAAAAGTATTTGCCCAAAAGTACAGTTTCTGGTATTTCCTTGAGGAACCTGTGCTTGAAGTTCTTACCAGAAGTTTTGAGATAGGTTAAAGAGCTAGATTATTTAGTAGGAGTTTGGGCCTTTATCTGGTGAGATTGTGGTATGGTTTCAAGGTTAGGAGTGAGGTAATTTTAGTGAGTCCTAAAAGAGTGAAGGGGGATGAGGGAGAGAAGGAAAGAAGTGGGCGGGCAAAAGCAGTACTTCACAAGGGAGGGCTTCTTGTAGGGAGACTAGTCAGAGAACTGGGAAAGGGGTGATGGGAGCAATATTCGGGTTGTGTGTAGTAGCGATTATGATGGAGTAACTAATAGTGAGGTAGGATACATAAATGGGGAAGGGGCAAGAAATAGTTTGTGTGAGGAGGGTTGGCAAAATCAGTGGAGGGAGAATGGATGGTAAGGACTTTTCAATAAAGGACAATCTAATTTGAGAGTATCAAAGAAGGGGGATCTAATTTGGGAGTATCATCAGGAGATGGGAGTTAAGCTATTGAACACTTTCAGAGTGAAAATGGGTGGTCGGTTCCAGTGGAGTGGATTAGATCTGTGGGCAGTGGGGGAGCGAAAGGGTGGTCTGGTTTATTCGGGCAGTAGAGTTTAGATTATTATTCCAAACATATGTGAATTTAGAAATTAGAGTCCTATTTTAATAACCTTTTGTAGTGCAAAATGAGATTGTGGTTACAGCTGTGCACAAATGTAATAATTCTTAAAACAGCAATAGGAGGGGCTAGGGGTCCTGTGTCACTGACATGTTAAACTAGGGGGTTGATCGGGTTTCTATACTTGGTTGGGCTTGTGATTAATAGGAGGACCAGTTACAAACTGTCAAACATTATAAGATGGCTGTTGCCTTTGCCTTTGTGGGAGGGGAGGTCCTCCCAACTGCTTTTTACTTTGCATGGGGTCCATCCAATGAGTAATCATCCTGGAACTGAAGCCAGAAGAACCAGTCCGAGGAGCAGCTGTAAGAAAAAAAGTAGTCCTGCTGCAACTACTAGGATGGTGGCCTCAGAGACCTTCGGCAGAGCGGTGCTGCAATAGATCAGAAGGTAGGCAGCTGAGCAAGGAGTGAAGTAAGAACTGGCTCCGTTCACCAGGGGGTGAAGATTGTTATAAACAGGGAGAGAGGGATAAGACATAATATCCTAATGCACTTTTCAATAAAGAGGATGGGCTATCTGTCATGTCTGTGATGGAGTACTGGTCCCCAAAGCTCTAAGTCAAGCACTTAGTCTGTTGGCATCACCACCACATAACTATGAAGATTCCTTCTCTACTTTCATCCAGTCCATTTCTTTTATATTTTATCACTTTTAGTTTGTACACTATAGAATTATTCCCATTCATTCAAATATATACTTGAAGATATCTTTCAATGTAAGGATTTTTCAAAACTGGGGGGCGAGCCACTAAACGCTCTAGCCAGGCTCAGCCAGATGTCTGGCTCTGGCTTAGCTTGAGGACCTCCTGGACTCTTGAGCCCAAAATTAAACGATCTTTCAAATGGCTTCTTCCTTCCGACACAGGCTGCAAGCTCATGTGCCAAGAATGAAAGACAAAGCAGTGAACTTTGATGTAAAATGGGCAAAAGAAAGAAATTCCCATCTAGTGGCTGAATTGCACAATGAAAAACAAAAAATCCTAGGCAAGTATTTTATTTCATGACCACCTTTTTCCTTTATTATCATGTTGGAAAGCGTCTTGAAATATGTTCTTTCAGGATGTGTGCTGTGTTTGGTTTAATAGACTATAATATTGCTCTGTAATGAAAATCTTCACCACATATTGAGTACACGCAGTCCTAAATTTGAGCCAGTGGTTTCCGGTCATCAACACAGGCGCTTTTCATGAGCACCAGTTAACTCCTTGCATGCTTATGATGAGCTGCACAGTGGAGCTGTGCTCATGACAAGCTGGGCTCGTCATAATGGCTGCGCTCCGCCCACGCGCAATTGATTCCCCGCCTGTGCAGGAGAATCAATCAGTGGGCAGAGTCGTGATGAGCCCAGCTCGTCATGAGTACAGCTCCACTGTGCCTCATGACGAGCTGGGCTCGTCACGAGCACCGCAGCGCCGCGCACCCCCCCCACGCCGTGGGGGAATTACCCCCACGGTGTAGGGGTTAAGGACACATTCATTTAAGGTAGGCACAGGTAGATTAAGTGATTTGCCCAGAATCACAGGATGTTGAGCTGACACCGAGACTCTAACCTGCTTCCCCAGTTCCGAAGTCTGCAGCTCTGGCCATTACACCAGATAAATATTTTAAGGCAAGTCAGAACCTTGGCACGACTCTGGCTCAGCTCTCCATGTTAAGTGGTTGGCTCTTTCACGTCTATTTTAGGGTCATGGTATATCATTAAAACATGTCAATTATTTTTGAAGGAGTATTCTAACAATGTTGTGTCCCAGGATCATATATAAGCAGACATTCAGGAATGTATTGAGAGGCCTTATTCCATTCACTCCATTCGCTCTTTATTTTATTGTTATTTGCATTCGGTCTGCTTATTTATAATGTTAAAATCCAAAGCTGAAACAGCTACACTAAAACCGCAGCAAAATACGCCCGGCGACCCATCAGGTTCAAAGGATGGCTGCATGTGGCTCTGCGCTTTGAAATTGTATTTTCTAATTACAGCTTTTGATCCATGGCACATCTTTAAACACACATCATAATGTGTCTCGATACTATGCAATTCAAAATACATCTTTACCAGAATATAATTGCGTCATATATCTAATTTAAATTAGATTGCACATTATCGCCCAGTAACAGCTCTGCTCTACGAAGCATACTCATTGTTAACTTGTGGTTCATTGATTAGAGAAAAAATTCAACGATTCACAGAAATGTAAGGCAAGATTCACAGAAACGCAGCCTGGATGGTTCAATAGTTCTGCAGGAGTAGGGGCCAGTGGCTCCTCACATTTGATTATTGGCTCTAGGTGAAAGCGACAGATAGTGGTTACCATCCTGCAGTCATTCAGTTTTGAAACCTGGAATAAGTTATTGGTCTCAGTTCGGCTAGTGGAAGACAGGTGTGCTCAATTCTTATTGTTTGAATTGGTACAGTTTGTGGCATTGCACAGTGTCAGCACATTGCTTGTGTGAGAAATTCACACACAAGCAGATAAGCCTAAGAGTTTTGAACCACACCACTACATTCACCGTACGCAGTGAACAAAGAATGCACTTTTTAAAAGAAAAAGTGGCAGATGAACAAAGCTATTTTCAGCTCACAACTGGCCCGATTTGCAGAATCGGGCCAGTTGCGAACTGACAAAGGTATTTTAAATGTACAAATCCCTACGCGCTATTCGGTAAGCTATTATGGAATCACAGCTTGGGTTTGCAAGTCGCTATTAGGTAGGGGTATGCCAAAGGCTTCCCTTCCAAGTAATAAGTTGCAGGGGCATGAATGATTCTTTTGTGACCGGAATGCGGTCGCAAAACATTCCTCATTTACCGAATTTGTGAAGTTGGTAGTAACCCCTTTTCAAATGGGAAGGAGTCTCTAAGGGACCCCTTCCCCTTTGTGAATGTGGGCACCAACAATTTATAAGAACGGCAGTGGTCCCACGGACCACTGTCTACTTTTAAAAAATGAAAAGGAAACTTTTCTTTTTTCTTTTTTACATGCATCCCATTTTCCTTTAAGGACCCTAGCAGGGCACTCTCCCTGTGGGAGCCGGCCATTACCAGTGAGTGGCAAAATGCGACCTGCCTCATGAATATTAATGAGGCAGCTTCCCTGCAACTGATTTGAAATCGCAAACAGTGTAACACTGTTGTTTGTGATTTCCTAATAGAGAATCGCAAAAATATCCTATTAGGAAATCACAAATGGAAATTTATGTACATCTGGCCCCAAATGCACACAAGTTCACATCTTTACAAACAAAAATGCGACTCCTTTATTTCTCAGTAACAGGGTAATCTATTTTGTTACAAATGATCAAACCATAAGCCAAAAGGGTCACTATTTTAGTGTTCAATACTTGAACAGTTTTTGTGTAGCTAAGTTGTGATTAAGTTATAGGTAAGTGTGGACAAAGTTATCTGCAGGTGTTCATCTCGATTGATTTAATCAGCATCCTCGAACATTTAGTCCCATAGTTTTGTCGTTAATAAGGTGAGAAATTCTCTGTCCACTTTATTTCTGTTTTATTGATTGGTGGGAAAGGGGGGCTTTACTGGAGAGATGTGACTCATGCAACTTTACCTTCATAATTTTGTTTTCTTTACTTTTTTTATTCTTGGGGAGCTAGCTTGTAATTTGATCTAAGTTGAACATATGTATATTATCTACTGGCACCAGTAGATAGTTAGGACCTAGTTTCCATAAGAAAAGCATTTTTTATTTTGAACTTTGGCGCAGTTTGACAAATTTAACAGCATTTTAAAAATGAGTGTAAATGAGAAAAAAAGGGGTGGTCTCCCTTCTGGAGTAATTAATGGCCATTGGGATCGCCATCCCTTAGGGCCGGCTCCGGCTATGTCCCGGGGTGCCATTGAAGCCAGCCGACATGTATTTTTTTCTGTTTATTGGACCTGTTGCCCAGACCCACCTCCCTTCCTCACCAGAACATAAACACAAAATCTTGGTATTCAATTGTATTCTCATAAATATGGCTACTCCTCTATTTTCAGTTCCTATAGTTCTGCCTATTTATCAAACATATTGTGATATTCCAGTTTACATTTACTCCAATGAGTTTCCTGCAGAAAATGATAGATTGATTATGGCCCAGAATCCATGACTCTATTGCTTTATATTTCACCCATTTATTACGACCACCGGTGTTGTATGGACATATTGTAACATGAATAATTGCACTATGAATCTGGGTAAAAGATTAAGAAGAACTCAGTCAAATACTTCAATAACTGCTGTTAACAATTTATCAGGCTGGTGAGCTTGTTTTCTGAATTACAAAGACAAATTGCTCCCTTTCTGTTCTTAAACCACTCAGCCAATGCCCTGCTGCCACATCTCTGCATTATGGTGCTCTAACCCAGGGCTCTCCGAAGTTGGTCCTGGAGGGCTGGATCCTGGTAAGACTTTTAGCATATCCCAATTTAAATAAATGTGGTTATCTGAAAAGTCTGGCATGGACCTGGTGCGAATTTGGAGAACCCTGCTCTAACCAAACATTCCGCTTACCTTCCACCCACTCCTTGCCCTAACCCCTGCTGCTCCTCTTTGGTGTCACCATCTTCTGGTTCTACAGCTATGATGGAATGGTGGTTTGGTATGTACCAATTTAGCGAGACAGGGGACCCGTCAATTGGGAAGATCATTGAGGTAGAAAATATTTACTGATCTATTTCATGAATATTCCATATATTGATGTGGCCAATCTTAAACATCATATAGCACTCTCCTCATCAGCTATTGTAAGCACCTTAAAATGTTGCCTTTTTTCAACTTTTTCTAGTTTTGTCATTTACATGTAATCTTAGCTTTACCAACTGAAAATGTGTATTCATTGCTGTAGCTTACAAGTTTACTCTTGAACGTGTTGAGTTTCTCATGGATCTGATCTATTTTTGGTTAAGATCTGTAGTGATCTAATTGGAATAGGACACGTTACAACGCAAACTTTTACGACACATGACCTTACAATGCGGGTTTTACATCGCAACTTCACTTACAACACAAGATTTTACAACGCATGCCATCATAACGCGTTTTTAGAAACTATGCTTAAAACGCATTCCATTACAACGCATACCATAACAACGCATAATACTTTTAGGGCAACAGTCGTGTAAGTGTTGGATAGTGTAGGGGTAAAAATTGCAATTATAACTCCAGTGAGTGCAACAGTAGGGTAAGTGTTGGACAGTGTAGGGGTAAAAATTACTATTCCCACTCCAGTGAGTGCAAGAGTAGGGTGAGTGTTGGATAATGTATGGGTAAAAATTACTATTCTCACCCCAGTGAGTGCAACAGTAGAGTACGTGTTGGATAGCGTAGGTGTAAAAATTACTATTTTCCATTACTTATATACCTTATAATGCGTTGTAATGGTGTGCGTTACAGTGGCATGCATTGTAATGGCATGCGATGTAAATGATGTTGCGTTGTAATAACTGCGTTGTAAAGGTAGTGTGTTGTAATAACTGCAATGTAATGGTTGTTTCCCTCTAACTGAACTGCATTGCATTGACTGATTCGCTTACTAAGCAAGAGTTCACATTAATATTTTGTGCTGGCTTTGGTAACAGGAGACTGTGAGTTTTATTTATTGAGGGACGGGTTACTCCATCACAAACTTGGTGGATGTCATGTATACCGTATTAAAGTGCATTTTAGCTAATTGCACATAACATGGTGGATGAAATATCTGCTATGTTTTGATGAGGCATCCTGTGCACTAAACTCTCAATTGGCCCCTATGTCAGCATAGTGTGTGAGGGTACAGATGTGATGAATTTGACTTAATGTTTATACTGTTGTTAATAGAGTCATCAAAATCCACCTCTACAGAGGGACCCGTGGTGCTAAAGGTTTTTACTGGGGAGCACAGGCTTGAGGTAAACCTAACATTAGTACATATCTTGAGGGTATTTTATATTTACTCAGTGTGATTGAATTAGAGCTTTCTTGAGAAAGTCTTTCAAGATTACCAGAAAAGATGAGACATCGAACTAGAGCATAAGAACAATAGTGTCCTATGCAGTTGCTTCCAAATTGGTTTGAGCTTTTTTCTTTCCAGAACTGCTGAAAAACTATCTTTTTCAGTTAACAAACTGTGGTTTCCGTCTATAACCTTGGTGTTTCCATTAGCCTCTTTGCTACAATGAGTTGAAATTAAGGCAACTGCATCATCTGCCTGCAAGCCTTTTCTGACAGTTTCAGCAAAATGTTCGACTGTAGGACTAGACAATGCCAGATGTGCATATGTTTCCATATCTGGTTTACATTAAGGACGTAGCATCTCCGTGTCTCTGAGTCTCCAGTATATTTACCCCTTGCATTTAACTTGCATCTTCACTTTTATGTAGCACTGCTCCTATCTGTCCACTCTTTGTGTAAAATAAATTACCACAGCTGTTCAAAGGCATTAGAGACCATATACTGAACATATATGTACCCATTAATGCATCATAATGAGGTACCAAAGCTTTAACAAATGATATTATCCAGTGGATTAGGATAAAGACTACAGCACTTTCGATCCCCTAGGAATGTGTGAAGACTAGGGGTCTAATCATGATCTCAGGCATACTTAATTCCGCCCAACACCATCTCGGTTCTTGAACCGACTGACCTCTAGTCAGAGGTCCCAACCACCTAATTAGGATGCGACCGAACACTGTTCGATCACATTCCTACATTTGCCTATGGGAGCATGCTTTACGGCTGTATACCGGCCATAATACATGCTCCCGCAGAGAAATGGGAGCTGCTGTTCATCACTACACCCGTGGCAGACACCTCAAGGTGCCTGCCATGGGGTGCAGGGATCAACAGGGTGCCCCCTTGACCCCTAACAGGAGGCTGCACACACAAGGGGGCCTTGCTGGGAACCCCCTAACATGCATTCCAACATGGTTTCCATGTCAGACAGGCCGGCATGGAAACCATGCTGGAAACCGTGCATTTTAATCCCAAGTGCGGAAAGGCCCACCCTTTGAGATTATGAGCCAGTTCCAACTGGCCAACGGGCCCCTTGAGCCCGTCAGATGCCAGCCGGAATGTCCAGGCGGTTTAATTTCGTATTGCCTTATTATAATGTGACGGTCGGAAAGTAAATCGAGGGGCCGATTACGATGCTTCCCGATGGTCAGAGCCTTTCCAGGCTGCATCGTAAATGGCCCCTAAATGTCAGCAATTTCGTTTCACACGCTTTTAGCTTCTGGTCTACTACCGGCCTCATACTTTACTCTTGATTGTTCCCAGTTCACTGTTAAATCTCATCTTCTTGTCCAAGCACCATTTTGATTACCCATACACTGCCAGAACATGCCCAGACAGAGAAAACCTAGAATCTTATCTGGGAGGTCCAATCACGACAGCAGCTCCCTGTGTAACGACAACAGGAGTGAGCTCATCTGACCCTCCTAACTCTTGGCAAGAGTGCACTGGGAAAATTGGCACCAGGTTGCCAACAGAAGTTGGAGATTTTGTGTCCATGTCAACTTCCTTATCCTGCACATTATTTAAAGAACCATCACCTCCAATGAGTTTAAAGGCCTGCTACTCTTTTCTGTTGTCAGCTATTGGAATGGGCAGAAAAAGAGATGCCAAAGAAAGTGTCAATATAGTCATTGTCTTTTCCTTGTAGACAGCAGAGCTGCCATTGTTGTGTGGTCCCCAGCCTCCAGCAAAGAGTCTGCATCACAGCATCAGAGGCTGGATCCTGGAAGCCTCGCAACCTCTATCCCCCCAAACAACACTGTCAATGTGTGTTGTTTATTCCATTTTTATTTGCTTAATATTTTGATTTTTGGAGTAATGTTTAGAATTAGTGGATTCTATGATCTCTCAGATTGCCCACAATTGTGAACTGGCCTAATGTTGGAAGTCTTCTCAATTACCTCTTGAAGTACATCAGGTGGTCTTTGTATTCATGTGGAATGTGGGTATGTGTCAAATTGTTGTTGGTTTTTTCCATCTGTGATTTGGTGTTATCTCTGACATAGTAGTGTCTCCATGAATTCCATTTTCAGTGAATGTCCACTGGACCATTAGCCAGTCATTAAATGACAATGTTTGTCTCTCCTTGAAACTGTCAGCATGCGTGACATTCCTGACTTGCTGCACTGTTTTTCTTTGCTCCTGTTTTCTTTCTGCTAACCTCAGGATTTCTTTTGCAGGCCAAGTAAAACTAGGAAATCACTTTCTGTACATGCATTGTATGTGCCTTCTTTATTATTTGTAAGTGTTAGGCTTCTAGTTATGTGTGGTTTCTGGCCTCTGACTTCTTTGTGGATTACACGTAGTTAGGTGTGGGGTCCAGTAAGGAGTCTCTCTGTAGTCTGGATCACTGTACCTTCATCTCTCGTGTTGGTCTTCGCTGTAATGCTCATTAGGAGAAATGATGAATTCTCGATTTGGGCTGAACCCGGAGTTTCAAGCTGAATTGGGATTGAGCATTGGGTCAGAAAAACCCATTTCCAGCGTGTTATCCACACACAGATTGTGCGAAGAAAGCACTGGTGAAATTGAGATGAGGACTAAGAAAAAGCATGTGTTAATCAGTGCACAACAACAATTTCCAACAGCAATTTCCCTTTCCAGTATTTCCATTTGAGCTCTGTTCTATCACTTTCTCTCCAAAATAGCACAAAGCCCATTTCAAAATTTTTGCTGTCAACGAAAAAGATGAAGTGTACTCTTAACTGCTCCATGGATTGCCTCCCTTTAAATTCCTTGTTATGTTAATTATTCTTTTTAAAACTGTAGTGCTTGTGACACGATTCAATCGTTCTTGTCAAAGATAGCATTATGTTCAGTCGTCCATACCATTGTATAACAGCTCAATTCTCTTTTTGTAAAGAAAATTCATTAGAAAATAGCAATTATGTTCTTTTTAATATTTCTCGAGTGCAAATCTGTTTTTGGATGCAACACATTTGTAAACTGCATTGTATGTATTTCCCTTCATTACATAGAGAATATAGAAAGAGGCAGCAAAATGTGTACATACTTGAATGATTAGCTTCTTAGGGCATACTTGCTGTCGTGTAAATTGATTATGTGGATGTAAAACAAATAAAAATGCATTATAATCAAATCATAGCTATATTATTCGCTGAAAAGAAACATTTTTCTCTGCTTTCAAAAGGCATTTAAAGATCTTGAAAATGAGCCATGTCAATTATCCTCAAACTCCTTATTTAAACAGCACAGCTTTGGCTACTGAAAGACTCATGTATTTAGGGCTTCCTATAGTCAATCATTTATTTGGCACTTGCTAGAAGCAGAACACTTGAGCCTACAGAAAAAGAAATAAAACTAATTTGGAGTTTTTACTTGCACTAACGTTACAACAACTGTTAGACCTGTCATCCGTATGGTGGTCTTTCCCCTAGACTTTTTGCCTTTTGCTTCAAGTTTTTGCAGATTCTTTTGTATGCCTTAAGACTTTCGACACTTTACCACTGCTAACCAATCCTAAAGTGCATGTGCTTCTCCCCTAATTAAAGTGGTATACCATATGCCCAGGGCTTGTAATTCAAATGCTACTAGTGGGCAGCAGCACTAACTGTGCCACCCACAGAAGTATCCTTTCCAATCTGTCTCAGGCCTGCCACTGAAGTGCCTGTGTGTGCAGTGTACTGCCACTTTGACTTGGCATTTAAAACTACTTGCCAGGCCTTAAGACTCTCTTTTAATACATGTATACAACCCACAAGGTAGGCCTTAAGTGACCCTTAGACTAGGGTGCCATGTAAGCAAAAGGAAGGACATGTACTTGTATGTGTTGCATGCCCTGGTAGTGCCAAACAGCCTGTTTCATTTTTCATTACTGTGAGGTCTACCTCTCTCATATGTCAGCATTGGGAATTTATCCAATTTTAAGCTGTAGTTCGTGATCAGAGAGGAGTAGCTTTTTCATGTTTCATATATTTGGAATGGTAATGATAAATCCTCCTTACTGGTAAAGTTGGATTTAACATTACTGTTTTTGAAATGCCACTTTTAGAAAGTTGAAATTAATCTGTATTTACTGCTCTTTGTGGCTGACAGCTAGTCTCCAAAATACGTCTGGAATGGGTGATAGCTACACTTTGTGTATTTCCTCTAGACAGCCACCAACACAGGAAGGTGAGCCTCATCTGCATTCTGCATACTCATCTGCATTCTCTTCCTGAACAGGGAGGAATGGGAAGGGTTGATACTTATTGTTAGACCTGGAATCTTCGGCGTTGTTTCCCCTGACTTTTTGCCTCTACCTCCTGTAGTTTTTGACGCTGTGCTTGATTTCGTTTTCTGCTGGTTTAGATGCATTGGGCACTTTGCCACTGCTGATCAGTGTCAAAGTGCAAGTGCTCCCTAGGTAAATTGTTATATTGATTGGTTATCCATGATTGGTATATTTGTTTCACCTGTTAGCCCCTAGTAAAGTGCATTGAGTGTGCCAGGGCTGGTGATTCAAATGCTACTAGTGGGCCTGCAGCACTGATTGTGCCACCCACAGGAGTAGCCCAAAAATGTTGTCACAGGCCTGCCACCGCAGTGCCTGGGTGCAGTTGCTAACTGCCATGCTGACCTGACCAGTGTCCACACTGGCCAGGCCTAATCCTTTCCTTTCTGTACACATTGGACACCCCTATGGAAGGCCCTAGGTATCCCCCTGGGCAGGGTGCAGTGTATGTGAAAGGTAGAGCATGTATTGGTGTAGGTGACATGCTCTGGTAGTGAATTACAGCCATTTTCGTTTTTCACTATTGAAAGGCTATCTTGCCCATAGGCTATAATGGGGAATGCTGAGTATAAGGTTTACCTGCATATCTTCCCATAGGAGCAAGATAGAAAATTAAAGTCTGGTATCCCTGAACTCAGAATTTAATAAAACATCTTTTAGGAAAGATGGTTTTTAAATCCTGTGTGTGAAAACAGCACTTTTAGAAAGTGGCTGTTTCCTTTTCTGCCCTTTCTGTGTGCCTTGGCCTGCTTGTGAATTAACTGTCTGGTTTGTGAGTGACAGGGACAGGGGTGGCTCCCAGAGGCTGAATGAGTCAGCCCGGGGCTGAATAGGGAAATTCCCCTGTAGATGGGTGGGAGGAGTAGCACCTGGGCCTGAATAGGGCGGTGCCTGCCTTCCACAATGCTGGCTCCACCCCCTGCTGGGCAGTTGATGACCCTGCCCCTCTTTCTCAAAGGAAAGAAGAAAGCAAGTAAACAGAGTGCTCCAGGACTGGACAGAACTGGTTCTGACTAGGCCAAGGCCCCTCTGCCTTCAGAGGACAAAGGATTTTGGGGTATAAGTATTGGGACCCAGACTACAGAAAATTAGATCATCCTGGAATCAAGAAGGAACCTCTGCCAAGGAGAAAGCTGGAAGACTGAAGAAGAAGGACTGACCTGCTGTATGCCTGACCTGCAGTTGCTTTGCTGCCAAGGAGAGGGAAGGACTTTGCTGTGTGCTGTGTCCCCTGGCTTGAAGGAACCTCCAAGGGCCTGAGTAGAGCTGGCCTCCTGTTAAGAAGTCCCAGGAACAAAAGGACTTCACCCCCAGCTTCCCCCTGAACTCTGCTGTGTGAGTTCTGCCCTTCCTAGAGTGCTTGATCCAATTATGGGGCCTCTGGAAGTGGGGCCTGCTCTTGGGAAGCTGACCAAGAGAAAAGAAGTAAAATGTCTGCAACTTTTTCACTCACCGCCGGCTTAGCGAGAACATTTCCGTCGCCGCGAAGATCGTCGCAGCACCTATCGCCGCAGCAGCGTCAACACCGCGTTCATCTTCGGAGCGCATCGCCCCGCAGCGGGAAGATTCCCATCGCTGCGAGTATCGTCGCAGAGCCTGCTGCCGCTGAGTGAGATCGTCACACCGCTCGTCAGCGGGCTGCAATTCGTCGCTGCGAACATCGCTGCAGAGCCATCGAAGATCGTCGCACCGCTCGTTAGCGGGCCGTATTTCATCGCTGTGAACATCATCGCAGAAACATCGAAGATCGTCGCATCGTGCCTTTGCAAGAAAATTTCTACCGGAGAAGATACGCCTTGGAATCCATACAAGTATCGCCTCAGTCCCCATACAGGCAGGATTCGTCTCACACACCCGCTGCATGCAACGGGGTTGTCGCATGGCCTCTTCAGGGTCTCAGGACTGACGCTGTTGCTTGTTTTTCGACGTCTGAACGCCGCTAGGAGCTTTTATCGCATCACCAGGTACTGTTGACTAAAATCAACGCTAATGTGGATTATTTTGTCGCTAAGCTAAGAACTCTTTTGAAACCATATTCTTGAACTGTGTATGTTGGATTATTTTGTCGTTTTGGTCTTGTGTAGTTTATATAAAAGTACTTTATTTATCTACAGTGGTGTGGAGTCCATTTGTGGTGTTTTCACTGTGTTGCTGTGAGTGTAGGTACAAATACTTTACACATTGTCTTTGATAAGCCTGTCTGCTCGTGCCAAGCTACCAAGGGGGTGAGCAGGGGTTATCTAAAGAGTGTATCCCCCTTACCCTGACTAGAAGTAAGGTTCCCTATTTGGGCAGTGGTACCTACCTCTGCCAACTAGAGACCTCCAGATCTAACACTTATACTTCAACAGGTATTGTCCTAACCACACACAAAGCACTGATTTTGCACCCCCAGATAGCCTGGTAGACAGGACTGGGTGAAAGGAATCCTTGTGCACTTCACCCCCTACATCAATAACACTTTTAGTACTTAGTATAAGTACTGAGTCCCTGTCCCCCTGAATTCAGACAATTCTGGATCTGGAACTTAACCTCTGTCAGAGTGACTGCTGTGCTGCTTAAAGGACTAGACTGCTTTTCTGTTTGTGGCCCTGTTGCTCCCCGACGCTGCTGAAGGAGAACTGGACTATGCCTTCTCTCCAGGTTAACCAGTAGTGGCCTCCCATCCCTGCACAATAAAATGTTATGAGAAAGCCACAATTTGACAGGGACAGTGCTGCTGGGTCCACCCCCTCCATTCCATAATTGTTGAGGAATACCACTGCCTAAGTATAGAAAATATCAGAGCCACTTTTAATAACGCTGCATCATAGACTCTTTGTAAGTCATGATAAATCTTGATTTTCTCATGTGAGACCATTTCCTATTGGTCAATTTTGGACCTGCACTGGTGTGAAAAGGTACCCAGTATCCGCATGCCACTTTATGTTCAGCAACTGAAGAAAGCCCGGATGGTCCTAAAGTGGTACCCTGTTTGTGGAGCATAAAGTGCATCAGAATCCTACATTACACTAAGCCTGGGCGAAGCACTACGCTACGCTCGCGTAGTTTGCGAAGTTCGCGCTACTTCGCACTATGCGAACTGCACGTAGCACAGTGCGGACACGCGTAGCGTAGTGTTGCGTAGTGCTGCGGTCATTTTTTGCTTGCTCGTGGTCCTCAACGTCAAGTTGGCGACCGCGAGCAAGCAAAATGACATCCCGGCGAGACTTTTTCCTTGTTCGCGATCAGCAACATCAAGTTGGCGATCGCGAGCATGGAAAATAAACCTCCCGGCGAGATTCCCAACGCGAGGAGGTCAGGTTTCTCATTGCGAGGGGTCGCGTATGCTCGCGACCGCTCGCGATGAGAAACTACCAGTTCGCGTTGAGAAAGCTGCCACTCGAGTAGAAATCTACTCGAGCAGCAGAAAACTACAGCTCGCACTGTGCAATATGCCATTTTCAATGATTGCACAGTGCCGGCTGCTTGTCCGCACTGTGCAATCATTGAAAACAACATCTTGCACAGTGCGAACATGTTACTACGCAGTTCGCGAAGTGCTACGCGTAGCTCGCGTAGTGCGAACTTCACTTTGCGTAGCTTCGCGAAGTGCTACTTCGCGAACTACGCCCACCCTTACATTACACCTATCACATTACACTTTCCACCATGTAGAGAGGTTCTACTTCTCCGGATGGTAATGGTACCATCCTCTCTATATCATCATGTTGCAATTTCCATGTTTCGTAAACTGTATGCTTGTACTGTATACATTTCATGTTGTAAATAGGAGCTTGCTAAAGCAAATAAAGCAACTTTAGATTAGAGTAGGTTACTACTCGAATGGAATATAAACCTGTCACCCTCCCAATAAACTGGCTAAGCTAGAAAGATATTAGAAGCACACTGAGCGCTGGGATCGATTTTTCATGTGAAAAGCACTCTGAGGTCTTATTCTGGTTTCCAGTCAAACAACCTGAGAACTCTAAATATCGCAGACGGTGAAAGGCACACACTGCCCGAAGCAATGTATGGAATTGTTCCGTTTTATATCAAAAGTAGCAGGTGACCCTACTAGACAACAAGATGCCTAAGGGCAGCCTGCATAAGATGCTTTCTTTCTGAACAACAAAGTACAAATATTTTTTAGTAAAAGGCCTGCATGAAAAGCCCCTATTTTGTGAAATTTCTCGACTTTGCATCTTCTCCCTGGATGCGAGAAGCCTGGAGGTCCCCTTGCGTTGTGAGTATATAAAATAATATTGCTCCAGCCATAGAAAGCGTTCTAAAGAGCCGAAAGGGCAGCAGGCACAGGAAACAAACACACCAAAATAAATAAATCAGCGAAGCAGCGAATCTTGAGAAACGTCTACATTCGTAGAACCATTAGTGCTGGTGTTAATATCACATCTAGGTTCAATTAACAGTTCGTGGGCCTCGTGTACTATGTGCTGCCACAAATAAGTCTGTTTTTTTATAAACTCTACAAGTAGTTAGTGCATCATCTGAAGTGCTAATCAGTCACACAGTAAAAACCCTTTTGCAGGGAGTAGAAAAAACTATGAATCATTAATGCTCATGAGGAAAGGGTCTGTTTGTGACTGTAAGATTAGCTGGGGATAAAGGACAGAGGTCTGCAACGAACACCAGACTGTCACCCCAGTATTCACCTTTAGTGAATGCCAATGTTTCCATGAAAAACTGACCATGCCCCCTGATGAGACAGGAGCTCCTTTTAAAAATATAAATAGCATTCCGCAAATGGAATTGGGGGCGCAAGGAGAGATACACAGGGTTGCTACCTGCTTCACGTATTGTCGTCAGTCATGATTTCCAAAGTGGGAGCTGTTATTCGGTGTAACAGATCAATCATTGATATATTTCAAAGTTTATTAGTAAAGAAGAAAGGGGCGCCTTTAAGATCACATCTGACATCTCCAATGATGATTGTGTCGCAAAGTTTAATTAGTGAGTCAGAACGATGTGTCTGGCTCATGAAGTGCGCATTGCACATTAAGTTTTTCAATGATAAAGTTTTTGATTATGGAAAGTATAGGCTTAGGGGCAGATTTATGTTCCCTGGCGCATCCTTGCAAATCAGCATGGATGCGCCAGGGAAGATGCTTCACGCAAGTTTGCCCCTGCGCCACCGCAGATGCGCCGCATTTACAATGCGGTGCATCGTGGCGCAAGGACAAGCAGATACGTGACGCATCTGCCGGCGTAAGGTTGGTGCAGTGCTGAAGTTGCGTCGCAAGCGTGACGCAACTCCAGCACTGTTCCAACCTACCCTATCTCTAACATGGTGCATCAAGCCTTACGCCTGCTTCAAGCAGGCGCAGGGTTTTGACGGATCACCCCCCCTGTGTAGAAACGCCCACATGAAACCTGACGCAGGTTTCATGTGGCGCAGGGCTTTACACCGTGACGCATCTCCATAGATGCGTCACGATGTAAATGGGGCGCAACATGGCGCAGGGTTTACGCCGCCGCTGCGTCACATAAGTGACGCAACGGCGGCGTAAAAGGGGCGCAAGTCCCTCATAAATCTGCCCCTTAGTTTTTTACATTTGACCTTATATGGTTGCGTGTGAACAACGTGCATCTAGTAACCTGCTGGTCACTGTTCTAGTTGTTGCTGTGTCAGCCACTCCCCGAGGGCTGGCTTACATCTCACCCCACACCCATCCAACACATGCATCACAGGACATGTGACCCTGTTAATGAAGAGGGCTGGGCGCACGTGCCCTGGGACAGTTCTATTAACTGCAATACTGTGTCCGTGTCGTCACTCCTACTGAATAGGGGCTTAGTTCCCCACTACTTTACAGTGGAATCCACTTCATGTAAATAAATAAATAAGTGCAAGTAAATCTAAATCGAAGAATTAGAGCCCCTAGAGAGCAAAGTACAAAATTGGTTTTAGAGGCTGAAGTACAAATACATAACCATCAGAAAAAAAGCAGCTAATGGGGTTATTATTGCAAAGTTTCTTTGTACTAAACCATATAAATATATACATATGAGAAAAGCGACCTACTGTTCTTAGGACCTACCAGCAAATTAGACACCAATCACAAATTGAGTAGAAAGGACATGATAAAAGAATAAATGAATTTCAGTGGAGAAAAGAAGAAAATAATGAGCTTGCCATTGTATCACACATTGCCTTCTTTATTACAGAAAATTGTGTGCTCCTAACAATTCTGGTCTATGAATTTCCAAAGCAAAAATGCCCTTTGAACATATAGTAATCATGATTGCTTTAGCTTTCAATGGCTTGCACAAAGAAGTGGAGAGGCAGGCGTAATTACATTAATTGTTTTGATACATTATCTGCCACCACTTCTCATTCATACACAAGCCTGCTCTAATTACACGAACGACAGCAATTAAGAATGATGGAAAACACCAAACCAATACTTTAAACTTTTAAACTTGAACCCGGTCCACATCTTTTTTAGTTTCCACATTCATTTCCACCTCTTCTTATCTATCAAAGTTCAGACTCATTCCACTTGCATTATATTTTCACACAAATGAAAATCAAGACTACCCCCTATGGAACAGCCTTGATTTCAAAAGCCACAAGTAGAAAATTGAGTGGAAAAAACGATTCTACCTTTCATATGATGTACTTCGGTTTAATTGGGAATGCCTTTTTTCCAATTCCCTGAGATTAAAACCACCCACTTGAGTACCCCATTCTAGCTTGAAGTGTATTAGCAGGCAGAAAATCGGTTGCAAAACGTCTTACTTCTGCAACAAAATGCTATTCTGAAAGTTGTGCAGCTAGAACATGGCTTTCAGTAGAAAGCAATATTGGTTTCCAATTCTTATCCAGAATAAAGAAGAGGATTCCAAGGGTCAGTTAGCTTACCTGTTGTGTGACTACAGGGACACAACATGCCTCAAGAGGCCTTTCTCCATAGTGCATAGCTGACCAATGGCAAGTGGAATTAGACTGGATTTTGTTGTTGGCCATGGCCTGGCACCCTGGTAGTCTCAAAGAGCCTTCCCTGGGGTCCCCAGGGATTTACAACTGTACTCCTTTGGTTATTTGGGCACCAAAATAAAGTTTAGAAACTTTGAAAAACTCTTTCTCCAGATCTCCAGCACCTCAGTGGTATCTGACTGGCAGTTTCGCATCATCAGACTGAATTTCACCTTTGTACAGCATCACTGCACCACCAAAAAATGACAACATCTCTATTATCATTGGCAGTTTTTCTAACATGAACTGTCTTACTTTTTAGCAAGACCAACCCACTAACGGTATCGGACCAGCATTCCATTGTGGTCAACCTTAAGTTGCATCTATGACCCAGTCTACCACACCCATTGACTATCATTAGCGCATTGCGCTTTTTCGTGCTATTCCTACTTAAACTTAAAAAAATCCATGTCTCTGATTCCTCTTAGTGAATTTAGCTGTATTCTGTCATTACCTTTATTATTTTTTTCTCTATTTTCTAATTGCTTGGTGTTTTGACTTTATTACTGTTTCGGTGCTGCATTAATAATTTATACGTTGCCCTACGTTAGGCCTTGCTGTTCTGGGCCATAGCTATCAGGGGTTTGAGCTATGGCAATTTAGTAATTTTGTGGGTTCACTCTGACAAGACATGCGATTACTCGTTGTGGTGGGCAGTCACCCACCCCACAAAATAACCCAACTTTTTTTCAATTACCAAATCCATTTTTACAACAGCAACAATATATTTCTTTCTCTTACACAGAAGATGAATTAATTTGTGATAGTACATTGAAATACATAATAATGGGCATTAAAACTACAGATGTTTTAAGAATTTAATGCTTTTAAAAGAACATTTTAAACTTACTTCTGGCAATATCTCATTAACATTCTTCTGTCAACATACAAACACACAATAAAATACAGCAAAGATATACAATTATACATTTCAATGATTATTTATCAGAGGGATGTGTGTGATTGACAGTAAGTCATCATCCTAAATAAAATATTTGTGTTTGAAATGGGTGTTTCTAATTGGCAGAGGTAGGTACCTTTGTCCAAGTAGCGACCCTTGAAGAAAGAGGTGTGGCACAGTGGCCAGGGGGCCTGACTCCGGAACACGGGGCTCACGGTTCGATCGCCGGCGGTGGGTTAGCCCAGCACCATGTGACTCTGGGCAATAGCTCCCTTATTCTTCCCGAGGGCCCCCAGCTCCTTGACATCCTCGGGTAATTGTTCAAGTTTACAAATACTGGATTTCATTTTCATTTCTTTTGCTTCTAGTCAGGGAAGGCAGTGTGTGAAGAATTTGCACTCAAAATACACATTAATACAGGAAAAAAACACAAATGTACACCAAACCTGTTTAGAAAGATAAAGTATCTTTATCTAAACCAAATAAGACCAAGTCGACAAAAATCCATCGCACAGAAATCAAAATAGCACCTAAAAACAGTTATCACCAAAAGAAAGATTGTAGGAGACACATAGCACTAACTGGGGCTATTACGCCGTCATTTCAGGCACAAATCCAAAGTACGGTGCCAACCACAAGGTGTGTGGCATCAGGCATGGTGTCACAGTGACCCCCAAACAACAGTACCTTGGAATCAAAGTCTATAAGCGATACACAGTGTGGTGGAGGTGAGGCGTTGGTGCCGAGGTCGAGGCCGGCTCCCTAGTTGCCATGAGGGAGGTGATGCGTTGTGACAGCGAGGAGGCGACATGTCAAGTCCAGGACAGGGTAAGTCGGCGGCGTTGGGGGTGAGGTGTTGGTCCCGGTGAGGTGGTGCAAAGTTGAAGAGTTTGTCAAATCAAACACATCGGTTATCGGCGCCGGAAAAACAGGATGCTGGCGCTGGCGCTGACAGTGCCGATGTGAACACTGGCGTTGGGAAGGCCAATACATGCAGGCGTTGGAATGCTTCCAACAGTGTCAGAGCTGTGGTGCAGGCAGGGCGGTGCATCGTGCACTTCACAAGAGGTGCCCCTGGCCTCTGTGCAGGTCATGGCATCACTTGCAGCATCACTGACAGCTCCATTTTGTCTGGCAAGGGTCTCTAAGCCCAGTGCAAACCAGTTCTGTCTTCTCTGGTGTAGCATGACCACAGGAGATGGAGAGAAAATTTTGCAAAGGAGACTCAGCTTATTCAGGTGCAAGTGAAACTCCTGATGCCACTTTAAATGCAGCCAAGGTCTATGCAGCTCAGCTATGAGTCACCAAGGAAAGGCAGGGCACAGCTCTATCCCCCTTGTGGCGGTCTACAGTGAATGCACATCCTTAGCCCCATGTCACTCCAAAACTGGACATTTAATAGACAAAACAATAGAAGCACACAGAATGGTGAAATAAGAAAATGCCTAAGTGGCATTTTAAAACATAAAATTTAAGAACCATCATTCTAAAAAGATGTGTTATTAAATTCTGAGTTCAGAGAGCATAAACTTCACTTCTCTATATTGTCTCAGTGGAAAGTTATACTTGTAAGATGTTACAAAGCAACTCCCATGTTAGCCTACAGGACAGATATCCTCTCAATTGTGAAAAACGAAATTGGCAGTATTTCACTATCAGGGCATATAAAACACACAACTACATGTCCCACCTTTTACATACAGCCCATAATTGGTGTCTTTTAAAAGAGAATTAGTATAATTCGATATTGTATATCACAGTCATTTGTATAGGGTGCAATACCAAATGGCATAACAGTGCTGTACTTCCAATATAAGGCAATATTCAAGGCACACAATATAACCTTAGAGCCCGATCTAGTGGACTCTACCGACCATTAAAGTCCCGCTCCAGCGTTAAACAAGGGAGCAGGCCTTTAATGGCCAGTAGAGCCGCTAGGAGGGCTCTAAGGCTATAAGAAGATTCGCCCCTAAGGGGCAGAATGTTTTAATTACTAAAAACAAAGGCTTCCGGGAGCCTCTCGGGCTCTGAGAAGCCTTTGTTCACTGCTGCAGCCGTGAAAAGAAAACAGCATTGGAATGTTGCTCTCCAAGCTTCGACAGGCCAGTAGAAGCCAGGAGCACTCCACTGATTACAATGTAGTGCTCAACATTCCAATATTCTAATATACGAGGCTTAATTGAAACCAAATAGTAACTTGAAAAGAATATACCATTGTGTCCATAACAGAATCTGCTTCACTTCATTAATTGCATCATTTTTTTTCTTTACCCTGGCAGCCAGTGTTTTGGCCATGTAGGCAATGAGAGAATGCTAAGCATCTCTCACGTCACGCAACTTTCTCTAAAGATGGAAATCATTTTAGAAAGTGGAATATTTGACAACTCTGTGACTTCACTATGAGTATCCAAAAACCGTGGAGGTTCCATAAAAGTTAAAGGCAATATTTTAGCTGCTGTATGACGTTTTGGTATTGACAGGAGGAGCAAAAAACACAACTCATTGGCTGAGGAGCAGCCACTGGCATTTTGAGTTTGCAATTAATTCCACATTTAAATGCAAAATATATAATTTGGAAAGTCAGTTGCCACTTTACCTTGCCACAGCAAGATACATCTGTATATTAATCAGATTTAAAACATGTAATCTGACCCTGTTAGATCTGGGGGTCTCTAGTTGGCAGGGTAGGTACCACTGTCCAAGTAGGGACCCCTGCTTCTAGTCAGGGAAAGGGGGATACACTGTTAAGATAACCCCTGCTCACCCTCTAGGTAGCCTGGTCTGAGCAGTCTAGGCTATCAAAGGCAATGTGTAAAGTATTTGTACCAACACTCACAGTAACACAGTGAAAACACCACAGATTTACTCCACACCAGTTTTAGAGAAATAAGGTATCTTTACTAAAAACTTCACAAGACCAAATACTACAGACAAACCAACATACAATTAAAAAGGTTACTTTAAAGATAGTTCAAGAGTTTGCAGAAAGTACTCCAGGATGTAAAAATCAGTGTCCTGCACAATGCGACTCTCAATGCACAAAATGCGACACTCTCGTGCCCAACAGTACCTGTAGTTGCGTCAAGGTTCCCAAAAGCTATAACAAGGAAGATGGCAAAGGCGATGCAATACTCCTGAGATCTTGGGGAGGCTTTGCAGCAGCCCTGCTTCACGCAGCAGAGGTGGATGCACCAGCTCCAATATGTAGGGGGAGGATGCAATGACTTTGGCTTTCGTTGCATAGGTTTCTTAGGGGGAAGCTTCACACACAGGTACGATGCAACGATCTTCGATGCGGCGCGATGCGCGGCGCAGCTCTGACTTTTGGTGCTGCAACCCTCGATGCGTCGCGGTGCGCGGCGTTGACTTCTGGCGCCGCAACCCTCGATGCGTCACGGGACGGGACTCTGCGTCGATACACGCAGCGACTGGATACTTTCACGCACCGGCAGTGGTGCGGCCCGCAAACTGGTTCTGCAGCGACCCTCGCAGCGTCGGGAATCTTCCTGCACCGGGACGATGCTCGACGCACTCGGCGATGCGGGGACTCCGGGTGCTGCGATGATGCCGCGATGAAATTCTCCTCGCACTCTCGTTCTTGCGACTCGCAATCGGATGATGCGTTGGGTACCAGTTACTCTTTTTCACGCTTCTGCTTCCCAGCTCCCAAACACAGCAAAACGACCTCCTGAGGCCCCAAGACTAGGCAAGCACTCCAAGGCAGGTCAGAACTCCCTCAGCAGAGTTCCAGGGGAGCTGGTGGTGGAGTCCTTTTGTTCCTGGGACTTCTTAACAGGGAGCCTGCTCTTCTCAGGCCCTTGGAGATCAGAATCAAAAGAAGGGGACACAGCAAAGTCCTTGCCCTCTCCTTGGCAGCAAAGCAAAACAGCAAGCAGGCAGTCTTCTCCTCTTCAGTTCTTTTCAGCTTTCTCCTTGGCAGAGGTTCCTTCTTAGTTCCAAAGTGATCTAAAGTTTAGGTGTCTGGGGTCCTCTTCTTATACCCCTCCAAGTCTTTGTCTCTCTTTGTTTCAGTGGGGGGATTCCCCTGCTCAAACCGGTTCCTGGTTGTGCTCTGCCCTGGACCACCTGGTTCCTTTCAGAGTGAGGGGCAGGGTCGTTAGACGCTCAGCAGGAGGTGGAGCCTTCTTTGTGCTGGCAGAGGCAGAGTCCTCAGCCTGGCCAGCAGGGGGTGGAGCCAGCATTGTGCTGGCAGAGGCAGCCCTACTCAAACCCAGGGGCTACTTCTCCCACCCATCTAAAGCAGAACTCCCTATTCACCCTGCTGCTGACTCATCCAGACTCCTGCAGCCACCTAGCCCATCACATGACACTAGTCAGCCAATCTGCAAACAGGCACATTGGAAGGTTAAACAGGAGAATAGCTACTTTCTAAAAAGTGCTATTCTCACACAGTCGATTTAAAAACCATCTTGCTAAAAAGATGTATAATTAAATTCTGAACACAAAGATACCAAACTTGGATTTTCTATCTTGCCTTCAGGGGAAGATAGGCATGTAAACAGCCTCCCCCATTCTGTCCTATGGGCAAGATAGCCTCTCAGCAGTGAAAAACGAAAATGGCTGTAATTCACTACCAGGGCATGTTACACACCTCAGTACATGCCCTACCTTTCAGATACACTGCACCCAGCCCAGGGGGGTACCTAGGGATACCATAGGGATGCCTGACATGTACAGAAAGGGAAGGATAAGGCCTGGTCAGTGGTTGCACTGGCCAGGTCGACATGGCAGTCCTGGACTGCACATAGGCACTGCAAGCAGTCCTAAGACATCATTTTAGGGCTACTCCTGTGGGTGGCACAATCAGTGCTGCAACCCTCTAGTAGCATTTGAATCACCAGCCCTGGCACACTCAGTGCACTAGGGGCTGAAAGGTGAAACAAATATACCAATCATGGATAACCAATCAATATAACAATTTATGCAGAGAGCATATGCACTTTAGCACTGATCACCAGTGGCAAAGTGCCCAGAGTCCTATTGCCAACAACCACGGTTCAGAAAAAAATAAAAAATAAAGGAGGAAGAAGCAAAAAGTTTGGGGATAACCCTGCAAAAAGGGCCGTTTCCAACAGACCCCTTCATATGTTTTTGATGATTCAATCTGCTGAATACAATATTAAGTTATCCTTTAAAGATAAAGCAGCTCCAAGTCAGTATTTGCATTTTTTTTAAAAAGTGTGCTGTTTCTAACTTTGCCTTAGAAAGGATTAAAACTAAATTTAATATTTAATGAAAATGAGTTTTAATTAGGAACATGCATCACTGTCTTTCAGAAGTTAATGTACAACCTATTTGATGACTTATGCTGCCTCACTCACTCTTGTAGTTATCCCTTTCGTTACATTAATTCACAGTTCCCTACTGTCCAGAAAAGATTATACAACATGCAAAAGGACCATAACTAAATACCTCTGCCTGGATACCCAGTCAAGCCAGGAGGTCAATAATGAAAGGACCGGGCCCAGAAAGCACTGATCGTTTATCATTTCTTCTTTTTTGGGAACCTTTTGCTAGAGAAAATTTGACGTTTATCAGTTTCCTGCCCATACAATGAAGCACTCTACCATTTATGTGAGGTACTTTATACCAAAGGGGAACAACTCTGCTGCATTCATTTTAAGTAAGAGTATCACACAGACAGCCAACTACATTGAAGGCATTCCATATGGGTGCCTAGAATGGGTGCACTTCTTTTTGATCATGAAGGGTCCAGAAGGCATTGACTCTGGAAAAACCAGGAGGCTGGGAATTGAAATCTCAGACAAGGTTCTTTGTAGACATTCTGGAAAATTGGACTTAGGCCTGTGGTACAGGAAGTGTTGAGAAAAATATAAGGGGATAGCATTAAAATATGAACATTAATTGTTAATTGAAGGCACAACCAAATGTTAGTGAGTCAAACCTGTAAAACACTGCTTTCACCAATGTTACAGGGAAGTGGTCCTGGAATCTAAGTGAGCGGACTAGAATATGAAGACTGTTGTAGAAATTCTATCCTTTCTGAAAGTTGTGACGACTCGATCTGCTTTGCATCTTGTACTTTAAAATTAGCTAGGGGTTCACGAAATCTGACAATGTCAGTCCAGGATTTATCAGGGGTATCTACTGCTGTGAACTAACTTAGCACAAGCTTCACAAGTGAAGAGATTTCAACTAACAGAATCCATTACTCTATCCTGGAGAAAACTGGCAAGACCATTTGGAGCAAGTCTTTTTGGTTTGGTTATAATTGGAGAAGGAGAGAAATTATCTCATGACCAAGGCGAGGTCCACAGGACCCTGAGGGCATTTTAAGCTTCAGAAAATACATTACTTAGTTTTTGCTGTATGCTTTGCATACATTAGCATTAATTCATTGATTAATTTTGTAACATACTGCATATGAGGGTATCTGTATTTTAAAGGACATTTGTACTTGTTATTGGGTTACTGTTTGAGGGAGGTGAAAACCTATTCAAGCAGCAATCACAATCCATGTCAGGGTGAGGCATGAGCAAACTCCAAATTAACCTGTGCTCCACACTGTGGTAGTTTGGAACGAAGCAGACAGGCTTAACTTAGAGGCAATGTGTAAAGTATTTATGCAGCACTTTAAACAGTAATAAAGTGATAAATGACACATGGAAAATCCCATGCCAATTTAGTACAATAGAGTAACTTTTAATTAATAGAACAAGACCAAAATCGCAAAAATCCAATCAGCAGAACCGGGGATATGCAATTTTAATTATTTCAGCAGAAATAGTGGCAATAAGCACAACGTGTCAATTGATATCTGGTTGTGGAAGACCAGGACAACATCGCAAGTTCAGGCCAACCACAATGGAGTGCGGGCCGGCATTACGGACCCAGTTAAGTCCACTGAACAAGAATACATTAAGTCCTGGTTGCGGAGCTTTGCAAGGTCCTGTGCCAAGGATGTGTCGAGCAGATGAAGCAATACATCAGTTCTGAGCAGTTGCTCAGATGTGATGTGACATCCTGTTGATAAGGGCTCGCTAAGCAAAGTTAAGCTAAGCTAAGCTAAGCATCACGGAAGCATCGCTCAGTCAAGGAAATGTGCCCATTCCAAGGAGCTGTGATTTTGCAATGCAATATTCTGTGTCATCATTGAGGCTACTGTTGGGAAGAAATTTGCTATGCGAGGGCATGCACTGGGAAAGCTTTACACAGCAGCAGTTCCAATGTGGGCTGCGAGGTCAACATGGAGTCCTTGTACTAGGAGAACACTCACAGCAGAGACAATGCATTGCTTCTGCTTGTGATTGAGCTGTGCAGCAGAGGATATGCGTCAATTCTGCTGAGTCCACAGATGGACTAGCTAAGCACCTTCAAGCCCACTTCCAAGGTCAAGGACTGGGGTGGCACCACTGGCAGATTGGGTTCACAGGTGGCAGAGTCCAGGTGCTGGGGCCAAAGTTGGTGGAGCCTTCTGTCCCTTAGGCTCTAGTCCGGAGGCCAGCCAACTAGCCCTTGGAGTCACTCTGGGGTCCTTGGTTCAACAGATGCAGGTTCAGTCCTTATCACCCATGCAAGAGGGCAGCAGGCAGCAGGTCAGCACAGCAGGGCATCAGTCCTTCAGAGCAGCAGTCCAGCAGAGTGGCAGTCCTTTCAGCAACTCAGCAGTCAATATTCCTGGCAGAGTCTCCACAGGTTCCGATGTGTACTTGTGAGTTAGTGTCTGGGGGACAATATTTATACCTGGGCCTTCCTTTAAAGCGGGAGAAGCTCCTAGAGGGTTCCCATTGAATTCCACAGGCTTTATGTCTTCTATGTCCTTGCCCCAGACTGATCACAGGGGGTATACAGCTTTTTATGTGGAAGCACAACACAACGTATTTAAGTATAAATTGGGCAGTGCCCAGCTCCGTCCCTCAATCCTGGCAGTAACCGCGTAGCCAGACACACCTAATTCCTCTATTTTGTCGTAGTCTGGGAGGAATAAAGAAAGTCTAACTGCCACTACACACAGTCATATGACTGGCACAAAATAGCTAGGGTAGAAAAATGACAACTTTCTAAAAGTGGTATTTTCAAAATTGTGACTTTAAAATCCAACTTTACCATTATAGAGAATTTTAAAATGCAGTTTTCTGAACAGCAAACATTAATTCATACCTACTCCTAATCAATAGTCAGCACTTATTAATTATCTTAAGGCTCCCCTATATCATCCTATGCTTAGAGGTAGGTCTCACAGTAATGAAAAATGGATTTAGTAGTTTTTCACTACTAGGGCATGCAAAATCTCTAAGAACATGAGCAACCTTTTCATTACAATGCACTATGCCCCATGGGTTGCCTAGGACCTACCTGAGGGGGTACTTATATGTACTAATAGGGGGGGTTAAGGCTTGGTAAGGGGGTTATTTGCCTAACCGAATTGACAGTTTAAAACTGCATTTAGGCTGCAAAGGCAGACCTGTGACATGTTTTAAAGGACTACTTAAGTGGGTTGAACAATAAGTGCTAAAGGACCACTAGTAGCATTTAATTTAAATCATTGGGTTATACCACTTTACTAGGTACGTATAAGTACATTAAATGTCAGTTTGGTGGAACTCATTGTTACACTGTTTTAGGCAGAAAGCACAAACACTTTAGCACTGGTTGTCAGTGGTAAAGTGCACAGAGTCTTAAGACCAACAAAAACGAATTTGGAAAAAATAAATGGGTAAACGGAAAAGGTTTGGGGATGAACCTGCAGAAAGGGCCTAACCCAAAAGACAAAAACAAATTACAACTAAAACAGGCATTCATAAAGTAATTGTTTTTATTTCCTTATAAAGATAATATTTTCTTATGCTTTAGTGAAAAGAGATATTACTTAGATAGCAGACATGCAAGTTTGTCTAACTTAGATTTTAAGTAAATCATAGATAACAGGTGTTTAAGCTTCTCTCACTTTGTCTCTCTCTCTGACACACAAACACATGCAGACTGTGAGAGAGAAAATGTAAAATACAACATCGAAAGCAATGGTCCACATTTTCCTGACATTACATAGAATTATTTCATCCAGTGTTGCAGGAATCAGTTGACTTCTGTTACATCATAGCTTAACCCTTGAATTTTTGATGAAGCTAAGAGGCACATTGGACGCATTGAGAGGCAGGTATGCAGCATCAGCGCTGGCTTTAGAGCTTTTGACACCTGGTGCAACAATCATTTTTGGTGCCCCCATGACCATCTCCTCGGATTCCCTCATGACCACCAGGCAAAAGTGCCCCTCATCTCACCATAATCCCTCTCTCACTTCAATTTCATTTGTTTTAAAGCCCTGGTAAAGGCTGACTTTACCAATTAGAATGTATCTACCCAAACAAACACTTTTCAGCAACATTAGGAATAGATAATGAATGACTGGGGAATAAAACAGAACTTCCTAAACTATTTAATGCAATTTGAATGAAGCTCTTTGATGACAGTTCATAACAGTCACTGTTCCATATTAGGGTTGTATCTTATGATCTGCTGTAATAACATTATCTCTGTGACAAAAGCAGTGATCCACTCAGCCATCCACAACAAATACAGATCTGTGATCTGCATGGTTCACATTCTTTTCAGCAGGTATAATAACCCTCTCTGCCACCTTCTGGTGAATTAAAACTGCCCCTAGACAAAACTCTGATCTCTCTAGCAGTAACATTAATCACTAGAGTTATCTTGACATTTTTAATGCTGCCTGAAATCTGGACACACAAGGAGCTCTGCTAAAGGTGTTTTAAAATTATAAATTATCACTAAGCACAGTGCCCCCTCCCCTTCCAACACCGAGGTGAGTGCCCCCTCCCCAGTTCAGCATCCAGTACAGCCGCACCAGTTGCAGTGCCTTAAAGCCGGCCCTGCACAACAGTTACTAGCAAGGAGGAGCATGGGTCAGATTAGCAAGTAGAAAGTGGGGCACAAGGACAAGAAAAAGAAAGAAAATGTGTCTGAGGGCACCATGGGCATGGGCAGTAGGATGCAATGGCAGCAGTGGTTTAGGAAGCAGATGAACAATGGGCATGAAGGTTCAGGGGAAATGTGGTGCAGATTGAACAGAAGCCCAGGGGTAAAACAAGGAGAGCAGCAGGGTAGTCCATGGATTTAGGGGGCAGAGAAGCACAGATGGCTTGATCTACAGATGGGCAAATGTTCCATTAAAGCCATCTTTAAAAAGGTTGCTGTTAGACCTGGCCCTTTTTGTAGGCATATCTCCAAACGTTTTGCCTTTTGCCACCTATTTCTCTGACCCTGTTTTTTTCGTTATAAGATTCTGGGCATTTTGCCACTGCTGATCACTGCTAAAGTGCATATGCTCTCTGTTTAAATTGTAATTCTGAATGGTCATCCATGATTGGCATATTTGATTTACTGGTAAGTCCCTAGTAAAGTGCACTGAGTGTGCCAGCCAGGGCCTGTAAATCAAATGCTACTAGTGGGCTTGCAGCACAGGTTGTGCCTAAAATACCACATAATGTAATAGACGCACAGATGTGCTGTCTCCATGGGTTCTCTGCAGTTGTAAGGAATTTGCCCTATGTGTTCAGAGTGATTTGTATATTGTGATTCCTATGTTTGGGTGCATTATCCAACTGCTTCATATGTTGCACCCTGATTTATGATCCCGCTCATACTTTATAGTGACAGAATAAGGATTACTTTTTCAGGAGCTACATAAGACATGCACAGTGGTGATGTAAGGTGGTGTTATGCATAAGTGATGCTTTCTAACGTGCAACCTATGATCATTTACCTTATTGCCCTACCTTTGATTTTATGACAATTGCCTAGTTGGCAAGGTGTTTTATGGTTTATGGCAGTGGTATATGATCCACCTATTGCTATGACTATTGCCTAGTTGGCAAAGTGATTTATGTGATTGTTGTCTAATGAGTTTTATGTATAATACAAAGGATATTTTTGCATTACCTTGGGTGGAGTCTCTTTCGTGGTGTGCCTAGTGTGTTGCACAAATGCTTTACACATTGCCTCTGGGATAAGCCTGACTGCTCTGCCAAACTACCAAGTGGGTGAGCAGGTGTTATCTTGTGTGTGTAACTCCCTTACCCTGACTAGAGTGGTGGGTTCTGCCTGGCTAGGTGCATACCCTAGGCAACCAAAACCCCCATTTCTAACAGTTCCTAACACCATTTGCTGTCAGTAATATCAGTTTTGGCAGAATTGTCACCGCATTTTTACCAGGTGACTAGTAATGAGCCCCATAATGTGCTGCTGGGCTATTCATGTTGTAGTTTGATAAAAGATTAACACACTTAAAAATGTTTTTATTCACGCCAGTCAGTAAATAAGACGAAGAAATGTTTTTGCTTCATAGCTATCATGAAAAATCTTCAAGTGAGAGAACCACGTGTGTTTTATTTACAACATTCATCATAGGAGTCTGTAACACTACAGCAGGCGTGTTTAAAGCTATCCAGGTTCAGCTTGATATTTCAAAATGATGAGTTTGATCGTTAGTGGCCCTTTCAAGTAGGTTTTTTCTTTGAAGTGCAGGTGATCAATTGAAACCAAAGTAGTTGAAAGGAATCAAAACAGGAACATAGATCCTTTGAGTATTTCTTTTACAACAAAGCATTATATAAAATAAATAGGCGTTTCAGGAAGGTATTATATACATCCTCAAAAATTATGAAAGATTTTTCTTAAGTATTGTTTAGCGCTACTCTACAACTATATTAAGCTTTGAACTTTATTTGATTCCTATGCCCTATCTGAAATTAAAAGGCGTGCTTTTCTTAGTCTGCTTCCTTCCATTTGATGTACCGCACAACATATTTCAGTTCTTTGCATCCTGAATTATCATTTAGCCCCATTTAGAAAAAGAAATGTTGCAGATATTATAATCAGATTGAAGGCGCCACCTACACATTTACTGCGAGGCTTAGTATTGATCGGTCGAAGTGCAATTGTTTATAACATTATCATGACATATTTATTTATATCAATTTCTTTTTTTTGGTCCTTGTAATATTCAAGAATGGCAACATCAACGCACAGCCTCATTGTAAATTAGCAGTCGGTGCAGTGTGGTCTCTCATGAGCCTTCCTTCCAGACAAAGAGGTCAATATTCGAGTTTATCTGCTGCCTGGTGTGACTGCAGTTGGATAACATCTCCTATAATTGTACTTTTGAGTGTAGGTTCAGTAAAGTGGCATAATAGTGAATAATGTAAGGAAGCAAGCATTTTTTTTCAATAGATAGGCATGACATACTGTGGTAATAACATCGATTTTGAGTTTTGTATTGTTGAATAACTCTCATGAACGTCGGTGCAAGAGAACAATTGTTCCCAGTCAGATGTTTTATTATGCCATTTTTATGTTTTGTGTCATTGCATAATCACGTTTTCGGGCTTGCCTATAAGGGCTATCAAAGCTAAGCACTGAATGCATTTTTGAAATAGAAAACCAACCAATCAAATTTAACTAATAAAATCGAAAGTTCAACAATGCAATGAAAGACCAGAAATAGTGGAGGGACTATTAAAGCCAGGAGCTACAACGAGAAACTCTGAAGGCTGGCCTTTTGTAGGGCACTTATTATGAATGTTTAGACCTCATTTCTGTATTCTTTGAGGCGATGCTCACTTGCAGAAAAGGATGTTACTGAAAAGGCACCAAGGGATAATGCTAAGAGAAATTATCTGTCATTCATATTCTTCCCTATTGAATAGAAATGGAGGAATAACATGTTAAAGAGTTCAAAAGTTAGGCAGATGAGTCAAGGGGGAGAGAAATAAATTTAGGGGCGTATAAGAACAGCATTTTTCAGTTTAGGTCTCCTAGAACTTTTGCTGTCTACTTAACCAAAAGATGGTCAATGCTCTTTGGTTGTTTGGTGTTATTCCCTTTTGAAATAGTAGCATTCAAATATCTGTCAGATAGGTTCAACACACTGTTTTGAAGAATTGTTTTTCGTAACCTCCTCCCCGAGCCTCTTTTTGCCATGGGGAACCCATCCCCCTAGGCCATCCATTTTTTAAAAGGGGAGGGCTTGCCGCATAGGTTCCCTTCCCAAGCCATACAAGGCTTCAGGGACCCTATCCACCAGGGCTACATTTTATTAAAAAAGGGAGGACAGTCATGTGGCCCAACTACTTGAGTCTTATCCGGCCGTAGGGACTCGATCTTCCACGGCTTTATATTTTCAAAAAGGGGAGGAGTACCATGTAGGTTCCCTCCCCTATGCCTTATTAGTATTCAGGATCACTATACCTAGGGACAATTAATTAATAAAGGGAGTAATCACGTAGCAAACCTTCCTGAGCCGTTGTAAGACCCGGAGAACCCACCTATTTATGCTGGGCTCTCTAGGCGGACACAATCTGTTGGTATGATATCCTGTCCACATTAGTGTGGACTGGGAAACAGAATACAGGTATGCTCCCAGCTAGAGGGAGAATTTTTAAAGCTACAACCTGCAGGGAGCAGACTTTGTATGTGCACTCATTTGGTGAAAAGTTTGAAAATACTCCTGCCAGACAGCAACAAACATGTTTCTCTGCCCATGCCAGTGTGGGCAGGGAAACCACTGTCTCCCGAGGTGGGCTCCCCGGAACACAGCAAGTGAGCTGGCCCAAGGGTATGGGGTGTCTGTGTCCATTAAAGGCTCAAGAAGGGGCTTTGCAGTACCCCCATTTTTCTTTAAAGACATGGTCCTTGGGAATGAAATCTCTAGGGTCTTTTAAAGGCTCAGGGAGGGGTTCACATGGCTCCCGTTCCCTTAAAAAATACTGTTGGCTCTAAGGGGTGGGATCCTTGGGGCTGAATACCACTTTAGGAGAGGGGCCGCATGCCCCCTTCCGATAATCATTTAATTGGGCCCCAGGCAATGTGTTCCCAGGTGCCAAAAATGGCCTGGGGAGGGGGGCTGCACAACACCCTAGTTTTTAAATGGGTGCTCCAGTGAGACTTTTGCGGGCTTACCCATCCAGATATACAATTTTTAAACCTTAATTTATCAAAAACTACTGAACAGATTTACTCCAAATCACAAAAAGCACAATCTGCAGATCAAGATCTAGTTTCATGACAAATTTTGTGTAATTTTATTCTGCTATTTGTGCAGTACTGCTTCTTAAAGAAGAAAATTGAAAATGTATGGGGATTTTGTGTTTTGGACCCCCATTTTTTATTAGCCCCCTCTTGGAGGATCACCTTGAAACTTTCTGTGCACATACTGGACAAAAACAGTACTGTTTTGGAAAGTTTTGACGAGATTTGTCAACGGTGCCAAACTTATTAGTAACTCAAAAATATGCCTTTCCTATGGAAACGCTGATGTATCTTTAGCCAGCCATAGTGTGTGTGTGTGTGTGTATATATATATATATTCACTGAAAAAACCATAGGTTTCACACACGTTATAGTTAGGAATTAGCATTTAAAAAACCTTAGAAATTCAGTGAAAAAACCATAGGTTTCACACATGTTATAGTTAGCTGGACATTTTACTCGTAAAAAACCAATGAAATTGCCCCGTTATAGTTAGTTCAGCTAACTATAACTCGCGCGCCCGCAATGCACTGCTGATGACGTCACATATTACATCACTCATGACATGGTCAGTGACATCACTCATGACATCACTGATGACATCTCAAATGACATCACTGATGACATCACTGATGACATCATCCTTGTGATAGAGTGGCAGACCTCCTCTCACCTTAATATAAGCTTTGATACACACATTCAAAAATAGAGACTAAAAATTTCAAAACAATGGACATACCAATACCAGTTACAACAACCTCTTCAGTAATTCTAAGATCCACATACACATCCACTCATTCACCAACAGTCCTATACAGTCACTCATACATGTACTCACTCATCATATGTACTCATACATCTATACATCCTGTTACACAATGCCACTCATCCATAGAGTTACTCACACACATAGTCACTCATGCTAATAAAGAATCAAACATACATTTACTTGCATATACAGTTATACACACACCACCACACTTACTTCTACGGAAACTTACACATACTTAGTCTTTTAAACAATCACTTATAGAAACACATACTTATTCATACAGGAACTCTTTCAATCTCTCACTTTCACATATACTCACATATATACACCAATAGTCACATATACTAGTTTAAAACGTATGTAGTTACTCCTGAAGACACTATTGAGACAGTCATTCACTCACTAACACACCCATACACACACTCATCCACCCATACAGTCCTGCACACATGCTGTGTTCAACACATACAAACAGTGAGTCACTCATTCATGCACCGATGCACTACGTAATACCCCCCACCGAACCATGCAGACACTCAGACTGATACTCAAAAAAACAACTAATAACCTAAATAGGCACCCATGTAGCTACTCACCAACCCATGCAGCCACTTATACACAAAGTGAGAGACTGATACAGATATTTACATATTTAAACATTATTCACTAAGCCATGTATTCACTATGATACACTTAATCAGTCAGTTACACAATCAATTTTTCAAAAACAAATCATCCATTTAGACACTTATATACCCATTTATTCTTCCATCGACCATGAGATATACATATATAAAACATATTTAATTTTCAGAATAACACACATTCACTAGATGATGTCATCAGTGATGTCATCAGTGATGTCATTTGAGATGTCATCAGTGATGTCATGAGTGATGTCACTGACCATGTCATGAGTGATGTAATATGTGACGTCATCAGCAGTGCATTGCGGGCGCGCGAGTTATAGTTAGCTGAACTAACTATAACGGGGCAATTTCATTGGTTTTTTACGAGTAAAATGTCCAGCTAACTATAACATGTGTGAAACCTATGGTTTTTTCACTGAATTTCTAAGGTTTTTTAAATGCTAATTCCTAACTATAACGTGTGTGAAACCTATGGTTTTTTCAGTGAATTTCTAAGGTTTTTTAAATGCTAATTCCTAACTATAACGTGTGTGAAACCCATGGTTTTTTCAGTGAATTTGCAAGGTTTTTTAAATGCTAATTCCTAACTATAACGTGTGTGAAACCCATGGTTTTTTCAGTGAATTTGCAAGGTTTTTTAAATGCTATTTTTTTTTTATATTCTTCATTTTTTTCAAACATATTTTTATTTTAATTTTCTTATCTTTTATAAAGACTATGCTTTAATTTTTAAAATCCTTAAATATTTTTTTTATATATATTTTTTTAAAATAAACATGTAAAATTTATTTCCTGATTTTTTTTTTTTTTTTTTTATAGTACGCGTACCGTAAGCTCACGGTAAGCGTACGGTTTACGCAACGTCCGTAATCTATCTACGCTGCTTGCGTATAGTTACGCACTTTGCGTAGCCGCGCGTACTGCGCGCGGGACGCGTGCGCGCTTACGCAACACGCGCACGTTACGCGGAAGTGCCGGGAAATGACTGTTATGCGCATGTGCGCAAGCGCGTGTCTTTTTTACGCGCACGCGTACTTTTTGCCGTAAGCGCACCGTAAGCGTACCGTAAGCGTACGGTAGGTCATGTGATCTTGAAACACAACTTTTGATTGGTTGAAACTACTTTCAGTTCTAGAACTCTCCTACACCACACCCATTCCCCTCATTTCTGCTTGTGATCCCTTGGGAGAAGGAGCTGGTTTGTCTTTGGGATACGATGGCAGAACAGCAGAGCTCTTCTGAGAGTGAGGCTAGCACCAGCAGCACTGTCTTGAGGCAGAGAGCGAGGAAAGTAAAACCTTCTTATGTTTGGGATTATTTTACTTTTCCAGAAGGCCAGCAAAAGGTGAATGCACCTTTAGTTACTTGCAAGCTGTGTAAGCGTGTACTTTCTAGAGGTAAACCTGACAAGAAGTATTCCTTTGGGAATCACACCATGATGAGGCACCTCAAGGATGTACACAAAAGGACACATGCACATCTTTTTGGAGGTAACTCTTCAGAAAGACGAGCCAGTACATCCACAGCAGCTCAGCCTGGACCATCACCTGCAGAGCTTACTCCTTCTTCTGCAGCTCAGGTGAGCCCTTCATCTGTGGGGGGAGAATCTCCTTTTGCTGGCCCTCTGGAAATGAACCCTCGATTTCGGAAGGTTGATATTCATTGCACATTTTGTAAAGCTCTAATTTGTTATAGGGAGACCAGTGTTTCCCTAGTGAATAACAAAATAGATCAGCACATTTGTAGCTTTGAATGATTTTCCCATGGTTCCTTTCCTCTGTCCCTGCATGAACACAACGGTTCTTTTAAGAGCCAACCTTATCTTTCATCTTTTTTTTACATTTTTTTTAAAAAACTTTTTTTTTTTTTTTTTACCGTACGCGTACGGTAAGCGTACCTTTTTTTTTATTTTTTAAAAAAAACACTAAAAATCATTTATCACATTACAAGGTCCTTGAGAGACTACAATTATTACTATTGACTTACCTTACTTACTCAAAAAAATATTTATTCATTTGTTTTTTTAAAAAATAGTTTTTAAAATGGTTGTAGTTTACGAAAATTTTCTATATCGATCTGAAAAAAAAGAAAAAAGTATTAATATTTTTAAACCATTTTATAATACAGTACACATATTTACATTTTAAATTTCTGCCTATAATTCTTCTATGCACACAGAGTCATGTTTTCACATTAGTGCCAAAACGAAATTTCTTTGCCAATTTGAAAGCACACTTACTGCTCTTTTTTTTTCGGGCCAAGTGAAAATCTCTTTTACAGACTGACACATTATGAATCCACCATGTGTAACTACAACAAAAACAATTCCCATTTCTATTATTCATTTCTTAAGTTACCACATACATCCCCTCTCAAACTGTAAACTCACCTTTAAAATTAGTTAGTTGTGAAAGAAATGTGTCACTCAAACAGCAGATTATCAGAGCCAGGATCTCTGTTCTGTACACCTCTCTCCTCTCAGCAGAACCAGATAATGGCAAACTTTCCCTCTATTTTTCCACACATATACATGTAAGTTTCAAATCTCAGTGCTTCCCCCTTTTTTTCAAATGTAATGACACATTTCTATTGGTTGAAAACCAACCCTTTTCCAAAAGTACCCTGCCCCCAACTTGACTTCTGCCTAGTACCCTTCCCCCAACTTGACTTCTACCTGCTACCATAGCAACAGCTCATGGAACACTGCTGTGTGCAGTTAGGTCAGAAGTTCGACACACAATGTTTCAATTCCACAGAGCAAGAGTGCTTGACTTTTCAAACCTAACTGCAAATCCATAGTACTGTTCTTTGGTTACACATTTTTTTGTACCAATACAAAACATGCTTCTATTAATTTTCACATACAGCCTAGTTTTTTTTCTAGAATGGTATGAAACAGCCAATCAGTTCTTTTTGTTTTGTAAAAAATATGTATGCCTCCATTTCCAAACTGTCTTTCTTTTCATATTGCCATTCTACTGAAAGACACCTCCTGAGTGCATCCAGTTCTCCTTTGAAGATGTTCACAGTGTGGATTGTAGGGCACAGCTATGTCTTCTGGAGTGAAAAGTTTGCAGAGAAAACAGATATGGTGAGAGACCTTGCTTTGCCAAATGTAGACATTAAATGGATTGGTCAGAGAGGGTTAAAGTGGCACCAATTGATGCCATTGGTGAAATCCTTCATGCAAATCCAACACCCTGACCTCATAATAGTGCACTGTGGTGGCAATGACCTAGGCACTTTGACTGGGGTAGGTCTGGAAATGCTTATGAAGGACACCTTTGCACAACTGTTTTCACTTTTCCCTAAAACTGCCTTTGTGTTTTCCAACATATGCCAAAGGCAAAAATGGAACTGGTCCAATCATTTCTGTCCACAGATTGACAAAGCAAGAAAGCACGTCAACAAATCTGTTTCTGCTTTCCTCCGTGACTATGGTATGGGTGCCATTTACCACAACAACTTGCGTTACGACATGCAAGACATTTATAGAGGAGATGGTGTGCACTTCAATGATGAAGGGAACAGAGTCTTCCTCTTGAACCTTAGACTCTGCATCGGTACTTACTTGTAGGTACCACTAAAAAAATGACTCCATAAACACAACAGCTCTTTTTAGAGCTCCCTAATTTCTAAACTCTTAAATCTGATTTTCATTTATTTATTTTTATTTTTTTTACCGTACGCTTACCGTGAGCTTACCGTACGCGTACCCCGTGATTTTTTTTAAAATCAATAAATGTTTTCTTTGTACTTTTCTGTCCTTCTTTGACCCCCTTACAATTGTTAGGGGGTCTGTAACTCTCCTCATTGCCCCCTTTCCTTGTTTTCACTCTTTTTTTTCAGAGTGAAATACACAAAATGGCGGCCGCCGCTTCCTGGTTTCGGCCGATTCGAATGTTTACTAAGATCTAAGAGCCAATCAGAATCGCGCTCGCGCACGCCACCGTACGCTTACCGTAAGCGTACGGTAAGCGTACCGTAAGCTGGCTCAGATATATATATTGATTTAAAGGCTATTTTCTCAAAATCAACTGAACTGATTTACACCAAACCTACAAAAGGCACTTCCTTGACCTACGGACTACCTCTCTGCCAAATTTCTAGTAATTCTGTTCAGCCGTTCGGGCTGTAGCTCGTTCTAAAGGTCCTATGGAAAAATGCATGGGAAAAACGCGTTTTGGGACCCCCCTTTTATCTCAGCCCCCGCTTGACGAATCCCCCCGAGACTTTCAGGGTAGGAGCGGAGCGTAGCGCCCCACCTATTTTGAGAAATTCGCGAGGATTCGTCGACCGGCGCCAAAGTTATTCAAAATAGAATGTTGAGGTTTTCCTATGGAAACGTGGTCCTAACTATAACTACCTACTGGCGACCGCCAGTAGGTAATATATATATATATATATATATATATATATATATATATATATATATATTCACAGTGATGTCATCAGCGATGTCACTGACCATGTCATGAGTGATGTAATATGTGACTTCATCAGCAGTGCATTGCGGGGGTGCGAGTTATAGTCAGCTGAACTAACTATAACGGGGGAATTTCTAGGGTTTTGTACGAGGGAAATGTCCAGATAACTATAACACCCCTGAAACCTATGGTTTTTTCAGTGAATTTCTAAGGTTTTTTAAATGCCAATTCCTAACTATAACGTACATGAAACCTATGGTTTTTTCAGTGAATTTCAAAGGTTTTTTAAATGCTAATTCCAATCTAAAACTTATCTCTAAAGCTATGATGTTTAATGATTTTCATTGGATTTCAACATTTTTCTATTTCAGTGTGTCAATTCCTTTAATTATGTTTTTTTATATTGTTTTTTCAACATTTTTGTAGCTTATTTTTTCAATTAATTCTTTTAAAAATTAAAACATATTATTTGTTTTTAATGTTTTGTTTTTTTAATGGTAAATTTTAAAAAAATATTTTTTTATATTTTGTAAAATATTTTTTAAACTATATTTTCAATACTTTATTATTTTTTTTATACAATTTTTGGGGGATTCGCGCACCCTATGAGCACCTTTCTCAATCTCTGCGCGTAAGCATCCGTGTACTGTATGCGTTAGGTACGTATTTTTGTGCGCGATTGCAATGCGACTGGTACGCGACTCCAAGCCTATACACGACACATACGGTGCACGCTCGCGCGCTTCCGCTATATGTCATGTGCGTGTATGACGCGTAATTGAAGACAAACTCTAAACTACTCATAAAAGTGATATATTTTTACTTCTAATCCTATATTCCTTTTAAATTCAATTTCGCGGATTCACGCTCGGTGCGTGCTGCCTATGGGCACGGTGCGCAGATCCCATGTGACCTGAAAAAAAGAGATTTGATTGGTTCATTACACTTCCTATTCTAACTATTGAAAGACCCCACCCATTTCAATCATTCTTCTTTGATCTTCTTTGGAGGAGCATCTTTCTGCAGAGGAGAACCTTTTTTGGACTAAGTTTACACTTAGCTCTATTTTTTTTTAAAACAATGGCTACAGGCAGCAGGCATCTCCAGGATATCCTCATTCATCTTAGGATGATTTTTTGGAAGAACCACCACGCCCACCAAGATATTCATCTGTGGTGTGGAAATGTTTCACTTTGCCTGAGGGACAAACCAAAACCAATGCCACCTTAGTAACCTGCAAGATATGCCAGCGAGTGCTCTCCCGTGGGGATCCCAACAAAAAATATTCCTGCGGAACAGCAAGTATGATGAAGCATCTGAGGACCCTCCATCCGGTGAACCTTGCTCGAGAGGAATGCCGCAGAATGAGAGTTCTTCCAGCTCCATCAGATCCATCGCAGCCAGGCTCTTCAAGGGTGGATCCATCTGTGCAAAATTTGGACATCCATCCACAGTTTCAAACCCTAAAAGTGCTCTGCATAAAATGCAATGATGTATTATGCTATGGAGAGCAGTCGATTGATCTTATCTGTCGAAAGCAAGCGAATCATCATTGTTAGGTTTTTGGGTTTTTTCCCTGAAGTTCATTGTTTTGTTCCTCCAGTTTTCCTTTTTTTTTCATGAAAAACTAAAAAAAAAAAACGAAATTGTTCAAAAAACCACAAAAAAAATATATAAAAGAAAAAAGAAGAAAAAAATAAGTTTTTCTAAGAACTAACTGTCCTTGTTTAAAAAAAGAGCTATATTTGTTTGTTAGTGTGTAAAAGTTTAGATGAATGTATGTGTAGTATGTCATTGATTGAATGAATGCATTAGTAGCATATGGTGAATGTATAAGTGCAGAACTATGAGGAAGTGCTGCAGCATCACACAGTAACCTCTTTAACTGCAGTGTGCTGTAGTACTTCCGAAGCACAGGGATGCAACATATGTACATAAATATGTTGCAAATCTGTGCTTCTCTCTGCACGGCTGCTTAAACTGCAGCCATGTGGTGACACAAGCACCCTTGCTCCATGGTGCAAGGATATCTGTGTCATGTGGTGTTTGTTTTTGTGCAGGAAGACACACCTTCCTGCACAAAAACAATCAGAAAGCGCATTTTTCTCCTTCAATGTATGCTGAACATTTTAGCATGCATTGAAGATTAAAAAATGAGGAGAAATGAAAACAATTCTCTTTGTTGTGCTTTCCTACACCAGTTGGAGAATGGTGCAGCATTCACACACATATCGAGATTTATGATTTCTGATAAATCTGGAGATGTGTCTTGTTCTATGAGTATTCAGTGCAATCACGCACAACAACACTTATAGAACACCCTTTCAACGCAAAGTGGTGTGTATGATGAGGTTGTATTTACATGGAGTAGAAAAAGTACACAGAGTGCCTTTTCCTCTCTTTGTAAATATGAAAGAGTGTCTTGCGCAATAACTATGTTACAAAAAGTGACATATTTCTGTTTGGAAAATTGCTTGCGAATGATAGAAGGTAAGCACAGAGTTTTGTCTGCAAAGATGCTCAAAGAAGAATGATTGAAATGATTGTGGTCCTCCAATAGGTACAATGAAAAATATTATGAACCACTCAAATCTGTTTTTTGGAGGTCACATGATATCCGATGACAGAGTGATTTCAAAACTACATAGGTATAAACAGTGTTTTTAAAAACGTGTTCAAACTTTGTAGCTTCTTGCAGATCTGCCCATTCTGCATATTAATACTTAGTTAAACGTACCTTCACGGTAATAGATATTAAAAATGGTACACATTTTTTTTAGATTTTTTTTGTAATGTAAATTGGGGTAAATTGCCTATTTTAGAATTAGGATCTGTGAAAGAAAAGAAAAAATAGTTATAACATGTAATAATATATTTTTTACAACACAGCATAATTTTAACAAAGTAATTTGTTTGACTTTTTTGATGTTCTCAGAATATATTGAATTTCACTAGAAATAGTGATTTCAATCATACTCATCTCTTAACAGCGGGCAAATAGTAATAAATTCCTCAGAGAGTGAATTATCTTCCTAAAACTTTTTTTTTAAAAATATTCGGTAGGAATTTGGTAATTCCCTAGGCAATCGTTGTTTGAAAACCAACTGGGAATCATTACAAAGTGTCCAGCCTTTGTCACATTTTAGATAGGCAGTGTAATGTCAAGTTGTTGCGGAAGGACCATCATGGAAAATTATTGCAATTGCTACAAAAGTCCTTCCTGATATTGATAGTTGTGTTGCTAGAAATTGCTTTATTAAAGTATCCAATTTTCTTCCATCAGCTGTCCAACGTTGCATCATTAAAATTATGTATTGTCCATATTTTGTTAAAAATAATGGGGACAACATTTCTGATTTACATTGGCTACACTCCATGTTTTGATTTGCACCTTTAACTAATTTATTGAAAGACACTGATTTACAGTCTGGTAATGTTAAATACAGAAATCTTTCAGTGTCTACATTAGTGGTACATGTATACATGCAATTTTCACAATGATGTTTCCATTTGTAAGAAAGGCCAACAATATTTTCTATTTCTACACCTTCATTTTCAAAAATGGTAAGCATATACATTAAAAATTCCTGAGCATCTTGTTGGATATTTTGTGTAAATTGTGTAGAATCAGAACACACATCCAAAAGATTACGAACATCTGAAACAGATTGTATTTTACTTGTATCTGTTGTCAATTTTTCATAAACAGAATGCAACAGAGAACAAAATCTTTTCTGCAGATTCTGCATAATTTGTTCTTGCAAACCTTCAAGATAAAAAACAACATTGACCACTACATTAGCATAGCAGTTGACACCTGAACTATTTTCAAACTGATAACCAACAATCTCTTCAATAGTGTCCTTTTTCTTTTTACTTGCAATCACAACATTATCTTGTTCTTTTCCCTTCTCTACACCTTCAGCACAGATATTATCAAACCTTCTTTTTAGACCAACCACACGCTTTTCAAATACAGGATATTGACCTAAATCGGGAGCATACGCCCTTCTTAACCTATTATACTCTTTTACACAGTTTGCATCTGCAGTAACCTTTGTCTCATCAAAATCAATCAAAAACAAACCAGATACTGTTCTGACTCGCGACAAAGCAACATATGCCATACCCTCTTTAAATACGGTAGATCCAATGTTTACCAATGCACTGTCTACTCTTAATCCTTGAGATTTATGAATAGTCACTGCATATGCCAGAGAAAATGGAAATTGTTTCCTACGGACATATAAATCTTTAACAAGCAAAAAACGAACTAAACAACAACCAATTTCTTTAACTTCTTCAATCTGATCAAATTTAATTTTTTTAAATCCACCACTTTACCCATTGCTCCATTACCTAAAAATTTTCTACATCCAAATTATGCCTTAAAATTACCCGACAGTTTACACATACATATAGGTGCCAATTACGATCCGGAAAAAAAAATTCCCGTACGACTCGTATCCAGTCTTTTTACCGTACGAATCGTACAAGTGCCGTACAAACTGGCAATCACGATTCGCATGGTAAAAGTCCATACGAGTCGCATTGGGAATAATTCCCCACACGTCCTCGGGTCTGAAAAAGTGTCCGACACGTCCTCGGACGATTTACCGTACAAACGTGAAAAGCGAAGTCCGACCGGGGAATCACGATCCGTCCCGGGCGTCCGAATGTACAACCGTATGGTTAAAAGACCGTCCGCACCGAACTCCAATAGCAACCATGGAGACGTCCAAACAGGTGCCCGGTACACGGCGTACCCCCCCCAGCCCCCGCATGTACGCGCCGTACCCCCCGTGTATGTACACCCGAGTACGTGTCGAACCCCCCCGTGTATGTACACCCGAGTACGTGTCGAACTGTACGTGTCGAACCCCCCGTGTATGTACACCCGAGTACGTGTCGAACCCCCCCGTGTATGTACACCCGAGTACGTGTTGAACCCCCCCATGTATGTACACCCGAGTACGTGTCGAACTGTACGTGTCGAACCCCCCCGTGTATGTACACCCGAGTACGTGTCGTACCCCCCGTGTATGTACACCCGAGTACGTGTCGAACCCCCCCGTGTATGTACACCCGAGTATGTGTCGAACCCCCCGTGTATGTACACCCGAGTACGTGTCGAACTGTACGTGTCGAACCCCCCGTGTATGTACACCCGAGTACGTGTCGAACCCCCGTGTATGTACACACGAGTACGTGTCGAACTGTACGTGTCGAACCCCCCGTGTATGTACACCCGAGTACGTGTCGAACCCCCCCATGTATGTACACCCGAGTACGTGTCGAACCCCCCGTGTATGTACACCCGAGTACGTGTCGAACCCCCCGTGTATGTACACCCGAGTACGTGTTGAACTGTACGTGTCGAACCCCCCTGTGTATGTACACCCGTGTACGTTCGAGTCGTACCCCCACCCGTGTATGTACGGTGCATACCCCCAGCGCGTAAGCATACATGTACATACACGGGGGGTTCGACACGTATAGTTCGACACGTACTCGGGTGTACATACACGGGGGTTCGACACGTACTCGGATGTACATACACGGGGGGGTTCAACACGTACTCGGGTGTACATACACGGGGGGTACGGCGCGTACATGCGGAGGCTGGGGGGGATACGGCGCGTACATGCGGGGGCTGGGGGGGGGTACGATGCGTACATGCGGGGGCTGGGGGTGGTGCGGCGCGTACATGCGGGGGCTGGGGGGGTACGGCGCGTACATGCGGGGGCTGGGGGGGTACGGCGCTTACCGGGCCACCTACTCTGGTCGTTTCGCGCCGTACTTCGCATTTCCGGCACTTTTTGGGTGCCGTAAAAATATTGCCGTCCGGACTGCTGTCGGTTCGAATCGTACTTCCTGGGTCGTGAAACGCTGCATGGAAGCGTCCCGACGTCACGTCGCAGCATTCCCGGATCACATTCGTATGCATATTTTCGTCGGTCGGTGTTTTTTACGATTCGAACGGAAATGGTGTTTCCGTGCGAATCGTAATTCCATGTTTGTAATGTTTTACAACTGGGTACGAGTCGGACGGAGAATACGCTCCGACCGACGGTTCGTACCCGGTTTTTACCGGATCGTTATCGGCACCATAGTGTCTTTTCTAAACCAGCTATTTTAGATATTTTTTTTTCTAAAGAATCCAGTTTTGTTTTCAACTTTCCCGTCAAAATAATAGTGATTTGTTCATGCTCTATTTTATCGATGGCTTCCATTTTTATAATTTCTTCATTTTCCAGTTTCAATAATTCTTCGTTGAATATAGAACACTTGTGCAGTGTAGGCATTAAGCAGATCACTCATTAATTTTCTGCAATTTTCTTGTACACTTTCTCAGGAACTATATTTTCATTTGGAAACAAATTGCAAAGTAATCGACTCTCCAAAGCTTCTTTGCCATGTTCTGTCAGAATTCCAATTCTTATAGCTTGAAGAATACTTCCATATTCAGCATCATTTGCCTGTCGCATATTTGTTGTCAGTTCTTTGTATTCAAAATAAGTTCAAATGTTCACGTTACCAACACTACCAAGAGACTTTCTGGTATCTTCATGTGCAAGTATTTTAAATACCGGTTGTCCTTTTACCAGAGTCAGTTGCAGTAGATCTCCAAAAACTATGATGTGTTTTCCTCCAAATAACACGTCATACTCTGTTTTAAGAATTTGTTGCAGTCTTAAATGCACAAATGCAAGCATCAAGTTTGAGACCATGCTTACCTCATCAATAATGAGATGTTCCATTTTCTTCAGGACTCTTGAAACTTCACAACAAGCTTCTCCAGATAGCTTGTGGTATTCCAATTTGTTCTCATGCTCTACTGGTAGCATTAGTAAACAATGTAAAGTAATTCCTTTAATGTTATGTGCTGCCAACCCAGATGGAGCAGTGACAACACAAGACAAATACGACTCAGTTGTTGTCTGCAGATAACTTGTAATTACTTTAATTAAGATACCTTTGCCTGTTCCAGCTTGACCACTCACATACATTCGGATAGGTTAAAATGATGTACATGAGCACCCTTTTTTTCATGAAGTAATCCATGGTCAATCTGCTTTTTCACTTGTTGATATATTTGTTTCTGTTCAACATTAAGTTGTTCTTCCAAGTTTCCTAACTGTATTACATCTTCTTGAGCTTGATACATTGCTGTTTCCACCGCATTCATGGCAATCGCTGCTTCATTTTCAACAATTGGTTGTCCTAGTAGATCTTCACTCAGTGCAGCAGAACTTTGACTGTCTTGAAAACTGTCTCTAGCAATCTCAGCTGTAATTGTAGCTTCTTGATCAATTTCATCATTCAACATTTTCACATAATTTGCAAAAGCACTGCATTGTATGCTATCTTTACAAGCATTAAATGAATCTTCATAGCTCTAAAAATCTCCAAGTAATTCCAGTTCTGAACGCCACGGTTTGAACATTTGCAAAAGGGCTAAACAGTAAAATTCCCTTTTGTCAGTAGTGTCGCAACTCAGTTTCCTGTGATTAATTACACTTTCCTTTGTTTCACCAGACATCCTTTGGAACCAATCACTGCATATTTTGCATCATTGATGTTCTCTGTAGTATTCCGTTTAAAAGTGTAGTTTTGCAGCACTTCATAGAGACACATGTTCTCAAGATGAGGACTTCTGTTTGGGTAATATGTGTCCAACATATTCATTTTCAAAATATCTGTACTTTCTGGTTCTTTTTCTGCTAAATATTCAATTTCTTGAACAGATTTCAGTACCCGATTTCGCATTGCTGCAAGACCTAGACTCACCCAAATAATTCTTCTACTTTTGGAATACAGACTTGCAGATGATAACCGATCTGAGCATTCATATGCTCCAATTTCACGATGCGATAACATCTTCAAACTGAAACTGTATAATTTCTTACTTAGAGTCTTCTCGTGAGAAATCTCTTCCCACATTTCTTTCAATTCCGTCTTTTCTGATTTAGTAATGTAGGACGTTACATATCGAGCAACAGCAATGGAATTGTCTGCAACATACTGAATATCCATGTTAGCGTTCCACATGGATAAAATAACTGGATTGTAGTCATTTATGTATTTTGATTCTTCGCTTCTTCTTAAGTTGTAGGTATTTTTTGGAGACTTTCTTGTGATGGAATGTCGCATAGCTGACATAAAACTGTTCACTCTTCCTTTGGATAATACAGGATGTGGAAATCCAAAACGACATTTGGTATAGAACTTATCCTTTGACTTGTACTTTCATCGACAGTATTTTCCACACCTATGGCTTTGAAATCGTAAGACCTGTTGTTTTAAGTTTTTATCTTCTCTGCTATTGGATACAGCACATGTGGCATAATCTTCAATGAAAGACAAAACAGTTTCAGCTGAATCTGTTCCAAATTTGGGGGCGTCCTTGATCCATAACAACATATGTATATGAGGAGCACCTCTTGCTTGATACTCCTTTCTCCAAAAGCAATCCACAACTTCTCCAAGAGGAGGATTCTTTTTATTGCAGATGAAAGACATCATAGCTTCAACCACTAACTACCTCTTTTGTGGGTTCCCTGCCCGTAACTGATGACCATCACGAGCTTGAACTGTATTGCAAGACTCAGAACATTTCTTCCCCATTGCTGACACTTGAAGTGTAAACCGACACAAATTTTGAATGTTGTCACTACCTAGAACTAGTCATTTCATTGTTGTTACTCCTTGTTACTTTCGGAGGATGTCTTGTTATATGCAATTGTTATCCTTTAGAATGTGTTCACCATATGCCTTCTGTAAAGCGCTCTGATACCCTAAACTGGGTCTGGTTCGCGCGCTATAAAACTTTAAAAATAAATAAAAACAAATAGCTTCAAATCTATGATTGAAATATCTGCATACATTAACAGGATCCAAAGAGCTCAATTCTCCAGGTGTCTTGTATTCAATATTTTTTATATTGGAATTTACCTCTCGAAGAAATTCAAGTAAATCATCCCAAGCATACTCAGCACAGCTTAGTGTAACAAACAATGTAGGAGTTCCCAGGTTCCGTAGCATACATTTCAGTTCTCCATGACGATGGTACCAATATTCATTAGTCCCACGCTGACATGCCATCAGATTAATCAACTGAGATTCTAAATGATCGTCTCTCTGATGCACTTTATCCATAAAATCCTTTGCAGTTAAATTTTGCAGATGCATTCCAGTTTTTAAAATGTGATTTACTGCATATGAAAGTCCATACAAGTCAGTTTCAAACAGGAGATGAAACATATAAGGGATACATTGTCGAAATCTTGGATCTTCTGTATATAATATTGTTGTCCGATATTCAGATGCAGGAATCTGCACAGGACATTCATCATATCGTCCACCTTTTCCTGTTGGAAACAACAGCGGGAAACAACGAGCTTCCAAGCTCTCTTCCCATACACTCATGGGACTTCCTCTTGCTTTTTTCATTTGGAACAACTCAATCCTATTCCCCATCACCTCTTTGGAATGAAGTGGATGTACACTGTAATGTTCATAGATTTCTTCACATCTGGACATGTCCACTTTTTCAATTTGTCCACTTAATGTTTCAGTATCTTCTGCCAAATCTATTTCTTCTTCTCCTACAAACACATTTCTATAGTACTCATTATTTTTTTTCAGATACAATGATGCCTTTTGCACTTTTCTAACATCCACTAACTCTTGCCAGATTTTCTTTTTCTTAGTAGGAACACCATTAACTAGAATGACTAGTGGTTCATTTTCTGCATGGTCTTCACCAATAGTTTCAATATTTTTCTTTAAATCTAACGGTAAATACACAACTCTCCCTTTCAATCCTCTTTGTAACTGATGGAGGTAATTTACCTGTTTTAGACTCCATACGAACAATAGCCTGAAACAGGTGCAGACATTGAATGAGAATAGACTCATACGTATTTAAATCAATCAGCTCTGGAGGAATAGCCACCAACTCTAGATTATTATGAACAGCTCTAGCAGGCATTTTATTCTCATCTAATTTGTTATAACAATATTTGCAAATACGCTGCTCAGATCCCAAATCAAAACAATCCTTTACCAACAAATAAGTTGCAAATTCCTTCCACTTATCATTATCTTCTATTTCACTTTTTAAATACAGATTGACACCCCTAGTCTGATTTGTATAGTGACTTCGCCGACAACAAATACAAGAAACATTTGGTCTTTCACCTGAAATTACCTTAAACTTTGTGTTTTCATCCTCAAACTTTTTTGTAATCACGGATTCTATATTGTCTTCAACATTTTGTTCTACTAATGTGTCAGTTTCTGCACTCTCTTGCTGAGGACCAAAGTAACAAAACTCAATATCATCACAAACCTTCTTCACATCTGGTACTGACCCACGCAAAAGAGCACTGTTCAACTCATTTAACTTTGGTGCTGGACTTTTTGCATAATACAACCTTCTCACCAACATCCGCATTTGAGTATGATGTACTGCCAACATCCTGAAATGGTGAAAAACACTTTGACAAACTTTCCTAGAAAGACAAGCCAGAGAATGACCTTGCAATTCAGTATTTTTTCTCACTCTGCAAGGGTCTAGTCCTTGCAACACCTTAATTTTTTGTTTAACACTTTTTTTACTATATGCTCGTAAAAAACTACATAATTTATCAATAGATTCTTGTCGTACACTACAAATACTACTGCAATCCCAAGTGTGCACAGGGTGTTTAGGACGTCGCCCTAGAACTTCATCAGCTATCACTTCTTCTGCATTTCTTTCAACCATTTTCTCTTTGTCAATTGGACAACCATCTCTAACCTCATAACCTCGACCACTGGTGTCAACTGCATACAATAATTTATTACTCTGTAAATAACTCTCTTCATTAAAGAAAGGCTCTGAACTGGAACTGTGTTTCCATTCTCCCAAAAAAACATCACAAATATGTTTTCTAATAATTACTCTTTTCCTCCTACTTTTGGCCTTCATTAAATGGATTGGTTTATCTAGTGATCGAATTCTGTTTAATACTAAAATGAATAGTTTCCTTTTTACTTCCAAAGCCTTTTCAACAATGGTTTCGAGGGGGAGGAGCCTAGCGCGCAACCAAGATGGCCGCGTAGGTGCCAGGCTCCCGAGGACCTCCGCGACCTCCTACATTTATCCTGTCTTCATCCTGCATCGGTTGAGGGGACTGTGTCGGTGAGCCTGAGCCGAGGTGGTACCCGTTTCCCGTTCTCGAATCGGACCTCGGGTGCCGGAGTGAGCACCGATTGAAGTTTGCGGCCTCCTTCGCTCCTGACCCCGGACTCGTGTTTGGGGGCGACCCGGTGGCAAAGTGAACAACAACGGCGGGCTGGGCCTGGCGAGTTGCGTACCCCACACTTTCACTTTCACTTTCGCGCCCCCTTGCCGTCTTTGCAAGTGGGATCGCGGCGCTCTTTGTGTTGGGGTGGCCTCGCTGGGTGACCCAGCCTGCCTGCCTGCTGTGGCCCGCTCCGCCGTCCTGGGGTGACCCCCCGGGCCCCGTGGCCTTGATTGCTTGCCTTTTACTGCGTGGCTAGTGAGGGGGTGAGACCCGCGACGATGGCCACGAAACAAGATGGCGATCGGTTGAAGGCCAAGTCGACCCGGCGTGGCACCGCACATCAGGCCAACATCATGGACCGCTACACCCTCCCGAAAGGATCTCCCGGTGGACCGCACAAGTCCTCTGAGTGCCCTCCGGATGCCCCGGATTTGCCCACAGAGTTGACTCTGCAAGACGTCATGGGCGCCATTGCTGAGATGAAGGCCTCGGTGGGCCAGCGGTTTGACACCTTAGCCCATAAAATCGACGCGATCCTAGTGGATGTCAACCTGGTGAGGGCTGATCTCTCCAAAACCAACGACCGGGTCGATTCTTTGGCCCACACCGCGTCGGGCCTCACGACTGAGGTGGCGGCCCTCCAAACGGAGGTGCGCCGACTTCGTCAGGCGAGTGTGCTTATGGATCGGCGCCTGGAAGATTACGAGAGTCGGGCCCGGAGGAATAACATCCGCATCATCGGAGTACCCGAGGGACGGGAGGAAGCGGCGGTGGATCTTTTTGTAGAGGACCTGATCGTTACCCATCTCCAGCCTAGGGGACTGAGTAAATTCTTTGCAGTGGAGAGGGCCCACAGAGTTCCCGGGGGAAGGCCGAAGGTCGGAGCCCCTCCGCGGCCTCTCATTGCCCGGATTTTTAACTTTCGGGACAGGGACGCGATCTTGCCAGCCTCCAGACTGCAAGGGCCGATGAAGCTGGAAAATATGGAGGTGAACTTTTATCCCGATTTCACTCAAGCGGTCCAGAAACAGAGACTGAGTTTCCTGGGTGTTAAGCGCCGGCTCCGGGACATGAACTTAAAATACGCCATGCTCTTCCCGGCCAAGCTGCGGGTAGAGGTGGATGGTCGCACGCACTTTTTTGATCGTCCCGAGGCGGCCGGGGACTGGCTGGACACTCTGTCTGGGGGTAGTGCTCGGGATGGTGGGGGGGGGGGCGGCGGGAGGAGACGGCCCACTGGATCGGGACTGAGGGGTGGATATTGGACCTCACTCTGGACGATTATGATGCCACTTTCGACCAAAGCTTCTGTCTTTGTTCTTTCCCCTCTTTTGGAGGTTGTGTGGGGTCTAGAAGGGGTGCTCTTTCCTCCTCTAGGGGGTCTAGCTAGTTTCACTATATAGGGGCGACAGGCACACTGCAAGTTGGGGGGGCTGTCTGGGCTCATGCAGGGGTGCAGGGAGGGGGGAGTTTTGTTGGGGTGGGTGGGTTGGGGTGGGGTGTTGTTCGTTTCTACCACAAGGCAAAAACATCGTTGTATCATTTCTAAAGTGCTCTCTGGGGGACAAGTGATGGCTTCTGTTTATGATGGGGGGTAGGGGACTGAGCTTGTTGTCCTGGAATGTTAATGGATTGGGGGACAGGATAAAACGAGGTGTGGTCCTGCAGTTCTTGAAGCGAATCTCGCCCGATATAGTTTTTCTGCAGGAGACACACCTCATTGGCAACTCCTTTTGTGCCATGAATAGACGGGGCTACCGCCTTGTGGCCCATTCGGGCTTCACGTCTGGTTCAAGGTGTGTGGGCATTATGGTTAAGAACTCGCTCCCGTTGGAGATTTATGAGGTGCACCATGACGACAGGGGACGTTACACGGTTTTGGTGGGTAGAATGGAGGGCAGAGTGGTCGTTTTTGTGTCTGTCTATGTCCCGCCGGGGCTGCAGACGACCACCTTTGCGGATCTGGGGCGCCTCCTCCTTGGCCTTCCGGAGGGGATTCTAGTGGTGGGGGGGACTTTAATGCTGTGGTTTCCGGAACTGTGGATCGTCACCCCCCTAGGGATCTCCCCCGTGCCCAGGCCTGGTTGTCTGGCCTCTTGGATACCTTGGGGCTGGTGGATTGTTGGCGTTTGAAACATCCCACGCAGCTGCAGTACACCTTCCATTCAGGGGCTCATGGTAGTCTCTCACGGCTAGATTATGTCCTGGTTCCGGCAGCGCACGTTGGGAGGATAGGGGAGGTGCGCCATTTGGCACGGGGTATTTCGGACCACTCTCCACTCTTGTTGCACTTTGATATTCTTCCGAGGGGAGAGGGTAGGGTGGTCCCGATTAATCCCTGGTACCTGCGTGACCCCACCATTCGCGCAGAGCTGGTTAAATCCCTTAAGCGCTACTTTGACGAGAATGTGGGGTCTGTGTCATCAGCGATCTCATTGTGGGAGGCGTTCAAGACGGTACTCAGGGGAGAGGCCTTGTCCCTTATTTCCCATTCCCGGAGGCGCGAGCGGGAGGAGGTGACTCGTATTGAAGCGGAGATAACCGAGTTGGAGGGTGATCTAGCATATGGGGTGACGGATGACAAATTACATGTTCTTCGACTCAAGCAATCGGCTTATAAGGCCCTCGTCACGGAGGCGGCCAGGGGCCTCAGTAGAGAGCAACAGGGGAGATTGTATGATGTGGGTGACAAGGCTGGTAAATTGATTGCATGGTTGGACAAAAAGGAGAGAGCGAGTCGAGTTGTCCCGTTGATTGAGAAACAGAATGGTGTGTGTGTCACTGAACCAGAAGAAATTGTCGCCTGCTTTGCAGACTATTTCCGTGGGGTGTATTCCCCGGTGTCCTCCCGCTCTGAAGAGGATTCCCACGCCCTGCTCAGGGATATCGCGCTGCCTTCCCTTTCGGAGGAGGACAGAGTGTCGTTGGACCCTGCTCCAACTTCCGAAGAAATTGCCCTCGCCATACGATCGGTCGCCTCCGGCAAGGCCATGGGCCCTAATGGTCTTCCCATCGAGTTGTATAAGTTGCGACCGGATACGCTGGCGCCACATCTCCGTGCTATGTTCCTCGCGGCCCACTCGGCGGGTTCCCTCCCGCTAGACCAGCGTCTAGCTACTATCGTGGTTATCCATAAGGAGGGGAGGCCACGGGACCGGGTCACATCCTATCGGCCTATTTCGTTATTGAATGCAGAGCCCAAAATCCTCGCCAAGGTGTTGGCCAATCGGCTGGTCGGCGTAGTGTGTGACTTGATTCACCAGGATCAGTCCGGCTTCATCCCTCATCGCAATACAGCGCTTAACCTGCGGCGTTTGCATGGGGTGCTCGCACGTGTCCCGTTCATACGAGAGCCGGCCATTTTGGCGTCCTTGGACGCCACTATGGCGTTTGACACGCTTGAATGGCCCTATATTTGGGCGACGCTCGCGAAGTTTGGGTTTGGCCCAGGATTCATCAGTTGGGTAAAATTGTTGTACTCTGGCCCACTGGTGCAGGTCGTGGTCAACGGTAGAGTGTCGGCCTCGTTCGAGCTGGGCAGGGGCACGCGGCAGGGCTGCCCGTTATCGCCGCTCCTTTTCGCGCTCGCTTTGGAGCCCCTGGCGGAGTGGCTGCGGTGGGAACCTTCTATTCGTGGTCGCCGCTGGACCCCCGAGTATGAGTGCCGCGTATCTCTATATGCTGACGATATCCTCCTGTACCTGGCTTCCCCACGTAAATCACTGATAGTGCTGGTTGATGTATTGCATTCATTTGGTCTTAACTCCGGCCTTATCATCAACTGGGCTAAATCGTGCGTCTATGTTCTCTCTGGGGAGGACCCTATCCTTCCGCGGGGCTGTCCTATCCAGATCGCCCCGCAGGGATTTCGGTACCTGGGTGTCTTCATTACCCTGGACGCGGAGGCCCGATATAGTCAGAACTTGCTTCCCCCCCTCCAGCGCCTGAAGGAGGATGTTGCGCGTTGGAGGCGCTTGCCGCTCTCGCTGCTCGGCCGGGCGGCATTGTTTAAGATGATGTCGCTGCCGCGTTTCCTGTACGCTCTGCAGAACACAATGGACGTCGTCCCGGCGCGCTACTTTCGCGAGGTGGAGAGTTTGTAGCGCCGACTGCTCTGGGAGGGTAGACCGCGTATCGCCTTGGCGAAGCTGACGCTCCCGTGGTATGACGGGGGGATCGCCCTCCCGGATATCAAACGGTATTATTGGGCCTCCCAGCTGGCTGCGATTAATCACGGCTTGTACGGGCCCGCTCTAAACCCGGCTTTTGAAATGGATAAGATTTTACTGCCGGGTGGTGATTATAACCGAGCGCTGCACTCCGGCTCGCTTGACGCACGTCTGACGGGCCCCACTCGTGTCATGGTACGAGTGTGGCACGCGGCTAATGTGGCGATGGGGTGGAAAGGTCGTTTGACCCGGGCGTCGCCACTATACGAATCTGTGCAGTTGGGCTCCCTGTGGACCTCGAAGGGCTTTGAAAAGTGGGACATGATAGGCATCAGCAGGGTGGGTGATCTCTGGACGAGGGGGGGATTCAAAACGTTCGAGATGCTACGGACAGAATTCCAGTTGCAGGACAGGGAGTACTTTCGGTATATGCAGATCCATCATGCGCTATGCTCCGTATTCCCGGACGTTGCCTCCATCCCGGAGTATTCCCCTCTGGAGGATAGAGTGCTAGATGGACATGTACCGGACAGCACGATTTCATTGATCTATAAAAAACTTATCAATGACCGCTCGGGACTGCTGACTAACCTTCGTGAGGCATGGCTGGCCGATGGATTGGAGCTGGATGACGAGGACTGGGTATCGGCGGTGGCCTCCCCGAAAGAGGTGGCCACACCGGCCCGCCTTCGCTTCGTCCAGCTCAAGGTACTCCATAGGGTCTATGTCACGGGGCCAAGGCTACTGCGTATGGGATATGCTGTAGACGGGCTGTGTAAGCGTGGGTGTGGTTCTTTGGGGACCTTTTTCTATATTTTGTGGGAATGCCCGGAGGTGGAGCGATTCTGGCGTGGTGTGCATGAGGTCCTGCGGGTGGTTACGCGTGTGTCGCTGCTGCCCGAAGCGAGGAGATGCCTGTTGAATGTGTGGGAGCCAACCGACTACTCGGTACCACAGACGCGGTGGGTGACTCTGGGATATATGGTGGCCAAACGCAACATAGCTCAACTGTGGGGTTCCCAGAGGTCCCCGACTGTCTCGGCATGGAAGGATAACATGGATTGGTGCATGTTTCGGGAAAAAGTGGTGTATGTTGCGAGAGGTAAGCCTGGGACATGGGTGAACGTATGGGGCCCCTGGAACGCCTACCGCGGGGGAATTTGTACCCCGCCGTTATTGCCCGATCCGTCACCGGCCCCATCCCCTTAGCCAGTCTATCTCCCCGGTCCCGGGCACTGAGTCCACCTAATCCCAGTCTTGCCCTTTTTCCCCCCCTTGCTACTCCTATGGATTGGTAGGGTCCCCCCCGCTAGGGGAGCACATGCTGCTGTTTCCGTTTGTGGGTTGCCTTGTGGATTTGTTCTTGTGTTGTTATTTATAATAAAATGAAACCGTTATGTGTGCTCGGATGGTGTGGCTACCACCGCTTCTAACTCCTGTGTATTTCCCTTCGCCGCGGCATGGGCGCTATTGTTTGTATCCAATGCTCCTCTTGCTTGCTAGCGGCCGGCCTGAAGGTTGTAGGCCCATCTCTGTATATTTTTTGAATTTTGTAATAAACGGTTTCAAAAAAAAAAAAAAAAACAATGGTTTCAATATGCTTTTTCTTTTTATAAAATAGAGCTCTCTTTTTATATTTCTTCACATCTTTCAGCAAATTATGTAATTCCCTTATACTGATTTTGCCTTCTTTTACCATACTTTGTCTCCTTTGACTATCCATTTGCTTTTTTGCTTTTCCTATTATTTTGATTTTTTTTTCTAGATGAAGCATTCTCAGAGGTTTCAGCATTCTGTACATTCTGTTTGGTCCTACAAACATTTTTAATAAATTGCATAGTGATCTTACCAGAAGATTATTTCTTTTTAGCCACATTATGTTGTTCATTCAATACTTGTGGTTGATGTTTTTTCAAGTAATTCTCCTGTTTCTGTTCTTTTCTTTTTCTTTTTTTTTCTGGCATTATTTCCCTATTTTAACAGTGAATAACAGTATCTGTGAAAAATAATCACAAATAAATGTATATTAATAACTTTCAAATTTATACTATTCTATTACTGTACAAACACATTTTATATAAATACTGACTAAGAAACTATAGCCCTGAAGCACAAGTGTGACGATGGTTAAAACACTACATGCATAGTGCATACTACTTTGAAGCAGTTCATGCCCTAAAGCCTGCCTCACTAAAAGACTACATGCTAACTGACTGAATGATTACAGTACTGTTGGACTTGGCCCTTCTGGCAGGTTCACCCCTGAACTTTTTTTGCTTTTATTGATGACATGGTGTAGTGATTTTGGGGTTTCTGCGCACTTTACCGCTGTGTCCCAGGGTAAAGTGCGTGCGTGTGTTGAGGTTGGCCTGTCCTCCCATAGGAATGCATGGGGGAATGTATGTGTCCTGGTAGTTCCTGATGCGTGGGGTGTGCAGGCCCGAGTTTGGTATGTGCGGACTCGTGGGATTGAATGCTGCGCGATGATGTGTGTGGCGTGCATGTACCTAGTGTGGAAGTGCCACTTCTAGAAGTGGGCACTTCTGTGTGCAGTATGAAATGTGTGCCTTGTCTGGCGATTGGCTGGTTGAGGTCAGGTGACGGGCTAGGGAATCCCCAGAGTCAGGATGAGTCACCCAGTGGTGAATGGGGAGATCAGCAGCTAGATGGGTGGGAGGAGTACACCTGGGTCCTGAATAGGGCTGGGTTTTCCCCACACAATGATGGCTCCGCCCCCTGTGGTGCGACTGATGACCCTGGCCTGTCCTCTGAATAGGGAGAGGGGCTGAGCAAAACAAAGTGCTCAGGAACCAGTTGGATCTGGTTCGCCCCTTCCCTGCACCCTTGAGACAAAGGGATTTGGTGTATAAAAGAGGGGCTGTGACCCCATGAAAATGTTCTTGTTCGTGTTCTTGTTCTGGACTTGAATCTACCAGGGGCGTGCTGCTGCTGGGGCTCAGGGGAAGGCTTGCCTCCCTGGGCCCTGCCCTGCCCCTGTTTGCCTGGAGGACTTTTCTTTGCTGGGAGCTTTTTTTTCTGCTCCATGTCTTTATGCCCAGGACCTCTTGGGACCCTTCTGCCTTTGCTGGGGGCTGTTTTGCCCCTCTGATACCTCCAGGACTTTTAGGACCGTTTGCTTTTCTTGAGATCCCTTCTGACAAAGAAACCTGTACCAAGGACAAGAAGCCTGCTGATCTAAGGACTTGCCTCCCCTTTCTGCCAGAGTGCTGTTTTGCTGTGGAGGAACCTGAAAGCTGCTTCTTTATTTTTGCCTAGGGACCAGGAGAGAGGAACTGTGTGTGTACTCTCAATCTTGCTAAGAAAATCTCCAAGGGCTGGAAGAGTGCCAGCCTCCTGTTGAAGTCACAGGGCCAAAGGACTTCACCCTCTACTGAATTGCTGGTTGCTGGAAAGTGTTGTCTCCAGTACCCAAGGGAAAATCTGCAGTCTCGACGTCGCCGGACGCCGCCGAATCCAGCTCGACATCGTGGGTAACGGCCCCAGTGTTCTGAGCCTTCGACGCCGGCCGCCGGGCCCGATCGACGCCAGCAGCATCGCCAGTGAGCAGTGGGTATCGGCCCCAGTTCCAAGTGACCCCGTCTTGACGCCGGTATCAACGCCAGTGAGCAGTGGGTATCGGCCCCGGCTCCAAGTGACCCCGTCTCGACGCCGCTGCTGATCGCATCGACTCGACGCCCTTCTCGATGCCGTGAGCGCTGCTCCGGCCCGACATCTCTCGACGCCGCTGCAGATTGACCCGACTCCGAGGCACGATCGACGCCGACCTCTCGACGCCGTGGACCATTGTTTCTTCATTTTCCAAAGGTACTGTGTTTATGGGGTCTGTTGTAACTCCAGGCTCGACGTAGCGCTCCTCGCGGTCGACGCCGAACCTTGGGAATATCGTAGACTCGACGTCGTGTGACTCCCGTGGGGGTCACATTGTTGCCAAAGAACTGTGTTTCAGAAGAATATCTAAATTGGTTGCTAAAGGACTATTTCCTAAAGAAGGAACTTTTCCTGATCCTTGTTACTTAGGCGCTTTTGCGCCTGTGCATTGCTGTGATGCTTGATGCCTTCCTAATATGATTTATACCATGCTTTGTGTACCCCTCTAGATGTATTTTTATCCCTAGGAGGTTGTGTTACCTAGCATAGTGGTACTGGTTCCCTGCGGGAGATTCTCCTAAGGTGGTTAGGGCTGCGTAGGTGGTACTTACCTGTTACCAGTGGTTACTGATTGTGCGCTACGTCTTCTAATTGATGCTACAGTGATTATATGTGCTATGTTCTCAAAGTATTATTTCTACCAAGTGCTAATTCCTACAAAGTACTAGTTCTGCAAAACGTGCTATGTCCAAAAAGTGCTTATTCCTGACAGTGGTCCAGGTGGCCCTGTCTTGTACATATCCCTTGTAAATTCTACCCGTACCAGTGGCACTTTGTAAAGTGTATATTTATTATCTAATATGTTTTGCTATAATACAAAGGCTATTTTTATAGAATACCTTGTGTGGAGTTTCCTTTGTGGTGGGCCTTGGGTGTTGTTGCTGGGTGCGCGCGCAAACGCTTTACACATTGCCTCAGAGATAAGCCTGACTGCTCGTGCCAAGCTACCAAGGGGGTGAGCAGGGGTTATCTTTGGCGTGTAACTCCCCAGCCCTGACTAGAGTGGTGGTTTCTGCCTGGCTTCGGCGCAAGCCTCAGCCAACCAGAAATCCCATTTCTAACATTGGTGGCAGCGGTGGGATTTGGACTTGCGTTTGCGCTGTACCGCAGCAGCGACTGGCTGCACCACAAAACTCTGCATTTAGATAAATCACATGGTATAGGGATTATTGTTTTTAAATGTCATTTCTGTGGAAATGTGGTTCTTGTGCACTGTGAGTTAGGTGTCCCTAGCTCGGGAGGGTAGATCATCCCCCTTAGTGCATTGTGTTTTCTGGATTCACCAGAGGGTGGGATCCAGTGGTGGCAGCAGATGTGTGTCCAGTGCATGTATTCCCATTCCCAGTTCCCGGAGTAATAGTACCTGTGTCACGTGGTGGTCAGGTTGAGAAATCAGGGGCGGTAGAAACTGTCTTACTAGTCTGGGGGGTGTGTATGTGGATGAATGGTGTGAGTTCTCTGAAATAAGGAGCTTGCTGGTTGATTGGGTGTGAGTTCTCTGGGATAGGGAACTTGCATTGGGGAGTGATTCCAAAAGTAGTGGCTGAGGTGTCTTCCAGCCCAGCGTGGTGGAAGAGGTTCAGAGTAGCCCAGCTAGGTCTCGGTGTAGGGGCTCATGTCCTGTCTCTGCGGAGAAGGAGTGGGTGGGACTGCGTGTCTCCAGGTGCCCGAAACCCAGTGTCAGGGCCTGGATTGTTTCTTTAGGGAACATCAGGTCGGGGGCCTAGGCTGTACCAATAGGTCATTTGAGGAGGATCTCCCAGTGTTTAGAGGACGTGGAGTGTCTGTAATCAGAGCTCCAGTAGTCCTGGTGTCTGGTGGTACCGCTCCAGTTGGGAGGGTACAGAAGTCCAGAGTGAGGGGTGAGAGGGGGAGGGATTCCCCAGTGGGAACCAGTAGGTCAGGGACCAGCCAGGAGGGCTGAGTCGCCACTGAATGACCGTGGTGTCGCCACTTCTGTCCTGGGGCATCTTCACGCACTGTCAGAGGGACAGGAGGTCGTGAGCTCTGCGCCAGGCAGACTGTCACACGACACGCTAGGTATGTGTCACCCTCGGGAGGGTATATGTACTCCCAGGAAGTCCTGGTTCTCCGGGCAATTGTGAGGTGATACCCCCCTGAAAGCAGGTGGGGTACAGTTGTGAGGGGTGAGAGGGGGAGAGGTCCCCAGTGGGAACCAGTGGGTCAGGGGGCCGGCCAGATGGGCTGAGCCACCGATGAGTGACCATGGTGACGCCACTTCTGTCCTGGGACATCTTCACGCACTGTCAGAGGGACAGGAGGTCGTGAGCTCTGCGCCAGGTTGCTGGGGCATCTTCACGCACTGTCAGAGGGACAGGAGGTCGTGAGCTCTGCGCCAGGCAGACTGTCACACGACGCGCTAGGTATGTGTCACCCTTAGGAAGTCCTGGTCCGCCAGGCATCTGACCAAAGGGTACGTCCCTCGGTTGGGGAGCCAGTAGCCGGTGTTTCCGGATCTGGACGTAAGGACGACTGTAGTCAGTGTCCTGGCCGGTTTGCCTTCTAGGGGTACCACTCCAGTTGGGAGGGTGCGGAACTCTGGAAGGGGGTGCAGAGGGAGGGCGGCCTCGCCTCCGACCCCGGTGCAGCCGGTGAACTTGGATCCCAGGTGGTAGAACAGTTGGTGGAGAGAGGTCCTGAACTGGTGGGAGAGTTGTGTTCTGGTGGGTGCTTCCCTGGGAGGGTGCGGAACCCCAGAAGTAGAGGTAGGGTGGGGCATTCTTGCCCGTGACCTCTGGTCAGCCTGAGGGTGCGGACCCTAGGTTGAAGGATCAGTGGTAGTTGGGAACTACACTGAGAGGGAGAGTGGAGAATGGCTGTATGCCAGGGGTTACTACCCCCCACTCTGGGTTTGGCAAGGACCAGTGGTATCTGGGTGGCCTAGGGCCTGGTCCTGGCCGTGGACAACTAGGTAGTACCAGTGGGGTAGCCTAGTTGGGCCTGAGTTCTTTTCGGTTGTTTTTCAGATGGAACCATGTGAGTGAGAATGGCATAGAACCGGAGAGTGTCCCTGCAGTGCGGGCCTGCGTCCGTGTTCTATCGCCCCAAGCAGGGAAAACAATCACGGTGGTTATTGGTCTGCCCTGCGTTTTGGCTGGAAGGGGGTTGTGTTACCTAGCATAGTGGTACTGGTTCCCTGCGGGAGATTCTCCTAAGGTGGTTAGGGCTGCGTAGGTGGTACTTACCTGTTACCAGTGGTTACTGATTGTGCGCTACGTCTTCTAATTGATGCTACAGTGATTATATGTGCTATGTTCTCAAAGTATTATTTCTACCAAGTGCTAATTCCTACAAAGTACTAGTTCTGCAAAACGTGCTATGTCCAAAAAGTGCTTATTCCTGACAGTGGTCCAGGTGGCCCTGTCTTGTACATATCCCTTGTAAATTCTACCCGTACCAGTGGCACTTTGTAAAGTGTATATTTATTATCTAATATGTTTTGCTATAATACAAAGGCTATTTTTATAGAATACCTTGTGTGGAGTTTCCTTTGTGGTGGGCCTTGGGTGTTGTTGCTGGGTGCGCGCGCAAACGCTTTACACATTGCCTCAGAGATAAGCCTGACTGCTCGTGCCAAGCTACCAAGGGGGTGAGCAGGGGTTATCTTTGGCGTGTAACTCCCCAGCCCTGACTAGAATGGTGGTTTCTGCCTGGCTTCGGCGCAAGCCTCAGCCAACCAGAAATCCCATTTCTAACAAGTACTATAAGAAGAGACACTGGGTGAGTGACAGGGTGTTTGCTAGAAGTGTATGGATACTGACTGGGATATTGATGGTGTGAAAGACAAGTGTGTAGGTGATTAGAGACCTACATGCATAGTGGATACGTGTTTGAAGCCATCCATATGTTAAGACCTGTCTCAGTCCAATAGTACTTGAATACTGACTGAATGTTTGAGTATTGCAAGGAGAGTGCCAGGATGAATTTATAAGTATTTGTATTTTGGTGCAGTAAATACATTAGTACATGGTGCTGAATAAGTCACTGGAGAAGTATAAGGGGAGTGACAGGGTGTTTGCGGGAACTGTATGAATACTGTCTGGGATATTGAAGGTGTGAAAGACAAGTGTGTAGGTGGCTACAGACCTACATGTATAGTGGATAGACGTTTGAAACAGTCCATATAGTAACACTTGGATCACTGCAAAATGACCTGAGTACTGACTGAATCATTCGAGTACTACAAACAGAGTAACTGGGTGAATCTTTTTAAGTTTTTGGGTTTTGGTGCAGTGAATAGATTAGTACTTAGTGCCAAATGAGTCAGTGGAGGTGTGCAATTGAAGTGACAGAGTGTTTATTGGAGTTTATAGATACTGACTGGGAAATTGAAGGTCTGAAAGACAATTGTGTTGGTACTTAGAGACCTCCATGCATAGTGGAAACACGTTTGAATCAATCCATGTGCTAAGGCCTGCCTCACTCCATTAGTACTTAGGTACAGACTGAATGATTAGATTATTGCAAGAAGCGTGCCTGGGTGAATTTATAAGTGTTTCAGTTTTAGTGCAGTGAATGCATTACTACATGGTGCTGAATAAGTCACTGGAAGAGTGCAAGGGGAGTTGCAGGTTGTTTGCTGGAAGTACATGGATACTGACTGGTGAATTCAAGCTGTTAAAGACAAGTTTATAGTAGGTTAGAAAACTGCATGCATACTGCATAGACATTTGAAGCAGTCCATGTGGTAATGCATGGTTCACTACATGAGTACCTGGGAACTGACTGAATCTTGGAGAGCGCCTGGGTAAAACTTTTAAGTTTTTTGGTTTTGGCGCAGTGAGTAGATTAGTACATTGTACTGGATCAGTCACTGGAGGAGTGCAAGATGAGTGACAGGGTGTTTATTGAAGAATATAGATACTGACTAGTTAATTAAAGAAGTTAAAGACAAGTGTGTAGGTGACTAGAGGCCTGCATGCATACTGGATAGACGTTTAAACAGTCCATGAGGTAGGACCTCAGACACTGCATGATTACTTGGGTACTGACTGAATCATTACACTACTGCAAGGAGAGTGCCTGGGTTAATGTTTTTAAGTTTTTGTGTTTTGGTGCAGTGAATAGATTACTACATAGTGCCAGATGAGTCAGTAGAGGTGTGCAAGTTGCCTGAAAGAGTGTTTACTGGACTTTATAGATACTTACTAGTTAATTGAACAAGTGAAAGACAAGTGTGTAGGTGACTAGAGGCCTGCATGCATACTGGACAGATGTTTGAATCAATCCATGTGCTAAGGCCTGCCTCAATCCATTAGTACTAGGTACTGACTGAATGATTAGACTATTGCAAGAAGAGTGCCTGGGTGAATTTATAAGTGTTTCAGTTTTGGCGCAGTGAATGCATTACTACATGGTGCTGAATAAGTCACTGAAAGAGTGCCAGGGTGTTTGCTGGAAGTACATGCATACTGACTGGGGAATTCAAGCTGTTAAAGACAAGTGCATAGTAGGTTAGAAGCCTGCATGCATACTGGATAGACCTTTGAAGCAGTCTATGTGGTAATGCACAGTTCACTGCATGAGTACCTGCGTACTGACTGAATCATTAAACTACTGCTAGGAGAATGCCGGGATGAAACTTTTAAGTCTTTCGGTTTTGGCGCAGTGAATAGATTAGTACATGGTACAGGATCAGTCACTGGAGAAGGGCAAGATGAGTGATAGGGTGTTTATTGAAGTATATAGATACTGACTAGTTAATTAAAGAAGTCAAAGACAAGTGTGTCGGTGACTAGAAGTCTGCATGCAAAGTGGATATACGTTTAAACAGTCCATGAGCTAAGACCTCAGACACTGCATGATTACCTGGGTACTGACTGAATCCTTACACTACTGCAAGGAGAGAGCCTGGGTTAATCTTTTTAAGTTTATTGTGTTTTGGTGCAGTGAATAGATTACTACATAGTGCCAGATGAGTCAGTAGAGGTTTGGAAGTGGACTGAAAGAGTGTTTACTGGAGTTTATAGATATTGACTAGTTAATTGAAATAGTGAAAGACAAGTGTGTAGGTGACTAGAGGCCTGCATGCATACTGAACAGACGTTTGAAGCACTCCATGGGCTAAGGCGTGGGTCACTGCACGAGTACCTGGGTACTGATTGAATCATTAGAGTACTGCAAGGAGAGTGCCTGGATAAATCTTTTAAGTTTTTGGGTTTTGGCGCAGTGAATAGATTAGTACATGCTGCTGAATGAGTCACTGGAGGTGTGCAAAGGGAGTGACAGGGTGTTTGCTGGAGTATATAGATACTGACTGGGCAAATGAAGGTGTGAAAGACAATTGTGTAGGTGGTTAGAGGCCTGCATGCATAGTGGATAGTCATTTGAAGTAGTCCATGTGCTAAAACCGGGTTCACTACATAAGTACCTGGATACTGACTGAATCGTTAGAGAATTACAAGGAGAGTGCCTCGGTGAATTTATAAGTGTTTGGCTTTTGGCGCAGTAAATGGATTAGTACATGGTGCTGAATGGGTCGCTGGAGAAGTGTAAGGGGAGTGACAGGGTGGTTGCGGAAACTGTATAAATACTGACTGGGATATTGAAGTTGTGAAAGACAAGTGTGTAGGTGGTTAGAGGCTTGCATGCATACTAGATAGACATTTGAAGCAGTCCATTATCTAAGGCCTGGGTCACTGCATGAGTACCTGCGTACTGACTGAATCATTAAACTACTGCTAGGAGAGTGCCAGGATGAAACTTTTAAGTTTTTCGGTTTTGGCGCAGTGAATAGATTAGTACATGGTGCTGAATGGATCAGTAGAGTAGTACAAAGGCAGTGGCAGGGTGTTTCCTGGAAGTGTATGGATATTGACTGGGGGATTGAAGGTGTGAAAGACGAGTGTGTAGGTGCTTAGAGGGCTACAGGCATAGTGGATAGGCGTTTGAAGCAGTCCATGTGCTTAGGCCTGGCAACGTACATGAGTACTTGGGTACTGACTGAATGATTAGAGTACTGCAAGGACACTGCCTGGGTGAATTTATAAGTGTTTGGATTTTGGCGCAGTGAATCGATTAGTACATGGTGCTGAATGGGTCACTAGAGGAGTGTAAGTGGAGTGACAGGGTGTTTGCGGGAACTGTATGAATACCAACTGGGGTATTGAAGGTGTGAAAGACAAGTGTGTAGGTGGTTAAAAGACTACATGCATAGTGGTTAGGCATTTGAAGCAGTCCATGTGCTGAGACCCGGCTCACTGCATGAATACTTGGGTACTGACTGAATGATTAGAGTACTGCAAGGAGAGTGAGTGCCTTGGTGAATTTATAAGTGGTTGGGTTTTCGCACAGTGAATGGATTAGAACATGGTGCTGACTGGGTCACCAGAGGAGTGCAAGGGGAGTGACAGGGTGTTTGCTGGACGTGTATGGATACTGACTGGGGAATATAAGGTGTGGAAGACAAGTAGGACTGCATGCATAGTGGATAGGAGTTTAAAGCAGTCCATGTTCTAAGGCCTGGCTCACAGCATGAGTACTTGGGTACTGACTAAATGATTAGAGTACTGCACGGAGAGTGCCTGGGTGAATTTATAAGTGGTTGGGTTTTGGCGCAGTGAATGAATTAGTACATGGTGCTGAATGGGTCACTAGAGGAGTGCAAGGGGAGTGACAGGGTGCTTGCTGGAAGTGTAGGGATACTGACTGGGGAATTGAAGGTATGAAAGAGAACTGTGTAGATGGTTAGAGGACTGCATGCATAGTGGATAGGCGTTTGAATCAATGCATGTGCTAAGGCCTGCCTCACTCCGTTACTACTTGGATATTAACTGAATGTTTACAGTATTGCAAGGAAAGTTCCAGGGTGAATACATAAGCAATGACTGCCTTCTAATTCTACCAAAACTTGAGAACAGGAAAGGTTTTTAAGCAGTTATGTGTATGCAAAGATATGAAGTACCCAAATGCTTCTCTCACAGTGGTTCCCAAACTCACACAGACTCACAGTGTGATTCTAGACAAGCAACACTATCCCTAGAAGTTTACCAAAACTCGTTCACTACTCTGGAAGGGGTAAGGGAACTGCACACAATCTACATATTTCAGTACTGCACTTTAGTGTCAAAGCCTAACTCATTTTATGAATGCATAAGCAATGACTGACTTCGAATGCTACTAACACTTGACAACATGACAGGTTTTAAAACAGTTATCTGTCAGCAAATACATGATGTTACCAAATGCTTCTCTCACAGTGGTTCCCAAATGCACACAGACTCAGAGTGTGATTCTAGACAAGCAACATAATCCCTAGGAGTTTACCAAAACTCATTCACTACTGTGGAAGGGGTACGGGTACTGCACACAATCTAAATATTTCAGTACTGCACTTTACTGTCAAAGCCTGACTCATTTTATCAATGCATAAGGAAAGACTGGCTTCTAATGCTACTGCAACTTGACAACATGACAGGTTTTAAAACAGTTATCTGTCAGCAAATACATGATGTTACCAAATGTTTCTCTCACAATGGTTACCCAAATGCACGTAGACTCACAGTGTGATTCTAGACAAGCAACACGATCCCTAGGAGTTAACCAAAACTCATTCACTACTCTGGAAGGGGTAAGGGGACTGCTTACAATCTACATATTTCAGTACTGCACTTTGGTGTCAAAGCCTGACTCATTTTATGAATGCATAAGCAATGACTGGCTTCTAATGCTACTAAAACTTGATAATATGACAGGTTTTAAAACAGTTATCTGTCAGCAAATACACAATGTTACCAAATGCTTCTCTCACAATGGTTGGCCAAATGCACACAGACTCACAGTGTGATTCTAGACAAGCAACACTATCCCTTGGACTTTACCAAAACTCATTCACTACTCTGGAAGGGGTAAGGGGACTGCACACAATCTACATATTTCAGTACTATACTTTACTGTCAATGCCTGACTCATTTTATCAATGCATAAGCAAAGACTGGCTTCTAATGCTACTAAAACTTGACAACATGACAGGTTTTAAAACAGTTATCTGCAAGCAAATAAATGATGTTACCAAATGCTTCTCTCACAATGCTTACCCAAATACACACAAACTCACAGTGTGATTGTAGACAGCCAACTGTCCCTTGTACAAAATACATTTACTAGTCTACAAGATCTAAGGTGACTGCACACATTACAGAGCATTATACTACACATTAGTACCAAAATGTTTCTCTCAAAATGATTCATAAATGCACACAGACTCACTGTGTGATTCTAGACAAACAACACTATCCCTTGCACTATACAAAACACATTTCTTAATCTACGAGTACTACATTTTAGTGTAGAAACATGACTCATTTTGCAAATTCATAAACAATGACTGGTTTCTAATTGTACCAAAATATAAAAACAGCACAGTTATCTGTCTGCAAACACATGAAAAACACAAATGCTTATCACAGAATGCTTTCTACATGCATACACACTGTCAATAAGATTGTAGACAAAAAAAAGTACTCCCTGCACTTTAGGAGGAGAAATACTTTAGTTTGATTAAAATCAAATTAGACCACATACATCCCCTCACAATTAAATTACTCACCTTTCAAGTTGTTTTGTAGATTAAGAAGTATATCAGTCACACACCAGATTTTCTTATACAGAATCTCTGCACTGTGCACCTGTCAGCAAAACCAATGAATGGCAAAGTTTCCCTCTCATTTTCCACACATATACATGTAAACATCAAATCACATTCCTTCCCACATTAATTCAAAAGCTAACACACATTTCTATTGGTTAAACATTTCAACCCATTTCAAATGACATAAATTTGAACCCTCCCCCTAATCTGCTTTCTGCCTGTTACCATAGAAACAGGTCATGGAACACTGAACTGAGCATACAGGTCACAAGTTCAGCACACAATATTGCTAATCAAAACATCAAGTGTGCTTGACTTTTCAACATATCAGCTTATCATATATATTCTTCCTTTCAATCAGTTTTTGTTAACCAATAAGAATCATGCGTTTAAAAAACAGAAACATGCACCCTACTTTTCAGTGTAGATGGTTGTCAAACAACCAATGATTTCTTGTCTTTTTTCAAAACTGCATCTTAGCCACCATTTTAGAAAAATCTTACTTTTCAAACTGCCATTTCATTTACAGAGACCATCTGCGTGCATCCAGACCTCCCTTCAAGATGCTTAGAGTGTGGATTGTGGGACACAGCTATATTTTCTGGAGCCAAAGGTATGCAGAAAACAAAGGCATTTACAAAGACCTAGGTTTGCCAAATGTAGACATTAAATGGATTGGACAGAGAGGGTTAAAGTGGCACCAATTGATGCCATTGGTAAAATCCTTTATGCATCTCCAACACCCTGACCTCATAATAGTGCACTGTGGTGGCAATGGCCTAGGCGATTTGACTGGGGTAGGTCTGGAAATGCTTATGAAGGACACCTTTGCAGAATTGACTTCACTTTTTCCCAAAACTGCCTTTGTTTATTCTAAGATATGCCAAAGGCAGAAATGGAACTGGTCCAATCATTTTTGTCCCCAGATTGAGAAAGCTAGGAAACATGTGAATAAATCTGTTTCTGCTTTTCTCCGAGACTATAGAATGGGGTCCATTTACAATAACAATCTGCGCTTTCATATGCAAGAGATGTATAGGAGAGATGGAGTACACTTTACTGATGAAGGAAACAGAGTCTTCCTCAACAACTTTAGACTCTGTATAGGTACTTAGTTATAAGTACCAAAAACTCTCAATGAACACAACGGCTCTTTTTAGAGCCACTCAAGAACGAAACACTTAAGCTTGATGTTTATCTCCCAAAAAATTCAGTTTTTTTCCTTGGATCCGCGCACCCAACGCGCTAGGAACCGCGCACCGTACGCGAGAGAAATCGTGCACCCAATGCGTTAGGATGCGTGACTCCTAATTTTACCGTAAAAAAAAAAAAGCCCCTATCACTAATTTTTATTATCCCCGGGGACCCCATCCCCCAGGGTTTATTTAAAAAATTTGGGGACCGTGGGCGGAGCCCCAACACCCCATGGTCACAGCCGGCCCACCGCATCCTTCGGGAGCCGGCATTGCTTTTCCACATGGGGAGCTGCTGACATGCAGCTCCCCATGTGGAAAAGCAATATCGTTTGGATTTTGAAAGAGAGAGCAGGTTTCCCTGCTCTCTCTTTCAAAATCCAAACAAAGTTTGCTATGGGAGGGCGGAAGACTCCCGCCCTCTCATAGCAAACAACAGTGTCCTGGGGTGGGCACCCCAGGACACTGTAGGAGCTGGCCCTGGGGGGTGGCGGTCCCCAGGGCCCTCAAGGGCTACACAGCCCCCCTCCCTCAAACAATAAAGCCCCAGGGGGGTGGTGGTCCTCAGAGCTTGGGGGGCCGTTCAGCCCCTCCACCCTGTCTATTTTCTTGCCCCGGGGGTAGCAGTCGCCCGGGCTGGGGGCCCCATTCATTTTTACAGATTTTGCCCCCGGGATTTGGCCCCCCGGGTGCTAATTATTAAGGAAGCGCGGAAGCCCGCGCTTCGTTTTTTTTTTTTGTTTTCGTCCGGATCCGCGCACCCAGTGCGCATTTTGCCGTTTAAAAAAAAAAAGGGGGGGCCCCAGGGGTTCCTTCTGGGACCCCTAAGCAACACTAGAGGGTCAGAATATTTCTACCCTGCCCCTTTACATCTTTCACACACTTATTTCCCTTACTTAATCAGCCTCGCTTCTACCGAGGCACAAAATGTCTGCCAACAGTTCCTGGTTTCGAATGTAGACAGACACTTGACAGCCAATTAGCATTCAGCGCGTGATTGGGAGGGTGCGTGCTCGGTTCGCAGATGGTGCGCTCAGGGTGCGCAAAGGGTGCGCGGATCCTCCGAGGCCATAGATATATCTATCTTTTTAACTCTAATTTTCTCAGGAACTACTGAACAGATTTACACCATTTATGCAAAAGGCACGAGTCTGAACTGAGGACTACCTCTTTGCCAAATTTGGTGTAATTCCGTTCAGCAGTTCAGGCTGTAGCTGCGTCAACAGGTCCTATGGGAAATTGCATGGGGAAAACGCGTTTTGGGAGCCCCATTCATTCTCAGCCCCCGCTTGACGAATCATCACGAAACTTTCAGGATAGGAGCGGACAAAAAGTTTGGAAAATTTCGCAAAGATTCGTCAACTGGCGCCAGATTTATTGGGAATAGAATGTTGCGGATTTCCTATGGAAAATAGGTCCTAACTATAACTACTATATATATATATATATATATATATATATATATATATATATATATATATATATATATATATATATATATATATTATCTACTGGCGGTCGCCAGCAGGTAGTTATAATTAGGACCTCGTTTCTATTCAAAAAGCATTTTTCTTTTGCCAATATCTTTGGCGTCGTTTGACGAACCTTCGTGAAATTTTCAAAACTAGTGGAGCGCTCCGGTCAGCTCCTGTCTTGAAAGTTTCAGGGTGATTCGTCAAGCGGGGGCCGTGAAAAAAGGGGGGTCCCAAAACTTGTTTTCCCCATGTTAATTTCCATATGCTTTTGGGCAAGGGGAGCTGCTGACAGCTCCCCTTGCTCAAAAGCAATGCCGGCTACAGCTGGAGGCGGGGAGCCGGCTGGAGCATGGGGTTATTTGGGCTACCCCACGGTCCCCAACTGTGAGGCCATGCCTCGAGGGATGGGGTCCCTGGGTCCTAAATTGGCCCAGGAGGGGGGCCATGTGATCCACCTCCCTTTAAAAAAAAAAAAAAGATTTGGGCATTCTCCGGGGGATGGGTTCCCCGGGGCGAATATAAATTAATGGAAGTGGACGGCTTTTTTTTCACCAGAGTTTGGAGTCACTAACATAGCACGGCACTCAGCGGGGCCCCATAGTGTGAACGCAAAGGGTGCGCGGCGCTCAGGAAGGCCCCGTATTGTGAACGCGATGGGTGTGCGGCTCCTAGTGTGAACGCGATAGGTGCGCGGCACTCAGCACAGCCCCTAGTGTGAATGCGATGGGTGCGAGGGTCCCAGTGCGGCCCCCTAGTGTGAACGTGATGGGTACACGGGTCTTTTAATTGTGCTGGGTGCGCGATTCCAAGCAAAAATATTTAAGATGTTTTCATATAGTTCTAGGTTATATGTTGGGTTATTGGGTGGCGCTAAAAAGAACCCTTGTTTTCATTGGGAGACTGTTGTAGCTATATGTAAGTGCGGATGCAGAGCTTCAGGTTGTTGAGATCAGTGAAGTGTACTCCATCACTTCTGTAAATGCCATCCGTATGGCAAGGTAGATTGCTGTTATAGATGGAGCCCATCCTATGGGTCTGAGGTGAGCAGAAACAGCTTTATTGACATTTTTCTAGCTTTCTCAATCTGAGGAGAAAATTGATTGGACCACTTTCATTTCTGTCTGTGGCATATGTTAGAGTACACAAAGACAGTTTGGGGGAAAAGCAACATCAATTCTGCAAAGGTGTCCTTCATTAGCATTTCCAGACCTACCCCAGTCAATGTGCCTAGGTCAGGTGGTTGGAGGTACAAAAATGTTTTAACCAAAGTCATTAATTGATGCCACTTTAATTCTTTCTGTCCAATCCATTTAATGTTTACATTTTGCAAAGCTAGGTTTTTGTCAATACCTCTGTGTTCAGCATACCTTTTGCACCAGAAAACATAGCTTTGCACAACAATCCACAGAAAGCATCTTGAAGGGATGTCTGTAAGTAATCAAAAGATGTCTGTAGCTTAGGTAGTCAGTTGGTAGAATGAGAGGTATCTAAAATGGTGGGGAAGATGCTATTTTTAAGCAAATAGAGAATTGATTGGTTGTTTAAGAACATTGTACATTGAAACATAGGGTGCATTTTACTTTATTTAAAAAGCACGTTTCTTATTGGTTAGTATAAAATGTTTGAAAGGTACAGTAGAAAGCATAAGGTCGTGTTTTGCAAGGACAACCACATCTGCGGTTTGCATTTGCAACATTGTGTGGTGAACTTGAAAATATGGTGAACTTGCGACCTGTCAGTTAAGTTGAATGTTCCATGACCTGGTACTATGGAAACTGGCATTAAGCAGAAGGGGTGGATATTATGTGTAACCAATGGAAATGTGTTTTACAATTTGAAAACCTCTTGGAAGCAATGTTATTTGTTGCTTATGTGTATTTGTATGGAGAAAGAGAGGGAAACATTGCCATTACTGGTTTCACCTTGCTGAGTCTGGTGCATTATATTGATTGTGTGTAAAAGAAAAACCTGTCAGAGTTTGTGAGATTTTTCATTCAACACATTTGTTTGCAAAGTGAGTTATAAATTTGTGAGGTTTATTTTTTTTAAAAATGACATTATTCTAAAACTGTGTTGTTTGAAATATATTATTAAATGTAGAGATGTGTTTTGGAATTTGTTTCATTGTACTTAAATGTTGTTTAAAAAAGAGTTTGTACAGTAATATGTGTATTCTTTAAGATACTTATGTTGTTAATTAAGCTTGTTTTTTAAGTCTGTACAAAGGAATAGTTGAATGATGCAGCATATGTTTAGATAGTTGGTTGAAGATGCAGTAGAAATGTGTAGTTTGAAATATGTTCATATAAGGTGTAGTGTATTAGGCTTTATTTTCTGTTGTCTCTACAGAGGTATAGTTGAATGATACCGCATAGTTATAGATAGTTTAGTAAAGATGCAGCACAACTGTGCTGTTTGAAAGATGATCATATAAGGTGTTAATAATTAGATTTCTTTTATTATTTTGTACAAAAGGTAAAGTTAAATGATGCCACATATTTAAAGATAGAATGGTGAAATAAGGTGTTGTTAATTAGGCTAATGATGCCACATAAGTTTAGATATAAAGGTGAAGATGTAAAATAAAAGTGTGGTTTTAAAAATTCTCATAAAAGGTGTTGTTAATTAGCCTTCTTTCTTAAGTCTGTTGAGAGGTATAGTTTAATGATGTTGCATATTTGTAGATAGAATGGTCAAGATGTAGCTCAAAAGTAAACCACTACATATTACCCTTGCAGGAATGTTGTACTTATCTACTTAACTAGATAATATGTAATGACTCATCTATGTGTTCAGATTGTAATTATACAGTTATATGTATGCCTAGTGAACTATTGAAAGGTGCCTGATCGATTAGAGGAGTGCAAAGGTAGTGTCTAGGTGATTTTAAAACTACATGAGTAATGATTGACTGATTCTATATTCTGCAATCACCCAGTTAGTATTCAAGCACTCATGACATCACTCCACCACTACCCAAACACTTACGAAATCACCCAGGAACTACCAATGTACTCTTCCAATCCGCCAAGCACTACCCATGTACTCATGCAATAAACCAAGCACTTATAAATTCACCATGCACTCTGCTTACAGTACTCTAATCATTAAGTAAACACCCATGTACTCATGCAATGACCCAGGCACTAACACATGCAGTGCTAGAATCCCCTGTGTACTACCTATGTAGACCTACACAATACTCATTCTCTCTTTCAATTACCCAGTTAGTGCCCATGTTGTCTAGCAATCTTCCTGTCACTAGCTATGCACTCCTCCAATCACCGATTCAGCACCATGTACTTATCCAAACACACCACCAAAACCCAAGCACTTATAAATTCCCCATGCACTCTCTTTGCAGTACTCTAATCATCCAGTCACTACCCATGTATTCATGCAATGACCCAGGTACTAACACATGCACTGCTACAATCCCCTGAGCACTACCCATGAAGTCCTCTAACTGCTTACACACTACTCATTCACACCTTCAATTACCCATGTAGTACCCATGCAGTCCAACAATCACCCGTCACTCCCCATGCACTGCTCTAACCACCCAGCCAGCACCATGTTCTTATCAATCACTCCGCCAATACCCAAGCACTTATAAATTTACCATGCACTCTCCTTGCAGTACTCAAATCATCTAGTCAGTACCCATGTACTCATGCAATGACCCAGGCAGTAACCATGCGCTGCTACAATCACCTGTGCACTACTCATGCAGTCCTCTAACCACTTAGACACTATTCATTCTCACCTTCAATTACCCATGTAGTACCCATGAAGTCCAGCAATCACCCTGTCACTACCCATGCACTCCTCCAATTACCCAGCCAGTACTATGCACTTATCCAACCACTCCGCCAATTACCAAGCAGTTATAAATTCACTATGCACTCTCCTTGCAGTAGTCTAATCATCCGGTCAGTATCCATGTACTCATACAATGACCCAGGTGCTAACACATGCACTGCTACAATCCCCTGAGCACTACCCATGCAGTTCACTAAACACCTACACACTACTCATTCACACCTTCAATTACCCTGGTAGTACCCATGCAGTCCAGCAATCATCCTGTCACTAACCATGCACTCCTCCAATCACCCACCCAGTACCATGTACTAATCCAATCACTACGCCAATACCCAAGCACTTAAAAATGCGCCATGCACTCTCCTTGCAGTACTCTATTCATCCAGTCACTACCCATGTACTCATGTAATGACCCAGGCACTAACACATGCAGTGCTACAATCACCTGTGCACATCCCATACAATCCTCTAACCACCTAGACACTGCTCATTTACAGCTTCACTTACCCAGGTAGTATTCATGCTGTGCAGCAATCCCCTTGTCACTCCCCGTGCACTCTTCCAATGACCCAGCCAGTACAATGTTCTAATCCAATCACTCCGCCAAAACCCAAGCACTTATACATTCTCCATGCAATCTCCTTGCAGTACTCTAATCATCCAGTCACTACCCATGTACTCATGCAATGACCCAGGCACTAACACATAGAGTGCTACAATCACCTTGCGCTACCCATGCAGTCCTCTAACCGCCTAGACACTGCCCATTCACACTTTCAATTACCCAGGCAGTACCCATGCAGTCCAGCAATCAGCCTGTCACTGCCCATGCATTGCTCCAAACACCCATCCAGTACCCTGTTCTAATCCAATCACTCTACCAATAACCAAGCACTAATAAACTCACCATGCACTCTGCTTGCAGTACTCTAATCATCCAGTCACTACTCATGTAATCATGCAATGACCCAGGCACTAACATATGCACTGTTGTAATTCCCTGTGCACTACCAATGCAGTTCTCTAAACAGCTACACCCTTACTCATTAGCACCTTGAATTACCCTGGTAGTACCCAAGCAGTCCAGCAATTACCCTGTCACTACCCATGCACTCCTCCAATCACCCACCCAGTACCATGTACTAATCTAATCACTTCACCAGTACCCAAGCACTTATAAATTCTCCATGCACTCTCCTCACAGTACTTTAATCATCCAGTCACTACCCATATACTAATGCAATGACCCAGGCACTAACACATGCAGTGCTACAATCACCTGTACACTACCCATGCAGTACTCTAACCACCTAAACAGTACTCATTCACACCTTCAATTACCCACGCACTCCCCATGCAGTCCAGCAATCCCCCTGTCACTACCCATGCACTGCTCTAATCACCCAGCCAGCACCATGTTCTTATCACTCACTCCGCCAATACCCAAGCACTTATAAATTTGCCATGCACTCTCCTTGCAGTACTCTAATCATCCAGTCACTACCCATGTACTCATGCAATGACCCAGCCACTAACACATGCATTGCTACAATCAGCTATGCACTACCCATGCAGTTCTCCAACCACCTACACACTACTCATTCACACCTTCAATTACCCAAGTAGTACCCATGCAGTCAGGCAATCCCCCTGTCACTCCCAGTGCACTCTTCCAATCATCCATCCAGCACCATGTACTTATCCAATCACTCCGGCAATACCCAAGCACTTATAAATTCACCATGTACTCTCCTTGCAGTACTCTAATCATCCAGTCACTTTCCATGTACTCATGCAATGACCCAGGCACTAACACGTGCACTGCTACAATCTCCTAAGCACCACCCATGCAGTCCTGTAACCGCCTAGACACTGCTCATTCACACCTTCAATTACCCAGGTAGTACCCATGCAGTCCAGAAATCACCCTGTCACTCCCCATGCACTCCTCCAATTACCCAGTTATTATCCATTCAATCACGTCGCCTCTGCCCAAACATTCATAAAACAGCCCTGCACTAGACTTGCATTTCTGCAATCACCCACACAGTGTCCATACTCTCATGCAATCACTCTGGAAATTTTTCTTTTTTTAACCAGTAGATGTGGTTCAGTGAGAACCGTTTTTTATTTTTAGAACAATTTTTTACAGAAATGTTATTTTTTAAACCTTTTTTACTTTTTTGTGTGTTTTTCATTTCTTTAAGACCAGACAAAAATTAAGATCAACAGACGATATCTCTAACAACAACAAAAACACATTATCAATATTTTTTTGGCATTTATGTGCTTTAGAGCAGCAGTGATGACATCCACACCTTGCTCTCCAATGGAAAGTTTGGTGTCGCACTTTGTGCAACTTACTGTTGCGTTTAAAAATTCGGGCAGAATGTGGGACCTTGGAGCAGGTGGAAGTTGTTCTGCTGATGTGGAAGGAGCATTAGGGTCTTGTTCTGCAGCAGCATTCAATTATCTCCTCCTCTCCTCTCTTGCCAGGTGAATTGGGTGCAGAGTTTCTAGATGTTTTTTCATCCTACTGGTACCGTATGAATATTTCTTCTCCGACCCTCTCGACAATACCCTCTGGCAAATTGTGCAGGTGACTTTTCGGGCATTAACCTTCTTCTCTCCCTGTGGAACAGAGAAGAAGGCCCAGACAATACTTTCCTTCCTCTTTCTGCTGTGCTCCACAATCTCTTCTTCCTCCTCAATGGCCAAAGGATTAACAGGAACAAGGCTGGAAGCCATTCTTGTTAAAAAAAATATTAAGAAACACACAAAAAATGTACACAAGGAAAGAGAAGCAACAAACAGGTGTTCTTTCAATGAAACTCAAATAGTAAGGGGAATATCAGAAGGATGGATCCTCCCTCTTCCAGAATGAAAATGATTTAAACCAATCAGATTATTTTTTTTCTGCTGACATGAAGTTGCGTAGGGTGTGCGCACCCGTCACGCACCCATAGCGTATCCATAAAATATTCTATACATGATTATACACTATAAATAAACATTTCTATAATATTTTAATAAGTGTGTTAGCAAAATGTGTTACTCTAATATCATATTCTAACTTTCAATAGTAATTTTTTTAAGTTTTGAAAATACTAGCTCATTCATTCCTACCATGATCAGGCACGGAGCATTAAGATAGCCGACACTGGGGCTCAGCTTCTAAACCTTTTTTCCATATCTTGAAGACATATTCAGCACTTTACCGAGTGACAATTATTTTAGAGCTCTACCCCTTGGATTTCGGTGGTAACTGTCTCTCGATCTATCCATTATTCAGTCAAAATGTCATTTTAATATTTGCCGCTATTCTCAATACTGTATCAGTGAATTCTTGACTACATAGAAAGGAAAAAAACGTGGCTCTCCTGATAAAGGTGCTTTTTAGCATCGAAACGCGCGTTGAGAAGATCTCTGTTACAGCCACCACCTTTTCTGTCTATATGTAATCATGTCTGTTCCACCATATAATGTTTTGTATTAATTTTTGTATTTATTCTGTAATGTATTTTAGCGTCATTCATTGAAATCATGTTGCATCATTTGTACTATTTGCTATATATCCTTTGTGCTTTAAATTAAATACAATCTATATATGGTTTTAATATAGGCATTTGTGTGCACTGAGTTCCCACTTGAAGATGTTGTTGTTGTTATAAATAGCCATTGATTTGAAGTAATTTGACTGTCCAGGGTGTTTGTACTCAAGCTGTTATTGCCCTGCCCTAGGAGGTCTAGAGTTATAGCAGGGGGTCCTTGATATATGCATTGTATGTTTTATTTCAAACAATAATTCTTCCAGAAAACTGCCAAAAATTGTCAGATACATAATAATCATGAGCCTGACAGCTAAATCAGATCAGGGGTGATCTGTACAATGTTTCTTTTGGAAAGAGTATTACAATTTGGAAGCCAAAGGGTCCTGTCCACTATTAATGTAGAAATATCTGTTGATGGTGTGTTTCCAGTTTCCTCTTCCTTAGTTGTATTTGAATTATAATTTTACTACCGGTTCAGAATTCACTAATCAAATGCTAAATTATTTAGAGTGTGCTTGAGATAAGATCACAAAGATATGCTTCGAGATAAATTATGGAGGCGACTGGTATCACCATGATAAATGGGCTGCACAGAAGCATATCAAGAATTGGTTTATTCATTAGACTTAGCATCCCAAACACTGTCCCCAATAGATGTTGAAAAGAATGTGGATTACCCAAGTTCAAACAGCATGGTTTTGCTTGATTGGTTATATTATAGATTAATTAATGGAAGAGATGGAGAACCACAAGGCCATAACTAAAGGGCCATATATGAGTTCTAGGTGATTAAATAGTTGTGTGTGGTGATTTGTTTTCCTTTTGGTCTGCTTTAACAGTGTCTACTAGAAGAGTGCCCCGGGGAAGACAGGGAAGGAAGAATGTTTATATAAGAAGATAGATCCTTGATGTTTTTGTATGTCAGAATAGTATTACTATGCAATCAAAATATCATTGTCAATAAATCGACTATGAAATTATTCTGAAGGAAAGTATTGATAACTTAGCATATATTTGCCATAATCCATAAATGCCTTATCAATATTTATATTTTCAAGGTATATCTTATGTTATGTTATGTTTAAATAATTTCTTAAGCCCACATTCACCAACTGGATTCATGGTGCTGAGGTAGCTGAAACATACCTTGCAACAGGTCATTACTCATATGCCATCCTAAAGAGCCATGTCTTTTGGAGCTTCCTAAATGCAGTGTAACAGGAACTGAACCTGATTTCGAAAGGAAGAGCCTTCCAAATGCAAAGAGCCATAACTGCAAACCAGGATCCACCAATGTTCTTGCTTTTAAAAGTAGGGAAAGTAAGAACATTGGCGTAAGATGACCTCAGATTGCCTGGGAATGTGTCTTTGAATATGGGCAGTAACAAAAGAGTGTCTGCCCATCTGAAGTGATTTAAAAATGGGGCAGCCCTACTTACATAAGGAACACTTTTCTACAGGCAACCAGTGCAACTTACTAAGTAAGGGGGTAATGTCACAGTTACGAGGTTGATGATACAACAGCCTGGCAGCTTGGTTTTCTACCATCTGAAGACTGCGATTTAAGCACTTAGGAAGACGCAGATACAGAGAATTGTCATAATCTAGCCTGGAGAGGTTTTGTGCAATGACTATTTGCATAAGAGCCTCACAGGAAAGACGTTTGCTGATCTTTTGGATTTTCATGATTTGAAAAGAAAATGAGGAAATGACAGCCTCAACTCTAGGCATCATGGTAAAATTATCATCTATCAGGACTCCTAAGCTCTTCACATATTTATTTAGGCAACGTGGGAGAGCCCATGATTGCTGGCCATATTGAGGGTCTCCATAATTCAAGCTTATTTTTTATGGCAACAATCTTCGTCTTATTGGAATTAAGTTTGAATTGATTGTCGTTCATCCAAAGGTAAGTAACACATTCCGGGCTGTTGTCCATGGTGAAAATTAGTTGTAAGTCATCCGCATATTTGTAGACCCTAACCTTCCTTTGATTCAGAAAATGTATCAGCAGACAAATGTATAAGTTAATAAGAAGAGGTGAAAACGAACCCTGAGGAACACCACAGGACACATTGGCCATAGAAGAGCAGAACGTAGAGAACCTGACTGCTTGCAAGAGATGAGTCATAAAGAACTTGATCTAGTCTCATGCAGTGCCTCGAAGGCCTGCGGCTTCGACCCGGTCAACCAAGATATCACAGTTGACCGTGTCAAAAGCTGCGAAGAGATCAAAGAGCAGCAATGTCTGAGCGATGTCCTTACCAACTGCTTTACAGAGATGCTACACCACTCAGAGAATGATTGTCTCGGCTGAATGAGCAGGCCGTAAGACTGCTTAGTGAGGGTCAAAAAATTTAGTTGTCTCCATGAAGAATCCAATAAAGTTGTCTACATGGGCCTCGAGTACCTTCGCTAAGTAGGGGAATAAAGATATCGGGTGATAGTTTTTTAGAATCGAAGGATCATAACCAACTTTCTTTAATAAAGGGATCACTGTTGCCTCCTTAAATGAGCTGGGCCCTACGCCTTGGCTCAAAGATTTGTTGAGAAATGCAAGGGCTGGGTCGGGAAAACAGGAAAAAAACTGTCTTTAAAACCTCAGGGGGCGAGGATCATTCAGTGAGCCTGATTTTACCCTAATCAAGAGGTCCATTAGACGTTCTTTACTGATAGCAGGCAGGATAGACACAGTGATCGAAGTTGCAGTTGGAAGTGGGAGAGGTAGTTACAGGAGGAATGGAAGGTATGCTGGCTTTAATGTTAACGGTCTTATTGAGAAAGAAAGAATGTAAAGTCTCACATAGATTTTGCATGGGAGTAATTGTTAGTGTGACTCCATCAGGATCAGACAGTTTGTCTACAATTTTGAAGATTTGCTTCAATTTATTGGTTGATTTAATAATTCTAGCTGAGTGTTAATTAGATTTAGATTGTGGGATAAGCTTTTTATATTGTTTAAAAGGTGACAGATAGACTGCTTTTTTATCTGTAAAATAACCTTTCCGCCACTTGCGTTCTGCATGGCATAATTGCTGTTTAGCAGACTTCAAATCATCTGAAAACCATTTTGAGGCATCATTAGGTCTGGGTGGCCTTATTTTACGAAGTGGAGCAAAGGATCACTGGATTTTGTCAGCCAGTTCAGAATCCCCTCATTCAGTCTGTGGAGATTGTCCTTAGAGTCAGGCAGAGAGTTTGCGAAACAACTACAAAAGGAATCCATATTAACACAGGCCAAATTTCTGGAGCGATTGCCAGTGATAGGTTGAGGCTTACGTAGGGTCACTTCTGTGAGTGAAAACTTGATTAGAAAGTGATCTGACTATATATATGGCATAACCGCAATGGGGGAGACTGCAGATTTCTTTGTCAATTGGGTGCTTAAAGTCTAGCTCCTTTACCACAGGAATAATTTTATAGTTTTTACTTCCTGGCAATAAGGGATGTTCAAGTCTAATTAGAACATTGGAATGTGGAGCACTCCATTGTAGACAATGGAGTGCTCCATGCTTCTACAGGCCGGTAAAGGCCCGCAGAGCAACATTCCAATGTTTTACAAAAGCCTCTCGAAGCTCGATGGGATTTAAATCCCCTCGAGCTTCGAGAAGCCTTTGGTTAATTTATTAGAACATTCTGCCCTCTAGTGGCAGAATGTTCTAATAGCCTTATAGCCCTTCGTAGCAGGGCTATACTGCTATTAAAGTCCCGCTGCCTTTAATAGCCGGTATAGCCCGCTACGGCGGGCTATAAGGCTATATTAATAGCCTTATGCGGGAGTTCGTCTAATATTTTGAGATTGATGTTTATTGAAGGGAACATGAACTATTTCACTGACCCGATTCACAAAAGTATTTATGCATATAGTAGGTAATACACTTAATAATCTCACATGCCTTGTGAGTCATTCCAAAACATCCAATTTCTTATTAGTAAAAGGGCAAAGAAGGCACAGTTGTTTTCATTTCTACTCACTCTATATAAATAGCCTCATTTTATTCAGATGGTTCGAGGCAATTCACAAAGGAATACGAGTACAATGGGAGTACTGCTGTACATATTCCTAAATGTCTTCATGATTGGCCGCACTCTAATCTGAAATGTTAATTTATTTGTGATGTGTACAAATGACAAACAAAACAATACTAGTCAAATCATGGTTTCATGCAAACTTTATTGAAATTGTCTGAAAATATGGGCATCCTACACTAATAGTAACATAGTATCATTCACATAGTTGCAGTATCACCTCTAACACTCGATTAAGTTTTCAATGTACATGCATTTGTATTCCTGTTTCACTCTCAATATCCCCATGTTTCTTCTAAAGGCACTCTATTCTGCTCCCCCATATTATGTGTTCTGAGGACCAGTCACGGCCGGCATGACTTGTGGGTGGGGGGGGCAAGGGGTTGCGCAGGAGGGGGGGGCGTAATTTTTAATATAAAAAATAGTTACCTTAACTTAGCTGGCCCGGTCTGGTCCCGCATCGTCTTGCATCGTCTCTGCTCCTCACAGGAAGCAGGCTGCCTCCCTCCCCTCCCCTAAGCCAATCACAATGCTGCAATGGCAGCATTGTGATTGGCTGAGCTGCAGACCACACAGGCATCTATGGGCAGACCCTTTTCTCCATGTAGGCTGTGCAGCCTACATGGAAAAAATCAACTGGGGCTGGCATAACTCGTGGGTGGTGGGGTGTGGGGGTCACGCGGGGTGGGAGTCCCATGAGGGGGTAATTTTAAATATTAGAAAAGGTTACTTTAGCTTAGCTGGCCTGGTCCTGTCCCGCGTCATCTCTGTTCCTCACAGGAAGTAGGCAGCCTCCCTCCCCTCCCCTAAGCCAATCACAATGCTGCAGTGGCAGCATTGTGATTGGCTGGGACGCCGACCACACAGGCATCTATGGGGAGTCCACTGGCATGCAGCCTACATGGAGAAAATGCAGAGTGCGTATGACTGGTTTGGGCGAGAAAGCAGTGGGGGGACGCTCCTCCGCCCACATGGAGGAGCCACCCCTGGACAAAATACAGAGTGCGTGTGACTGGTTTGGTTGGCCCTGGGGATGACCAAACAGTCAGCGCCCTCAGAGTATGCAAGCCACTCCTCCCCTGCCCTCGAGCAGGATCGCCCACCGGCCTTTCCCCAAACAAAACCTTCTGCTTTAAATTGTATTTTTATTACTATTTTATGTTTCTGCTTCTCGAAGTGGGGCGACGCTCCTCCGCACACATGGAGGAGCCACCCCTGCTAAGGTCATGTACATCACAATTGGCAATAGTGAAACTGGATGGTGCTGTGGCCAGAGGGCATATGTTTGGACCTCAAATCTCTCAAAGCTATATTCTCTGAAATACTATGGAATAGATAGTGCTTTTACGATGCGCACATACTTCAATGAAAATTGAACCTCGAACAATACAATCATGTATTTTTGGAATTAGGAGCCATGATATTCTCTTCAGAGGGGGAACAATCGGTACAAGAGTGACATAAGTAAGCATATATTCAAAGAAAAAAATGACTGCATGAAAATGCCTCCCGGTGGGAGAGATGCAGGCAGCCACAGAGGCAGAATACAAAAAAAGCCTGCAACATAAACAAGGGCTCATTGGTAGCAGGAATCAGCGAGGAAATCTGCAGTTGAAAAAGGTACAAAGCATTGAGATTTGACAAGAAAACAGCCAAACTTCGTGGAATTGGTATCCCTAATCTACCTTCAAATGGTCTGTAGAATGGAAGATCAAGTGTGGGATGACTCCATAAAAAGCATCGCTATTCGCTGTGCATTCTTCTTTCATTCTCCTGGGCTGTGCGGATCAAGCCCAGTAGGAGAAGCTCTGATAAGAATAACAAGCATTAAGGTCACAGCTCTTTGAAGTTGCAATGCAAAACAATCACACTGCGCCCATCTCATGTTTTCATTTATGTCACACAGTGAACGGCGGATTTACATCTATTCCTTGACTAAAATGCGCTTTAACACGGGCGCAGCTCGTTGTGCTGGAGCGTGTTTGCAAAATGATGCATGTTTGTCAATTCTAATGCTGTGTCCAAAAAATATAATTGTTCCCCAACACAGCATCGTTTTATTCTCTTGAAAATAAGCTTTTTGGGGGCGATACATGCTCTCCGGTTCTATCACTTAACTAGGAGCCATGGGCGTGCGCCTTTCTTTTGAAAATGCCTTCTTGCTGTGCTGATAATTAGCTGGAAGTGGGATGTAGTGCCTCATTATTCATGGCATGATTATCACACAGCAGAGATGGAGAAGGATAGCCTTTGTTGAAAGGATGAGGCGAAGTAGAAAACACGCACTGCGGGGGCAAAGGTGCTGCAGCTTATTGAAAACATCACTGCTAAGACAGTTGTTCTCAAGCTGGGATTGCATATGAATTTCTAAAGCACACAACAGGCCTGCAGTCCCCGATCCCATGCCGTCTGTGCATGCCAAGTGTTTACAATTCCCAAATACACCATTGATTGCTAAAAAATGATACGTACAGGTGATGTATTCATGTATTTATTTATTTTGAGTAGTGAACAGAGATCAATGGCCATGGAAAAGGGTGCTCTGGCGCTGAAGAGACAACCAGCAAAAATGCAGTGGTGAACAGAAATGATGTAAGCTATTAGGCAGTATTCTGAATAACATTTTGGATGTATTAGCGAGAAACAATAGTAAATCTAATGTCCGTAAATTTAGAAATTTAGAAACATGGAGTCACCTGAAAGAGAATAGGTTTGGAAAAGATTCAAGCACTCTAATATTGACCAGTGTTCTAAACAAGCATTTGCAATGCAATAGTTCTCGCATTCACGCGAGTTTTTGATAATGGCATTGTAGAGGACAAAACCTTTTATTCATGTTTCGGGGTTTAAAACATAAATTAAAGGCATTGCATTTACTATACTAATCAGTTTAAACTCTCGCAAATGCGAGACCTAGTGCACTGCAATAAGGGGCCTTCTTGACCGCTTGTTATATTGTAAATATCAGAGGAAAAGACCGGCCTCCAACATCTTCAAAGTAGTGATAAATAGTGCAGTGAAGAAGATGAGTAAGTGTTGTAAATTGCAAAGACACAAAGTATGAAGTGAGAGTTACATATGATCCGAGCTATAAACACTAACAAAGTGTTCCAACACCTTTCGCTCTGTGATTACACTGTCAGCCGTGGCCCGTGGAGGGAGTTCCGTGGGGCGGAAAGGTGGGGAGGGGCAGCGTGGGGTGTACTAAAAACCGGAATATGGATAATTGGAGGTAAGTAGACAATTAAATAAATAAAACTAATTTCGTAGCGCGCGCTGCATCGCAATTTGCGATGCAGGGCGCGCTACGAAAGTCGCCCCGCCTTTCCGGCCCATGGAACACCCTCCACGGGCCGCGGTGATGAATACAGGCCCCAGCTAGGCCCGCAGGACACAAGGGTTCGCTCTCCTGTAATGGAATCTATAAGGAAGTTGGCACGGAAACTGCAAAGTACAAAGACAGCATTTATTAACCCTTAAGGGTGGTCCTACAATCCACACAACACTCTTCAGTATTGCATAGAGTAGCACAAAGAACTTGCGTACATGGTCCCCTTTTATACACAATAGAGGGGCTCATAAGTGGGTGGATACAACATGAGGCCGAAGAACATTACCATTTATGGTCATTTTCGATACTGAATCAATATGTGGGCGGAGCTGACACACTCCTTGAGCCCGGGAAAACATGGTCAAGCAAGGCTAACTGATAACAGATGTGGTCAGTTCTGGGCATGCGCCAGATGGACAAAGGAGCTATTTATAGACTGTTACTAGGCAGATTACAAGAGCAACTAACACAGAGATAAGACTCTCCTCGTGTCGAGCACGTGGAGACATGACAATACAAAATGGAGTCCAGACTTCAGTCAACATAACAAAAGGAACATGTGTAAGGGAGGAGAATTCATGTCTTTAGTAAATGCTTAATCACATCGAAGTTGCAATTTACAACAGCGGCTGTACACTGTTGTGGCTCAGGAGGAAGAGCGGGAGGAGGGGGCTATTTCCTGTCCTCTCTGTGATTGGAGTGTGCAGTGTGGCATTGCATAATATCATTGCGAGTACGAGCAAAACAAAACCGCAGTGTCACTCCAAACAACTCTAGATAGTCAGTTGTGATTGAACAATAACAATTTTATATGTATATAGTAATGATATTCTTATCACCAGGAAATGACAACCAAGCAACTGGGAGTGACTCTATAGTGGATGTAAAGCCCACAGTACACTCGCCATGGACTTGGTCATACTTTCCCACCTTCCAATAACTATGACCATGCCATCCCAAGATAAGTAAGCCAGGTAACCCTCAGCCCAAGCCCCACTTTACTTGAGGGAATTAACTGTGCGCAAGCATGGTGAGCTGACTCTCAGAGGGTGAGTCCCACACCACCCTCCTCACAATCAAAGTGGTGAATTATGCTCCCCCCTGTTTATAGTGGGCATATATTTCTTTACCAGAGGGCAGTGGGCCTTTATACCACCTTAACTCAAGGACTGTGATCCTCCTATCTATCCGTCTGCCAAGAAGACTGATAATCACATTTTGCGCTTTCCTTAAGAAGTGTTACAGGTGCCGAGTTTAAGGGGGCTCGATATTAACGAAAGACTACATTATGACATGCATTGCTGTATAGTGATGATCACAAATGTTTTAGGCTTTTGGCACTTAAAATGACATTACCCATCACTTTCACCATACACAGAGGATCCATCTTCACTCCCACAGCATGACAGTAACCCCATTTTTTCTGACCTGAAGATGGTGACGATATCCCTTCGCACAGGCAAAAACATCACAGGCTCGGACACCCTGATTGGCTTGAACTGGAACTTGCAGCCAAAACACAGTGCTGAGTCACTGAAGAAGGACACAGAAACAATGGGCCGATCGAAGATGTGGATGGGGTCCACGTGCGAGGCGATGAAGCCTCCAGGCTGGTAATCATTGATGACAGCGCTGTTAACAAAGCCCTCGGGGATGACCCGGTGATGCTCCAGTTTGCGGTTGACCAGCTGGTGAACCCAGGCGGGGATCTCATCCACGTCACCCTTGGGGTATAGCCACTCCTGCCTTCGCCTGTGCTTCTGTAGCTGCACCCCATAAGTGTAGCCTTCCCCAAAAAAGTACTTGTTGTGCATCGGAGCCCAGTCCAGGGTGTGCTCCTTGTACAGGACCTTCTTGTTGGCATGCACCACCTCGTGGATGCAGTTCTCGATGCGGGCGCACTCTTCCGGGCTGAAGAGGCAAATCTGTCGGATCCTGTGCTTCTCCCAGTGCGCCTTCTCGTCCTGGTAGTGGAGAGGCAGAAGAGGGGCAGTCGTGGCTCCTCATTGTCGCTGTACTCATCATCTGACAGCTTCCTCTTGGAGCCTGCTCCGGACCTTTATGGTAAGGCATCATAGACTGCAACTTCTCCCACAGGTCCGTGTATCCACTGGCGGCCATGATGCGGGGCTCACATCACCCAAAGGCGGCTGCAGCAGGGAGAGCCGCCGTGGTGCATGACTCAGCTCTGCCAATCGGCGTGAGGGCAATATCAAGACGAGCTGAAGAGTCCATGATGAAGGACCACCTTCGCCTGCAGACCAGGGGCTTTGAGGGCTGAGTGAGGTACGGAGTCCCCTATCCACCAAAAACAACAAAAACGGATTATTTTAGGGTGCCTGGCTGTAGTGCAGCCCGCAAATCCCGGTCTCCACCTCAACCTAAATTTCAGACAGCAAGCCCCAGCCTCACTTCTTCTCAGTCCTATTGGCCGCAACAAGCAGCTGTCGCAAAGAAAGTGGCGCTTACTCTACCCATTGGTTCATTTGACCTTCCATCAAACAACGATTGTATATTGTGTATCTACACAAGTTAGAATGACGAGTGGGGATTATGAGGACCCCTGTGACATTGAGGCAGCTTAACTGGATGTCATACAAACGTGATTTTAATTTACAGGTCATTAGTTGTCGTTTTAAGGACGACATATTTTTTCATACAAATATTTTTCTTCATTAAAGGGCACACCGCTATAGCCTTTGCAACCATTGTCTTTTGACTTTTTTTTCAAGGAAGGTACAAAAACAGGCGTGCCGATACTTCCATTGTTTGGATACTTTCGCTTACTCCATAAAAATATGTGACAGAAGAAACATTGCTTGTGCCGTGGTGGGTAATCGGCACTAATTGGGACTGGCCAAAGCCGAGAGATTTCCGTTAGAAAAAAACGCGAGACCTATGGCATTGCGGCTGCCATTGTCCTGGCTGCTTTGAAAGTGAAAGAGGGCATGGTGCGCTGAATGTAAGCAAAGCACATCGGTCGTCATGCGCAATGTAGGAGAAGCTCAATAAAGAAAAAAAGTACACGTACCGTGTAACAATCAAGTACAGGGGCCAGTAGCCATGGAAAGACACAAATTATTACGTGGACGTACTAAGGAGTAACTAATAAGCCTATTAAGGAATCAAACACCAGTATTTACAAAGGACAAAGACACAAGCCAATGAAAAATATGGGCAGGGCTTCTCCTCCGTACTCTACCTACAACAGATCACCAGAGCAGCACTTACGTGCTGGCTCAGGCTCGACCTAAAAAACTATGGCCCATGGTTGTCACCAGTCCCTAGAATGCATCACCCTCACCACTAACCTAGTCAATCCTGCCCTTACTTTAAACTCCGGGTACACTAGATGGAGGATGTCAGAGCTATACATAAAATGTACAGTGGGAGGGGTGAGCATTAGGGTAGCAGGGATGTCTGCCCAGGGGTCCTTGGGTAAGCAAGGAAAATGTTCCCTTTTACTGCTGTTGGGGCAGTAAACTAAAGCATTGCCAGTGCTAGCTACCCTCTTGGAGCCGAGGGATATTCCATTCTTACTTTGGGGATGTTGAGTGCAGCAAGTTGATTTCCCAGGGATGTCAAAGGTGGAGAAAAGAGCATGCGATAAGAGACAGGCGGTATCTCTGTAACAACGCCAGAGGATATATGTTTACTAACATAGTCTTTTTGGAACACAGCATCATCAAATAAGGTAAAATGGCGTGGCAGCACGCGGAGCTCTTTAATAGTACGGAGTGAGCCCGTGTGAAGGTGCTAGCTGTAAACGGCTTGAGTTGCGCCAGACTGGTGCCCACTTGCGGGGACAGACCGTGGCCTCTGCACCACCTGCTAGGAGTGTCAGCAGCCAGGTGCCATCACTCAGCCTCGAGGAGCAAGGTGCACCTGGATGCCCATTTCTCAGGTGTGAATGGCCCATCAATGCGCCTCCTCAACCAACAGGGTGGCCAGGGTAATCCGCGATATTCTGACCAGCTAAACCGGGTTTAGGAATGACCCTTGTCCCCCAGAGGCGAGCGCTAGGGTTGGGCGGGAAACAGACCCCTCTTTTACCAACTCTTGGAAGAGATCTTCGTTATTAATCTCATGTGAGATTTGCAGTCATTGCCCACGCCCCACTGCTCCTCCTCCTCTGTGAAAATCAAAATAACAGAGATTAGGAAAAATGTGTGCGATAGTACTAACTAATGATTTGTGGAGTAATCCTGGGGCTGTAAAGTGATGCTGAGGAGGGAAGGTGGGGCTAGGAAGAGGTCATGTGGCTGTAGAGTGATGCTGGGAGCTTTAGAGAGATGCTGTGGTGAGACGTGGGGCTAGGAAGAGGTGGTGTGGCTGTGGGGTGATGCTGGGGTTTTGGAGAGATGCTGTGGCAAGAAGGCGGGGCTAGGAAGAGGTCCTGCAGCTGTGGAGTGATGCTGGGGCTGTAGAGAGATGCTGCAGTGAAAAGGCAGAGCTAGGAAGAGGTCATTTGGATGTGGAGAGATGCTGCAGCTGTGGAAAGAAGGGGGCTAGAAATAGATCCTGTTGCTGTGGAGTGATGGGGCTGTGAAGATAAGGTAGGGCTTGGAAGAGATCAGGCGGATAGCTGTGGAGAGGAGTTAGGTTTAGTGAGTGGCCATGTGGCTGTGGAGAGATGGTGCTACATAAGTGGGCGACAAAGAGCTGTTGGGCAGTGAAGAGCTGCCTGCACGGCAGAGATTTGACAGGACTGTAAACAAAAGCAAGGGCTTTCTAAAGAAGGATGGAGCAGAGGCCATGGAAACATAGGAAAGTGGAGAAATGCTGCAGCTGTGGAAAGGTGTTAGAGTCAGCAAGACCCATCCGTGAGGCTGTGCATTTCACATCCTCATGAACGAATTTGCTTAAATCCAAGTTAAAAATTAGCATTTGGGCACTTTCTGTTGATCTCGACGTAAATATAAGGAACAAGAAAGTTTTTGTCTTAAGATAAACTATAAAGTTGTTCCTCAGGTTAGTTACAATAATGTCCAGGCCCCTCGGCTGCATATTATTGTAACTGTCTTCGGCAACAACTCTCTAGCTGTTAAAACAAATTGTCTCACCTGACCTCCCCCCGCCCCTTTGCCCCCAAGAGCGAGCCCATCTTTGTGATACAAAGCTTATAGCAGGGAGGGGCCACCCTCAAACCTGGGTTGACGCTATAAGAATGGTCGCTGCTAAGAAGGTTAATATCATCGTTTGCAGGCTCCAGCCCCCAGGCTCCTTCGGATTGACCCCTTGTGCCAACCTCAACAGCAAGGCACCCTCCTCACGGTGCCTGCACTGCCCGGCCTTCACGGAGCCGAACAACTTAGCTGAGGAGCGGCGCTATGTACCAGTCCCGCCTGGGGTCTCGCTGGGCCCAGAGAAGGGGGCCCGGATGCCAACAGGTAAGACGACTTTTACCCCAATACTGTACCGGAAACAGTTTATCAGGCATGAGCAGAGAGGCGAGATGTGGCCGCGTCCCCCTAAAGGGATCTCAAACACAGCACAGAACAAATTTATTTAAAGGGCACATCCTGCCCTTTGGAAAGGCTCAAACGGTCATATATTTCTAATTTGTCGCTGGGCCAGGTGTTTTGGGGCTCAGATGGGGTCCAAGAGTCAATGTGTGTGTGTTTGTTTTACATTTTATTCAATGTGTAATCTATGCACAGCGGGGACGGATGTTATCTGCACACCGAGAAGAGGAGCTCTTTGATTGGTAAAAAAAATGTTTTTTTAAGTTTACAGATTATATAGAGGGGCACTCTGCTATATAAGGGGCAAGGGGCATATTCGTTGAGTGAAAGTCACTCGCTTTAATGCCATCCACCTTTGCTTGTGGATTGTTTCGATTTTTACCCGGATGTTTCCAATTTCCTAAAACAGACTTTATTTGCAGGATGTTGGAATAAAAATACAGTGCCTTTTATTTCACTACAAGTTCCTCCTCTTTGTGTAAAAACCAGCAGCTGAACACCACGCTGTGCCTGGGGAGTACATTCAAGATAGAGCCATCCCCTCCTCTTTGGGCTTACTCAAAGTTTGCAATGTTTTGTACAATATATTTATATAGCGCTTACTTGTCCTGAAGATGCACTGAAGCACTCAGAGATGGACATGTTCTTTTAGGTAGAGCTCCTTTATCTAGGTATATATTTTGGGGGTTGTGGTGCGGCATTCAGGGCAGATGACATTTGTATTTCCCACACTGACCCCTCACCGGTAGTTCCTGCAAGAAAAGTATACTTGCAATGTTCAGTACAATTCCCCATCCCACTCCAGGCTTACAGAAACGCCACTTCCAGAATGAAATTTCATCCTGGATATTTGTAAGATGGCTCAGGCAAACATCCGGCACTCTTGTTTACACAGGCATGTTGTGGAACAAACTGTTCCCCGGTAAGGAAGGCCTGCCTCCTTTGCGTCATACGGTGGGAGGACGAAGAGCCTTGGGGGTTTGCATTTTACAATACTAGTGAAGAAAAAAACCAAGGGGAATGTGGACAACGGGAGGGGGGGTGGGAACAAAGCAAAGCACAACAGGAAACAAAAAAAATAGTACACGTACCGTGTAACAACCAAGTATAGGGGTCAGGAGCCATGGGAGGATATAAATGAAGGCAAGGCTGTACTAAGGAGGGACAAACAAGCCTATAAGGAATCAGACGCCAGCATTTACGAAGGGCAAAGACACAAGTCAATGAAAAATGTGGATGAGGTTTCTCCTACGTACTCCACCTACAACAGATCGCCAGAGCAGCGCTTGTGCGCTGGCTCAGGCTCAACCTAAATAATACAGCAAAGCACTCCAATGGCTAAAAATCTATAGGATTCAATAAAGTTTCTGGACACATGTGAAACTGTGTGCTGATGGGAAAGGCATTTAAGCGGTGTTTAGAAGATACATTGAGGGCCAGATTTATCAAAGTTTTGTGTTGCCATTGCGCCGCGAAAGGTAACACAAGGGTGACGCAAAGCATAAATGAGATTTACCAAGCCACGCAAGGCCACTTTGCGTGTCCTTGCGGTGTTTGGTAAATCTGCAGTAACGCAAGTCAGCGCAAGTCACTTCCTTGTGTTACTCTGCCCCAGGGAGGTGTTCCATGGGTGGACCGTGGGTGTTCCTAAAAATCCACCCATGGATTTTGGGACATTTTCAGATTTACCATGAATGGTAGACCTGGGAATGCATCAAAATGCTATGCCTTACCAGGGGTGGCGTAACGAGGAGAAATATCTTTATTTCTCATTGTGTTTTCCTCTTCCTACATGTGCTGCAAAACTCTTTCCATGTTTTTTTCTTTCTGCAACACACGTAGAAAGCAAAAAAAAAAACAAAGGATTGTTTTTGTGCAGGAAGGTATCCCTCCCTGCACAAAAAAAACCCTACCTGCAACATAGGCACACTTACACAAGGGTGCAAGGGTGCCAGCATTGGCGTTAGGCAGCCAAAAGTGTACCAGCACAAGGAGAGAGCAGTAACCAACCATATCTTGGTAGATGTGGCACATTCCTACTCTCTCCTTTCACAAGCGCAGCAACATGTCTTGCTGCTTTGCGTTTTGTGAAAAAATGATAAATATGGCCCTGAGTATCCATCACCAACATAGCTCAAATACAGGCTCCAAAACTGTGGGCCACATGGGAACAAATTGCATACAAATGAGAATATACATTCTAAAATTGAAAACTGGTTTATTTCAAGTAGGTGTTCTTAGAATCAGAATTATGAATATTTGGACGAAATTAAAAAGGGGCTAATCAAAAGAGAAAGCAAGTAAATCCCAGCAAACTAAATTTTGAGATTTGAGCAGTTCGTATATACAAAAAAACACACACACACAAAAGCTTTAGGATTTAATATGAATTTAGGGTGCAATCATTTTTTTTTTATCTGGATTTTAGAGATGTTCATCCCTATGGCCGATTTTCCATTGTCATCATATATATTTGGAGGTACAGATGTTGGTGTACCTGAGAAAGAGACCCTAGGAGGGCTATTGGAAATTAGTTAACTATTAAAAACCTTTTAGAAATTCATGAAAAATCGTATTATGTTTTTTTGCAACCAATGTGCACTCTAGAAAAAGTCTGGGGTAAGTGCAAATTTACAATGAAAAAATACCCAAGCATCACCATACTAAGGAAAGTCATTTTTCTACATTTAAACACATTTTTCGGACAGAGAAAAAATCGGGAAATTGTGAAGTATGCAAATGTGCATTTTCACAAAAATAATTGTTGTTGGTGATCTATGTCACAAACGAAACTGTTGGGGAGAAAGTGGCTTTTTGGAAAACCAACACTTAAGCAATGTTCATGGTTTGCTCCTTGAGTTTCCATGATTTCCTATTAAAAAGAGAGACAGCTATGTAAATTGTAGATAGCAACTTAGGACAGTGACCAAACTAACATCGGGCCCGATTCACAGAACTAATTTAAGACAAAATCCTAAACTTACTACCATTTTGGTGTTCACAGAAGGCACTTACTCATTTTGGTATTCACAGAAGACACTTACTCATTTTGGTATTCACAGAAGTTAGGAGTCCTAACTTTAGAACTCCTAAATGCCTTAACTGAATACAGAAAGTCTTAAAATTAGGTTTTTTCTCAGTTTAGTAGTAGTATAGTTAGGACTCCTAGCTTTAGGACTCCTAAATGCCTTCTGTGAATACCGAAAGTCTTAAAATCAGGATTCTTCTCAATTTAGTAGTAGTAAAGTTAGGACTCCTAACTTTAAGACTCGTAAATGCCTTCTGTGAATACCGAAAGCCTTAAAATTAGGATTTTTCTCAGTTTATTAGTAGTAAAGTTAGGAGTCCTAACTTTAGGACTCCTAAACTGAGAAAAATCCTAATTTTAAGACTTTCGGTATTCACAGAAGGCATTTAGGAGTCCTAAAGATAGGACTCCTAACTTCTGTGAATACCGAAGTGAGTAAGTGTCTTCTGTGAATACCAAAATGAGTAAGTGCCATCTGTGAATACGAAAATGGTAGTAAGTTTAGAATTTTGTCTTAAGTTAGTTCTGTGAATCGGGCCCATAGTGTTTAGCCAGCTGCTTTCAAGCCCATGATGCAAGTTTTGGCCAAGATTTAAGAAGGGACAGCTTTTTCTGCTGCGTCACATTTATTTGGTGAATTTTGGGCAGCTTGGTCCACCAATGTAAAGGTAACACCACTTTAAATGTTAGGGAAGTGTCAATCCAGTTGGAGTTGTTTAGCAGGTTCCAGCTGATCAGAGATATAAATACAAGCTACTTATGCCAGAAAACGGGAGAACCAAGCAGTCTTATACAGGTTATTACATAACTGGTTTATAACCTTTGAGCTGCAACACTTTGAAGAGGCTTGGACTAAAGTTCCAGAAATGAATGAGGGTGTAAGAAGCTAAGAGCAACGATCTTCACTTCAGCACAGGTCAAACTTGTTGGTACTGATTCACAGAATATTTTATGCCAATAGATGGGATCTACAAGCATAAGAATGTATTTGTGCATGATTTGCAGAATCAAGACTTTCTTCCGGAAATCACTGCCGGCTTAAGGCAGACGTTTCTGCAGGTATAAGAAAAAAAAACGGGTGGAAAAGGGACTCTGTGGATGGGAATAGGGCGGTGGCATGGAAACTGTAACGCTGACAAAAATGGGATGTTAGTTGTAGACTTATTTTACGTGAAGTTTCTTCAAAAGACAGTCTGACTTCCAGAAACTGGCTGATTTCCAGACATGCCAATGACTCAGTAAGTGTAGATCAGTTGTTTATGATTTTGTCCAAGTCATATTAGATTGACGTGTCAGGAAATTGGCTGATTTTCTCTAGCAAAATCTAATTGTTCTTTTCTTACATACCAGTTGCCAGTTGCACATTACTCTGTTCTTCCACCTTCTTATTATCTATGAAGACTTAGATTTTCCCTTCCCTCCTTGGCTTTCCCAGAATCTCATCAATTGCATTATTTAAGGCACCATTAACCAAAACGTTACTGCTTTTGAAATGTGCTTATGTTTCTAAGAGACTGGGTTATCATATGACTTGAAGATGCGTAGTTTTTATGCTTTTATTTTATTACAACGCTTTCTTAAAGGATGTCAATGGAGTCATATTGGGCAAGGTGACATAAAACTTCACTATGGGCCAGGAGTCTGCTGATTTCATCTGCACATTTTGTAGAATATCACTGTTGTCAATGTTGTTCTAGTCATCCCTATAGAGGTTTCTCCACCCCTAACTACTTCTGAACTAATGTGAACCTCTCAAAATGCAACACTACACACCCATGATGAGTTAATGGCTGCCATGCCTGACTGGTGAGTAGTTAAAACCTGCTACGAACACCAAATTCAGTGGCATCAACGTGTGAGCAGTTGTGCCTATTTCTGGGAAGACAAGCCTGTCCTGTCCTCATCCTCATCATTGAACCACGAGCAATATGGGCCTTATTATAATGTTGGCTGTCCAATGGACTGCTATACCATTGGTGGTGTTCAGATCGTGGAGAGGTTGGCGGTTCGACAGCCGTATTGCAAGCTGGGCAGATAGGCTTTGTAAAGACCGCAGCTGAACCGCTGAGACCGCCATCAGACAGTTTTTTATATGATATATCTATTCAGTGTATTGATGATTGGAAGTTGAAAGACTCGGATGCTCATTCAGAGATGTAGGTTTGTGACTAGAAGTTCACAAGAAATTTGAGATCTAAATACAAACGTACATACAGTGACATCATGGTGACTCTCATTAAAAACGTACATTCTGTCACCATTACTTATTTAAATTCTACGAATGGCTTATTCCTTTCTTAGGTCTCCAAAAATTAGTATAAGTTCTTTCTGAAAATGGGGTACTTTTAAATCATATGACAATCAGAAACTTTGTAAAAGTTCCTTGCAAGACCTTGAAAAAGTAAATAAATGTGTACATATAACTGGGTTATTTCGTCCAACAATATTAAATTTACAGTACATGCAGTAAATTCAATTTAAGATTCTTTATGTTGACATTATCACCATAAGCCATAAACGAACATTATCTTGATTACAATGTAATACATCTTACATCATAAAAACAATGAAACCATTAAAATATGCGTCCAAGGCTCAGTTATATTCTGACAATGCAGTGCCAAAGTGAATAAACAATCTTTTGCCAGCACGTGCTGATTTACAGATATAAGATGCAAAATTAATACATATGGCAGAGGACTTCATAGTGCAAAACAAGTGCATGGCAGCTTTGTGGTTCCTAATATATTATGCAATAAAATGGGTTTTAAACAAATCGCTTCCTTAAAACCAAATAAAACTGACAAAAAAGCATAAAGCGTAGAGTGCTCTGTTTTGAGATTCCATCACCCGGGGACTGGATGGACATTCTATCCTACTGATTAATATTAGGAAATGAAACAAGGTGGTGTACAGTGCTAAACCACAATCTGGTCATGACAAATCGATGTTGTGTATTTGTCACCCAGGACAAACAGGGTTGAAAACCCTTGGGTAGAGCATAAGAAATACGTGTCCACTTTTTGTTTCATCTCATCAGTGGAGGCTCTCTTTTGTGCGCTGGCATCAAACAAAATAGTCTTCATCACCAATTTCTCAAGCATTAGGATACTAGCTGGATCATGAAGCCCAGAACAACCAAACACCAACCCAAGAGCATCATTAATGTAGGACAACCACTGGATATTGAGGGCATAATCCACCTTTAGACAATCTTGTATGATTGCGTTTGTAAATTCTTTCTCACGTTTAGCCTATATAGAGGGCCACAATGAAATGGGTTTAGATATAAGTATATGCAGTCACTGCAAAGAGCAATCTCTTCTGGTAGCTTAATTGTGTGTTTGGATTGGTACACAAGGAAATAACGTAACCATTGGGTAATGATCTTTGGAAAAATTGTAGACGTTTGTGTGCCAAGTAATGTCAACAAAGTAACATAAAGTCAGAGGACACTTTTAACGGAATCACAAGGAAGTGTTGTGACAAAAGTTCTCACTTGATTTTGGGAAACTGTGACACTCTGACCCTGTGTATTTCTATAAGACCCTGTGTGGCTCTCTGGTCTTGACAATCATGTGAACACATCCCAAAAGACTGTATTTTTGTCAACACCCGGTTGGTCTTTGATGGCAGTGTTTAATCAAGTGACTCCTTATTTGTGAGAGTGGCTAGGTTCCTGTTTACCAGCCTACATTTACTGACCATTGTGGCAGTGTTTATTGTAGACAGGGGCACATACCTTTTTACCTACAGCACTGTGAAGGTGTTCCTACTGCCGCTCCGGTCTAATCAGTCTCCTCTAACAAGGGTCATTGGTCTTGATCATCTGTTTGAAATGTATAAGAGGTGTATGTTTTATATGTGTGGTAACATATGAGCATGAAAAGGTGAATGTTAGCTATTGCATTCCATATATGTGGGCTACTATGACAATGGTCTTCTTGGTGATTGACAGCCAATGTGCATCTTGGACATTGCAGCCTTTGTGTGAACATCTTTTCAAAGCCATTTGCACTTGAAGAGTAAGTGGATAGTCTGCCACCGACCTCGTTTTAGTAGATATTCTCTGTCAGTGTCGACGGCCCCCTCTCCCTTTGGTGCTTGTGTCCAAATTCCCCTCTAAAACTACTCCCAAGAGAGATTAATTTCTTACCCACTAATCCTGCTGAAACAAGTCTCCATAGGGACAGCACAAGAAATAGCCCTCAAATGTGGGACCCTAGAGGAGGAAGAATGATCCCCTCAAAATTGGGTGAGCACTTCGACTTTTTGAAATAGAAGCCTGTCATTATTGGACAATCTTGGTCTCCTGAAAAGTATAAGTACTGGCACTTCTCAAATGGTATATTGTTTGTTTGAATCATCCAGAAGAGTGCTTAAGGACCAGCACCAGGAGAAAAATACAACTTAAGAGCCAGCGATGAAAACATCACTTGGTTTCCACTATTTCTCCAGACAGGGCTTAAGTAAGGGAAAGGTCTTGTAGTCATCTTCATCGAATTAGAGAGGGACAACCTGCACGCCTGCAAAAGGTGCTAAAAAATGCATACCACGAGCAAGTGACATGATCTAACAAAATGGAGATGTAGCAGTGGTTGTTCTATCCAAGAAAACATCAATTATTTCATTCATTTTTGAGCCCTTGCTGAGGACCACTGCTCTGAGATTGGACACCTCATGGTGATTCTCTGTTCAAATGATTTGAGTTGCAGTGTGCAGTGGCTCTAGGAACTTTTCTCATGACAACTGTGTGCTGCACCTGCACATAGATACAGACAGAGTGAGTAACACTTTTGTGGGAGTCATCTTACCACCTGCACAGAAGTAGCAATGTGACAGAAACAGGCTGGTCTAAAATGTTTATTATTTATTTTGAGAACACAATGGGCTGCGCTATTTTGTTAAATAGTGTAAAACATATAACATTTCACTGTGCATTCTATGAATAAGTTATGTATTAATTTTAACTTTAGATTAAAACACTGAGTCAGAAATACTTCCTTGTATATGAGTTCTTTGGCTCCAAGATCAGGATATGGAGTTAGTTTTTACATGGCTAGATTTCTTAACATTGCTTAGGAATGAAAATCAGTCTTGGAGTCAACCTTTAATGTGATTTGTCCTTTGACTTGTGAGACTGAGTGAGGTAGAATACTCTGGTGCTTCAATTGGCAGATTCAAAGTGTCAAGAGATAATAGGTCCATTCCCAGAAGATTAAGATAACTTTGAGAGAGGAATGGGCCAGACCTGGAATCACCATAGTCATCATCCAGCAACTGCCTGTAGACTAGGGGAGGGGTGCTTCCATGGATTAACTATGGAAAGACCAATTCTTTTAACATAGCTTCCGAGTAATGTGTCTCTTTGAAAATTCTTAGAGGAAAGGCTCATGCCTGGGAGGGTGGAGATAAACTCAAAGACTGATGGTCTATAGATCCCGAGTGGGATTCCATTTTCATCCCACCCATAATACAGCAAACATTAGACAGTTAGTAAAATTGTTCTTATATTGACAGGTGTGGTGTGACCTCCCTCTGTCAAACGAATCACATGACCTCAACCTCCCATCTTAAGCCACTGCGTAGGCTGAAAAAGTTAGGAAGAAGCTTGAAAGAACAGGCAAAGAAGTGTCAAAGTGGATGAAACACTGTCAGGAGTTTGGGGTGCACCCTATCCTGATTTCTGCTTTGTGGACTTTTCTCTAGCGCTTTGACACCAGACACCTACCTCTCCCCTAGTCCCAGTGACATATGGAGTTTTCACTTATCCTGCAGGATGAGGATCCCTGTACATTTGGTGGGCTCACTGTTGTAGTGCCTCAGGAGTTTTCATTGCAGACTCTTGCATTCACACAAAATCACCAGGCAAGAGGTGCTAGGGCAGGGTGGCTTCGGAATGCAGGCAAGGAGATCTTCTGTAGAGCTGTAGAGCTGCTGCAGTGCTGCTTAGGAACACCTCAGAACATCAACAGTCCTGTATAACCATGAAGGCACCTACTGATGAGGCTGGAACCACTGAAAACCCTGTCTGAAATTGGCTTGGAGGGCCAAAGATACTAAAATTCTAGTACTCAGCTTGTGAATGGCTCGTGTAAGAAAACTCCGGTGTTGGGAAGACCCGCAAAACAGTACCTTTAGAAATGCAGGGCGTCGGCGAGATCTTGTTGAGCTTCCGAAAGCATGGCATCCGCAGGCGTCGGTTCCGGAAGTCAGTGCAGGAGTCGCAGGGCCCTTGAAGTCACATGCATTGCAGATTGAACTCCTTGCGGTTGAAGTCAGGAGCACTGGTGTCGGCAGGTGTCGGGTGCGAAGTGAATACGATGCTAGTCGCGTAGCTGGCAGGTCACGGTACAAGCAGCATCGTTGTCGTTGCCGAAGCGCTGTCGTCGGCTGACGAACTGAAGTCGATGGAGCCAGTGCCGGTAGGCCAAGGCTGTGGTCTAGGATGAGGGAGGCGCATCGTGTAAATTTACAAGCAGTGCCCTCGAACCACGCTGCAGGCAGCGGCAGCGATTTCGGCGTGGAGCTATGTCGTCGGGGATACCAAGGCATCGTCGTGAAGCGAGGCGGTGAGGAGTGCCGTGCCCACAGGTCACGGTGCAAGCAGCGTCTTGGTGGCGGCATCAGCAGACGTCGTCGGAGAGACCAGGGTTGCAGTGCGGTGGTGTGGCGTTGCGGTGGTGCCCTCTGAGGTGCCTTCAGGACACGGAGGGGCCGATTTACAAGCACCTTGCGCCACTTTTGTTTCATTTGTAACATGGGAAATGTGACACAAAAGCGGCAGCGGCATCGTAGACGGCATCGGGTTGCATTTTCTTCTGTTGCAGCACAAGACACACAGTTCCCTGAGCTGAGGGCAGAAGAGCTTGAAGTCTTTGCTGTTCCTGAGACTTCTTGAACAGGAGACACGCTCTACCTCAAGCCCTTGGAGAAACTCACAAAAGTAGATTGCAGAAAGTTCAGTCCAGTCCTTTCACTGCCCAAGACAGAAGCAGCCACTGCAGGCCAACACAGGAAAGCACACAGAAAAGTGGTAGTTCCTCCTCACAGCTTCTCCAGCTCTTGTTCTTGGCAGTCTACTTAGTCCAAAAGAGTTCTAAAATTATGAGGGTCGGGCCCCAATATTGATACCACCAAATCCTTTGTTCTCTGAAGGCAGAGAGTTTCTGTGCCCAGCCCAAACCAGGTCTGTCCTCACTGGTGCAGCTTTCTGGCAGGAGGTGGAGCCAGCATTGTCCAAGGCAGACATGGTCTATTCAGGTTCAAGGGAAATCTCCTCCCACCACTCTAAATGCAGACTGGGCCTATTCCGGTGCTAGTGACAACTCGTCCCACTACTCTGAATGCAGCCCCGGTCTATTCAGCCCAGCCCTGACTCATTCAGGAAAGGCAGAACACACATCAACCCCACGGTGGCTGTCTGAGAGAATGCACCTCCGCAACTCCTGTCACTCCAAAGCCACATCCTAGCAGAGGCACACAGAATGGCTAAGCATGAAAATACCTACTTTCTAAAAGTGGTATTTTCAAACACAGAATGTAAATATCACTTTTACTAAAAGATGCATCTTAAGATTCTGAGTTCAGGCATACTAAGCTTTATTTTTCTACCTAGTTCCCAGGGCCAGTTATGTTTATAAGATGTTATAAACAAACTCCCCATTCTGTCCTATGGGAACAGGGAGCCTTGCAATAGTGAAAAACGAAATTGGCAGTAATTCACTATCAGGACATGCCACACACACCAGGGCATGCCCTACCTTTCACATACACTGCACCCTGCCCACAGGGGTACCTTGGGCCTACCTTAGGGATGACTCACATGTAAAGAAAAGGGAAGGTTAAGGCCTGGCAAGTGGGTGCACTTGCCAAGTCGACATGGCAGTTACAAACTGCGCGCAGACTCTGCAGTGGCAGGTCTGAGTTACTTTTTCAGGGCTACTCATGTGGATGGCCCAATCAGTGCTGCAAGCCCACTAGTAGCATTTGATTAACAAGCCCTGGCATACTCAGTGCACTTTACTAGGGACTAACAAGTAAATCAAATATGTCAATCATGGAAACACCAATCCATAACACAATTTACACGGAGAGCATATGCACTTTAGCACTGATCAGCAGTGGTAAAGTGCCCAGAGTCCTAAAACCAACAACAGCAGCTCAGGAAAGAATAGGAGGAAGAAACAAAAAGGGCCATCTCCAACAAGAGTCTATGAAGTCTCATAGATTTTGCAACTTTTATTTTAATGCATAGTTGTCACCAATGTTCAGTAAGGAAGGCCAGGAATAGGGCAACCTAGAGTTCAGATGGTGTATTTTGTCTTAGTATTTTTATTTTTGAACAGTTCTTATTTACTACAGATGGTTAGACCAATATAAAGCCCGGTTCCCGTACCTTTGTCTGTGTTCTCTCACTGAAATCCTTATTTTAAGAAAAGAAACCTAACCACTTCTGAACTTTACCAAGAAAAGCCAAAGCATTTCCATACATTATATTGGTCATAGTGGTCAATGTTAAAATGTTTTCTTTTGCCATTACACACACCATTCCCTCATAGGAAGAAATGCAGAAAATGCAGAAAGCAACCTTCTGCACTTTCAAAAACATTCAGGTTATCACAAAGAGAGATAGGGCAGCAGATCTTTCACGGTGCAGTCGGCTAAACTCAATCCCAGAAAGCCTGGCTTTTTAGGCGGTAACCTCTGCCCGTCCCGCCTCACACATGATTTTCCACTTGCGCAGGGACACCTTTGTCGAGGTAACTGTGCGCTCTGGAAAATACACATTCATTCATTCATTCATTCCATCAAGGAGAACTGAGAAAAACTAATCAACCTACCCCGACACTTCCAGTCCTCAACAGATGTCAAGGGCCTTCTCAAAATCTACATCAGTCTAAATAATCTTGTAAAAATCTATGCTCTTCTGAAAATTGGTGCTTTTAATCTAAAGTCGTATGGCACACCATAGAACGTACTGAAAACAAGCCACCATAGGAAGGCAGGAGAGGAAATGGAGAAGATTAAATACCAGGAAATCATTACCATTGTGAAAGAACTCCAGTCCTTCCATTGTTCCATCCTCAACACAGCTAAAGCCATTGAATACAAAACCACCTTCCACAAGGCAATCAACAGAAGGGAAGCCCTCTTTAAGACTAACAGTAAGTGCGTCACTCTCATCCCAGAACCCACCATCCCACCATCAGCTAAGAAATGGCACACTATCCACTGCTTCGTCACACAAAATCAGCTCTACCATCACCAGTGCATCATTGTCATCCATACCATCAGCTATACCCAGCAACCACACCACTAACTGGTCATCCTTCAACACTATTTCACACATAGACATCTTCAACAATCTGAACTCACTCAAAGTCACTACTACAAAGATACCAGGCTTCCCTTCTCCTTCAAGAGAAACCCTCACACACTTCTCCACACTGTCTCCATCTCATTAATCCAAAGAACCGTCCCAGGCAACCACAACTGTAAGGAATCTCCCCCTGCAGAATAACCTATAATAGATACAACTGATCTTGCTAACTTCTATCCTATAAACCATCTCCATTGTTTTGAAAAAATCATTGAGAAGGCAGTCACCCCCTAACAACAGGGGAATATCATTAAGAATGGCCTACTTCAAACTATCAATAGGGGTTCAGACTACATTGCATTATTGAACCAGCTACACTTCAAAACTTCAATGATGCCCTCTTCCTCAATGACAAAATGTACCCTTGCCCACTGGCCCTGCTTGACCTCTCTGCAGATTGCAGTACCCTTGATCATTCCCGATTGATTCACAATCTGAAAACTTGCACGATCTTCACTGGCACAATCTTATAATAGCTCACATCCTGCCCCACCACTTGACATCTCATACAGATAGGATCTACCAGACCCCTGACTCTCTGCATCAACTGTGGAATCCCTAGGGATCTATCCCGTCACCTATCATTTATAGCATTTATATGGAACTCCTTTGAACCATCTTTGCAGACACCAAAATCCAGCTATCCTGATGCCATCTCTATTTCTAAACGGTGGTTGCCAACTTTATCTCAAAATCTCAACCAATGTCATACTAATATTCAAAGACTGATTTAACCACATCTAAATCTGAATGTTACCAAACTATCTGATGCTAATCCCCACAAAGGCCCAATTCCTTCTGTTTTCTAACAAAGACAAAGGTTGTTTTATTCTGTCATGGCTATCCAACTGAAATGTAATTAACCTCAATTAAATCTAACTCAAATGCCATGGCAAATTCCTCTAATGCACACTCAATATGAACCCCTTACTCAACACATTGCCAAGCAGACCAAAATAGTCTAGCTCCAACTCTCTTCCAGATAAAGTGAAACGTTTTCTCCAAGTGGAAATTTCAAAACAACAGTTGAAACCCTAGTTCTTTCCCACTTAGAGGGAGGCAACATCCTACTCAAGAGTTTCCCACTTAGAGGGAGGCAACATCCTACTCAAGAGTATCCCAGGGAAAATGTATCTTCACTTGAGAGTCATCCTGTATGCGAAAGCACGACTCATCAAGCACCTGAAGAAATCTGACCACCTCACTTCCCTGCCAACTAATCTAGCCCCCGTGCAAGCCTGGATCATCCTCAAAATCAGCTCCATCATGTACAAAGTGTTCTACAACAGGACCTCTGTTTACATAGCTAAGCAACTAACAATACCTGGAGGTCAGAACCAGATGAGGAGTGCCGGCATCACCAATTTAGTGACTACACACTATAGGGTAGAGAAAGCAGGCCTTCTCAGCGTACACTCCATAGAACTGTTACAACATCACCTCCGACATCAGACAGGTAACAATCCTCCTACATTTCAGGAAGACCCTGAACATTCACTGTATCCCCACTGGAGCTTGCTCCCAGTACAGCACTCTGTTGCTAGCCAGCTAGTTGTGTGCTTTAGAAATGCAGCACATACATAAACATACACACCTCCTAGAGGGAGAGAGCTTAAATAATGTGCTGGATTGGTCATGTGGCTAAAAGGTGCTATAAATGTGTGACTTTCTTTGTGTATCCTGTTTCAAGTTTACTTTCATTTGCCTACAAATAGTGAAGTCCTTCTCTTCATATAAGGTAAAATCGTATTAGCTACTTAATGCATTATCTGCTACCTGACGTGTTACACTGTCTCTGAGCTTCTAACTGCACACCACCATGAAATCAAAGCAGAATGTCTTCTGGTATTTGAGCCAATATTGAATTACATAACACAACAGCATCCTGTCTAGACTTTAAAACACTTTATAAAAATAATCATGCTAAGATATTTACCAGGTCACACTTTGGTGTAATAATGGATCTCTCCTTTTTTAAATCAAGTTATCTCTGAAACGTGGAGCATAGCACGGCAATGATGACCATCAAATACCCCAAATATTTCGAGCAATTCTTCAAACATTTCTTTAGAGGTAAGTCAGCACAGTGCGGCACTTCCACAATTTTCTGTAATTTTGATTGAGAACTTAAACACTGCGTGACTTATGTTTGAGATACAGACACAAAATTGCTAGAAGCTGACATTTCTCATTAAGTACTGGCTGTTCGAGAGATAAAAAATGAGTGCGCTCACCAACATGCAATGAATAAACGTGACTCTCAATAAAAACTACTCTGCAATACCCATCAGTTATTTAGACTGTCACAAATGTATATTAGTATTGATTCCTCTGAAATGTTTCCTATTTTTGCTAATTAAAGTACATGTAATATGAATCCAAAAGTAAATCACGATTATTGACCTTCTAATTCGTAATAAGTTCATTGAAATGTAGCATTATTTATAAAGAAAAAGAGACAAGAGACAGGCTGGATGAAAGGGCTTTCTAAGTATAGTGCTGGTTGTTTGCCATTGTTCAGTGGCCATGAGTGTGTGATATTCAAGGTCAAATAACTCCAGAGATAAAATCCATTAGCAATCATGAAGCAGGCAAAGAGTTCTTCTGTGCACTCTGCTTTGGAAAAATACTTCTTTGCCTACCTAGAATATATAAAGCCGACGCATTTTATTCCTTCTGAAACAACACGTTATACTTACAGCTGCAAAGGTAATGTTGTTTTCTAAAACAAAATAACAGAGTTTCTAGTTTCCTACCACCTTAATGAAGGAACATTACTGTACATCACATTTTTCTCAGCCACAGAGCTGTTTACCGCTCATGTTTATCCAATAGCCAGAGGGCTGCAAATTCTTCCTTAACCTCACTAATTCTTTCTTCACTGTGCCTTTTATTGTCTAAAAGTGGAGGCGGACTGCCAGGGATCCCTTACCCAGGAGTCGAGCAGCCCCCATCCCTGAGCATATTTAGGCCCCCATTCCCTGTAGCAAAAATGTAAATAAAATTGGGAGAGAGCCTCATGGCACCCCTGCCTGAGCTTTTATAGGCCCCTGGAATCCTGTCCCACAGGATGTGCCTTTTGTAAAAGGGGAAGGGGACCATGCAGGTTCTTGTGATTTAATGAATGATGATAACCATAGGGGTGTTATAAGTACTTTATTCCAGACGTGGATAACTGCAATTGGCGCTCACTCTCCTCCCAGCAGACAACTGACTTCAAGAGAGAACCCAACTGTGTCATAGAACATCAAGACACTGGAACATCACACACATATTCTATGTTTAAAGGCACACATGTCCCAAGCCCATCAATCAAGATACAACATATCTCCTTCCCTTCATCTCTCGAAAGAGCAAGATCAAGGCATTTAACAGAGATAAACTAAACAAAAAGGAAAGAGCAACCAAACGTAATAAAAGAAAAACAATGGCTCCTAATTAAATATGGAGCAACACAGACACTCTGAATGTCTAATGGAACACATACCTCTTCTAAATGACTGGGGGGGGTATCACCCTTTACCACACACAAAATCCTCTAGGTACCTTGGGGATATCTGTCTCTAGCTACCCTAAACCACCACTCTCATGTTCTCCAACCATACCTCCTTCATTAAACCTTTCCCTCTCACTGCTCTCCTGACCTTTTCCCCCCAAAACATCTCTATCATCCATCATCATGAAACCACTACAACCATTGTACTCCTCCTTGTAGTAACCTTCCCTGGCTTCTGTATCGACCCTTTAATTTCTCTCATACAAAACTAATCTCCTCATATTCTATTGCTCCCCATTCTCCAAAGTAACACTGTTACAAATGGGGTTTCTGGTTGGCTAGGCTATGCACCTAAGGCAGGCCGAACCCACCACACTGGTCAGGGTAATGGAGTTACACACACAAAATAACCCCTGCTCACTCCCTTGGTAGCTTGGCAGAACAGTCAGGCTTATCCCATAGGCAATGTGTAAGGCATTTGCGTAACACACAAACACACCAGTAACACAACAAAAGCATGACAAAAGTGACTCCACACAGTAGTATAAAAAAATCTCATATATTGTATAAAACACATAGATCACAATCACATAAATCATAAATCACCTTGCCGACTCGGCACATATCATAACATCACAGGTAGTGCAATAAAGTAAACACTTATATGTTGCACACATCATGAAAACATAATTATTGGTCATGCCTGAGAATGCACAACATCACAATATTATGCATTATTACATCAAGGCATACAGTGCAGCCATTAGGGGGAGGCATAATCCTTAAATCAACAGACATCCCATAGATATAGCGCACTTGCGCTTCCCTTACAGGCTGTACAGAAATCAATGCCAGGGCACCGGGAAACCTGCACACCTATAACGTACACTATGGTAAGTGAGGCAGAAAGGCATGTCACCCAGGACCTCCATCGAGGGTTCCTTTCTGTCTAGCGAACTGATGCCAACCAAATGCCTCTTAAGGTCATCAAGCCCCAAAGATGCCCAGCTGGTATGTGCAAGAAGGAGAAGGGTGTGAGGCACACACCTACCAAGTCAATGGGGTGAACTTGCTGCATCCTCCGGATAGAGCTAGAATTCCAAGGTCTGCTCTCAACAGGATGTGCCCCTGAAATGGACGAGGGCACACATAAACTGACAATCACGTGGGGAAACCTTTTTGAGCCCTCCTCGCACACAGAAATACCAGATGCAGCTGCCTGCAACCATGTGGTACAGCTGCTGAAGGCACGGGCAGCCCCCACAGAACATGAGCCAAAGGTGGACACACTCCACGTGTTGAAAGTAGTGCCACACTCACCACCGCGGCCCCGAGACAGGAAGGTGGTATGGCATCCTTGGTTCCCCAGGTGTGCCCTCTGGACTGCGCGTTCATCCGGCTCCAGGGAGTGGGACAGTCGCACTGGCCCAATGCTGGTATCTGGTTGCTACAGCAACCCATTGGAGCTGCAGTGAGGCTTCCCTAGTGAGGAGTCCCAAATGAGAGGGGTTTTCACAGTGCGGCTGGCGCTTATCCAGCAATGAGAGCCCAGCATGCCGAGGAAAGCATGGAAGCAATCAATCGGGTCTCCCCATAGCATGTATTTCACAATCCAAAGGGGATCAGCCAAGTTCTGATTTTATGTTTATGAGTAGCGCTCACCACGCGCTAACTGCAAGCACAAAGCGCTCCACACATGCTGTGCTGGAAAAATACAGTGCTCTCACGGGCTTCCATTTAAAAAGGTGTAGAACAGTCCAGTTCTTCTCCTGCTCCAGACAGGAGCATCAACTGCAGGCTGACTCACCCCACACACACCAGGGGCAGTGCTCCTCACACAGCTCACACAGCTCTCCCAGCTCTCCTTTCAGGCAGGTTTTTTTTTATCCAGCAAGGATCTTTTGAAGTCTGTGATTTCCCTGAGATTTCGAACAGGAGGCAAGCACACACCAGCCCTTGGAGACCTTCCCAGGCAGGATACCACAGCACAGTAAAAAAGGATCAGTACCTTTACTCTGTCTGCAGATAGAAGCAGCAACTGCAGGCCAACCCACCCTTCGCACAGAAAAGGCAGCGCTCCTCACACAGCTCTTTAGCTCTTCTATTTGGCAGGGTCCTCTTGTTTCCAGAAGTGACTAAAGTTCCAGGGGCTTTAGGTCTAATACGTATACCCCATTTTCTCATTGTATTCTTTGTTTCAGAGTCACTGAGCTCAGTACATACCAGTACTGTCCTCCCTGGTCCTGCTTGACCACAGGCGGTGGAGAATGCATTGAGCAGAGGAGACACAGCCTATGCAGGTAGTAGTGAAAACTCCACCTACCACTCTAAATGCAGAAATGTCTATTTAGCCTGGCCATGAGTCATCCAGAAAAGGACAGGACAGACCTCAACCCACTTGTGACTGTCTAGAGTGCATGCACATCCCCAGGTCCTGTCACTCCAAAACCATACGGTGAATACACAAACAGACAGAGGCACACAGGATAGTTCAACAAGAAAATGCCCAGTTTCTAAAAGCGGCATTTTTAAACACATAATTTAAAACCATATTTAATAAAAGGTGGGTTATTAAATTCTGACTTCTGAGAGCCTAAACTCCATTCCTCCATCTTGTCCCAAAGAGAAGTTACACCTGAAAGATGTTACAAGGCAGTCCCTATGTTAACCTTTGGGACAAACAGCCTTTCAATAGTGAAAAACAAAATACACAGGACATATAAAACACACCAGCAAATGTCCTACCTTTCACATGCACTGCATCCTGCCCATGGGGGTACCGTAGGCCTACCTGAGGAGGGCCTTACATGTTAGAAAAGGGAAGATATTGTTAGAATTGGGGGTCTCTAGTTGGCAGATGTCTGTACCTTTGTCCAAATAGGAGCCTTGATTCTAGTCAGGGTAAGGGGGATACACACTTTAGATAACCCCTGCTCATCCCATGGGTAGCTTAGCACGAGCAAAAGCACTTATCCCGAAGGCAATGTGTAAAGTATTTGTACTCAAAACACACAGTAATACAGTGATAACACCACAAATGGACACCACAGCAGTTTGGGAAAAATAAAGTATCTTTATCTAAACTCAACAAGACCAAAACGACAAAAATCCAACTTACATGCAAAAAGAATACAACTTTAAAAAGGTTTCAAACAACTGGGTTCATAGAAAACTATGGATGCATGTTTTTTCTCAAAGTACTTGTAGTTGTGACAAAATTCACAAGGCCAAACAGCCGCAGAGATGGGAAGCGTTGAAAAACAAAGAGATGCGTCAGTTCCTGAGACCACGGGGAGGTGATGCGACAGTTCTGCTGCATGCAGGAAAAGTGATGAGTCAAATGCGGTCTGTAGGGAGGAAGTGATGCATCAATTTGACAGCTCTGGTCCCCGCGAGATGCGTCTGGAAAACTTGCTGCATAGGTACGATGCGTGGAAGTCCGTGAAGCATTGGCGATTGATGCGGCCGTGTCGAGCAGCACTGCATCACTTTCTTCAGCTGTGATCCCTCGATGCATCAGTTCTTGCTGCAGTCACAGGAGCTGCTTCTGTCTCATCATAAGTGCAGCAATGCAAGGAGACTTCTTGCACAGTGGTGCTGCGTCTGAAAAACAGCCGCAAAAAGAGTGATGCGTCGATTTTCTTGTAGATGCGTTGCTTTTTCAGCTCCCAACAGCAGAAACTTCATCCAGAGGCGCTACACAGTCACAGGCACCTCTTGGCAGCTCAGAACTCTCAGCAAGCAAGTTCAGGGGAGCTGGGGGTAAAGTTTGTGTGTCCCTGAGACTTCAGAACAGGAGGCAAACTCTACTCAAGCCTTGGGAGATCTTCCTCAAGCAGGGGGACACAGCACACAGCAAAGTCCTTTCCTTGGCAGAAACAGCTACTGCAGGCCCACCCTAATACATTCTCGCGCGCGCGCGATCGCCTTACCTGAATCCCTACGTTCGCCACAAGATTTCTTGATCCGGTCGCGTTCTCCATGAGATGTTGGATTGTTTTTAGCCATTTGCGCTGTCTCGCGACAGTTCGCGCCCGCAGTGACGTCATGCGTCGCGCGATCACGTCTTTCTTCTCGCGATCATGCACCGCGAGACAACTCAAAACAAGATGGCCGCGCCCGCGAGCAACCACATGGGTAAGTTGGCGACCCGCAACCATGCAGAAAATCTCGCGAACATGCGGGAAAAAAAATTCTGCATCTTCGCGATATTTCCGCTTGTTTGCGATAATTTTAAACATTTTCGCGATAATTTGCGAAAGTGGATTTTGCAAATTCCGCCCACCCCTAGTCTATTCAGCCCAGCTCTGACTAATATCGGAAAGGCAGGACACACATCAACCCTCCTCCCCTGTGGCTGTCTGAGAAAATGCACATCCCAGGCCCCTGTCACTCCAAAATCAGACAGTCAATACACAAACAGGCAAATGCACACAGAATGGTTAAACAAGAGAATGCCTACTTTCTAAAAGTGGCATTTTCAAACTCACAATTTAAAATCCATCTTTACTAAAAGATGGGTCATTAAATTCTGATTCCAGAGAGCCTAAGCTTTATTTCTCTATCTTGTTCCAATGGGAAGTTATATTTATAAGATGATATAAATAAACTCCTATTGTATCCTATGGGGCAAGATAGTCTTTCAGTAGTAAAAAACAAAATTGCCAGTATTTCACTATCAGGACACATCACACACACCAGCACATGTGTAAGGGGTGACTTACATGTAGAAAAAGAAAAAGGAAAGGTTAGAGCCTGGCAAATGGGTGCAGTTGCCACGTCGACATGTCAGTTAACAATTGCACAAAGACACTGTAGTGGCAGGTCTGAGATACCTTTTCAGGGCTACGCATGTGGGTGGCACAATCAGTGCTGCAGGACCACTAGTAGCACTCGATTTACAGATCCTGGACACTCAGTGCACTTTAGTAGAGACTTACCAGTAAATCAAATATGCCAATCATGGAAACACCAATCCATAATAACAACTTACACAGAGAGCTTATGCACTTTAGCACTGATGAGCAGTGGTAAAGTGCCCAGAGTCCTAAAACCAACAACAACAGGTCAGGGAAAAATAGGATGAAGAAGCAAAAGGTTTGGGGATAACCCAGCATAAAGTGCCAAGTCCAATAAAACCCCCTTCCAGCCTAAAACCAGGGTAGACCCCGCCATACCTCGATGGGCTTCCCTGCTTGGGGTGATTGAACATAGAACCAGGCCCGCAACAGCAGGGGTCTATTCCCGTTCTACGCCTTCCTGAACCCAGTTGGATCCCTCTATCCATACTCTCAGGGCCCACTTAGCTGACCCATGGGTTACCCTTCGCTTCACCTGTGCACCCCCATCTGTGCAGCGCCTAAACTTACCTTGCTCACAGATGTGTCCCAACAGGCAGACAGTTCCCGCATAGCCAACACAGTGGTGTGGCCCAGTCCACCCCGGGTGTGACTCCTGTCCCCCTCCCAGGGTCAACTCTGTCCACCAGGACAGCAATCCACAGTGGCCACTGTCAGTGATGAGAACTAGGCCACATGCTTCTCATGGTTCTCTAACCACTGTTAGAGAGTGGGGTACGGTGACCCCAAGTGTCTGGCATCCTTTGTCCACTCTCCCTCCTGTCAGGTCAAGGATGACATCCTAACACTGACCCACCAGCCCAGGGTCTGTACCCTGAGACTGGACAGGACACTGGGGTGAGCTCTCCACCTGGAGCAGTAACCCTTGATTCCAGAATTGTCAGGGCACCTGTGGCAGGTGTTCTGCCCAATTCTCCAACCAGTTCAGGGGTGCTATTCTCCAACAGGTACACCAGCCCAGGGTCTGTACCCTGAGGTTGGACACAGGACTGGGGGGCACTCTCCCACACCTTATCCTCCCCACTGGGGCTCTGCACCCTCCCACCTGGAGCAGTACCCCCAGAAGACAAACCTGTAGGGGCACTGCTAGCAGTCACCCCTTCCTCCAGGTTAAGGGTGACACCCTGAACCTGGTCCTCCAACTCAGGGTCTGTACCCTAGGCTGGACCAGTGCCTGGCAACCCAGGACTTCCGGGGGAGTACACCAACCCCCTCCAAGGGAAACACACTACTCATGAGTTGTGCAATAGCCTGCTTGGCACAGGTCTCCAACCTCCTGTCCACCTGACAGAGCAGGAAGATCCCCCAGGCAAGAAGTGGACTCACCAGGGTCAGTCCTGGGGTGCTCTGATCCCAGAGCAGGCAACCCCTGACTGACTGGTCCTTCCACTGTGATCTGCGTCCCCCCTCAACCTTTTGTCTGGACTCATGCACCCTCCCAACTGGAGTGGTGCCGCCAGACATCAGAGCTGGAGGGATGCTGGTTACAGCAGTCTCCAATAGCTCAACTGACACTTTAGGATACCCCTCATGGGATGGCCTCCCAGTAAAGACTAGACACCCTCCTGGTGTTCACTCAATTAACCAACCAGGCCCTGGTAGTGGTTTTCAGGCACCTTGGGACACAGCCCACTTGCACTCCTCTGACAGGACGTGGGACCATACACCCCTCCCACTACACTGGGACCTATCTATACTACCACAAACCACCCCTACCTCACTTGATTGGGGAAAACCTGAGCCACCCCCTTCAGGATCATTCCCAATAGCTTTCTCAGACCCTCTAGAATGTACCAAAAGTTCTGCCTCCAGTGCAAGCTGCCTGGGGTCAGAGAACTTGCACTCTACTGGCTGTTGGCATAGCTCTGGAAAACAGGGACTTAAAATATACTCTCCAACAATTGAATCACACAGCCCCACACAAGTGTTAACCAAACTACTCTTAGCCTCATTATCCAGTGCCTCACACACATACCTCACATCACCCTACTGAGACTGGCAAGACAGTGTCTGACTGTTTCCGCCACTCAAACCACACTCTTCTGGGCAGTTTCCATCCTCACATTCCAAGGCTTCTACCATGGGGGAACCCATCTTCCTGCACCTCCCACCTAGAGTCAGTAGAGTGTCTCTCCCAACACTAGGAATATTAACCTCTGTGCCATTTCCTCAAACTCCCTCATGGACACTGTGCACCACTGGAGCTACCTCATAACCCTGAACCCCTAGGTGTATGTCAACACACTCCTTCAAGTCAGGCACCACATCTCTGGGTGCGTGTACTTCTCTCTCAGCACTAGACACTACATTTTTACTGCCACCATCTGATCTGGACCCCACCTCCAACCCAGCCAAGCTCACTTCCTCAGCTACATACATTTCCTTTTCAGCTAAGGCTCGCTCTATCTCCTTGCACACCCGGTCAAGCTGCTTCAGCCTCCTGTCATGAACACACATCTGATTCCTTTCCTCACAAGCCAATCTTCCCCACAAAGGTCCCTTCTCTGGGCCACTGCCCTCTGGATATTCTGGCTGGGGATCCTTGCCCTCAGATTCCTCCTCAGAGTCATCTGATAGCATTGCTTCCAAGCGTGGTACTTCAAAGCTATACAGGGCTGCCTCAAAACCCTGCCTTTTGTATCTCCTCTTCACAGGTAGCCCCCTCTCCTTACAAAAGACTTATAGTTCCCTCATTTTGTAGATATACAGTTGCCAAAAATTGATTTCCATTTTGACAAGGGCCCACAGGCGCAACAAATAACCAGAGTTCCAACCACCAAATTCTGCAGGAAAACAGGGTAATAAAATAGTATGTGTTTGCATAATGGTTCGCACTAGTCCAGTGATGTACACCAATCACTGTGAGTCAAGTACAAATACAAAACGAAATACTCACCGCTGATCACCAATGTTAGAAATGGGGGTCTCTTGCTGGCAGAGGTAGGTACCTTTGTCCAAATAGGGGCCCTTGCTTCTAGTCAGGGTAAGGGGAATACACACTTTAGATAACCCCTGCTCACCCCCCTGGGTAGCTTGGCACGAACAGACTTAGCCCAAAGGCAATGGGGCCGATTACGATCCTGGAAAAACCCGGTACAAACCGTGGGTCGGAGCGTTTTCTCCATCAGACTCATACCGGGTTGTAAAACTTTACAAACATGCAATTACGATTCGTACGGAAACACCATTTCCGTACGAATCGGAAAAAAGACCAACCGACAGAAAAATACATACAAATGTGATCCGGGACACCGCGGACGTGACGTCCGGACGGAGTTAGGCATGTTTTTACGTACCAGCAATTACGATTCGCACCGACTGCAGTCCGGATGGGAATATTTTTGTAAATGTCTCCATATACATTGGTTTAGATGGAAGTAACATCCTTGGATAGCTGTATGGGGGTACAGTTTTAGAATGCAATTTATCATGGCTTGCTCAAAGTCTATGATAATTCTTTCAGGGGAAAAATCATTTGATTCTTGTTTTAGTTTTCCTAGCATTTCATTATATGTAGTGTTTTGTTTGTTAGGTAATAGTGCATAGATTAAAGGTATGGAAGTGTTGTGATATTGACCGTGTATTGTGTAAAGCTGGTAGAATGGTTTTGGGCATATTGTAAAGGTGCCATCCATCATCCATGTTTGGCATTGTTGGAGTTTAGTTATATTGTTTGCAGTAGCAAACATTATGATTCTTTTTTCTGTACTTTTGTTATCAAAAAAATAAAAGGTTCATTATTGTGGGTGATAGTTAATTCTGGTGGAATGATGATATCTTGAAAAGTTTTAGGGGATGGTATTGTTGTTGTGGTTGATTTTTTGGTCCTAGCAATTGTTCTTTTTATAGAAGCAATTGATGGTAATTGGCCTCTTGCTTCTTTGGGCACTCTAGGTAATAGTTCTTTTAGGATTACACTTGTAGCAGTTTGTGAACCAGTGCTTAATTCTTTTATATTTTCAAGGGTTGATCTGACTTCTATTTCAGAGAGATTGGGTGGATGGTTATGCTCTCTTGTATATAGTACAGTTGTTTCTCTTGTTGTTGCTCGTCCGTAGCATTTGTTAGAATAATATTTAGAACACTTCCAGTTCACTTTTCGTTCCGTCTGCTTTTCTTGGGTGTATGTGTAACCCATGTAACACAATAGGAATTTTCCTTTCTGCGATGTTATAAATTGGGCTTCTTCTGTCATTGTGATGTGTTAGAAATCTGGAAAAAATGTATATGAAAATATATGCAATAGTACTTTATATATTTCTATGAAAATAGCAAAAAACAAACTTTTTTATATATACTTACCAAGTGTTTTTGGTTGTATTTGAATGAAGATGTTCTTTGTAGACAAAATGCTGTTTAGTTGATGTAGTCTCTGAAAGTTAAAGAACATATATTGTTTTGGTTGTTTTAGTTTTTTTAAGTGGAGTGGTATTGCTGTTTGGTATAGACTATAGGTGTTAATTTATACAGGTTTTTAAAAACTTAAAAAAGAGAACATGGATTTGTTTAGGGGTTTAGGATGTTTTGGGGTTTGAGTAGGATTTAATTAATATTTTAGAAAGTATTTTGATAGTATACTTACTTTTTTAGTGAGTCCTTTCTGGCAATGTTCAATCTTTTCTTTAGCTGTTTTGAGTAATAACTGTAGTGGAAACATAAAGAGATGGAATATATAAGTTAGTTATTTATTTGAGTAAAGATAAATTAGTGTTTTAGTTTAATTTGGCAGTTTAGTTAGAAAAGATAATTTACTTACGTTTTTAGAATAGTAGTAGGATGTAGGTTTCTTCTGTTTAGCAGAGTTTCTTCTTCGTTCAATGCTTTGGTTAAAGGCACAGTAGAAGACTTGTTTTAATTGGTTTATATAGTGGTTTTAAATTGTTATTGGTTGCTTTCTGTATGTGGCCTTTCTATTGGATGTTTTGAATTTTTTTTATTTAATTGGTTTCCTTTTATGGAAAATGCTAAGTAAGAGTATATTTAGTTTTAAAGGAGGAGAGTTTTAAAGAATTATATAGAAAAAGATTGTTTATAATGTGTTTTAATTTTTTTGAATGTGTTCGAAATGCCTATGTGATAATTATTTCTGTTTTTTTTATTATGTTGTTAAATATTTATATAGTTATAAATGTTATGTTTATGTTTAAGTAGAATATAATTGGAAAATGTATGTTTTAGGAAAATATTGTATTTATGTTGTTTAAAGTATTGGTTTTATTAGTATTAGAATTGTCGATATATTTAAAAAAAACGATATTATTGATGTCTATATTTTGGTTATCGATATTTGTTACATGTGTTATATTTATTTATTTATGTCGATATTTAGTATTGCGATATTGATGTGTGTGATTTTAGTGTGATCGATATAATTGTATTACGATATTGTAGTGTCGATATTAGTGTAGTTTTTTAATTAAGTATACAATGCCGATAATTTTGATGTCGATATTTTTGTTGCGATATTTGTGTAGTTCGATAATGTGTCTTTCGATAATATGTCAGAGATCCATGATAACGGACCCCATTTTGTTGGCCAAGTTGTCGACTATGTCCTGAAGGGATTAGGAATGAAGCACAAGTTCCACGCTGCTTTCCATCCACAATCAGTAGGGCTAGTGGAAAGGTATAACGCCACACTTAAATTGAAACTGGCGAAAATACTGGCTTCCACATCCTTGAATTGGCCAGACGCATTACCTTTGGCACTGTTGTCCATTAGATCAGTGCCAAATTCGCGATCTTGTCTTACACCATATGAGGTGGTGTTTGGAAGGCCTATGAACATTTGGGGAATTCCTAAACCACGCCCCATACATGATGTACCATGTGTGTTGATGAGTGACTACCTATCACAATTGACTGACAGTTTGGTTTCTATTCATCAACAGGTTCGAGAAGCTTTTCCTGATAGGTATGCAGGTGAAGGCCATGGACTTCGACCTGGAGACCAGGTGATGATCCGATCATTCCAGAGGTCGAGCAGTTTGGAACCGAGGTGGCGCGGTCCAGAGCAGGTGCTCCTTTCAACGAGAACTGCGGTCTGAGTGACGAACAGGAGGAACTGGGTGCACTCCACCTATTGCAAGAAAGTGCCGTCTACCTTGGTGGATCCTGCTGCCTTAATTGACCATTGGGACATCCTGGATACAGAGAAAGGCCAAGCCATATCACCTGATGAACTTGAGGGAGTCTTCCCGGACCACAGGATTCCTGGAGTATGCCGATACCAACTGAGACAACGGAAAGAGCCCACATCATCGAAATAGACTGGTTGAGCAACCGCCCTGGGTTAGTGAAACGGAATGCTGATGTGGCAAGGGGGGGGGGGGATCAGTCTTGTATAGTGTAGCGACACCCGTCTTGACCCTCGGTGAAGAAACCAACGGCTGCCCAGGGATAAGAGCTCCAACGATTGTTTTCAACGACAAGCTGATCATGTCCACAATGAAATCAACTGTTGCTAAGAGAAAGATCATTTGTGCTATAGGGTTTGTTGTTGCTATGGTGGCTGTAGCAGTAATAACCTGGTTCGTTGAGAAAGTGGCTCCTCCTCGAGAGCTTTTGATCACCACTACTCCAGTATCAGTTGAACACCACTACTTTACGCTTCCCTACCATGAGCAGAAGCCTTTATCCAGATGTTGCATCATACTCATAATGCCACAAATATTACCAACTGTTGGGTGTGTGGGATGATACCTGCACATCAAAAGAAAGGAGGAACACCTTTTATTCCTCTTCCCTTTTCTCATAATGGTTCTTGTCAAGCTTGGTATGCGCTTTTGTTTGCATCTGGAAGACGCACAGTAGGCGGGCTTCTTTTTCGCCTTAATAAAGTTTGCTACCAAGATAAAGATGGTTATCCTCAAGCCAAAGGGACCAAATGGGAATGGGAAGAGTATCAACCGGACAATATTTCAACACCATATGTCTTCACAAATATGAGAACTTTTACCAGTAATGAACAATTTGTGATTTCTGTTACTAGAGCTAAAGCAGATCTATGTGTAAGCAGTATTGGGAGAATTCCAGTGGGGAAAAGCGAATGTACTGTAATTCTGACTATTGAAGGTATAAATAATAGCAGTTTTATAGCCTCACATAATACCTATTTTGTCTGTGGTAGCCACAGATATTATCAACTACCTGCTTGGTGGTCAGGTGTGTGCTATGTGTCCTTTCTATTGCCCCCTGTGTTTCTGGCACCTGCATCATATCACCGGGACCTTAAATTATTTAACGATATCTCTGGAAATAGATACAAGAGGACAATAAGTACTGACGAAGTAGACCAAACTGATTCCACTCTGCAACAATATGTCGATTTTAATTTAGGTTTGTTCTTCTTTGTGGGTGCTGCATTAAACAGTAGGAAAGTTAGACGATTAACTAGAGTTGTGGAAGCTGTTACCAATCAGACAGCTATGGCACTTGGGAACATTACGGAGGAGCTGCAAATTGCAAGGATTGTAGCTCTCCAGAACCGAATGGTTCTATATGTGGTTTTGGCTGATCGAGATGGTGCATGTCGCATCATCGGTAGCAGCTGTTGCGTAATCATACCGGATCACTCACCTTCAGTATACGAAGCAATATCAAAACTGCATAAGATTGCTGCAGAAATTCATCCAGAGACTGGTACTTGGACTTTTGCTGGATGGTTTTGGACTCTTGTTTCTGCTTGGGGCTGGAAGCTACTGACTATCCTGTGTGTAATGATTACGATACTTTTTACATGCTGTGTATGTATCCAATGTGGTCCAATGCTTTGCTCCATTTGCATCTCTGCCTGTATACCTGTCAAAAGGAATGTTGCAGAAACAGAAGCCCAACAAATGTTAAATAAAGAGGTGGCCGAAATAATGCTAATAGATGTACAGGATGCATATTTAGATTACCCCAGCGGAACAGATGTCTTCAGCTGATGCTAAAAGGGTCGTCTGTTGAAAATTGGCAGCGATGGCTTAGCATTAGCAGAATCCATCTTGTATTTAGAGGCTATCTTGTCCATTTTACGGAATCCATTTTGTATTTCTGACAGCCATTTTGTTTGCCATGTGCTCACCATGTGCTTTGTCCTCCCTCAGTGTTGACTGCTCTTGTATCCTGCCTAGAAATGAACTATATTTAGCATCTTCCACCTTTGCACATGCCCAGTGAGATTTCAACTGTCCTTGCAGCTGTTAGAAGTATGTAACTGTCAGGATGTGTTTACTAGCATTGGCAAACTGTTAACTCCTCCTACTTGTCGACTGTGCACTATATGACCTTATATGTACATAAAATCTTCTGCTGTACTTGGACCGCCCTCTTTCAAGCCCCTGTGTGGGTATAAAAGGACCATGCTCCTTCTGTTTGGTGTGCTACTTCATTCAATACCGAAGGGTGCTGTGTGAATGTAGTTCCACCTCATGAGGTTTATTAAACTTTGTATTTTCTATTCCAGTTTCTGTGCCAACTTCTTCCTATTGGTCTGAGGACTCTGTGCAGAGAAGGGCGAACCCCTTGCACTGGTAGGCCTAGCTGAGGTCCACTTCTACAACCATGTCCTTTTTTTTTTTGACGATGCTGCACAGTGTCCTGAAGCTGTACAGTTCTACGAAAAGCCGTTGGCTAAGCGAGTAGGACAGACCTATTGGCTTTGGCAATGCTTTGCATATAGCGTCAAGGGTTGCCTGAACATTTCGCATGGGAGTGACTTTACAGGATCTAGCTTGGTGTGTTTTGTTTTTTCTGACCGTGAAGTAAGTGAGCACAAATGGCCCGTAGCTCTAAAGACAGCTGTACTTTTGTGCCTTTAGTTACCTTAGAAGGCTAATGTAACTTTAATTCGTTTTAATTTTATTTCAAGGTAAATGTAATTACTAGAGAGCGTGAAAGCTTGAATTGTTTTATTTTTCTTATTAATGAGTCAAATACACTTCCGAAGACAAGTTGCCTGTCAGTGCACGAGAGAGCATTAACGTGGGTGCAGAAAAATAATGTAGCCTGGGAAGCTAACGCCAGACTTGGACCAATTAGGAATGATTAAAGGATTTTAATTGTGGCCACAAGCTCTGATGTTTCTTTCCTTGCTTTTTAGCCCCTCCTTACGGCTGCGAGCAGCATGTGGTCGCGCTGGTCCTCAAGGAACTGCATCACAGGAAGCCATTTATTGACTACGAACATATTCATCTTGCATGGAGTAGCTGTGGCTCTCGCGGCAAACATGCACGTCTCCCACCTGCACGTGCATTGTAATCAAACGCTGCTGTGAAGTTCTAAGCAGGAGTGTAACCGGGTGCTGTTATCCGAGTTGTATTTGCAGGAAGGTCAGGCTATAATTCTTCACCTCCTACTATGCTATGCACCAGGACTAAATTGGTTAAGCGGTGGTCTCAAAACAACAGTACATACACTTGAATGTCTAACGCAGTGGTGAGAAGTCATTATGGGACTGTTGGCTCAATTAATCTGTTTTCAGTGCAGAATCAAATTAAGCCGGGGACAGAGCTCCTACTGTAATCTACGACGCCAAAAAACACAGTGCCCTGAACTGTCAACTGCATTGTTTGTGCTGCGACGTTCTAACCAATCAGCTGTGCACTGCCGACCATGCACAGAAACCGCTCCTGTGCTAGGGTTATCGGAGTCCCATCCTAAATGATATTTTGCTCTTTGGGCACTCCTTCTAATATTGCTACACGGACATTAGTATCCATCTGGTGAGTTCATGATAGCGCCATAAGGCAGCTGCCTACAATGGCCCTAACTTAGCACCGGCCACGGCCAGCAATCACAATCCCTTCACCATTGCTTTACCTCCCCCTGCCAGCCCCCCCCACACACACCCTTTCGGACCTGTACATGTTTATTTAACTAGCTCGGCAAGCCTCAGTTGGATTACTGGCAGCTGGCGTGCCTTTCGGTTGTTAGTTGCTTGTTTACGAGATGCAGAGGAGCGCCAGCAAGCCAAGAAAGCGGCCAAGCCTCGCCCGAAGTTACAGAACAATGAAACATTACCCTATAACTGATACAGCTCGTGCACACATACATTCGTATATACATTATTTGAAAGGTTGTTTCTGTAATATTAGGGACTCCACAGTGCGCCCACTCGTGGGCCATCGCATGATCTAAACAGATCTTCAGAGCACATGCTCTGGGTGGGGGGGGGCTTTTTCTGGGGTATGATGGTGCACAACAGACCAGACCATGCTCTCAGGTGGGGGAGGAGGCTTTTCATGGGGTCTGAGGGCGCACAACAGACCAGACCATGCCATAAACATTGCCATTTACAATACCAACAACTTTAAACTTTGTAAATGCGAGACCTATTGCATTGCAAATGCTCTGTGTGTGTGAGGCTCTGTGTGTGTGGCTCTGTGTGGGTGGCTTTTTTTGAAGGTGGCTCTATGCATGGTGGCTCTGTCTGTGTGTGGGTAACTCTGTGTGTGTAGGTCGCTCTGTGGGTGGCTCTATTTGTGTGTGGGTGGCTCTATTTGAGTGGCTCTGTGTGGGTGGCTGTGTGTGTGTGGGTGGCTTTGTGTGTGTGGCTCTGTGTGTGGGTGCTATTGACATTGTAAAAAACAATGCCGTTTCTTTAAATCGTTTAAAAACAAAAACATAAACAAAAATAATGTCATGACCGATGCCAATAGCTCTAACGTTAACAATGCCGAGACCATTGCATTGTAAATGCTTGTTTTAAATGGTGTAAATACGTTCAGTAGTTGCTGAGAAATTCAAAAAATAGAGGTCAAAACATCAATTTCCCATAGGAAACTTTAGACATGGTTATAGAAAAAACTGCTGGACGGAATTACACCAAATTTGGCAAAAAGGTACTGCTTGGCTCAGAAAGCGACCTTTTTAAAAATGGTGTAAATCCGTTCAGTAGTGTTTGAGAAATTAAGAAATAAAGATAGTGATATCTAGAGGCACGGAGGATCCGCTCACCCTCCCGATCACGAGCTTCATGCTAATTGGCTGTCAACACTTCAATCCAGGAAGTGTTGGCAGCCATCTGGTGCCTCGGTAGAACCGAGACACAAGAAAAACGAAAAACAAACGCGCAAAAAGAGGAAAAGGGGGCAGGGTAGAAACACCCTGACCGCCTAGGCCTGCTCAGGTGGTCCCACAATGACCCTCAGGGCCAAAAAAAGATATATATTTTTTTTTAAAAACCGGCTGGATGCGGCCGCAAAAATGAAAAAAACAACTGTGGGCTCCCGCACTTCGTTTTTAATTAGCCCTCGGGTGGGCCAAGTCCCAGGGCCAATGTTTAGATTATAATAGGGGGGTCCAGAGGGGCCCCCCAGCCCCAGGGACTGCCACCCCCCCCCGGGCTACTTTCATAAATGGCTGGGGGCTCAAAGGCCCCCCAAGCCCCGGGAACTGGCACCCCCGGGGCTTTTATAAAATATTGGCATGGGGGCACATGGTCCCCCCGCAGCCCCGAGGACCGCCACCCCCCGGGGCTTGTTTTAAAAAAAAATTACCTACCTGTGGGGGGGCTCGAACCCCCCCACACATGCCCCGGTGACCGCCACCTCCACGTGGCTCTAGATATTAAAGTGTGGGGGTCCGTTACGGACCCCTAAGCCCCAGGGACCACCACCTAGGTGGAGCCCTATGATGGCCCTGGAAACCGCCACCCCCCAGGGCCGTCTCCTGCAGTGTCCCAGGGTGCCTACCCCCGGGACACTGCTGTTTGCTATGGCAGGGCGGGAGCTTCGCGGCTCCATCCCTGTCATAGCAAACTGCTTTGGTTTTTGGAAGAGAGATCAGGAAACCTGCCGATTGCTTTTCCACACGGGGAGCTGCTAAGATGCAGCTCCCCGTGTGGAAAAGCAATGCCGGTTCCCGCTGGACGCGGGAAGCCGGTGGGACCGTGGGGAAATTGGGGACACCCCACGGTCCCCAACGCATAGGGCCGGCCCCGGGGGATGGGGTCCCCAGAGCCATAAGTGGTCTGGGAGGGGGGCTACGCGGCCCCCCCTCAATAATTTAAAAAAAAAACAAAGGCCTGAGGAGGGGAGCAACACAGCCCCCCTCCACATAAATATATATATAAAAACTGGCCATGCCCTAGGGCAATTATAGCTTTGGGAGGGGGGCCATGCGGCCCCCTTCCAATTTAAAAAAAATAAAATAAATAGGGGTCAGGCCCTGGGGGATGGGGTCTACAGGGCCAATAAAATAGGAAAAGAAGGGGGGCCACACAGCCCCACTTCTTTAAAACATTTTTTTTTTAAAAGACCAGCATCCTGTCGGAGGCCCCGTCCCCTCCCTGCAGCACTCTGCAAACTCGCCCCCTGTTGCCAACTAGCCCACCATACAAAGTAGTAGGCGGAAGCACCAACTTGACACACTAGCATTACACCCGTACATAAAAGGGAGGTTTCATGCACTTAGTCCATCTGGTTCAGCCATTTGCCCCAAACTCTGTTGTCCTTGGCAGGGCATCCTCAGGCCTCGAATAAAGGTTTTTCCTGTGTGGCACATCAGTCCACTCCTTGGCGTCATTTTGCTACAGAGGGGGGTTTGGCTTGCGCCCAGGAGGCCACAATTGTCCACTTGGCCACCGCGACTGCAGTCCCAAGAAATGCTTTGTCTGCTCGTGAACTGTCCAGTCCCTCTATCACCTCCAAGACAAGATGTACAGTTCATGGGGAACTGTCCAGCCCAGGACCTGTGTTAGCTCTGTCTCTATTCCCGCAGATGCATGGCTGCAGCACGCGCAGTTTGGGAAGGGACGCAGCCATGCTCTGTGTAAGCCTGCTGGGGCGATATAAGTCGCATGGAGATAGTATAATTGAATAAGGCGGAGTGTGTCTGAGGTCGTGACAGTTTTAGGGACCATGAGGGCTTTGCACCTGTAATCATACTCCAGAGGATTAACCCACCCACCCCTCCCAGCGGGTCCGGAGTGTATCAAGAGTTGCCGGCCCGTTATTAACAAGGGTATGGATGATTCGGGAGACCCCGCCCCTCCCCAGGTTCCCCATCATGACTTGGGCTTCTACTGGGCTGAATTCAGGAAGGGATGTGCCTGGTTAAATACGTATGTTGAGGACTTGACGATGTTGTAGATATTTATAGAACTGTGAAGCGTGGAGCGTGTACCGCCCCCGTAAGTCTTGGAATGTCCTAATGTGGTCGCCAACCCAGGTGTCACCCAGCAGAGAGATCCCTATGAGGTCCCATTGCTTGAACCCCGAGAGTGACGCCACCTCCCCCAGCCATGTGCCCCGCCAGAGAGGTGTGTGTTGGCTCAGACGGTTGTCCCATCGTGTGTGCCTCAGAGCCATGCTCCACGCCACCAGGACTGCCCTGGTTATCGCCGGGATCGCTTTAGGTATGGGGCATCCATATAGGTACACTTGCACTTCGGGGAGTTCCATATCTCTGAGCTCCGTCATGTAGGCCGGATCAGACCATCCCCCAGTGAACCAATCGTGAATTACAAGGAGCCGGGTGGCCAGGTAGTATAGGTGGAGATCGGTCATACCCGTACCGCCATCGAAGGGTGGGATCCTGCAACGGGCAAGAGCAATCCGGGGCCTCGCACCCCCCCCCATAGAAACCTCATGATCACCCCATCTAACTCCTTAAACCAGCTGCGTGGGAAGTGAAAGGTGGTGTTCTTAATGATGTACAAGAAGCGTTGGAGGATCATAATTTTGAACAGCGCTATCCTCCCGAGGGGTTTAAGTGTCATGGTTTGCCAGCGCTTGAGATCTGCTTTGGCTTTATGGACCAGCGGGGTAATGTTCATTGCCCATTCCAGCTCAATAAGCAGAGCGACCCAGACACCTAAGTATTTGAATGACTGTCTCCTGATGTGGATGGTGGACTGCCAGTCGAAGCACTCCCTGGAGAGGTGGAGGGGCACCAGTGTTGATTTCGCCAGGTTGAGTCAGAGGCCCGAAACGCTTTCAAAGGCCTGTAAGACCTCAAGGCATCTAGGGACAGAGTTGGCCGGGTCCGAAAGGTAGAGCAGGACATCGTCCGCATACAGAGAGATTCTGTCGGCGTGGTGGGTTCCTCTGGTCCAGCCTTGGATCCGGCGGCCAGATTGACTGAGACCTGCAAGGGACTCCATTGCCAGCACGAATAAAAGGGGCGAAAGGGGACAACCCTGTCTCATGTCCCTCTGAATTGGGAATGCCCTGGAGAGGGTTCCGTTGGTCAGCACCCTGACTCTGGGGTTGGAGTAGAGGGCTTAGACAAAGCGCCAGAACTGCTGTCCAAGACCCATCAGCTACAGGACGTCCTCCAGACAGTGCCAATCCACCATGTCAAAGGCTTTTTCAAATTCGACAAGGAGGAGTGCGAGGTAGGGTGTAAGTATTTGCCGGCTGGCCAGGGACAGATGGAGGCATCGTAAGCAGTGTCTGGTCCTCCATGCTGGCATGAAGCCGCATTGGTCCGCATGGACCATCTTATGGAGAAAGGGACGGAGTCGCTGAGCCAGGATCATAGCATATATTTTTATCTCCGTGTTGATAAGAGAAATTGGGCGATAGTCCGCACTTCTAGGGAAGGGCGGTTGGGTCTTGGGAATGGCAACAATAGTCGCCAAATCGGTCTCAGAAGGGAAGGGGCCAACCTCAGTGCTGGTAGAGGCGCACGAGATGGGGAACCAACAGGTCTCGGTACATCGCATAGTATTCTTGAGGGAAACAGTCAGGCCCCGGTGTTTTCCCGTCTTTCAGCAGGGAGATATCTTTTTGCATTTAAAGTAGTTAAATATTTCATTCAAAATTAAGTTAATATTGCTGTATCTTTTGGTTTTGCTCTACATTTAAAATAAATATATGTATTAGTTTACATTAAAATCTAACACTAAAATATTTTTACTATTTGTATATACTTTTAACAATTTTGCTATACTTTACTATAGGTAGATCTATGTCCCGGTGGTGGTGAAATCCTCATACACATGAAATGTGACTAGCATTACCTTTATACTCATAAATTTAGCTCATCCCACTTTTTCAGTGAGAGTAGAAATGTAAGTCTAATCTTTGTGGTAAGTTGACACTTGGAAATGGTTAATAGCCAAAAGTAGTACATTTTACACAGCATATAAGAGTAAATTTAGATGTATAGATTAATTCACATGTTAATTTAACTTTGTGAACAGTCCACATAGAGTTTAGTAAAAAAGCATTACAAGTGAAGCACATGTAAAACACGCATTTGCAATCATATCATTTCTGTTGAAAAAAATGTTTTGCTTGTTATTTGTGATAATAGTTTTCACATTCTTTTCAAGCGTCTTGTAAATCATTGTTGTATGACACATTGAGATTATTTTTGCAAAATATGTTTTAATGTTTGTAATTGTAGAACTTTAGCTAACACTATAATATTTAATAAACTTGAAATAATGTAATTCATATTGTTCTAATATGTCCTCTCTCTGCTCTGGATGAGGACTGGTGAGCCTATACGACAACTAAGTAAACCACAAATAAATAAATTACATTTGCACCGACACACTGCTGGTGGTAATTAAGAGCAAAGCATCTCAGAAACACATTGTACAGTGTTAGTACATGTTATCTGACTGTAAAAAGCTAGGTATGACTGCAAAGGCAGTTTTTTTAATAAGTTTATTTATTTCGAAGAAACACAGGAGCCCACGTCCAGATGGGCCAAGACTTTTGACTTCCAACAGCAAGTGCCTGGCAGTAGCCTGTGGAACTCCCAGGGCGAGAAGGTGAAAGTGAGAGCACAGGTTAAGTAAAAACAATTCTACAGCAGGTAAGTATGATCAAACATAATTCCATAAATTACACAAATGCAGGACTATTAGAATTTCTTGTACATGTACCTATTACATCTTCCTTCCTCTCAACAAAAAAGAAAAAGAAAACAAATGCATGAAAGAGCAAAGTGTCCATGGTAGAGAGTGGAGTGAGTCAAAAGAGCAGAGACAAGAGTGCCTAAATAGAAATGAAAATATGAGTGTGATATTTAAGGAGACACACTGGGCTACACCAAAGGGCAGAAATCTACTAGAAGGCATGGACAATAATTAAACGGCGGGATTGATGGAGGACTTCGGAATGGACGGAAATAGCTAAAGTTCACCTGAGGTTATGTCAATAAAGAGATGGGAGCAATCGGCGAGGCAAGGACGGATATGAGTTTGAATGAGATTTGGCTTTAGAGGGATCGATGTTCTGGGAGTAAAACGCTTCAAGTCTGTAATAGCAGACAGTCATTTAGAAAAGTAATTGTGCATGATTGTGTAAAAGAGGAAAAGAAAGGGAAACCTGGGAGCCATTAGCATACAAGTGAGACTCAAAGTCAAATGAGGCGATAACAGAATTACCGTCGGGGACACATATTTTAGAACAAAGATCACACCTATGTTGCTGAAACCAGAAATTAAAATAGACATTGTCATAAATTGCATTCATAACCTTTAACGTAATTGTATTTATCCTCATGTAAAGCCTGTCAGTGAAGGTGCACCACACATCCCGAAAAGCCCCAAGATGTTGCTTGTGAGCACTCGAGCTTCCTCAAATACTGCAATGCAGAGGATTAAAATGTAGATTGTTCAGCTCAAGGTTGCAGGAAGGACAGGTAGACACAGATAAAGTCATCTGGGTGGAAACACTAAGATCAAATGGCGTGCAATGATGAAATAATTGCTGTATGACAGAAATCAGTCACTCGGGGAACCAATGGAGAGTGGATCGCTAATAAGTCAATTAGGATATGCCACTTCGCCATACACTGTTATGAATCACATGACATATTTTTCTATTGGTTCAAATGCCAAGCTCTGTGCTGCACTGATACTGAGGTATGTATATATGGCAGTATATGACGGCGTTTACATACGGCAGTAGATTGCAGTATGTACATATGAAAGTATATTGCAGCATGTTCTATGACTGTATATTTTGGCATGTACATATGACTGTAAATTGCGGCATGTGCATATGACTGTATATTGCGGCATGTGCATATGACAGTATATTGTGGCATGTACATATGACGGCATATTGGAGCATGTACATATGACTGTATATTGGGGCATGTACATATGACAGTATATTGGGGCATGTACATATGACTGTGTATTCCAGCAGGGACATATGAAAGTATATTGTGGCTGTTACATATGACGGTATATTGGAACATGTACATATGACTGTATATTGGGGCATGTACATATGACTGTATATTGGGGCATGTACATATGACTGTATATTGCAGCATGTACATATGACAGTAAATTGAGCCATGTCCATATGAGAGTATATTGCAGCATGTACATATGACTGTATATTGCAGTATGTACATATGACAGTATATTGCAGCACTGACATATGATAGTATATTGTGGCATGTACATATGACAGTATATTGCAGCATGGACATATAACAGAATACTGCGGCATGTAGATATGAGAGTATATTGAGGCATGTACATATGACAGTATATTGCAGCATGTACATATGACTGTGGCATGTACATAAGACTATACATTGCGGGATGATCATGACAGAATATGGCGGCATGTACATATGACTGTATATTGCGGCATGTACATATGACAGTATATTGCAGCATGTACATATGCCAGTATATTGCGACATGTACATACGACTGCATATTGCAGCATACACCTATGACAGTACATTGCAGCATGTACATATGCAGTATATTGCAGCATGTACATATGACAGTATATTGCAGCATGTACATATGACCATATATTGTGGCATGTACATAAGACTGTACATTGCGGGATAATCATAACAGAATATGGCGGCATGTACATATGACTGTATATTGCGGCATGTACATATGCCAGTATATTGCAGCATGCACATATGCCAGTATATTGCGACATGTACATATGACTGTATATTGCGGCATGTACATATCACAGTATATTGAACCATGTACATATGGCTAGCGGTAGAGGTTACAATTATTCAGTGATTCCGATGAATCTAGGGTGCTCACAGCTCGGGCTACATTATTTACAAACTAATCGAATCAAGGCTGCATTTCAACTGTGGATGTTCTTCGTCATTCTGAGCCGATGACATGAACTCACTGCCAAGATGTAAAGAATACTCTAAAGCCCGCCTACTCTCAAAATGCATGAATTTATATACGCAGGTATAAAAAGAAAAAAATGGACGATTTTCAAAATCTAAAAGTATAGCCCAGGAAAGAGAAAGTTAATGAATTAACAACGGAAATACAACCAATGCGAAGAAAAGCAACTAAACATGTCGAATGTATGTGCATGTATCAATAAGGACATTGAACAGATCAGGCACTGCGATGCTGCACTGCATGAGAAATTAAATTAAGGATTTCGACAATTATGTGCGATAACGTTCAACTTTTTTTTCTGGCTTGCACTCAACATCACCTAATACCTAAGGGATATATTTGCAGAGGTTAATTAAGTTTGACTGGCGCCTTGCAAGAGCCAAACGCATAAAAGATGGGCAAACTGTGAGTAAAGTATATAGTAGTGGGTCTGTCATTTGAGACTTATACGTTCATACCATATTTACTAATGATGTACCTTATTCACCAGAAGATTATATTTAGGATGTGTGCATTTTGAGGGATGTGTCAGATGTGAGACAAGGGAGATCCAATGCAAATTAAGTAATAGCCCTCAAATTGCAAATGTTTTGGGTAATATTTAGGATCTCTTAGGGACATCACAAGACTGCTGCATACATAATCAAGCACCCATAGATACCAAATTGGAGGGGATCGGTACGTCTGAGATGATGCCTTTTTGTTGGGCAAGTAAAAGTTGTTCACTGAGAAACTGGAAATGACTTTGAAAATTGGTGCTTTGCACCAATTTCTACAGGTTATTCACCCACACATTTTGCCTAGATTTTCCTGGTGAAATATCCGGAAGGAAACTTTTGGTACTGCAGTGCTCCCACAAACCCTGATATCCAAATTCTCTACTGTCTCCTTTTAGGGTTGGAATGGTTTTGAGTGTGTGCACCTCAGGCCAGACTTCCCCAACTTCATGTCTTTATGGTAGTCTGACAATGTGGCTTGGAATGTAGGTTTAATACATTATATAGTAGTCTTAGAGTGAGGCTCTGAAGTCTTGGGGGGTGGGGTGGGGTTGCAAAAATGTACCTTTCGTGAAGACAGAGCTACTGGGTGGCAGTGTATATTTGAATTATAATTGCAGGACAGGCCTTTTTACCTTATTGCCAGCATTGGTGAGCAGCCTACTGGACTTGCCCACAAAGGTCTACCCAAGTTAGGTAGCAACGTCCATTTGTTAAATTCTGGGTGCATTAGTGATATATGTGTTTTACAACAGGATAAACTTTTCAGGTCAGAGCATGCCTTTTGTTATCCCAGGGACGATGCTCTAAAAATGATGAGAGCTGTCCGTTGTAAGGTTTAGAAATAACTTCTTTGGTTTATGGGTGCTATCTTTGGAGAATCCTTTTGTTAGTCTCCTGCTGCTGAAACTAAAGACAAAGACCATGTCTGCTGTGGAGTGGAGGAATGCACAAAGTGAATTAACTGCCTCAAAGCAGACTCAGAAAGGAGAACAGGAATTAACATACCATATCTTGAACTGTAATATAAGAGGAGGACTGAAGCAGCCACAAATTGTTAGCGCATATATTATTGTCCACTGTAGATAACACTCTGCAGAGCATCAGGGAAGCTTCTGAGATGCAAGGCTTGAGATGTGGACATCCCCTCTCCTGGTGGTAGGGGGACATCACCAGAAGTCTGCAACTACTTGCTCAAGAAATGTTTTGGTTCTCTGTAAGAAATTGGGTTTTTAATTCAGAGGGTGTTAGACCTGGCACCTTGGCGTGGGTCTCCCTTCCATTTTTCGCTGTTGCCTCATGTATTTTTTGCTGGTGTTAGTTGCTCAGGGCACTGTGCCACTGCTGTCCAGTGCCAAAGTGCAAGGGCTCCCTATTGTAAATTAATGTATGATTTGTGATTCCATAATTGGTTGGTTGGGTTTACCTGTCAGACCCTAGTACAGTGCACCAGGAGTGTCCAGTGCTTGTAATCAAAATACTGCTGGTGGGATTGCAGCACTGGTTGCGCCACCCACAGAAGCAGCCTGTAAACATGTGTCTCAGGTCTGCCAGTGCAGAGCCTGCGAGCAGTCTGGTACTGTCATGCTGACTGGGCAAGTGCACCCACTTGCCAGTCCCTAAACCTTCCATTTTCTTCACATCAGACACCCCTATTGTAGGCCCAAGGGCAGGGTGCATTGTAAGGATAAGGTGGGACATGCCCTGGTGTGTGTGGCATGTTCTAATAGTGAATTACAGCCATTTTCATTTTTCACTATTGCAAGGCTACCTGTTCTCCATAGGCCAGAATGGGCAGTTTGGTTATTACATTTTATAATCTTAACTGACTCAGAGAACATGGTAGAAATTTGAATTTAGTATGCCTGAACTCAGGGTGATAAAATACATCTTTTAGTGAAGTTGGTTTTAACATTCTGTGTTTGAAAATGCCACTTTTAGAAAGTAGGCATTTTCTTGTCTAACCATTCAAACCTGCCTCTGCTAGGCTGTGTATTCCTTTGTCTGGAGTTTGAGTGACAGGGCGGGGGAATTCCGGGAGACAGGGTGAGGTGTCCCAGTGGTGAATAGAGAGATCTGCTTCCAGATGGGTGGGAGGAGTTGCACCTGGGACCTGAATAGGGCTGTGCCTGCCTTCCACAATGCTGGCTCCACCTCCTGGGGAGTGGCTGATGTCTCTGCCTTGCACAGTGAATGCAGAGAAGGAATCCTGTCAACAAAGTGCTCCAGGGCTGTACTTGCCTTCCACAATGCTGGCTCCACCTCCTGTGGGGTGTCTAATGTTTCTGCCCTGCACTGTGAAAGGAAAGGAGAAGTCTGGTAAACAGAGTGCTCGGAACTGGTTTGGACTGGGCAAAGGCCCCTCTGCCTTCAGAGAAAAAAGGATTTCTGGGTATAAATATTGGGACCCTGATCCCAAGAATTTAGATCACTTTGGGAAAACAAGAAGAACCTCTGCTGAGGGAGGAACCAGAAGAAGCTGAGGAGGAAACTATCCCTGGACCTGGGGGATTGGCCTGCAGTGGTTTCCTTACTACCACAGAGAGGAGAAAGGAACTTTGTGTGTACTTTTGCTCAACTTGTGAAAGATCTCCAAGGGCTTGGAAAAGAGCTTGCCTCCTGCTGAAGTCTCAGGAACAACAGACTTCATCCCCCAGCTCCCCAGAGTTCTTTGGAAGTGCCTGCTGCTGTTGTTGGGCTTTCTGAGGGACTGCGTGTCGCAAGGAGCTGGAAGCGCGACTCAAGAAGGAGAAGCGTGCCGCCGTCGGAGCTGTTGTCGTCGCATCTCGTAAAGTGTGTTGTCGCTGCAGCATTGCATCGAGCGGAAGCGTTTCGCATCATCCAGGAAGTGTCTCGCAACGGCTTAGAAGCGTGTCGCCATCGTAGCCATCGTAGTTGACGCATTGCACCGCATCAAGAGAAGAGTCTCGCATCGAGAAAGAAGCGTGTCGCCATCGCAGCCATCGTTGTTGTCGCATTGCACTGCATCAAGAAAAGCGCTTCGCATCCACGGAGAAGCGTGCCGCCATCGGAGCTGCTGTCGTCGCATCGCGTAAAGGGGTGTCGCTGCTGCAAGCGGAAGCGTCTCTCAAACGTCGGAGAAGAGCGTCACTGCCAAGGCCGCTGTCGTGGCATCGCGTAAAGGGTGTCGCCGCTGCAGCTGAAGCATCGAGTCGAGTCTTCTCGCAACATCGGAGAAGCGTAGCGCATCTGGAAGATCTTCACGTCTTTATTTCTTTGCACCAAAAACTTCATCGCATCAACATCATTGCAACACTTTCGTTGCCCTGCGTGTCACATCTAAAAGGTACATTGACTTAAAGTGTCGCATTTAAGAACTTAAGAGAACTAAGCATAATTCTACCGTCTAAAGTAACAGTATTGCGTGTGTTAGAAATGGGATTTCTGGTTGGCTTGGGCTTGCGCCAACGCCGGCAGAAACCACCACTCTAGTCAGGGCTGGGGAGTTACACGCCAAAGATAACCCCTGCTCACCCACTTGGTAGCTTGGCACGAGCAGTCAGGCTTATCCCGGAGGCAATGTGTAAAGCGTTTGCACGCGCACACAGCAACAACACCCTAGGCCCACCACAAAGGAAACTCCACACAAGGTTATATATAAAAATAGCCTTTGTATTATAATAAACACATTAGATGATAATCACATAATTTACACTGTACCAACTGGCACTGGGCAGAATTTTACAAGGGACTATTTACACGGGACAGGGCCACATGGACCACTGTCAGAATCAGCACAAATCACCAATTTGTACATGTAGGACATATACTAACTGTAGCACAAATTATCACTGTAGAGCACAACCAGTAACCACTGGCGCACTAATGACCTCAGCGTCATCACACTAGAATCAGGTATAAAACCTATCCTGCATCCATCACAGGGGCATAAACACATTATGCAATTTCTCATTAGTCTAACGCATTAGACCTGCCTCCTAAGTATAACTACACTAGGGGCGTACATCACACAGGGAAGTACAATCTCCCTAACATCAACCTAAACAGGTGAAACAACCTCACAATCATAAGACCACATTTGGAGGTATAACACAGGGTACGCACAACATACTATACACAGTACATTTCTAACACCATAAGCATTAATACAGGGTGCGCACAATAACACCTAAATCCCATTAGAAGTCTAAACGCATTAGACACTAACATCCTAATCATAAATCACATTTAGGGCCTGGTGCCTTATAAACCTAACAATTCTTACAGCCCCCCTGGCCAACTAGCCATCGCAAAGGAGGGGCTCAAATGCCCTGTGTCCCAACAGTCAGGGCGCTCTGCAAAGGCAGCGAAGGTCAAGGTGCGCACTTCAGCGCGGACCTAAACGTTGCAGCTGGCACTAAGTGCTGCGCAGCTGTGCAAAACTATAGGTAGGGGGACTCCGTGCCCAGAGTTCTTCACTGGGACTCTAAAACTCAACTGCGCCCAAAAATGGTCGCTGCCCTCATGTAAGAGCCACACCGGCTCTGCAACCAGAAGATGCTCCTCTCGTGGGAGCGCACTGGCTCTTGAAAACGATTATGCCTCACAAAGAACTGTGGCCCTCTGTGGCTCACTTAGTCATATAATACTGGCCCCAAGCGTTGCAGTTGCCCACTGTCCAGCGGGGCAACTGTGAATATAGGAACTGGCCTGGGCACCCCTGGACCCGTCATGGGGACCCTAACACAAGCCACGTTGGAGCGGCCCTCTAGAAAGCGGGGCCGCTCAAGAGACCAAAGCACCGGCACATGCTCAGGGGGCGGGCACAACCACCGTAAGACTCAGCCCTCACTTACCGGGCTGCTTCGAGGACTCCTGACAAAGACTCCGGCCTTCTTCTCACCCGGTCCCGCTACCTGGGGACCGGGTCTTATCTCCGGCTGGCGCAGGGAATCCGCGGTGCTCTCGGCGGTCCAGACTGCATGCGTGCAGCACCGCCACGGCCCCCTCGATGTAGAGGGCTGACACCTCTGCACTACTCGCGGCACCGGGGCTCCCCCTTCACCACGGGAGCCCCGGAGGAGAGAATGGACAGGCGCTGCCTGCACCGGCCGCCTTTCTTCACCCGGGCCCCCTCCTGGGACCCGGGACTCTACTTTTCCTCACGGAGCCTGCGAGGCTCCAGACGGCATCCCTTCTGTGCGGCGTGCAGGGCTTCCCTTTCCACACGGAAGCCTCGCCCCCAGGGACGCAGTCTCTCCTGCCTTCCGGGTCGCGTTGGGCAGCGGCCCGGAAGAGATTTCATTGCGGCTCGGGCCGCGACGGTGATTTTTCACTTGGTAAAGTGCGGGGTCGGCACCCGCTTTTAAATAAAAGGAGTTTGCGGCATATTCAGCGGGGTGGGCACCCGCAAAGGCATAAACTAAGGCCGCAGTGCGGGGTGGGCACCCGCGCATATAACAAATGCGGCGATGCCGGGTGGGCTCCGGCTTCGTAAAACAGCATCGATGCGGCGGCCACTGCGGGGTGGGCACCCGCCAGAACCCAACAACGTGGGGGAATCCCCACGCCAGGGATTCCCTCTACAAGGGACAGAAGCGCTCCTCCTCAGCTACAGGGAGCACCGTGCCATTAAAAGCGCTCCCAGGGAACAAAAGTAGAACGCTCACAGGCGCCCGAGGCAAAACACAAAGTCCTCAGGGATAAAGAAGATAAGCACAAGGTCCCAATGGTTCCCCAGGCATCCAGGGGCAATGCAGGGCCCAGGGGCAAGCACACAGGGCCCTCCAGCAGGGAGTCAGCCCCCATGGCGGTCCCTCCTGGGCCCCACCAGCAGCAAGCCCCCCTCAGGCAGAATCCCAAGCAGAGCATTTTGTAAGGGGACACAGACCCTTTCTATACACAGATCACCTTTGTTTCAAGGTGCAGGGAAGGGGTGAACCAGATGCAACTGGTTCTTGAGCACTTTGTTTTGCTGAGCCCCTCTCCCTATTCACAGAACAGGCCAGGGTCATCAGTCGCACCACAGGGGGCGGAGCCAGCATTGTGTAGGGAAAGCCCAGCCCTATTCAGGTCCCAGGTGTACTCCTCCCACCCATCTGGCTGCTGATCTCCCCATTCACCACTGGGTGACTCCTCCTGACTCTGGGGATTCCCTAGCCCGTCACATGACCTCAGGCAGCCAATCGCCAGACAAGGCACTCATCTCACACTGCACACAGAAATGCCCCCTTCTAGAAGTGGCACTTCCACACTAGGTACATTGACGCCGCACACATCATCGCGCAGCATTTCATCACACGAGTCCGCACATACCAAACTCGGCCCTGCACTCCCCACGCATCAGGAACTAACATGGTCACTCAGATCCCCCATGCATTCCTATGGGAGGGCAGGTCAGTCTCACTCAATGTAACCCAGAGCGCACGCGCTTTCCACTGGGACACAGTGTGCAAGCGCCTAGAGGCCTAAAACCACTAGTACAACACAGGAAAAAGGCTAGGATAATGCAAATAGTTCTAGGGGTGAACTTGCCAGAAGGGCCAAGTCCAACAGCGTGCTTTTGTCGTTTAATGGTCTTGCGGTAAATCTATATAAAGAATACTTATTTTTGATATAAAACCTGTGCGGTGTCCATTTGTAGTGTTGTCACTTGGTTACTGTATGTGTTCACAAATGCTTTACACACTGCCTCTGAGATAAGCCTGTCTGCTCGTGCAAAGCTACCAAGGGTGTGAGCAGGGGTTATTTTAGGAGTGTACCCCCTTACCCTGACTAGAGGAGAGGGTCCCTATTTGTCACAAGTGCATACCTGTGCCAACTAGAGACCCCCAAGTCTAACATTGGTGGTCAGCGGTGAGGATTCTGGACTTGCATTTGTGACTCATGTACAGTGATTGGTGAACACTACTTAGTGAGTGCAGACCATAACGCAGCCAATACTTGTTGTTAGATTTCTTTTTGGGACTTTCTATTTTTGAGAACTGCCAAGTTTTATCAGGATGGAGAAAGCAGCATCTATAGTCTCTGTTAATAATGAATTTGAGTGGGAAGAAGAGAAAATGGACAGTTACACTGCATGGCAACTAAAATTCTTCTGCAAGCAATTTAATGTTTCTACTACTGGATTCAAAAACAAGGCAGAGTTCTACAAGGCGCTGAGGGCCTGGGTAGATCAAGGAATGCCACTGATGATGATAATGCAGAGGAGCAGCTGGATGGACCAGTGGGTCCAAGAGGAAGGAGAACCCCTTCCCCTGCCAGTAGCAGTGTTTCTGGTAAAAGTCTATCTCCAGGGGAGTTGGCAGATAGAAAAGAGTGTAGGGTGCATGAAATTGAGCTGACCAAGCTCAAGTTAAGTAGGCAGTTAGAATTTGAAATGTAAAGTAGAAATTCAGCCCTAGAAGAAAAGAAACTACAGTTTGAACATGAACAGATTTTGAGGGAGTTGGAGTTGAAAGCCCAGAAATCAGGGAGTACTCCCTCTGGTGGCAGCACACCGTCAATGCCTGTAGAATCTAGAGTTTATATCCCTAAAGATGTGATGAAGGAATTTTAAAAAAATGATGATATTGGGCAGTGGTTCAAGGCCTATGAGGTAGCCATGTCTTCCCACCGGGTCCCTGAGAAGGATTGGGGAGCGGGGTTGTGGGGGCGGTTCCTTAGTGAGGGGCGGGACACACTGCTAGACTTGCCTTCTGATGTCTATAATTCCTATCCCCACATGAAAGATGCATTGATGTCTAGATATGGTTTGACCCCTGAGATGTACACACAGAGGTTCAGGAGTTGCACAAAGATAGCAAACAGCATCTATGTTGAATATGTCACTTTTTTCTGCAGAGCATTGGATGGTTGGGTGAAGGGTAGCAAAGTTGATGATTTTCAAGGACTTCTTGATTTAAGTGCATGGGAGCACTTGTCAAGTAACTGTTTTCCTGAGCTACGCCAGCACCTGATTGATAGTAGGCTGACTAATCCTAGGAAGCTTGCTGAGGAGGTGGACTGCTGGGTCAATAGCAGGGTCCACAAGGGTCACGTGGGATACTCAGCCAAGAGCGGGCACGGTCCCCAGCAGAGGAGTGGGGGGGCAAGGGTAAACAGAGGGAGTTCCATAAGAGGCCCCAAAGTAATCCCCAAGGGAACCAAGGGAAAGGTTCTCAGCCTCCCCCCCAGGAACCATCAGGGGCTCTGACAGGTCCACCTGTTGAAAAAGGGCCCCCGAGATGCTACAAATATGGAGAACTGGGTCATTTTGCCAATGATCCCAAGTGTCGCCTGTTTGGAAAACTAGCACCCACTGGTGCAGCCCCCCGGCAGATGGCTAGTGTAGCCCTGGGTGAGGAGATGGGTGCCCAGGGTTGGTGTGGTCCCGCTGATATGTCCCTTGTCTCATTAGGAGACTGTGAGGTGGTCCCCAGGACCCAGCTGCCTGATAACACTTAAAAATGCAGGCAGTGGGAGACGATCAATGGCCATAGAGTGGAGGCTCTGAGAGATACAGGAGCCAGTGTGACAGCTGTCAAGTGTCACCTGGTGTCTCAAGAGCAGGTTGTCCCTGGAGCTTTCTACCCAGTTGTTGCCGCTGACAACACAGAGAGTCACTGCAAGGTGGCTCAGATTCTATTTGAATGGGGGGGGGTCTCTGGTACTCTTCAGGTAGCTGTGAGGCCCGCCATGCCTGTTGACTGTTTGTTAGGGAACGACTTGGAGAGCTCACCTTGGGCGTTGGTGGAGCGGAATGCACATTTAGAAATGTTGGGTATGCCTGACTGGGCGTGTGTGACCACCCGGTCAATGGCAGCGAGTAAAGGTGCTCAAGAGGAGCTGGAGCCTGAGAGGGAGGCCCAAGTACCTGCCGTAAAGAGTAGAGGAAGGGGGCGTGGGAAACCGTCTTCCGCAGTTCCCATGCTCCAGGAGGGAGCAGACCCTGAGGGGGATGCCCTGGAGCCTACAGGGGAACAGGTAGCCAAACTGGGGGACCTGCCTGAGCTGACCCATTGGCAGCAAGAAGGAGGACCCTCCAGGGAGGAATTCTGCAAGGAGCAGAAAGAATGCCCTTCTCTTGTGGGTCTGCGGCAACAGGCTGCAGACCAGGCAGCAGGTGATCAGTCAGGATCACATTGGATCCATTGGGAGAATGACCTCCTGTATACAGAGCCTAAGGTTGCTGAGCCTGGGTCAGCCCATGTGCTGGTGGTACCACAGCGCTTCAGAGCCTTCCTACTAGGGCTGGCTCATGATGTTCCATTGGCAGGACATTTGGGGCAGGACAAGACCTTTGAAAGGCTTGTCACCCATTTTTATTGGCCCCAAATGCGCAGGAGTTCAGACACTCACTGCAGGACATGCCAGACTTGCCAGGCAAGTGGTAAGAGTAGGAGGAAGCGCAAGGCTCCTCTCCAGCCATTTCCTGTAGTCAGCTCCCCCTTTGAACGGGTGGGTATTGACATTGTGGGGCCACTGGACGCCAAGTCAGCCATGGGCAACAGGTTCATCCTGGTCTTGGTGGACCATGCCTCCCGGTAACCGGAAGTCATACCTCTGAGAATAGTGACGGCACTCATGGGAATTTTCTCCAGAGTGGGATTCCCTCGTGAGGTAGTGTCTGACAGGGAAACCAACTTCATTTCCAAGTATATGAAGTCCCTGTGGCAGGAGTGTGGTGTAACCTACAAGTTCACCACTCCTTACCACCCCCAAGGAAACGGGTTGGTTGAGAAATTCAACCGAACCCTTAAAGGCATGATAATGGGTCTTGAGGAACCTATGAGGCGTAAAGTAGGACGTCCTCTTACCATGCCTGCTCTTTGCTTACCGTGAGGTGCCACAGAAATCTCTAGGGTTCAGTCCCTTTGAGCTTCTCTATGGACACCCCGTAAGAGGACCTCAAAGTCTGGTCAAAGAAGGCTGGGAGGAATCTCCCAGGAAACCTCCCCAGGATTTATATAGCTACATGCTGGCCTGTAGGAACCAGACTAGGCGTTTCAGACAACTCGCTGAGGCGAATTTGGAAGCCAGACAGGAGGAGATGAAGCGGTGGTACGACCAGAATGCCACTCTGGTTGAGCTTCAGCCTGGACAAAAGGTGTGGGTCATGGCCCCAGTGGAGCCCTGTGCGCTCCAAGATAAGTGGACCGGCCCCTTTGTGGAGTGCAAGAGTCCGGTTACCTACTTGGTGGACTTGCGGTCTCCCAGGAACCCCTTAAGGGTCCTGCATGTCAACCGCTTGAAGCCCCACTTGAAGAGGTCCCAAGTGGGCATGCTCTTGTCAACAGATGCTGGGATGGAGGAGACCGAGCCTCTTCCTGACCTCCTGTCAGCCAGAGAGCAAGATGGGTCAGTGGATGGTGTCAACCTCTCTTCCACCCTGACCCCTGAGCAACAGAATGACTGCCACCAGTTGCTGGGAAAGTTTTCTGATCTGTTCTCCCTGGTTCCTGGTGTCACTGATTGGTGTGTTCATGAGGTGGACACTGGGGACAGTACACCTGTGAGGCACAAGGCCTACAGAGTGACTGACAGGGTGAGAACGTGCATCAAGGAGGAGGTCTCCAAGATGCTTGTGCTAGGGGTAATTGAGTCCTCTAACATTCCTTGGGCCAGCCCAGTGGTCTTGGTCCCAAAGGCTGCCGCGCCGAGTGCCACACCCGAACTCCGGTTCTGTGTGGACTACCGAGCGCTCAATGCAGTCACCAGGACTGATGCACACCCCATCCCCAGAGCTGATGAGCTCATAGATCAGTTAGGGGCTTCACAGTACCTCAGCACATTTGACTTAACGTCTGGGTACTGGCAGATCGCCTTGACCGATGGGGCAAAAGAGAGATCAGCATTCTCCACACCAGATGGGCACTACCAGTTCCAGGTGATGCCCTTTGGGATGAAGAATGCCCCTGCCACCTTTCAGAGGTTGGTCAATCAGGTGTTGGCTGGACTGGACTCGTTCAGTGCCTCCTACCTGGATGACATCGCAGTGTTCAGCGCCAATTGGGAATAATATCTGTGCCACCTCTGGGAAGTGTTGATGGCGTTGCGGAAGGTAGGCCTCACGATCAAGGTGAGTAAGTGCCAGATCGGGCAGGGTTCTGTGATGTACTTGGTACACCAGGTAGGGAGCGGCCAGGTGGTGCCCCTACAGCCCAAGATTGAAACCATCCTGGCTTGGGAGCCACCCAAAACCCAGACAGAGGTGAGAGCTTTCTTAGGACTCACGGGTTACTACAGGAGGTTTGTCAAAGGGTATGGCAACATTGTTGCACCCTTGACAGCGCTGACTTCCAGGAAGCAGCCAAAGAAAGTGATTTGGACTGACACCTGTCAGGAAGCTTTTGAGGCCTTAAAAACTGCTATGTGCACAGCGCCCGTGCTCTTGGCACCCAACTTCTCCAAGGAGTTCATAGTGCAAACCGATGCTTCAGAGCATGGTGTGGGGGCTGTTCTATCACAGATGAATGAGGAGGGCCTAGATCAACCTGTAGCCTTCATCAGTAGGAGGTTACTCCCATGGGGACAGAGGTGGAGTGCTATTGAGCGTGAGGCTTTTTCTGTGGTCTGGGCACTGAAGAAGCTGAGACCCTACCTGTTTGGGAATCACTTCTGGGTTCAGACAGACCACAGGCCCCTCAGATGGTTGATGCAGATGAGGGGTGAGAATCCAAAGCTGGTCCATTTCCCTACAGGTGATGGATTTCACAGTGGAATATCGACCCGGTACAGAACACACCAATGCTGATGGTCTGTCCAGATTTTTCCGCCTTAGTGATGAGAACTCCCAGGAGGTAGGGTAGTTCTCCCAACATTTCAGCTGGAGGGGACATGTTTTAGACCTGGCACCTTGGCGTGGGTCTCCCATCCATTTTCGCTGTTGCCTCATGTATTTTTTGCTGATGTTAGTTGCTCAGGGCACTGTGCCACTGCTGTCCTGTGCCACAGTGCAAGTGCTCCCTATTGTAAATTAATGTATGATTTGTGATTCCATAGTTGGTTGGTTGGGTTTACCTGTCAGACCCTAGTACAGTGCACCAGGAGTGACCAGGGCTTGTAATCCAAATACTGCTGGTGGGCTTGCAGCACTGGTTGTGCCACCCACAGAAGCAGCCTGTAAACATGTGTCTAAGGTCTGCCAGTGCAGAGCCTGCGTGCAGTCTGGTACTGTCATGCTGACTGGGCAAGTACACACTTGTCAGTCCCTAAACCTTCCCTTTTCTTCATATCAGACACCCCTATGGTAGGCCCAAGGGCAGGGTGCATTGTAAGGATAAGAAAGGACATGCCCTGGTATGTGTAGCATGTTCTAATAGTGAATTACAGCCATTTTCGTTTTTCACTATTGAAAGGTTACCTGTTCTCCATAGGCCAGAATGGGCAGTTTGGTTATTACATCTTATAATCTTAACTGACTCAGAGAACATGGTAGAAATTTGAATTTAGTATGCCTGAAATTTCAAATCGAGGAAAGCCTTGTTGCCGGGGATCCTACCTGCTGTCCTGCTGTGCCAGCGCTGTTGTGCCTGTGTGCTTCCGCCGCTCCTGGGCCCCTCACGCTGTGTGTCTCCCCCGCCGCCGCCGCCACTACATCTCGCGGCCCAGAGCGGGGGGAGACTACAGCTCCCAGGAGCCTTTGCGGCCGCTGACGACACTGACGCGCCCGGAGGTGCTTAAAAGAACACACCTCCCTCGGGGGAGCGGGATCTTTCAAATCGAGGAAAGCCTTGTTGCCGGGGATCCTACCTGCTGTCCTGCTGTGCCAGCGATGTTGTGCCTGTGTGCTTCCGCCGCTCCTGGGCCCCTCACGCTGTGTGTCTCCCCCGCCGCCGCCGCCACTACATCTCGCGGCCCAGAGCGGGGGGAGACTACAGCTCCCAGGAGCCTTTGCGGCCGCTGACGACACTGACGCGCCCGGAGGTGCTTAAAAGAACACACCTCCCTCGGGGGAGCGGGATCTTTCAAATCGAGGAAAGCCTTGTTGCCGGGGATCCTACCTGCTGTCCTGCTGTGCCAGCGATGTTGTGCCTGTGTGCTTCCGCCGCTCCTGGGCCCCTCACGCTGTGTGTCTCCCCCGCCGCCACTACATCTCGCGGCCCAGAGCGGGGGGAGACTACAGCTCCCAGGAGCCTTTGCGGCCGCTGATGACACTGACGCGCCCGGAGGCGCTTAAAAGAACACACCTCCCTCGGGGGAGCGGGATCTTTCAAATCGAGGAAAGCCTTGTTGCCGGGGCTCAATGCAGTCACCAGGACTGATGCACACCCCATCCCCAGAGCTGATGAGCTCATAGATCAGCTAGGGGCTTCACAGTACCTCAGCACATTTGACTTAACGTCTGGGTACTGGCAGATCGCCTTGACCGATGGGGCAAAAGAGAGATCAGCATTCTCCACACCAGATGGGCACTACCAGTTCCAGGTGATGCCCTTTGGGATGAAGAATGCCCCTGCCACCTTTCAGAGGTTGGTCAATCAGGTGTTGGCTGGACTGGACTCGTTCAGTGCCTCCTACCTGGATGACATCGCAGTGTTCAGCGCCAATTGGGAAGAATATCTGTGCCACCTCTGGGAAGTGTTGATGGCGTTGCGGAGGGTAGGCCTCACGATCAAGGTGAGTAAGTGCCAGATCGGGCAGGGTTCTGTGGTGTACTTGGTACACCAGGTAGGGAGCGGCCAGGTGGTGCCCCTACAGCCCAAGATTGAAACCATCCTGGCTTGGGAGCCACCCAAAACCCAGACAGAGGTGAGAGCTTTCTTAGGACTCACGGGTTACTACAGGAGGTTTGTCAAAGGGTATGGCAACATTGTTGCACCCTTGACAGCGCTGACTTCCAGGAAGCAGCCAAAGAAAGTGATTTGGACTGACACCTGTCAGGAAGCTTTTGAAGCCTTAAAAACTGCTATGTGCACAGCGCCCGTGCTCTTGGCACCCAACTTCTCCAAGGAGTTCATAGTGCAAACCGATGATTCAGAGCATGGTGTGGGGGCTGTTCTATCACAGATGAATGAGGAGGGCCTAGATCAACCTGTAGCCTTCATCAGTAGGAGGTTACTCCCATGGGGACAGAGGTGGAGTGCTATTGAGCGTGAGGCTTTTTCTGTTGTCTGGGCACTGAAGAAGCTGAGACCCTACCTGTTTGAGAATCACTTCTGGGTTCAGACAGACCACAGGCCCCTCAGATGGTTGATGCAGATGAGGGGTGAGAATCCAAAGCTGGTCCATTTCCCTACAGGTGATGGATTTCACGGTGGAATATCGACCCGGTACAGAACACGCCAATGCTGATGGTCTGTCCAGATTTTTCCGCCTTAGTGATGAGAACTCCCAGGAGGTAGGGTAGTTCTCCCAACATTTCAGCTGGAGGGGACATGTTTTAGACCTGGCACCTTGGCGTGGGTCTCTCATCCATTTTCGCTGTTGCCTCATGTATTTTTTGCTGATGTTAGTTGCTCAGGGCACTGTGCCACTGCTGTCCTGTGCCACAGTGCAAGTGCTCCCTATTGTAAATTAATGTATGATTTGTGATTCCATAGTTGGTTGGTTGGGTTTACCTGTCAGACCCTAGTACAGTGCACCAGGAGTGACCAGGGCTTGTAATCCAAATACTGCTGGTGGGCTTGCAGCACTGGTTGTGCCACCCACAGAAGCAGCCTGTAAACATGTGTCTAAGGTCTGCCAGTGCAGAGCCTGCGTGCAGTCTGGTACTGTCATGCTGACTGGGCAAGTACACACTTGTCAGTCCCTAAACCTTCCCTTTTCTTCATATCAGACACCCCTATGGTAGGCCCAAGGGCAGGGTGCATTGTAAGGATAAGGAAGGACATGCCCTGGTATGTGTAGCATGTTCTAATAGTGAATTACAGCCATTTTCGTTTTTCACTATTGAAAGGTTACCTGTTCTCCATAGGCCAGATTGGGCAGTTTGGTTATTACATCTTATAATCTTAACTGACTCAGAGAACATGGTAGAAATTTGAATTTAGTATGCCTGAACTTTCAAATCGAGGAAAGCCTTGTTGCCGGGGATCCTACCTGCTGTCCTGCTGTGCCAGCGCTGTTGTGCCTGCGTGCTTCCGCCGCTCCTGGGCCCCTCATGCTGTGTGTCTCCCCCGCCGCCACTACATCTCACGGCCCAGAGCGGGGGGAGACTACAGCTCCCAGGAGCCTTTGCGGCCGCTGACGACACTGACGCGCCCGGAGGTGCTTAAAAGAACACACCTCCCTCGGGGGAGCGGGATCTTTCAAATCGAGGAAAGCCTTGTTGCCGGGGATCCTACCTGCTGTCCTGCTGTGCCAGCGATGTTGTGCCTGTGTGCTTCTGCCGCTCCTGGGTCCCTCACGCTGTGTGTCTCCCCCGCCGCCGCCGCCACTACATCTCGCGGCCCAGAGCGTGGGGAGACTACAGCTCCCAGGAGCCTTTGCGGCCGCTGACGACACTGACGCGCCCGGAGGCGCTTAAAAGAACACACCTCCCTCGGGGGAGCGGGATCTTTCAAATCGAGGAAAGCCTTGTTGCCGGGGATCCTACCTGCTGTCCTGCTGTGCCAGCGCTGTTGTACCTGTGTTCTTCCGCCGCTCCTGGGCCCCTCACGCTGTGTTTCTCCCCCGCCGCCGCCGCCACTACATCTCGCGGCCCAGAGCGGGGGGAGACTACAGCTTCCAGGAGCCTTTGCGGCCGCTGACGATACTGACGCGCCCGGAGGCGCTTAAAAGAACACACCACCCCCCGCGTCGCGGGAAGCGCACGGGCGTCGCCGGGCTAAGCCCAGGCAAAGGGCGGGCCGTTGTGTGGCCGTTAGGGGGCCTGAGGAGGCCGGGCGGGCCACCCCCCTAAGCTGCGAGTAGATCTTCTTACATGCAAGTACTTTTATTGATGTCTGACAATCAGGATTCAATGTTTTAACTCTGTAGTGTATTTTGTAATATCCAGCGCGCACCTTTCTGTGTACTTAGTGACTCGTGTCGTACTATGGCCAAAAACAAAATTACCATGGATAATTACCTGGTTAAAAGGGTTACCAAAATCAATAGTGAAAGAAGGAAATCATTAGAGAAGGAGTCCCTGTCAGTCCCTGTGCTGCTACTTCCAAACTAAAGCAATAGTACCACTATAACAGACTCTCCAACCGAAGCCCCCCTTATGGAGTACTCAGCAAACTCGCATCTGGATCATGATGAACAAAGTCAAATCTTATTGGAGTCTCCCATTGAACCTATATTACTTCATTCTCCACCTTCCAAAAGAGCTGTTAGGAAATGTAGGAAAACCCAAAATAAGCGGGGGAGTGTACACCATAAGACATTGTTGGACCAGAGCCAGAGGAGTACGGTGGCTCAAAATGAGACTTCAATTACCAATGTGGATGTGAATTCTGTTCTTTTGGGGCACATCGCTAAAATGTTCGATGTAAAATTAGAGCTCATAATTAAACCACTTGTGGAGAAAATTGACCTGCTATCTACTGAAGTATTAAGATTGGGTGGCCTCCTAGAGAGGATCCATAAGGAACAGTCTATAAAATCGCCTGAGACATTGGTACAATCTAATCACCCTGTACAGCCATCAGTTACTGAGGGAGTAAGACCCCATAGTTCGATGAAATTATCGCAAGCAGCTGGTAATACTAATAAAACTAAAGCAGTTCCATCTAGTAGTGAGAGGTTCATGGCCCCTGAGCAAAAAACCCGTCATGCTAATCTTCCACCAGACTGCGAACCATATGTCATCGTTCTTACAAATGTCTCACCCCCAGACTAAGCAGCACCTAATTTTCGCGAGGAAACACATGACTCACTCAAACGGAAATCGGTTGCTTGGCTAAACAAAAACTGTGGTTTTCCTACCGACTTTTCTGATCAAATATTGTCCACCAGAAGAGTCTCTTGGATAGGCAATGCTAAGAAAACTTGTAAGGGGGACTGTGTAATCATAAATTTCAGATACCCTCAGCATGTTGCAACTGTCCTATTAAGAGCAGCATCATTGGTCTTGGGGGAGAACGATGTGGGTGTACATCCCTTGGGTTATTTTTATAGCCATTTGGGTAGGTCTGTACAATTACGATTAGAAAAAGGGCTATGTGTACCAATAGACTCCCAATCTTTGACATCCCAATTGAAAATAGATTTGCAGTACTGAGCTCATTAGACCAAAACGACTGACTCCCAAAGGCAGGGAAAAAAAATTCACAAACCTTAGAAGACTCCTTGTTGTGGGGGTTTTACATGAGTAGTGTAAACCTTGACCCTATAAATTTGGTAGCATGTAGTCCTATTGACAAACCATTAGACGAGCTGTCAAATAACGTCGGAATTGCCTATGCCAGGTTGGATGAGGCAATTGAATTGGGTATGGTTGTTAAGTCTCCTTTAGTACGGTCAGAGACTAAACAAAATAATGATGGTAACTTAGTAGAAGAGATAATTTCCCCAGTCACATTTGAGGATGCTACTGACAGAGATGACATATTTACAGGAACATCTCGACCATATGTAGAAGACAAAAATAACATTAGACTGATTTCTTGGAATATAGCTGGTTTATCCAGGAATATAAAGGATCTAGTATGGTATACATATATTGAGAATCATGATATTATACTTTTACAAGAAACCTGGATGGTAGCAACCCCCCATAGATTAGGTTACAAGTCATTTAGCTCTAACGCAACACCATCAAATAGAGGAAGGGCATCTGGGGGGTTGGTCATCTGGGTCAAAGTTACCTTGGAAATATGTATCACTCAGTTATCTATTCCCTCCCCTGATTTGTTAGGACTTAAAATTGTGACAAGAGGGAAAGAAGCTATATACCTAATAAATATTTACAATAGACCGTATCCATCTAACAAGGAATCAAAGGTTGTAGCGATTCTAGATTCTATTTTAGAAGACTTAGGACAAAATGTTCAGGTACTAGTCTGCGGGGATTTTAATTGTAAATACGAACCTATCCAGGGCCTGGAAACATTGTTTGACGAACAAGATGCTGCTAACGATATTATGTGTTTGGATCTGTTAAGACCAGTTAAAAGCACAATAGCTGCCACACAGATTTTACAGCTGACCGTATCGCATGACCTAAGGGCATGTAACGGACGCTTTCGATCCGATAGACCACCAGCCCCAACATATTTTAAGGGAACTTTTAGGTCACATATTGATTTTGTAATGGTTTCCCGGAACTTGTGGGGCCTATTATCTGACTTTAAGGTAGATCCGAGGACGGAGAGTGATCATTTTCCTCTCCAGTTATGGCTAGATTCTTTTCCTTTTATTAAAAGACCCCATAGAGAGGCTCTATTAAATTCTCTGGTCGGGGATTTACAGATAACTAACAACAGGCGCGCTCTAAGTTGGTCTTGCATCCTGGGTAAAGAAAAAGCGCTGACCAACATTTATAATACATTCTCTGAAACCATTGGAGCATCCCAGTTGCCTTTATTAGGCACACAGGATGTTGTTGAAGTACATTATAAGCTGGTCGACGCACTAACCCCGCTGTTGAGTAAAATATACAAAGAAGATGGGGACAGGAAAGGGAATCATCCCGAGTCAGTAAACCCATGGTACAATCACAACTGTAGAACAGCAAAATCAAGGCTGATTCAGGCAGTAAAATCTGGGAATAGACTTGATATAAAAAATGGTAGACAGGCCTATAACAATACTATGGCCCAATCTAAAAAAGCTTGGGATGCAAGCCTATGGGAGGATCTCCTGAATGCAGCCAGGCTACGTGATCAGAGTACGTTTTGGAACTTAATCGCCAAGGGAAACAAAAAGGGTAGGTCACCAAAGGATATTTTCTTGGATGAAGATACTTGGTGTGACCACTTTTCGAAGCTTTACTCCAACGGTAATGATGGGTTGTCCCCTGGCGATAAAGAAATTATTATAGAAAAGAGTACTGTGCCTCTATATTTTAGCCTAGAAGAAACTAACCAGGCATTACAAGCTGTTAAATCAGGTAAAGCCCCAGGCCCAGACAAAATTCCCGGTGATCTATTAAAACATGACGTGGAAGTTTGGGGGCCTTATATAAATTTTTTGAGTAATTCAATAGCAGCTGGAACACCGATCCCTGAATCATGGAAAGGTGCAGAAATTATAACAATTTTCAAGAAGGGTGATCGCTACGATCCAAGTAATTACCGCCCAATTAGTTTAATAGATATTTTACAAAAAAATTTTGCCAGACATATTTTAAACAGGCTTTTAGACAGGATTGAGGAGACAAAGATACTAACTAAATACCAAGCAGGATTTAGATCCAAAATCAGTACAGTCGACCAGGTGTTTAGGTTTATGTGTATCTGTTGGAAATATATAAATATTAGGAAAGGTAGCCTTTACGTGGCGTTTATGGATCTAAGGGCTGCCTTTGATCTTGTTCCGCGTAGTTCGCTGTGGACTACATTAAGGAACATGGCAGTTCCAGGTGAGTTACTTAATGAACTCATCAAGTTACATACAGGGAACTACGCCAAAGTTAGATGGGGGAAGGGTGGTGAAACTTCATGGGCCATACCCGTAGACCGTGGTGTGCGCCAAGGTTGCGTGTTGGCCCCTACACTCTTCTCACTGTACGTAAATGATATTCCAAGCTACCTAAGGAATTGTGTTCATGACTCCCCGAATTTAGGCGGTGAAACAATTACGTCCTTATGATTTGCTGACGATACCATCCTTATTTCTCAGACACCGAGGGGTCTACAAAACTTGGTTAACTCCTTCCAAAAGTATTGTGTGGAGAAGGGGCTAGAAATAAATCCAACTAAAACTAAATATATGTCCATAAACCCCTACAAGACTCCTAGGAAAAATTTGTTTTTAGAGAATCAAAAATTGGAACAGGTAGGGAGTTTCAACTACTTAGGATAAATGCTGGACAATAATCTGACTTGGAAAGGGAAGATGGATAAAAGTATAATATCCCTCAAACAAAATTCAATGCCTATCCTAAAAATACATGGTGCTAGCTATTCTAAAGCTATTTCACCAGCACTAGAGGTATTCAAAGCGAAGGCTCAATCGGCTGCTCTTTATGGTGCCGAGATTTGGGGTTACTGCTGCAATAATAAATATGAGAAGGTAGAAAATTACTTTGTAAGTAGGCTTCTCAAAATACCGACCAGAACCCCCCTTGTCCCCGTATTCCTTGATATAAATCTCAAAAGAAGAGATTATCTAGCCTTATTGAGACCTTTGTTGTATTGGGTCAGGTTATGGTCAACCCCAGAGTTGAGCGATTACAGGATTGTGGATTGACTGAAATAATCCAGATAGATGGGCACCTGAAAACCCCATGGCTAAAATATATATGCAAGTGGTATCAGAGACTAGGGCTTTACCATTTATGGAAGACCCCTCAGAACATGACCTTGACTTCTAAAAAAACTGTAAAGGATACTTTCTGGTTTTATGTTAACGGTGAGCTACTACATAATTCTACAGTAGGCACAGTGACTCAGAAATTCCTAAACATAAAAGATATACCCCATTTTGAAGAATTCATGGACGAGATTGCCCCACCACTAGCAAAAACACTATATCTACAATTTAGGTATGGGGTTTTACAGATCAGTGCTTATACGTGTAGGTGGGGCGGGGAAGAAGGTTCAGATCTGTGTACTCTCTGTTCCCTAGGGGCAAAGGAGGATGATGCCCATCTACTCTTCTTCTGCCCGGCATACAAGAAACCGAGGGTCTGTTGGATCAAACCCCTATGTAAACACATGGGGGTAAGATCCTACAAAGAAGCAGAGCGTATAATCAGGTCCAATATCTCTCAATTAGTTGTGTTTGGCACAAGTACATTTTTGTTTAATGTGTATCTCATTAGGAAACGGTCTGGTTACAAATTGTAGTGTAAGGAGGGGAGCCTACCTATTTCCTTGTCCATATAGAATCATGAAGTACTGTCTCCCCTAGTCTTATTCAGTTTTTAGATATTTAAACTCTGGCTTTTAATTAATTTAAAAACTGTTATTTATATTTTTAATATGCGGTATAGCTTGTATCGTGGAGATATATACCTTTTGTCAATTGTATGTAAAAAAATATATTGTTAGTCTGGGTTATGTATGTAAAATGTGTTATTATTTTGTATTTTGCTTTTATGGCTATTTGCCGAAATAAAGCTAAACTGAACTGAACTGACTCAGAGAGCATGGTAGAAATTCGAATTTAGTGTGCCTGAACTCAGGATGATAAAATACATCTTTTAGTGAAGTTGGTTTTAACATTCTGTGTTTGAAAATATCACTTTTAGAAATTAGGCATTTTCTTGTCTAACCATTCAAACCTGCCTCTGCTAGGCTGTGTATTCCTTTGTCTGGAATTTGAGTGACAGGGCTGGGGAATTCCAGGAGACAGGGTGAGATGTCCCAGTGGTGAATAGAGAGATCTGCATCCAGATGGGTGGGAGGAGTTGCACCTGGGACCTGAATAGGGCTGTGCCTGCCTTCCATAATGCTGGCTCCACCTCCTGGGGAGTGGCTGATGTCTCTGTCCTGCACAGTGAATGAAGAGAAGGAATCCTGTCAACAAAGTGCTCCAGGGCTGTACTTGCCTTCTACAATGCTGGCTCCACCTCCTGTGGGGCGTCTAATGTTTCTGCCCTGCACTGTGAAAGGAAAGGAGAAGTCTGGTAAACAGAGTGCTCAGGAACTGGTTTGGACTGGGCAAAGGCCCCTCTGCCTTCAGAGGACAAAGGATTTCTGGGTATAAATATTGGGACCCTGATCCCAAGAAGTTAGATCACTTTGGGAAAACAAGAAGAACCTCTGCTGAGGGAGGAACCAGAAGAAGCTGCGGAGGAAACTATCCTGAACCTGGGGGATTGGCCTGCAGTGGATGTCTTACTACCACAGAGAGGAGAAACGAACTTTGTGTGTACTTTTGCTCAACTTGTGAAGGATCTCCAAGGGCTTGGAAAAGAGCTTGCCTCCTGCTGAAGTCTCAGGAACAACAGACTTCACCCCCCAACTCCCCAGAGTTCTTTGGAAGTGCCTGCTGCTGTTGTTGGGCCTTCTGAGGGACTGCGTGTCGCAAGGAGCTGGAAGCGCGACTCAAGAAGGAGAAGCATGCCGCCGTCGGAGCTGTTGTCGTCGCATCTCGTAAAGTGTATCGCCGCTGCAGGATCGCATCGAGTGGAAGCGTCTCACATCATCCAGGAAGTGTCTTGCAACGCCGAAGAAGCGTGTCGCCATCGCAACCATCATAGTTGACGCATTGCACCGCATCAAGAGAAGAGTCTCGCATCGAGGAAGAAGCGTGTCGCCATCGCAGCCATCGTAGTTGTTGCATTGCACCGCATCAAGAAAAGCGCCTTGCATCCACGGAGAAGCGTGACGCCATCGGAGCTGCTGTCTTCGCATCGTGTAAAGGGGTGTCACCGCTGCAACATCATATCGAGCGGAAGCGTCTTGCAAACGTCGGAGAAGAGTGTCGCTGCCAAGGCCGCTGTCATCGCATCGCGTAATGGGTGTCGCCGCTGCAGCTGAAGCATTGAGTCGAGTCTTCTCGCAACATCGGAGAAGCGTAACACATCTGAAAGATCTTCATGTCTTTATTTCTTTGCACCAAAAACTTCATCGCATCAACATCATTGCAACACTTTCGTTGCCCTGCGTGTCACATATAAAAGGTACATTTACTTAAAGTGTCGCATTTAAGAACTTAAGAGAACTAAGCAAAATTCTACCATCTAAAGTTAAAATATTGCGTGCTTTTGTCGTTTAATGGTCTTGTGGTAAATCTATATAAAGAATACTTATTTTTGATATAAAACCTGTGTGGTGTCCATTTGTAGTGTTGTCACTTGGTTACTGTATGTGTTCACAAATGCTTTACTCTGCCTCTGAGATAAGCTTGTATGCTCGTGCCAAGCTACCAAGGGCGTGAGCAGGGGTTATTTTAGGAGTGTACCCCCTTACCCTGACTAGAGGAGAGGATCCCTATTTGTCACAAGTGCATACCTGTGCCAACAAGAGACCCCCAAGTCTAACAGAGGGTAAGAGCCCCACTCAATTAATTAAAACAATGCTTGTCAGGGTAAACTCCAAAAGTCACTAAATAAACCTGTGCTAAACCTTCTGGTAACTTGGCACAAAAGCAGTCATGCTTATCTTAGAGGTAATGTGTAAATTATCTATGCAGCATTTAAACAGTGATAAAGTGAAATCTCATCACAAGAAAAATCGCAAACTTATTTAGAAAAATATGGTTCATTTTATTAAATAAAATGACACCAAACAACTAAAATCCTATACCTTTTAGGTAAAAATAGCACACATGGTCTCTTGCGGTAACCTGGTTCTGCAGGAATGGTTCAAGGTCAAATGTTCAGGCCAACTTTGATGGAGCACGTGTAAGGTACCAGGACCAGGTTTGTCCTAGTGGAGAGTTTGTCTTTTAACTGAGTCCAGTTTCAAATGAATAGCCTCCGTCAGAGCTTTTCATTGGCAGGGGCTACAAGGATATGATTTTCAACGTGAAGAGCTGGTTGTTGGTCGGAGTTTGAATGAGAGAACGTTGTTGGTGCAAAAAGCAGGCCATGGGTAGAACTTCATGTTGGTGAGATATGCGGATGGTCGTGGCTGACACAAGAAGCAGGAGGTTTGCAAGAGTGGGAGACATAGACAGTCATTGATGATGTGAAGAGCCCAGAACCTCAGAAAATGTTCACCTGGACTACAGTTCCTGCAGTTGCTGTTTGGAGGAGCACACTCTGATACCCGCCAAGGGTCTGGGACTTGGGAAAGCAACTCTGGAGGGTCCAGACTCACTCAAGCAGAGACCAGCAGCAGGGTCCAGGCAAGTCCATTTTGTGCTAGTCACAGGGGCAATTGGAGGTGAGGTCTCTGGAAGTTTGTTGTGCCTCTAACTCAAACACAAGGTCAGCCAACTGACCTTTGAAGTTACTTCTGGGATCCTGGGTTCAAGGCACGTAGGTCCAGTCTTTCTTCTTTATACAGCTGAACAGTGTTTGTGAATTTTCCACCCGTTCAGGAGTGCTATGAGGAGAGGTTCTGAGGGAGCCACATTTATACCCAGTGTCAGCATGCGTGTGTGGTGGGGGTCACTCTCTTTGTCTAATCCTAACGGGTTCTGGTCAGTTCTTCTCCTTTCCCTGGGCCTGGCTCTAATATTTGGCATTTTCAGAATAGTAACTTCAAATCTGACTTTATCGGCAAAGAGGATTTTAAATTACAATTCAAATGAGTGGAAGAAGTATTACTCTATCTGCTCAGAAACTGAAGATATCACTTATTAAGTGTAATAAGGTAACCCCGTACTAGTCTATGGCAGAGTTAACCTTGATACAGTGAAAAAGTGGGAGATTTACGCCTTCAGGACATGTAAAACGCATGTACACATGACCTACATTTGAAAAACCATGTACCCTGCTCTATGAGCCTTTAGGGCCTAACTTAAGGTGACATTTATATTTTAAAATGTACTGTTTAGGCCTGGAAAAAGCTTTATTTTTTAGGGTTGAAATGGCAGTAAAAAACTGCACTCCAGGCTGCGTTGACAGGCCTGAGACATGTTTTGCAGTGCTAAGATAGTGTGTGCAGCCCACTTGTGGCATTCAATATTCAGGTTGTAGGTACATGCAGTACTAGTAACTGGGGACCAATGTGTCAAATAGGTGCATCACAATTTTAACATGTTTGGAAGGGAGGGCAGAGTGGTTAGCTGAAGTAAAGTGTGTTCTAATATGCTCTAATTAGGACTCTAATGCCAAAAAGATGGTTAATAAATAAATAAAAAACTGGGTATTAAACAGAACAATCTGGGGGAATCCAACTGAAAACATGGTCATTTCCAACAGTCTCCAACGGAAAGGAGTGTGCTTAGTCTTCAGAGAAAGCAGTGCAGAGCACCTCTGCCTGGTTGTATTTTGAAATATTATCCACTCAAATACCGTTTTACATAAATAATCTGCCCTAAACTCCGTTTCCAAACTAGTGACCCATCTGGTGAAGATTTCCTTTATTAACTTATGTGAGACAATATTTTTAAACTATAATTAGGACATAATAGTTATGTAATATATATACGGACAATGATATTCTAGTACTCTGTCTTGAGGAAAAGACAATCTACAATGGCTTGGTTTAGGCAATGCTCAGAAGAATTTTTACAAGCCAACTTAACGTACATCTATGTTATCAATGTTGTCAGAGTTAAGTAAGTGGTTCACCACTGCAGTGTGTGTCTCTGGTTACCATCACAAACCTCATCAGAAAGTGAAAAAGAAATTAGGGTAGATCGAAGTCCACTAAAAGTATTAACATCCCTAACCTATTAGTCCCAGTCAAAGGTTTTAGTAATTTACATCTGAGCTCAACCTCTGGTAGCTACAACACAGAGCAGACAGGCTTAACTTAGAGTAAATGAATAAAGCATTTAGAAGTAGCAAAGAGTAAAAAAAAAGTCGACAAAACAACACAATAAAAATTCCCTAATCAGTTTACAAAAAAGAGCAAAATTACACCAACATGAATAGAAATCCAAGGAGAACCTAACATATGAATCTTTAAAGAATTAAGTGGAAAAAGCACCAAGAAGTGTAACACACTCATGATAGTCAATGATGATGGCATACCGGGTGATTTGGAGCCAAACATGATGGAATAAGGGTCTGATCTTTCAAGCAGATTTTCCCTGCTAGTGTCTGGAAGTAGGGGAGCTCCAAAACTTTCTAAGTATGAATCTAAAATGGGGATTTAGGCCAGATTATGATCTTGGGGGATGGGGTACTCGGTCACAAACATGACGGATTTATCGTCAACTATATTAATAGCTTCATAGGATTTAATGGAATTGTTAGACCTGGCATCATTGGTGTGGGTTTACCCTGTATTTTTGCCTTTGCCTCCTGTTATTTTGCTGTGTGTTGGACTTCGTTTTGCTGGTATAGATGCTTTGGGCACGTTGCCACTGCTCTTCAGTGCCAAAGTGCAAGTGCTCTCTTTGTCAATTGTTGTCATGGATTGATGATTCCATGATTGGCATATTTGATTTACAAGTCAGTCCCTAGTACAGTGCACTGTGTGTGCCCAAGGACCTGTGAATCAAATGCAGCTAGTGGGCTTGCAACACTAATTGTGCCACCCACGTAAGCAGCCTATAAATGTAACTCAGGCCTGCCATTGCAGAGCCTGTGTGCACCCACTTGCAGGGCCCTAACCTTCACCTTTCCTTACTTGTGAGTCACTCCTCAGACAGGCCCATGGTACCCCTGTAGGCAGGGTGCAGTGTATGTAATAGGTAGGATGTGACCTGGTGTGTGTGGCATGTCCTGATAGTGAAATTCTGCCAATTTCGTTTTTCACAATTGCAAGGCTCCCTGTTCCCATAGGAGAGAATAGGGAGTTTGCTTATAGTATCTTATAAACATAACTACCCCTCGGAACAAGATAGGAAAACAACGTTTAGTAAGCATGAACTCAGAATGTTAAAAGGCATCCTTTAGGGAGGGTGATTTTTACATTCTGTGTTTAAAATGCCGCTGTTAGAAAATAGGTATTTTCTTGCTTAGCCATCCAGTGTGCCTCTTCTAGGATGTGTATTGACTGTCTGGCTTTGGATTGACAGGGGCTGGGGATGTGCAGTGGCTCCAGAGCGTCTGGATGAGTCAGGGCTGGGCTGAATAGACCTGGGCTGCATTTAGGGTAGGGGGAGGAGATTTAATTTCACCTCAATGGGCCTGGTCTATCTTCCATAATGCTGTCTCCACCTCCTGCCAGGAAGCTGTACTTGAGAGGACAGACCTGGTTTTGACTGAGCACAGGGCTTCTCTGCCACCAGAGAACAAAGGATTTGCTGTATAAACATTGGGGCCCATACCCCAGAACTTTAGATCACTTCTGGTAATTAAGCGGAACATTTGCCAAGGAGAAGAGCTGGAGAATCTGAGGCGGAATACTGCCCCTGTGCTGTTTGCTGTCTGGGGTGGCCTGCAGTGGCTACTTTCTGCCAAGGAAAGAGAAAAGTACTTTGCTGTGTCCCCCGCTGCTTAAGGAAGATCTCCAAAGGCTTGCAACTGAGCTTGCCTTCTGTTCTGAAGTCTCAAGGACACAAATACTTTACCACCAGCTCTCCTGCACTTCCTTGCTGGGAGCTCTGACCTACTAAGAGGTGCCTGCTATTGTTTGGGACCTCTGGAGGGTGTTTTCCGCTGGGAGCGGGAAAAGTAACACAACTTCGAGAAGCGCAACGCATCTGCACCAAATTTCTGACACATCGCAATAGAAATCATCGCAGTGCCTGCCCGCTGCTCAAGGAATCGCTGCACGCAGCATAGAGTGCACCGATCTCCGAAGTCTGAGATCAGTGCACCAATTCCAACGCAAGCCCTGATGTGCAACTGCAAGATCCCACCCATGGTCCCGGATCGCCTTGAGGCGCCAGGTCTGTTGCATCGTTTGGGGATGCAGTCAGAAACTGACGCATCCCCGCCTCTCCGGTAAGAAACCGACCCATCACCTCCCCTGTGTAGCAGTGTGAACCCGATGCATCACCTCCCCCGGACCAAGGAACGGACGCATCAACTTCCCTGAGTGTAAGGAACCAACGCATCACCTTCCCTGCAAATATCTTGGCATGTTGAGGCAGGACTTTAGTCACTTTTATTGTGCAGAGTATTTGGCCCCAGATCATTCTACATTGCATCCGAGACATGGTATGACCTTAGAACCTCCTCCCCACTTCTCGAGTCCTGCATGAAGCTGAAGTCCTGGCTTTTCATATAAGCACCTTGGGGGACACAGATGCACATCTGCCCAAGAACCTGGATACTCTCTCTGGTAATTGTTGTGCTGTACAAATCGACATAACATAACATTTAACTGGACAGGGGCAGTGAGGGCCCAGTGATGCTCTAGGTGCTGTGGTGCCATGGGGGAAGTGATTGCAGTCTCCAGGCAGAAACAAAAGCCTATTAAACAATCAAAAGTGAATGGCTCACCCACAGCTAGGTTCATAAATTCTTGGGACTCCATAGAGGAGACTACAGTTGGTCTCAGGAGCACACACTCCAGGGTCCTGATGACATGCTGTCTTGCTGACCTGCTGTGCTGACCTGCGGCCTACTGGCCTGTTGACTGGGGAAGAAAGACTGGACCTACAACTTCATCTTGAGCCCAGGACACCAGAGTGACTCCAAGTGCTAGTTGGCTCACCTGCTGATCTGAGCCTCAGGGATATAAAAGGCTTCCCAACCAGAGCCTGGACCAGTGAGCTTAAATCTTTGCAACCGCAAACAGGCCCGTTCTCACCGAGATTACACCACTTGCACCAAAAACCAGCATGAGCTACCGTCAGCCCATCTCTTCACACTGCAGCATCCACCACTCACAGGTGACCGTCAACATGAGGCAGTAGCCTGCCTGTCTGCGACGTCCGGCCTGCTCTTCGCGTCATGCCGACAGCTTTGCCCAACGCACTGCTTGCTCCTTGTAGCCTTCTCCAATGCGAATGGGAGTCCTGGGACAAAAGCTGAGAAGGTAAAACTTCTGTGGAAATAATCTAGGACTGTATCTGACTGGAGCTCCATCGCAGTTGCCTAAACTTTTGACTTCGACCCGGTCCAGAGCATCCAACAAACTCTGGTTGATGCTTTACGTTTTTAGGAGCTGTTTATACATTATTCTCTTAAAATTAATAACTACGGTTCTACTAACTGGACTTTTGTTATATTGGTGTTGTTTTATTTATTAAACTCAGGTCTATTGTCCTAAAAGGGTGTGGGATCCATTTTGTGTGATATTTCCACTGTGTTATTGTTTAAAGTGTTGCATAAAAGTTTTGTCCATTACTTTTAAGTTAAGTCTGACTGCTCGGTGTCAAGGTAGCAAAGGGCTGAGCAAAGGTAAATGTGGTGTTTGGGTATGCCTTGCCCTGAATAGGATCGTGTTTGCTGCTTGACCTGGGCTCACACCTCAGTCAACGAGTAACCCAATTTTTCGTAAGTACTCACTCTAATGTAAGACGGCACTTGTGAATTTTCCTCAACATATCATTTTAAATAATGTTGTTGTAGCACTGTAGGTATACATTGTATTCCTTGCACCTATTTGTTTTGTGTCATGTTGTGCAATTGGCATACTAGCATAGTTTTTATCTTCATAAGTAAAAGCACTGGGTTGGACATTCGTTATAAAGAGTTATTTTGTTGAATGTTGAGTTCTGTGAATAAGAGAGCAGGGGATGAGAAAAGAAGGAAACCTAAGAGAGCCCATGCATGCCTTAAGGTTTTCCTTGTGCATGCCGCAAGCTGTTATTAATCAACTCATATGATTGGAACACTGGGATCAGTGAATGAGAACACTTGTTTGCTCACCCTGCCTCTACAGCTGCATTCAACTTGCAAATGAAATACTTTGCTTGCACATTCAATCGTAGCACTTTAAAAGATAACGCAAACCATTCATGTTCACATAAATATATGCTAGCTGCAACCAATAATTAGATTAAATTCTGGAAAAAATACGTTTAAGTGAAGACGTAATTGATATTGTATTCTGTTTTAACTGAATGGTTGTTCATTGTCTAGTAAAACATAATAGACCCCCGGGGGATATCTTAAACTGTTAACCAAACATATATTTTCCAACCTCTAAAAATGTGAGGTTCAGAACATTATTTGATAAATATGATGATTAAAAACAGTACCAGCCTTTGAGTGCCAAAAAGAATTATTTTGCCAAAGAAATAAAAATTGCTCATTTTAATGATGTCCATTGTAAATAATATGTATATACGGCGAGTTTTTAAGAATATTGGCTTATACAAATATAATGAAAGTAGTAAATCTGCTCAGTTAGAATAAATGGCCACCTTTTGCCATATGTTGATGAAGTATTGACATTTGCAGCCTATGGTTTAGTAGAGCCACAGATGTAGATCCTCCGATTTGGGGTGTTTGTCGATTTGAACTGGTCCCTTCACTAAATTTGTGTTTTGATACAGGGGCCATGATAGTTCCTCCTATATGTATTGAGAAAGGTTGTAATTCTATTATTGATTCTATTTTTGTTTCCCCTACTTTGCTTAGGGATGGTAACGACTTCAAAGTGCATGATTCTATTTTTAGCGACCACAACCCTATTAGTATTGTATTGGAACAGTCTAGGGCAAGTTGTAGCCCTCCAATCAAAGAAGCCAGGGAGATGCTCGCAGTGGCCCAGGGTAGGAGAACGAAATGGGCAAAAATAGTCCCAATGGACTTGCAGGGTGAATTGTTTGCCTCTGAGCTCGCCACTTGTGTAGCGGTCGATGGAGGATGGAAAGTGAATTTTAGAACATAGTCAACCATCCTTTGCTTGCTACTTCTGGTTGAACTGAGATTTGTTTCCATATCTCGCACATTTATTCTCCACCAGCGGCCACTCTGGATGGTAGTTAAACGTCAATTTACATGCTGGCTCTTTACCTTATGTTTTTAACAATGGAGGAAGTCAAGGTTGGTATGTGAGCACTGTCAACAAACAAGTTTCCAGGCCTGGGTGGTGTCCCTGCAGACCTTTATATTTGTGTTTCTGAGAACTTGGGGGCATATCTACAAGGCCGAAAAGCGGCGATAATTTAATCGCTATATCAGCAAGGTCACGCTATCGCGTGAATCATTGCCTTAGCGCCTGTTTACTGAACGCCCAGCTTTGCATCTCTAATGAGATGCAAAGTGGGCGTTCCTTCCCGAAATAACTGGAGAAATGACGCTAACCGACATTTCTCCAATTATCAAGGGAATCACTAACAAGCATAGCGATAAGAAAAGTAGCGCTAACCATGGTTATCGTTACTTTCCTTACGCCTGCTTTAGTTCTGACTTAGCCATGTAAGCCAATGGGAGGTGGATTACATGGCTAAGACCACCTTGCCCTGTCAGCAAGGTATCGCCGGTCACAGTGCGATTATCCCTGGATTTCCAGCCATAATCACTCTGTTTTCCAGCTAACGCTTGCATATCTATCGCTTTGGAGATAAGCGTTGCTGATAGCACGCTATCTCCGCGATAGAAAACAGCGATAGCCGAGATAATTATCCTCGCTCTAAGTGCGCTTAGCGATAATTATTGCCGGCCCTTGCTGATATGCCCCCTTGGCTCTTGTGCTCACCAATAACATCAATGCGACTGTTAAGGAGGGGTCCCCTCCCTCGTGAACTATCTCAATTATAATTCCCGTTTTTAAAATGGGGAACAAAAGGGACCCTAAAAGTGTAGGCCCATTTCCTTGATAGAGTCAGTCATTTAAGTCGTGGGGAGGTTAGTGCTAGATACACTAGTCAGTTCGGCAGAGGAGAATCACATATAGACCTGGACAAAGCCATGAACCAAAGCCTAAATCTACAACTGTTGGTCGATGAGTACATGATTGCCAAATCAGGCACTTTATATATGGCCATTATGTACCTGATGCAAAAAATTATGGGCAATATTATTGGCTATGAGTGTGGGCACTAATATTGTAGCTTTTCTTTGAGAGTTGCATAATAATATGTCAGCTGCTATGCAGTCAAATCTGGAGGAAGCATGTACTGATTTTTTCAATGAACAGTGTGGGTGTGATGAGGGTGGACTATATATGAATGTCTTGGAACAGCAGCTCGTAACTGATGGGCTGGACTATGGCTGGAAATCGGTCTCAGATCATCTTACTTTACGCAGAAGATGTACTGCTCTTATCTAGAACAAGAGTGGGCCTGCAAAAGTCATTAGATTCTTTCATGCCCTTTATGAACACCTGGTATTTAACAATAAATTACAAGTCTTATGTGATGGTGATGGGCCTGCGGTACTCTAGGGTTAAAATAATTTACATCCAGGGTCATTCGCTGTCTAAGGTTCCCTCATTTTCATATTTAGGGGTCCTTTTTGATGATGGCCATTCCTGGCTTCCCTTATTTTGCACTAAGAGAAATATGTTTTCTAGAGCTATAACAGTGATGTCTAATTTTGTTAAAAGGCTGGGTTAGAAACCACTTCCAGCTAGAACTATCAAGTTAAATGTATTACTGAAGTGACTTATGTCTGCGATATTTGGGGCTACAGTGGAGGGTCCTCTCTGCAGCGTGTTGAAAACAACTACCCTAGATGCTTCGGTGGTCAGACTTTTGCAGTTTTGATACCTCAGTTGTGGAACGGACTGCCGGAAGGTCTGAAGAGAGAAAAGGCCCTCCTTATATTTCGTAAGAGATGGGAAACTTTTTTTATATGAACAGGCGTTTTGGTAGAATCTGACCGACTGTCTCTGCCAAGCATTAGTTGGTGCAAGGAGGTTAACCCTTAGACAAGCGTTAAGAGACTGGTGATAATTATGCGCTATATAAGTGTTACTGGCATAACGTAACATCCAAGGTATTTCTACAGCTGGATGTCTGGGACCTGTAGCTGGCCTATCCTTCATCACGGACAGCCAGAACTTTGAATATACACCGGTTCATCATGACCGCAAGTAACCTTTTTACCGCTAGTGACATCTAAGCACTGTTTTCACATATAATCTTTATAAATTGATATCTCGACTTCTACTTATTGAATTTTAGTTGTTTTGGCCTTGTTTTACTCATACAAAGATTCTCCGTTTTTCTAAACCTGTGTAGAGGCTTTTGTGGTGTTTTTATTGAGATACTGTAATTTAAATGTTACTCAAAATCTTTTGAAATTTCCTCTTCTGTTAAGCATGATTTCAGGCCTATTTCCCTTCTTCCCTATCTTGGCAAGGTCTTAGAGAGCTATGTCACCTCCTGCCTCTCTGCTTACATTGAGGAGAACCAAGTCCTGGCCTCTCATCAGGCAGGCTTCCATCGAGGCCACTCCACTGAGTCAGTGGTTTTGGCTGTCCTCGACGAGCTGAAATCTAAGGCTGATTCTTCTCTCCCTCAAGCCCTGGTTCTCCTTGATCTATCCGCTGCGTTTGACACGGTCGACCATTCCATCCTTCTTGACCGTGTCAGCGCGGCGGGGGCCTTGCTTTCTCTTGGCTTGCCTCCTTTCTTTCTGGCCGCTCTCAGGCTGTTCACTTGTCTGGTTTCTCTGCTCCCACCCGCTTGGTTTCCTGTGGTGTTCCCCAAGGCTCCTCTCTTTCTCCTCTGCTATTTAATCTTTACATTTACCCTCTTATTTCTGCTCTTCTTGTTCAGGGGGTCTCCGTGTACAACTACGCCGACGACCTCCAGCTTGTCTTTGATCTTTCTTCTTCTCCTCTGTCTTTCTCTAAATTTCGCTCTATTTTGGTCTTTATCTCGGATTGGATGAGCTCTAACCATCTCAAGCTTAACCCGGACAAGACCGAGTTGGTCTTGACGGGCGGCTCATCCAGTCCTTGGTCTTCTGCTTTTTGGCCCCCCTCCTTTGGCCCTCTCCCCACTCCTGTCTCTTCAGTCAGAACCCTGGGTATTCAGGTCAGCCATGATCTTTCCATGCATGCACAAATTAGTTCTGTTGTTTCCTCTTGTTTTCTATCCCTTCGGCTTATTCGAAAGATCTCCCGCTTCTTTTCTTCAGATGCACTCAAAATCATCATTACGGCTCTGATTACCTCCCGTCTTGATTACGGGAATAGCTTGTATGTGGGCATTCCTGCTTACGAATCTCGCCGCTTGCAAGCTATTCAGAACCAGGCCGCCCGTCTCATTTTTCACCTTCCCAAAACTCATCATATCACTCCCGTCCTCAGGTCTCTTCATTGGCTCCCTGTTCTTCAGCGATCTCTTTTCAAAATGGGTTGTCTGGTTTTCTTGGCTCTTGCCCGATCTGCCCCTGTATTCATATGTTCCCTTATCTCTTCTCACACCCCTGTTCGCACTCTCCGGTCTTCTTCTTTGGCCCTTCTTAATGTCCCCCGCTTCCGCAAATCCAGACCTGGAGGCACACGCTTTTCTGTTTTGGCCCCCCGTTTCTGGAATAGTCTTCCCCTTTCCATGCAATCCATTCCCATTTATTCCCATTTTCGTAAAGCTTTGAAAACTTTTCTTTTCTCTCAGGCGTACTCCTGCTAATCCCTTCGGGCTGCCTCGGTGACTGCTGTTCTTGCTACCTGCGCCAGGAAGCCGCTTGGCCGCAGTGCGCTTAATCAAATACTTTTTTCATTTCATTTCATTTCATGACTGCTCTGTGCCTAGCTACCAGAGGGTGAACACCTAGCTACCACAGGGTGAACACAGGTTTATTTAGGAGACCCCATTTCTAACAATTTCCCCTCGTCTCTGTTAATATTTCAACAGATGCGTATACCCTTTTTGCACACTTTCACATAAAATGGGCATTAAAGTTTGCACATTAGTGACCATCGCTCTGTGTGCTCCAAAGAGAGACCAGGGATTGTATGAGTATTTAGATGTTTTACCTTTATTACCCTCTGATAGGAACTGTGAGAGACTCGGATGTCTCTCCAGAGATCTCAGGTGTGTCCTGTCATGAGTCCTAATTTGCATGGAAAAGCAAATAATCCACACAAGATGAAGTAAAATGTAAATAGGGATTGCATTACTGACATAGATTTCCTAAAAGCTTTTTTACAGTGATAGTTAAAAAATTGATCAGTGTTTTTGCCTATAAGGTTAGGGACATGAACATAATGTTGGATAGGGAGGGACCTGTTTAAAAGTCAGGGTTTATTTGCTACCAATTCTGAGACCTGGCAGGGCCTACACTATTTAAGGCCCTGGAGAAAGGTCAAGAGTTCCTGGATAAGGCAGGGAAAAAGTATTCCCAGTGGAATTCTTGATAAGCTGAAATGAGTATTTTTGTTTCATTCCAGGTGTTTCTGAATGTTAGTAAATGAAAATCCAGCCGTTTGATGAATAGGCTAAGAACAATAGCAGTGATTCCACATACAGTGGAAGTCTTGATAATCTTATTCACGCAGCCATTTGGATGAGGTTGTGAGCCAAATTTCAGATCTACTGAATCCAATCATGCAGTCCAGACCAAAAATGATCCCTGAACCTCTTGTTGACCAAAAAAACGATTTGCTGCCATGAAGCATTCGTACCAAATAATTACTGTAGACAAAGAACACTTGAAAAAATCCACATCCCCATCAATAATTGTTAGACCTGACATCCTTGGCGTGGGTTTTTCCCCTATCTTTTGCCTCTGCTACATGGATTTTTGATGCTGTGCTGGATTTCGTTTTGCTGGTTTAGATGCTTTGGACACTCTGCCACTGCTAATCAGTGCCAGAGTGTAAGTGCTCCCTGTGTAAAATATCGTATTGATTGGATATACCTGATTGGCATATCTGTATCACCATGAAGTCCCTAGTAAAGTGCACTGTGTGTGCCAGGGCTGGTGATGACGGATGCTACTAGTGGGTCTGCAGCGCTGATTGCGCCACCCACCTGTGTAGCCCTAAAACAGTGTCTCAGGCCTGCCGCCGCAGGCCTGCCTGCAGTCCCCGGACTGCCATGTCCCCCTGGCCAGTGTCCACACTGGCCGGGCCTAACCCTTCCCTTTTCATACACGTCAGTCATCCCTATGGAAGGCCCAAGGTACCCCCCTGGGCAGGGTGCAGTGTATGTAGAAGGTAGAGCATGTACTAGTGCAGGTAACATGTTCTGGTAGTGAACACCGGCCATTTTGTGTGTTCACTACTGCAAGGCTATCTTGTCCCATAGGCTAACATGAGGGAGGCGTGTGCCAATGGCTATCCGCCTATCTTCTCATACGAACAAGATAAGACATGAGTGTTTGATATCCCTGAGCTCAGCATTTAATAACACATCTTTTAGGAGAGATTGTTTTTAAATCCTGAGTTGGAGAACAGTACTTTTTAGAGAGTAGCTGTTCTCTTGTCTGACCCTTCTGTGTGCCTGGGCGCGCTTGTGGATTGACTGTCTGGTTTAAGAGTGACAGGGGCTGGGGATCCCCCGGGAGGTTGGCTGAGTCAGCCCTCTGCTGAATGGCGACAATCGCAAGGAGAGTGAAGGGAGGAGATAGCACCTGGGATTGAATAGGGCTGTGCCTGCCTGCCACTCTGCTGGCTCCACCTCCTGCTGGGCGGCTGACGACCTTGCCCCTCGCTCTGAAAAGAATGTAGGAGCCAGGAAAACAAAGTGCTCCAGCAACACCCAGAACTGGATCAGACCGGGCTCAGGACCCACTTGCACAAAGACTTCAAAGACTTCTAGGGGTATAAGTACAAGACCCCTGACAACAGATTTTGAGATTCAACCATCGAGAGGAACCTCTGCTGAAAGACGGACCGCTGAAGAACTAAAGGAAGATTGCCGTGCTGTGTGCTCTAAAGGCTGACCTGTTCTGGCGTACAACTGAAGCTAAGGAGAAGAAGGGGTCCTGCTGTGTGCTGACCCTATCCACTTGACCAAACAAGACTTTGCTGTGTGCTGTGTCTTCAACTGAATCTCCAAGGGCCTGAGAAGAGCTGGCCTCCTGTTTCGCAACCCAGGGATAGAAAGGTTGCCAAGAACTCAAGACTCTGCTGTGTCCCACCTGCGCTGCTGTGTGCCGCAGGGACCGTGGACTGTTCTACCAAGCTTCTCAACATCTGCCTGTGAGGTGGGCTGGCTGCTCTCTGTCTTGCTGGAGAGTACCACACCGAGCCGGGCCCGACACCGGTTGCCGCATCAAGAAGCTCGACGTGCTCATCGGCACGTGCCTTGCCGCGACCCGGAGGCCTGAAGCAGATCGAGAGTCGTATTTCCCTGCTCTACGAAGCCGCGCTGTGAGTGGCTGACTCCGGTGACGTCGACATCGTCACTGGGGGCTCGTCGAGGGAGTTGTGGAATCCTTGCACCGAACAGCCCGAGGAGCGCTTGTATAACGAGCGCAGTGACACCGCCGGAGCAACGTAGCTGCCTAAAAACATCAAGAGCCTACACCCTGATTCATTCTCAGTGAGTATCGAATCACTCAAGAGACTAGAGACTATCGTCTGACGGTCCCGACCAACTAAGAAAGCGACTATTGTGTAAACCTGTGATGCTTGATTTCAACTGCGGAAACTAGATAAAGATATATTATTTTTGATATAACTCACCTGTGTGGTCTAAGTTTGTGGTGTGCGGAGGAGGGGTCATTGTGGTGTCTACGTGCAAATACCTTACACATTGCCTTGGGGATAAGCCTGTCTGCTCGAGCCAAGCTACCTAGAGGGTGAGCAGGGGTTATCTACCGTGTGTGTCCCTGTACCCTGACTAGAAGCAAGGGTCCCTATTTGGTCTAAGGTGAATACCTCTGCCAACTAGAGACCCCCAGATCTAACATTGGTGGTCAGCGGTGCGGATTAGAACCAGTATTTGCACTTGACCTGCAGTGATTCTTTGTACATCACTAATCTAGTAAGCAGTTGCATCGCACAAAGTTTTTACGAAGACTATTCTTGGAGGATCGACGAAGCATCATGTCTCTGAATGGAGTAGGTGAGGAGTCGGAATTGCAATTTGAAGTGAAAAAGTTGCTCGAGTATAAGAAGGAGCAACTAAAGCAATTCTGCAAGCAGCTTGGATGCCCAGCGAAGGGCAGTGCCAACAAGACGGAGCTACAGAAAGCTCTAAGGGCCTGGTGGGAGGCCAAGAATGGCGCAACCGAGGAAACTACGGAAGGGGATGGCACACCGGAGCACGGATTTGGATCCGATGATCTACCAGTGAATAGGCCAGCGTCTAGGGCTGGCAGCGCCCATTCCAGTAGGAGCCTCTCTCCAGAGGAGCTGGAGGAAAACCAGAGGGTTAGAGCCCATGAGATTGAACTTTTTAAGCTCAAAGCTCAAGCGGAAGAAAGGAAACTGCGCCTTGACAGTGAGAAAGAGGCGGAGGAGAGGAGGAATGCTCTTGCTTTGGAAGAGAAGAAACTCCAGTTGGCTCATGAGTTGAGCATGAGGGAGCTGGACATTAAAGCCAAACAGGTGGCGTCCAGTCCGAATGGTGGCAGCGCACAACCAGTACAGGCGGGTAAAGTATACATACCGAAAGATTTGGTGCAGAATTATCAGAGGGGTGAGGATATCTATGCGTGGTTTAGATCCTATGAGCTTGCCTTGAAGATGAATGAAGTGCCTGAGAAAAGTTGGGGAGCAGGTTTGTGGAAGCATTTTGAGGCCTCTGGGAGGGATGTTTTAGCACCCTTGGAAGCAGCAGGGACCTTAACCTACCCCACTATGAAGGAGGCCTTATGCCTCAGGTATGGGCTTACACCAGAACAGTACCGACAGAAGTTTAGGAACTTCAAGAAACTTGATTCGAGTACGTGGGTGGAGTGTGTGAGTATGTACACGCGTGCACTGGAAGGTTGGATAAAGGGCAGCAAAGTTACTGATTATGTGGGGTTGTGTCACTTGATTAGTTGGGAGCACTTGAGTAGTCTATGTGTTCCAGAGCTGCGCCAGCATCTTTTAGACAGCAAGTTAACTGATCCCAGCGAGCTTGCTAAAGAGGCAGACCGCTGGACTAGCACCAGGGTCAACAAAGGGGTGGTAAGTATGCCAGCCAAGGGTGGACAGGGTCCCCAGCAGAAAGGTGGGGAGGACAAGGGTAACAGTAAGGAGTTCTCTAAAGGGCCCCAAAACAGTTCCCAGGAGAAGGAGTCCCAAGCCCCCAAGCCGAAGAGGTCTTGGCCCCCTAAGGGCAACAGACCACCGCCTACTTGCTATGCTTGTAGGGAAGTGGGGCACATCGCCCCTAAATGTCCCAATAAACCCCCAGCACCAGCTGCTGCTCCAGTCCCAGGGTTAGCTAGTGTAGCTTTGGGAGGGGATTTGATTTCCAGTGGGGAAGAGGGATTAGCTATGATGACCCTTGTCTCGTTAGGAGACCAAGAGATGGTCCAGGATACCTTGATACCCGCTAACACTAAGAAATACGGGCAAAAGGTGACCATCAATGGGAGGGAGATAGAGGCTCTGAGAGACACCGGGGCTAGTGTGACATCTGTCAGGTGTCAGTGGGTGTCTGAAGAGCAGGTAATTCCCAATGTGCTCCGCCCAGTAGTGGCAGCTGACACTTCAGTTCGCCTCTGCAAGATGGCGCGTGTTCCCTTTACATGGGGGGGAGTCTCTGGTACCTTGGAAGTCTGTGTCAGTGATGCCTTGCCGGTAGATTGTCTGTTGGGTAACGACCTGGAGAGTTCTCCATGGAAGGACGTAGAGCACAGAACTCACTTGGAAATGTTAGGACTGCCAGCGTGGATCTGTGTATCCACACGTGCCATGACAGCCAGTAAGGGTGGATTAGTAGAACTGGAGCCTGGAACAATGGCCCAGGAACCTGCCAGGAGAGGAAGGGGCAGAGGGCGCGGGAAACCAGCCCCCACTGTTCCCACGGTCCAGGAGGAAGCCGAACCTGAGGGGGATGCCCTGGAACCTACAGGGGAGCAGGTGGCCGAACTGGGGGAGTTGCCTGAGCTGACCCATTGGCAGCAAGAGGGTGACCCCTCCAGGGAGGAATTCTGCCAGGCTCAGAAGGAGTGCCCTTCTCTCATTGGTGTGCGGCAGCAGGCTGCAGACCAGGCAGCAGGCCTAGGGTCCAAGGAACATTTGATTTACTGGGAAGATGACTTACTGTATAGTGAGCCTAAGTTCGCTGAGCCCGGTGCAGCCCGTGTGCTGGTGGTACCCGAGCGCTTCAGGAACTTCTTACTGGGTCTGGCTCACGACGTGCCTCTCGCAGGACATCTGGGGCAAGACAAGACCTATCACAGGCTTGTCACCCACTTCTACTGGCCCCAGATGAAGAAGCACGTCGGTACCTTTTGTAAGTCATGCCAAACCTGTCAAGCCAGTGGCAAGAGCGGAGGGAAGTGCGTGGCGCCCCTCCAGCCGTTTCCTGTAGTGAGCACCCCTTTCGAGCGGGTGGGCATTGATATCGTAGGGCCCCTGGATCCCAAGACCGCCTTAGGCAACAGGTTTATCCTGGTCTTGGTGGATCACGCCACTCGGTACCCGGAAGCAGTCCCTCTCAGGACAATCACAGCACCCGTGGTGGGCCGTGCATTGATGGGGATCTTTTCCCGCGTGGGGTTCCCTCGAGAGGTGGTCTCCGACCGGGGTACCAACTTCATCTCTAGGTATATGAAGTCTCTGTGGGAGGAGTGTGGAGTAACTTATAAGTTCACCACTCCTTACCACCCTCAAGGAAACGGGTTGGTTGAAAGGTTCAACCGCACCCTGAAAGGTATGATTATGGGTCTAGCGGAGCCCATGAGACGGAAGTGGGACGTCTTGTTACCATGCCTGTTGTTTGCCTACAGGGAGGTGCCTCAGAAGTCCTTAGGGTTCAGCCCCTTTGAACTGCTGTATGGCCACCCTGTTAGAGGACCTCTCACACTGGTGAAGGAGGGGTGGGAGAAATCCCGTGGGAAAACCCCCCAGGATGTGTTCAGCTACGTGCTGGCCATCCGCAACCAAACGCAGCGCTTCAGGAAGCTCGCTCAGGAGAACCTAGAAGCCAGCCAGGAGGAGATGAAAAGATGGTACGACCAGAATACCACTCTGGTAGAGTTTCATCCCGGGCAGAAAGTGTGGGTAATGGCGCCGGTGGAGCCTTGTGCGCTCCGCGACAAATGGACCGGGCCATATGAGGTGGTAGAGCGTAAGAGTGAGGTGACCTACCTGATCAACATGAAGACTCCTAGGCAGCCCCTTAGAGTCTTGCATGTAAACCGCCTCAAACCCCACTTCGAGAGGTCTGAAGTGACGATGCTCATGGATACAGATGACGGTGGGGAAGAGGATAGTGATCCACTCCATGACCTCCTGGCAGCGAAGGAGCAAGACGGGTCAGTAGATGGTGTGGTCCTCTCGCCCACACTGACCCCGGAGCAGCAGAGCGACTGTCGCCAGGTGTTGGGTCAGTTTGCCTCCCTGTTCTCCCTGACACCAGGTGTCACCAATTGGTGCGTCCATGATGTGGACACTGGAGATAGCCTGCCTGTGAAACAGAAGTTTTACAGAGTAGCTGACAAGGTCAGGGCCAGCATCAAGGAAGAAGTTTCCAAGATGTTGGCGTTAGGGGTAATTGAGCCCTCTAGCAGTCCCTGGGCTAGCCCAGTGGTCCTCGTTCCCAAGAAATCTGCTACACCCGGTGGCCCGTCAGAACTTCGGTTTTGCGTGGACTACCGCGGGCTCAATGCGGTCACCAAGACTGACGCGCACCCCATCCCCAGAGCTGATGAGCTCGTGGATCGGTTAGGAGCTGCCCGGTACCTCAGCACCTTCGATTTGACTTCGGGGTACTGGCAGATTGCCTTAACTGACGAGGCAAAGGAGAGGTCGGCATTTTCAACACCAGAGGGGCACTTCCAGTTTCGCGTCATGCCCTTTGGATTGAAAAATGCCCCTGCCACCTTCCAGAGACTGGTCAACCGGGTACTGACCGGGCTGGAGCAATTCAGCGCCGCATACCTGGATGACATTGCTGTGTTCAGCTCCACTTGGGACGAACACTTGCAACACCTCTGTGAAGTGTTGAGGGCGCTGCAGAAGGCAGGCCTCACTATCAAGGCTAGTAAGTGCCAGATAGGGCAGGGATCGGTGGTGTATTTGGGACACCAGGTGGGGAGCGGCCAGGTGGCGCCCCTACAGGCGAAGATCGATACCATTCTGGCTTGGGAACCCCCCAAGACGCAGACAGAGGTGAGAGCCTTTCTAGGACTCACCGGGTATTACAGACGGTTCATCAAGGGATACGGCACCATTGTTGCCCCCTTGACGGAACTAACCTCTAGAAATCAGCCCAGGAAAGTGAATTGGACCGAGGCCTGTCAAACTGCTTTTGATGCCCTGAAAACTGCAATGTGCACAGCACCGGTGCTTAAGGCGCCTGACTTTTCGAGTGAGTTCGTAGTGCAAACAGACGCTTCAGAGCAAGGTGTGGGAGCAGTACTCTCACAGATGGACGACGAGGGCGGGGACCAACCCGTAGCTTTCATTAGTAGAAGGCTACTTCCCAGGGAACAGAGGTGGAGCGCTATTGAGAGAGAAGCATTTGCTGTGGTCTGGGCCCTGAAGAAGCTGAGGCCCTACCTGTTTGGGACTCACTTCCGTGTTCAGACTGACCACAGGCCCCTCAGATGGTTAATGCAGATGAGGGGTGAGAATCCAAAACTGTTGAGGTGGTCCATCTCCCTACAGGGAATGGACTTTACGGTGGAACACCGTCCCGGTACAGAGCACGCCAATGCTGATGGTCTGTCCAGGTTTTTCCGCCTTAGCGATGAGAACTCCCAAGAGGGTGGGTAGTTCTCCCCGCTTTCAGCTGGAGGGGACACGTGTTAGACCTGACATCCTTGGCGTGGGTTTTTCCCCTATCTTTTGCCTCTGCTACATGGATTTTTGATGCTGTGCTGGATTTCGTTTTGCTGGTTTAGATGCTTTGGACACTCTGCCACTGCTAATCAGTGCCAGAGTGTAAGTGCTCCCTGTGTAAAATATCGTATTGATTGGATATACCTGATTGGCATATCTGTATCACCATGAAGTCCCTAGTAAAGTGCACTGTGTGTGCCAGGGCTGGTGATGACGGATGCTACTAGTGGGTCTGCAGCGCTGATTGCGCCACCCACCTGTGTAGCCCTAAAACAGTGTCTCAGGCCTGCCGCCGCAGGCCTGCCTGCAGTCCCCGGACTGCCATGTCCCCCTGGCCAGTGTCCACACTGGCCGGGCCTAACCCTTCCCTTTTCATACACGTCAGTCATCCCTATGGAAGGCCCAAGGTACCCCCCTGGGCAGGGTGCAGTGTATGTAGAAGGTAGAGCATGTACTAGTGCAGGTAACATGTTCTGGTAGTGAACACCGGCCATTTTGTGTGTTCACTACTGCAAGGCTATCTTGTTCCATAGGCTAACATGAGGGAGGCGTGTGCCAATGGCTATCCGCCTATCTTCTCATACGAACAAGATAAGACATGAGTGTTTGATATCCCTGAGCTCAGCATTTAATAACACATCTTTTAGGAGAGATTGTTTTTAAATCCTGAGTTGGAGAACAGTACTTTTTAGAGAGTAGCTGTTCTCTTGTCTGACCCTTCTGTGTGCCTGGGCGCGCTTGTGGATTGACTGTCTGGTTTAAGAGTGACAGGGGCTGGGGATCCCCCGGGAGGTTGGCTGAGTCAGCCCTCTGCTGAATGGCGACAATCGCAAGGAGAGTGGAGGGAGGAGATAGCACCTGGGATTGAATAGGGCTGTGCCTGCCTGCCACTCTGCTGGCTCCACCTCCTGCTGGACGGCTGACGACCTTGCCCCTCGCTCTGAAAAGAATGTAGGAGCCAGGAAAACAAAGTGCTCCAGCAACACCCAGAACTGGATCAGACCGGGCTCAGGACCCACTTGCACAAAGACTTCAAAGACTTCTAGGGGTATAAGTACAAGACCCCTGAAAACAGATTTTGAGATTCAACCATCGAGAGGAACCTCTGCTGAAAGACGGACCGCTGAAGAACTAAAGGAAGATTGCCGTGCTGTGTGCTCTAAAGGCTGACCTGTTCTGGCGTACAACTGAAGCTAAGGAGAAGAAGGGGTCCTGCTGTGTGCTGACCCTATCCACTTGACCAAACAAGACTTTGCTGTGTGCTGTGTCTTCAACTGAATCTCCAAGGGCCTGAGAAGAGCTGGCCTCCTGTTTCGCAACCCAGGGATAGAAAGGTTGCCAAGAACTCAAGACTCTGCTGTGTCCCACCTGCGCTGCTGTGTGCCGCAGGGACCGTGGACTGTTCTACCAAGCTTCTCAACATCTGCGTGTGAGGTGGGCTGGCTGCTCTCTGTCTTGCTGGAGAGTACCACACCGAGCCGGGCCCGACACCGGTTGCCGCATCAAGAAGCTCGACGTGCTCATCGGCACGTGCCTTGCCGCGACCCGGAGGCCTGAAGCAGATCGAGAGTCGTATTTCCCTGCTCTACGAAGCCGCGCTGTGAGTGGCTGACTTCGGTGACGTCGACATCGTCACTGGGGGCTCGTCGAGGGAGTTGTGGAATCCTTGCACCGAACAGCCCGAGGAGCGCTTGTATAACGAGCGCAGTGACACCGCCGGAGCAACGTAGCTGCCTAAAAACATCAAGAGCCTACACCCTGATTCATTCTCAGTGAGTATCGAATCACTCAAGAGACTAGAGACTATCGTCTGACGGTCCCGACCAACTAAGAAAGCGACTATTGTGTAAACCTGTGATGCTTGATTTCAACTGCGGAAACTAGATAAAGATATATTATTTTTGATATAACTCACCTGTGTGGTCTAAGTTTGTGGTGTGCGGAGGAGGGGTCATTGTGGTGTCTACGTGCAAATACCTTACACATTGCCTTGGGGATAAGCCTGTCTGCTCGAGCCAAGCTACCTAGAGGGTGAGCAGGGGTTATCTACCGTGTGTGTCCCTGTACCCTGACTAGAAGCAAGGGTCCCTATTTGGTCTAAGGTGAATACCTCTGCCAACTAGAGACCCCCAGATCTAACAATAATCAATTACCATAATCCTGAGGCTTACTGATAAGGTGACGACAGAGATCGTGAAAGCTGAAGGAAGATTCATTTCACCTTTGGATTCGGTTCTCTCTGTTCACTTCCACAAACGTTAAGCTTTTACACCTCACCCTTTTTCCTTAATAAAAAACATGCCTGTCAGCACCTGTACCAGAAAGAGGGCCCACTGCACTTGTTGGACAATACCCCGGTGTACCTAAGGCATGATGGTAAAACATTTGTAAATAAATGTATTTTAAAATTATAAAAAAATATAATCTATTATGACTCAGCAATTTATATAAATAAGTGCATAAATGCATAAAGAATTAATACATTTGTATGACAACTCTATGCTTGGGTAAAAAAAGATGCAGCTAGTGCATTTCCCAAAGACAAACCACGGAAAGGTTTGTTTGTTTTCAGAAATGTTATTAATAATTATATTTTTCACAAGTGTGATGTGTGGGATACCCGTTTAACAGCACGAGCAGGGGCAGGACTACATGCCCCAGCACCACCAGGGGCCAGTGATGCTGCAGCTGTCATTCTGCGCCAATGGGCATCTATATTATTGACAAAGGGGCACCCGCTGCACAGGACACCTGTTTTGCAGCACCAGGGGGGCAGGACTACACACCCCAGCACAATTAGGGGCCAGTGACTCCGCAGCTGCAATTCTGCATATTACCGGCAAGGGGCACCCACTGCGAGAGACGCGCACGGGTCATGTCTGGGTGGAGACCGGGCCAAGATGGGCTTGTCTTAGCCCATCAGAGTTCGGAAGAGGCTGGGCTAGGCCCCCCCCCCATCTTGCTATTGGTGGGTCCTTTTATCCTCAATATACTAGTTTTATACGAGTTATAACAGGACTAACACTACAGACCCTTTATTCTTCACAGTCGCTAATTAACACACCCAAGATCATACCAAGATTTTTACCTGGCAGTATCCGTGTGAAAAGTCGACAATGCCGGACAGTAAGTGGCCCCTTTATTGAAATTTGTTTTTGCATTGTTACTTTGTATTCTATCCCTTGTGGTCTGTCTTTTTGATGGTCACCATAGGAGAAGGACCTTATCAATCCCTCTGCAATTTAAGATCAGGAATAGGGAAGCGACCTAATCTTGATAAACAGCTAGCGCAGCCCCAGATACTGCCCCCACCCTTACCACAAACTTCAATCAATCAGATGCTACAGCCGGCTATAGGTGTGGTGCCTACTGAGTTAGAACTCACAGAAAGACGGTGGTCCTTGACACCAGATTTATGAGGTTCCTTGACTCACTCAGCCCCGTCCACACCCTGGAAATTACTCCCACATTGCCCCCACAATGAAATGAGAACTGCAACCAGACCACATACGCAGAAGGGGGGGGCTTGAGTAAAGGTCAACCCAAGATCACCAAACCGAAACATACGGCAAGGGTAGGGGTAAAATGTAAAAAAACTAACGATGGGACACCAATAAGATCGGAGCCACTGATGCATCATGTCCTGGACAATAGATGTAGCTCACAAATGGGTTTGTCATTTCCACCTTGGATGGCTTCCCTGATTGGGCATTAAAGAGATCAGTTCAGAACCATTGTGAGGGATAAGTTCGCCCACTGGCAGCCCACCTGGAAAAGATGGTCATCACCTGTGACAAGAGGGTTGGAAAACACGATGAAAGACCAGTCTTAGCCAGAGCTAGAGGAATTGAATATTTTTGTCAGCCTGATACTGTCAATATATTTGCCACTGAAAGGCCTAATGTACATCAAGGGGTCCTGGTCGAAGCCAGACCGATCTGTGAAGCAATACGGGGGGCAATATGCACCAGTAGTCAAGGTTGCCATGAAGGACAGCATGGACAACAACGGGACCCAGATCAAAGAGTATGGAGTTGGTTATGGGAACATGTTTAGGGGCAGGGTCCCAGGGGTTGATCTGCCAATGATTAATCTCCCCCAGCATCATCCCTGTACATTATTATACTGGTAGGTGTACCTGAAATTAGAATGGGGCAAAGGGAAACTCAGCTAGAACTAAAAAATAAATGTCATCTGCCTTTGGTCTGGGTCTGTTGATATGTTGCACCGATACTTTAATTATCTTAATGATAATGTGTTTAATGTCAGATTTACCATGTCCTATCACAAGGATAATATCAACTTTCTAGACATAAACTTTTACATCAAGGATGGGGTGATACAAAGCAGATTATTCAGAAAAGAAACGGCATGTAATGCGCTGTTACACGCATCCAGTGCCCATGCCAATTCGGTTATTAATAACATCCCTATGGCGAAATGACACGCATTAGGAGGAACTGCAGTACCGAGGAGGATTTCCTTTACAATCTAAAGACAACAAGGAAAAGATTTGAAAACAGAGGTTATAACAACAAAGTACTAGATAAAGCTGAGTATAGAATCCTTGGTAAAAACAGAGACTCCACACTACTTGACGGGCCTAAGGCACTAAAGAAAATAAAAACTGATAACAGATTGAGATTTGTTACTAAATACACCACCCATAGTAACGGCATTTTTAATGCCCTACGAAAAAACTGGCATCTCCTTTCCTCTGTTGCAGGATTAAAAGACTCCATTTCCGAAATGCCTGGCATTACATATAAAAGAGGTACCTCCTTGAGAAACCAACTATGCCCCAGCTATGTCATGTCCCCCACAAACAATGCTAATTGGATACCTGAAAAACCCAAAGGTTTTTTTACGTGTGGGTGTTGCAACATTTGTGGAAATGGAAAGAATAAAACCAAGTCTTTTTCACACAATAGTCCACGGGTTTACACTATCAGCCACTTTATTAACTGCAATACGACTTTTGTGGTTTATATTCTGGGATGTGATTGCAATATCATATATGTAGGCAGCACCATAAGATGTCTAAAAACCCGCATACAGGAACACAGGAGGGCCCTTCTGAATCGGGACACGAGATATCCCATTACTGAGCATTATAATGCCAAACATACTGGGGCTAACAATTTTTGGTTTTATGGCATTGACCATGTACCTCTCGGTAAGAGGGGTTCTGATCGGAGACTGGCACTGAGAAAACTAGAATCCAAATGGATTTGCCGTCTACGCGCCACTATATTGGGACACAACTCCGATTCAGAGATGCATTATTTTCTGTAACTCAAATATAGCCTCTGTGATTCTCCCCTCCGCTAAAATGAAACATTAATAAACTACCACACTGCCCATGGACCCACAATCGTGTGGGGGATAAGCTTCTGTTGCATATAACCGACCTCGCACTAGTTGGGCAGATATATGTGGGGTCCTCTCTTCTTCCTTTCTCTCTTTCTCTTTTTTGCTTTCTCTTTATTTTGTATCATTATTATTTTTTCTTCTCTTTTTATATATTATTTTCTACTTTCCATTATTTACTTGCTGTCTTCCCTAAGTATTTTTCAATTTCAGCTATTCAGTTTTATCTGTATAAACCTTATAGTGTTTATCTCTTTAGCAATTTTATTTTCCTTGTTACCATCTTATTACGATGGAATAGCATGTTTTTCTTCTCTTTACCACTTCCCAGATGGGTTATTATACCGGTCCATCATGGCGGCTGGATTCTACCGTGTTTTCGCTGTATCACATGACTCATGATGTCAGATGCCCTAAGACGTCAGGTGATTCTCCCTATGCGTGCCTGACGCTTGACTTTTAAACATGGCCCGGTGCTGTTTCCCGCAGCTTCCGGCACTTTGCTGTTACTTTTTCCGAGGACGGGTTGGGGACAGTGGATTTCGAGGTACGAGCGGCTCGAGTTCTGAGTATTTTTGAATTTTAATAGGAGCACCTTAACTTTTAAGCAGATTTGGCTTTAGTTATTTTGTGACGGTTTCCTTTCATATACGCTAGTTTTTACATGGACGGTTTTCTTTCATATACGCTAGCTCTTACATAGAAAACGCATGCCCTACAACTTCGTGGTTGGTGCGTGCGTTATGTAACGATTAGTATTTCACTGCAGGAAGTTTCCCCCCCTATTAGTGCACTGATATGTGTTTATTGTGTTCTTGGGTGGTGCTTATATTGTACAGCTGCCGCCGAGTGATTCACCCCTCGAGATTCGCTCATCCCAGCCGACTGTTTATTTTATTTATTTTGTTGTTCCCTCTCTCCTTCGTTATTATGGCGTACCTTGTGCCGTTTTGAGATGTATGTTGGATATGTTCTCCTAACGGGCATTGTGTGGTGCACACAGCAGGCGTTTTGGTGCTTACTTTGTATAACAACTCTTTACTATTGGCATGTTACTTGCTCTCCAGCACTTGAGACTTTGTGTACCTTTTTGTATTATATATTCATAAATGTGTTTTATTATTGTGGCACCGTTCGATAAGATTTGTGTGGGCGGACCCCCTTGAAGCTTTGTGTTTATATATTTAATACATTATTGGTTATTTGCACCATATATATATTATAAAAACTGTTTTTAGCCCATAGGTGCAAATAGCATATTAATTTCATGTTATACTTTTCCATTTAGAGTATTGGAATCCTTTGAAACTTGTGTGCTCGTATCACGGAGCCGTTACTCTGACCACTCTGGTCACCATTTACAGCTACCCACGCTGTCGCGGTGATCTTTCCTGTTTCTAACTCGAATTTTAGACGAAGCCACATTATTTTCTTACCATTGGTAAGCCCACGCCTATTACTGTGAGACACTACTAGCACGTCGTATTTGTGATATTGGGTTGTTTCGTTTTTGTTATAATTCATATTTATAACCCCACACATGTGGGATACTATCATACTGCTTTGTTTACTACATGGTTTGTTCCAACAGTAGCCAGTTTTTCGATGTTTTTCCTTTTTTTCTTATATTTTTTCTTATTGGATGACTACTTTTTACTGGGTTTTAACTTTTTCCCCCACACATTCGTTCATTTTCGCTTTCCTTCCCCCTTTTTCCCCGTCGCGTCCCACTTCTTTCCCCTCTTTTTTTTTTTTTCTTTTTTCTTTTCATCCCTTCTTCATATTTTCTTCTTTCCTTTTTCTCTTTTCCTCCCTTCTTTTATTTCTCTCTCCCCCCCCTCTTCTTTTCTTTCTCTCTCACTTCTTGTATAGTAGTTCGTGGTTACTTTTTGGGGAATGATTTCTTGCCTTATATATAAATCAATTCCTCACAGTCACACACTAGGGATAGGTACCTTAATACCGGTGCTGACGATGTCCTAACTTTTTGTGTATATACCTTTTGTTTATATACGTGTATGCAGTAATTTTATGGTATATGATATATGTGAAATAAATTTTGTCTTGTACTGTATTTATTTATGATATAAATGTTGTAATGTTGCTATTTTTGTTAAATTGTCTTTTTTGTCCGCTTTTTCTTCTCTTTTTTAGCAACTCTTATTAATTGATGTACTTTTTCGTCTCTGGTAGATCTAAAACAATCAACTACCAGATAGAATATATCGTTGTGTCATGTGATGTTCTATGGTGTTGCTGTTATTTAAATGTGGTCATGTTGCATGTTTTCAGCCTTGAAGAAGTTCCAGTGTGGAACGAAACGCGTTGGCTGCGAGCCTTTTTACAAGAAAATTAAAAGAATACTTCAAAAATATTGTTTGGACCTGGACTTTTTACTGGTGCTCCTTCCTCTTCTGCTCTATCTTACACAACTGGTATCTTCCTCTTTTCTGTCTCTTCGCACCATCCGCAGGGTCTCTCGATTTTTCACCTTTGAGGCCTTGAAGTTGATCGTCCTTGCGATGGTCATCTCCCGCCTGGATTATGGCAACGCCCTATATGCAGGTATACCTGCATATAGTCTCAGGCGGTTGCAGATGATCCAAAACCAGGCGGCTCGGCTGGTCTTTAACCTTCCTAAACCCTCACATGTCACCCCCCTTCTGAAACTTTTACATTGGCTTCCGGTTCGGGAACGTATCCAATTCAAGCTTGCATCTATCACTTACCAGGCTCGATTGGGTACGGCCCCTGCATTCATTTCTTCGGAGATTATCCCCTACTTGCCAACTAGGGAGCTCCGATCTTCTTCCCAATCCCTCCTGATAGTTCCCCGGTTTCGCCGGAAAAAGTGGGGGGGCTCAAAATTTGCGACCCTTGCCCCAACCCTTTGGAACTCATTACCCCTTGATCTCAGATCCCTAACCCCATATTCCCAGTTTCGAAAGAAACTTAAAGCCTACTTCTTCAGCAAAATTTTCATTTAATCCTCTGTTACCCGACCTCCCTTCCTTGCCTATTGAGGAGATCTGCCAGTTACAGCGCCATGAAACCGCTGGTGTAAGAGCGCTATACAAGAATTTTTAAACTCAAACTCAAACTGGTCTCCAGTGGAGTCGATCTACGGCGTGCTCCTGGAAGATTTGTGCACAGGAACTGAATTTTTAACTAAAAATTTGGGATTTAAAGTGCTTAACTTATGGTCAGCCGTAGTTTGTTCTTTTGCATAAAGTTTTAAGTTGACTGTTGATGCACTTATCCTTGAAGTAATATAATTCTAATTTAAAATGTCCAAATTTAACGATGGTCGTGAGGAATTGGCACACAATCTGTTTGGTACAGGAATCTCTACCGATAAAACCACTCCAGAATTGTCACAAAAAGATGGTTTAAAAACCCTGTTCATTAGACTAGAACCTTTAAAGAAGCAAGAATTGAGCCGGTGGTGGGATGGTATAACCCTCAAACAATACATGGAAAATGGCAAGGTTCCAAGGGGTTTACGTATCCTAATTTTTCCGACTTTTGAAGACCTTAGTGATGCTTTGCTCAAGGAATGGGAAGATAACCTAGAGGGAGCGTCACAGGTCATGATGAGAATCTTGGTCAAACACGCGATGGAGAAAGGGGAAAAGCTTCAGGAAGAGATAGCTGTAATTGAGAAACTAATTAGTGAGATAACAGAAAAAGATCTGATAGAGAAAAATTATGCCATCCTTAAACAGATCATAGACAATCATCAGATTTACTTAAAAGACAAAAAGCTCAGAAAGATTAAAAGGGACGATCGGGACTATCGTGATGGAAGAATCTACACTTTTCATAAGAAATTTGACAATGTCCAAGGATTGGAGGACAAGAAGAGGAATAGGGAGGAAAAGGGCGAAAGTGATGACACTAGTTCCACAAGTAACCTGTCAGTTTCATCACAGGGGAGCACTGCCTCATGCTCTCTGATGAATGATGTCCCTTTAGGGGAAGGAACTACGTCATTTCAAAAGGAAATGGCAAAATGACGCATTTCCAGCAGAATTCAGCAAAAGAAAAAACAACAAAAACCTGACGTGGAGGGAGGAGGAACAAGGGTAAATACCAAAATCACAACTGGAAAAATAGACACCTCGGTGAGAGCCAAGAAGGGAAATGTCAAATAATATCAGAGAATGATGTAAATGTTGTGAATAATGATGATATTTGCCATTTAAAGATTGTCAACCTCTCTAATAAACTACTTACTGAAGACGAAACATCGGTTCTTAGTAAAGGCCTTAATTTTTGTCCAACACAAAGTGGGGATTTGGCTGATGTTCATATCGATTTATTTAAGTTTGTAAGGTTATTGAAACTGCGTGACTTTTTTTCGACCAGTCCAGATGCACCCAGTACAAGTGTACTTCCTCATGAGCCTGCATCACACACCATAGCTGATGTTAGAAACATAAAATGCCTCCTCTCTATCTGTGATGAAGACCAATACGACATGACAACCCTACTGAATGATTTCGAAATCAGGCAGGATGGTCATGTAGATAGTGGCCTCCGCCCTAAATCCAAGTTTATACCTACTTTTGGCTACGATACAAATATTGATGCTTTTTACAAAAAAGTATCAGAGGACTTATATGCACTGGAAATATCCAATAAATATAAGCCCAAACCAACGGAGAATATCTCCAAATCTGAAAGACTGGCCTTAAAACAACTTAGGGAGGATACTACAATTGTGATACGCGAAGCAGATAAGGGCGGCAATATAGTCATTATGAACCGCCTTGACTATCTGGGTGAAATCAATCGCCAACTTAGCGACACTTCGTGCTATAAGCGCATTGCGCATAATCCAATTCCCAATTTAATTGTTACTATCAATGCCAGGCTCAGTGAGTGGAAAGATGTTTGCCTCATTTCTGAGGATGAATACAGATATCTCAGAGTGGATTGTCCATCATATCCTTGTATTTATGCTTTACCCAAAATACACAAGGGGGGCCCCTTTCCACCGGGGAGACCTATTATCTCTGGAGTAGGTTCATCGACTGAGAACCTTTCTAAATTCGTGGACACGAAACTACAAAAATATGTGGTGGACCTTCCGTCATATATTAAGGACAGTAAGGACATCTTGGTAAAATTTAAAAACTTCCAATGGTCAGAAGAGCTTTTGTTTGTCACCTTAGATGTCACGAGCTTATATACTTGCATTGACAAACAATTTGGTATTATGGCCATGCGCTCTTTCTTGGATAGGGAAGGCGCGGATTTTTACCAACATAATGAAATGATTGTCGAAATGGTTGACATTATCTTGATGAACAATTTTTTCCTGCATGATTCTAATTGGTACCAACAGACCAAGGGCGTTGCGATGGGTTCCGGGTTTGCTCCCTCGTACGCTTGCCTCTTTATGGGGTGGTACGAGAAAGAGCATGCCTGGGCCCGGGTGGCCTCCCCCTGGACTGAATTTATTGTGTTCTGGGGTACATCGATGATGTCATCTGCCTTTGGTCTGGGTCTGTTGATATGTTGCACCAATACTTTAATTATCTTAATGATAATGTGTTTTATGTCAGATTTACCATGTCCTATCACAAGGATAATATCAACTTTCTAGACATAAACTTTTACATCAAGGATGGGGTGATACAAAGCAGATTATTCAGAAAAGAAACGGCATGTAATGCGCTGTTACACGCATCCAGTGCCCATGCCAATTCGGTTATTAATAACATCCCCTATGGCGAAATGACACGCATTAGGAGGAACTGCAGTACCGAGGAGGATTTCCTTTACAATCTAAAGACAACAAGGAAAAGATTTGAAAACAGAGGTTATAACAACAAAGTACTAGATAAAGCTGAGTATAGAATCCTTGGTAAAAACAGAGACTCCACACTACTTGACGGGCCTAAGGCACTAAAGAAAATAAAAACTGATAACAGATTGAGATTTGTTACTAAATACACCACCCATAGTAACGGCATTTTTAATGCCCTACGAAAAAACTGGCATCTCCTTTCCTCTGTTGCAGGATTAAAAGACTCTATTTCCGAAACGCCTGGCATTACATATAAAAGAGGTACCTCCTTGAGAAACCAACTATGCCCCAGCTATGTCATGTCCCCCACAAACAATGCTAATTGGATACCTGAAAAACCCAAAGGTTTTTTTACGTGTGGGTGTTGCAACATTTGTGGAAATGGAAAGAATAAAACCAAGTCTTTTTCACACAATAGTCCACGGGTTTACACTATCAGCCACTTTATTAACTGCAATACGACTTTTGTGGTTTATATCCTGGGATGTGATTGCAATATCATATATGTAGGCAGCACCATAAGATGTCTAAAAACCCGCATACAGGAACACAGGAGGGCCCTTCTGAATCGGGACACGAGATATCCCATTACTGAGCATTATAATGCCAAACATACTGGGGCTAACAATTTTTGGTTTTATGGCATTGACCATGTACCTCTCGGTAAGAGGGGTTCTGATCGGAGACTGGCACTGAGAAAACTAGAATCCAAATGGATTTGCCGTCTACGCGCCACTATATTGGGACACAACTCCGATTCAGAGATGCATTATTTTCTGTAACTCAAATATAGCATCTGTGATTCTCCCCTCTGCTAAAATGAAACATTAATAAACTACCACACTGCCCATGGACCCACAATCATGTGGGGGATAAGCTTCTGTTGCATATAACCGACCTCGCACTAGTTGGGCAGATATATGTGGGGTCCTCTCTTCTTCCTTTCTCTCTTTCTCTTTTTTGCTTTCTCTTTATTTTGTATCATTATTATTTTTTCTTCTCTTTTTATATATTATTTTCTACTTTCCATTATTTACTTGCTGTCTTCCCTAAGTATTTTTCAATTTCAGCTATTCAGTTTTATCTGTATAAACCTTATAGTGTTTATCTCTTTAGCAATTTTATTTTCCTTGTTACCATCTTATTACGATGGAATAGCATGTTTTTCTTCTCTTTACCACTTCCCAGATGGGTTATTATACCGGTCCATCATGGCGGCTGGATTCTACCGTGTTTTCGCTGTATCACATGACTCATGATGTCAGATGCCCTAAGACGTCAGGTGATTCTCCCTATGCGTGCCTGACGCTTGACTTTTAAACATGGCCCGGTGCTGTTTCCCCCAGCTTCCGGCACTTTGCTGTTACTTTTTCTGAGGACGGGTTGGGGACAGTGGATTCCGAGGTACGAGCGGCTCGAGTTCTGAGTATTTTTGAATTTTAATAGGAGCACCTTAACTTTTAAGCAGATTTGTCTTTAGTTATTTTGTGACGGTTTCCTTTCATATACGCTAGTTTTTACATGGACGGTTTTCTTTCATATACGCTAGCTCTTACATAGAAAACGCATGCCCTACAACTTCGTGGTTGGTGCGTGCGTTATGTAACAATTAGTATTTCACTGCAGGAAGTTTCCCCCCCTATTAGTGCACTGATATGTGTTTATTGTGTTCTTGGGTGGTGCTTATATTGTACAGCTGCCGCCGAGTGATTCACCCCTCGAGATTCGCTCATCCCAGCCGACTGTTTATTTTATTTATTTTGTTGTTCCCTCTCTCCTTCGTTATTATGGCGTACTTTGTGCCGTTTTGAGATGTATGTTGGATATGTTCTCCTAACGGGCATTGTGTGGTGCACACAGCAGGCGTTTTGGTGCTTACTTTGTATAACAACTCTTTACTATTGGCATGTTACTTGCTCTCCAGCACTTGAGACTTTGTGTACCTTTTTGTATTATATATTCATAAATGTGTTTTATTATTGTGGCACCGTTCGATAAGATTTGTGTGGGCGGACCCCCTTGAAGCTTTGTGTTTATATATTTAATACATTATCGGTTATTTGCACCATATATATATTATAAAAACTGTTTTTAGCCCATAGGTGCAAATAGCATATTAATTTCATGTTATACTTTTCCATTTAGAGTATTGGAATCCTTTGAAACTTGTGTGCTCGTATCACGGAGCCGTTACTCTGGCCACTCTGGTCACCATTTACAGCTACCCACGCTGTCGCGGTGATCTTTCCTGTTTCTAACTCGAATTTTAGACGAAGCCACATTATTTTCTTACCATTGGTAAGTCCACGCCTATTACTGTGAGACACTACTAGCACGTCGTATTTGTGATATTGGGTTGTTTCGTTTTTGTTATAATTCATATTTATAACCCCACACATGTGGGATACTATCATACGGCTTTGTTTACTACATGGTTTGTTCCAACAGTAGCCAGTTTTTCGATGTTTTTCCTTTTTTTCTTATATTTTTTCTTATTGGATGACTACTTTTTACTGGGTTTTAACTTTTTCCCCCACACATTCATTAATTTTCGCTTTCCTTCCCCCTTTTTCCCCGTCGCGTCCCACTTCTTTCCCCTCTTTTTTTTTTTTTTTTTCTTTTTTCTTTTCATCCCTTCTTCATATTTTCTTCTTTCCTTTTTCTCTTTTCCTCCCTTCTTTTATTTCTCTCTTCCCCCCCCCTCTTCTTTTCTTTCTCTCTCAGTTTTTGTATAGTAGTTCGTGGTTACTTTTTGGGGAATGATTTCTTGCCTTATATATAAATCAATTCCTCACAGTCACACACTAGGGATAGGTACCTTAATACCGGTGCTGACGATGTCCTAACTTTTTGTGTATATACCTTTTGTTTATATACGTGTATGCAGTAATTTTATAGTATATGATATATGTGAAATAAATTTTGTCTTGTACTGTATTTATTTATGATATAAATGTTGTAATGTTGCTATTTTTGTTAAATTGTCTTTTTAGTCCGCTTTTTCTTCTCTTTTTTAGCAACTCTTATTAATTGATGCACTTTTTCGTCTCTGGTAGATCTAAAATAATCAACTACCAGATAGAATATATTGTTGTGTCATGTGATGTTCTGTGGTGGTGCTGTTATTTAAATGTGGTCATGTTGCATGTTTTCAGCCTTGAAGAAGTTCCAGTGTGGAACGAAACGCGTTGGCTGCGAGTCTTTTTACAAGAAAATTAAAAGAATACTTCAAAAATATTGTTTGGACCTGGACTTTTTACTGGTGCACCTTCCTCTTCTGCTCTATCTTACACAACTGGTCTCCAGCGGAGTCGATCTACGGCGTGCTCCTGGAAGATTTGTGCACAGGAACTGAATTTTTAACTAAAAATTTGGGATTTAAAGTGCTTAACTTATGGTCAGCCGTAGTTTGTTCTTTTGCATAAAAAATAAATAAATGTTTGTTCTGGCTAGCCAGACATCGCCAATCTCCCTATGAGAAAGCAGGTACAATCATTATGACCTATAGGGTTAGTTGGGTGTGTACCAGACCTAAAGATGTGCCAATTCAAGCCCCAGGGACTTTAATGAAACCCCACCTTCTGAAGAAGATCTGTTGTGGGCAATTCCAGATCCGAATATCTCCCCAATCAAGGCATGGACTCCGCTGGCTCTACAGATTAAGTCATTAACCCTAAACCACTCTTTAAGAGCTTGTAATGGCTGAACTAAATCCAACTCCCCCGGGAAGGAAACTTTCAATAGGGTTGGGCACTCCTCCATTTTAGATTAGATCCTGATAGAAACCAGGATATGGTGTAGGGTTGTTGATTTTGCTGTCTTCCCCTGACACAACAGCAACCACAACACTCTGACCGTTGAGTCAAAGCTGCCTGTCACTGGGGAAAATCCTGACTCCAACATGCTAGCATATGGTAGACTACTACTAACCAACGATAGTAAGAAAATAAGATGGGCGTTGATTGAGCAATCCCCTGGAAGACTGGCCTCCCTGTATGAAATCATTATTCTGAGTTTATTGGAGTTAGAAAATATTTAAACTGCTGATGGCACAGCAAACTCTTTAACTGAAGTTGCCAAGATACATGAGGCTTTGTCAGCCAATCTGGCAGATATATTTTGGCCGGCACGCTCCACGGGGGGCAAAGGCAAAGCGGTCCTGGTTCAATAGCAGCTGTCGGGTGGCCAAGAGGGCTCTGATAGAGGCTATAAAAACCAAGAATAGAATCCTAATGCACAAAATGAGGGCATCCTATAGAGACAAAACACTCTTGCAAAAAAACTTGGGGAATGGATCAATGGACTTCCCTGAAACAGGTTTCATCAGCCAAAGACATGAAAGCCTTTTGGAATAAAATTAGTACAGGCTGTAGAGATGGGTAGCAGGCCGTAGAGCCTAATATAGCGGCTGATAGCTGCAAAGAACATGTCCAGGCCCTATACTCTCTGCAGGAGGCTGTGGCCAACACAGTGGCACCAGTGTTGAAGCCACCACAAAACTCTTACTTACAGGACTCCATGCTGACTTTGACTCAAGTAACCAGTGCCATAAGCAAAATAGCCCCCTGCAAAGCCCTAGGATTGGACAAGAAACCAGGGGACCTTTTTTGTACTGACCCAAAAATCAGGGGTCCATATCCATGGGTGCTATTTAATACCATACTGCAAGGAATGGTAATCCCAGCAACATGGGCTGGAGCTGAGATTTTTACGGTGTATAAAAAATTGGCCCCACTTCTGGCCATCAACTATAGACCTATCAGTTTAATTATTGTTACCCACAAACTTTTTGGCCGGGTACTGTTGGATCGCCAGCAGATATGGCTGGAAGAAGAAAAAATTATGAGCCCACTCCGAGTTGGCTTCAGGAAAAAAATATCCACTACTGACCAAATATTGAGGCTCCAACTCCTTTACTGGAAAACAGTGTATTTTGGTAGTTATTATTTGGTCTTTGTGGACCTAAAAAACGCTTTCGACCTGCTACCAAGGGATGTACTTTGGGAAGTTTAAAGTGATCTTGGAGTTCCCCACTATTTTTTGAATATAGTAAAGAGGTTACAGGAAGAGCACTATGCCCAAGTTAGATATGGGAAGTGTGGGGAACTCACTGCACAAATCCCAGTTAATAGAGGGGTCAGGCAAGGTTGTGTGCTAGCCCCTACTTTGTTCTGCTTATACATCAATGCTTTTGTTGATGTATTGAATGGGCTGAAATACATAGACGCCCTGAAGCTAGCGCAAAGAAATGTGCCAGCAATGATGTTTGCCGATGACACTGCTTTCTAAGTCACCGATGGGTATCCAGCTTTGGAACGTTTTGTAGAATAAGGGGGCTGGAGATTAATGTACAGAAGACAAAATACATGGTCTTCAATCCGGCTCGTTTGTCCCGTTCCAATCCGTATATGAATGGCATTCAAATGGAGAGGGTACCGTTTTTTGATTACCTAGGTCTTACCCTAACTGAAAAGATGAACTGGGGGTCTCAAATAGATACATTGAGACTCAAGCTTGTGCAGACAGCAGGAGGGCTGGCCAAGTTATATAGAAATTCATTTCATAAGCCTGTAGGACTGGTCATGGAGGTCTACCAAACCCAATTAAGGGGTGCTCTTATCAATGGGCTAAAATGTGGGGCCACTGTTATCGAAAAAATATCATTAAGGCAGAGAACATCTTTATAAGGCAGCTTTCCGGCCTCCCATTGAGCTCCCCACTCACCCTGTCTTTGCTAGGACCTAGGGATAAGACCGATTGCAGAGGAAATTGACTGTGGGCTGCCCCAGAACTGACTGAATTCAGGACTGAGTTAAAAGAGGTACTGGGACTTCCGGGTATAGGGAAGGTTGCATGGTTTGCATACATTAAGGAAGGCTTTCGTAGCATAGGTAGTGAAAGCCTATGGAGCAACCAAGAGGTAGCCTGCCCTGCAATATCCCGTAATCAACTAGTCAGGGACTTACAGGGAGGGCAAACTTGCCCAATTACATAAAAGACCAGCCACCGGCACACTAACTGTTAACTTCCTAAAAATAAAGGATAATTACAACCTAGAGGCTTGCCTGGATGAAATTCAACCAGCATTACCCAGGAAACTATACATGCACTTTAGGCATGAGTCTCTTCCCCTGAGTGCATTCTCTAACAAATGGACTGGTAGTTCCTCCTTACGGTGTCCTGCATGCAGTAGTGAAAAGGCGACTGAACGCCTTGTATTTTTTTCTGTTCTGGATACAAAAAAGCTAGGCAAAGATGGTTGGTATAACTGTGTAGATACTTAGGCTCAAGGTGCTGTGAAGAGACCTATAGATTATGGAGAAATTTAACACCCAATTACCAATTGTATTTGCTGTCTTGCGCTTTTTTTAAACTGTTATATGCATGGCATGTATATTGCATGTGCACTTTTATGGTCCACGGAACGATAATAAAGTATACGAATAGAATGAATATTTAATTTATTTATGACAAAATAATGACATGGTCACACCCAATAAAATCGTCTTATAATTGCCCTTTTCAATCCTTTTTCGAAACTTTCTGAGCCAATTTTGTCTTTTATCGAGTTATGTAGGTATACATTTTTTAATTGAAATCTTTTCAGTCCATATTTAAAAGATCAAGTAATTTTGACTAATGATAAAAGCATGTCTGAAACCAACTGAACTCACCATGTCTTCCTTTGGGCTAAAACATTCAACCTGTGATCAGGCCAGCAATTCTAGGCACCTACTGTACGTGTGTGGGATAAGAACATGAAGAAGCAATCCTTTGCAAGAATTGCAAGGTAAATGTAAAAAAAAGCGTTGCACAGTAATGACAAATTATCTCTGCCTTGAATATAATTGAATATATTGTTTTTTCAGAGCTTTGTGCACGCTCCAAATAAATATGTTTGATATAAATGCTAATCTCTTTACATATCACTTATATTGTTCAAAAATGAAAATGTTGGTTTCGACGTAATATCTAGGGCTGTGTATGTAAAAAAGAACATTTCTCCATCTATGTCAGTTGCTTTTGCACAATTTCTACCTCTGAAAAGGTTCCATGAGAGGTGAAATCAATTGAAACTCCGAGCAGCATGACGGAATGGCTTTCCAGGTCATCGAATGCTCAGTCTTGCACTCTTGGGCATTCATGGAAAGGTGTAAACCTAAACATGACAGCCGAAGCAGTTCAACTCAAGTTGCTCTAATGTTCTATTTACGCGTCCTTTTCATTGCTTCTCTGTCCCATGAGGTGCTAATTAAATAATTGTCCAAGGCTGGCATTTCAGAGCCAGGGAGGTGCTAATTTCTACCTTTCTTTTCACTTGTTTGCCACCCACTTTCACTGCAGGCCTCTTTCTCAACAGCAATAACCATATTTGTGTATCTCAAACCCCCTTTTGCACTTCGATCATGCATCAGATTATGGATGCAAGCCGCTGAAGGGAAGGAAGAAGATTAAAGAAGGGTACACTAATCCATCCATTCTTCACCGATGAGCCCTCCTGAGCACCCTAAAATATTATGGGGCATATTTACAATAACTGGCGCATCCCTGCATATCAGCAGGGATGCGCCAGTTATTGTGCGCCACAGCTCCGCCACCATGGATGCGCCGCATTTACAATGCGGCGCACCATGCGGCAAAAACGGCACAGATGTGTGACGCATCTGTGCCGTAAAAGTGGCGCATTGCTGGAATTGTGTCGCAAGCACGACGCAGCTCCAGCAAGGCTCTGGGGGGCCCTATCTTGTTAATGCTGCGTCAATCCTTACGCCTGTTTCAGGCAGACGCAGGGTTTTGACGCAGCATGGGCCTAAAAGTGACTGAGTGAAATCTTGTAGATTTCACTCAGCCACTTTTAGGTGGCATTCCTGCACCGGAACGCCCCCCCGCGCAGGAACGCCTACATGTGGCGCAGGGCTTTACAACGTGACGCTTCTCCCAGATGCGTCACGTTGTAAGTACCCCGCACCATGGTGCAGGATTTGCGCCGCCGCTGCGTCACAAAAGTGACGCAATGGCGGCATAAATGAGGCGCAAGGGGCTTGTAAATCTGCCCCATGTGTATTTATACACAAAAGCACAACATTGCCCAGCGTGCACTGCATACGTTCCAGCTGAGCTTCTATTAGATAGAAGCCACCTTCCTTCTACTATGTACACAGAACTCGGTACATGCTATTCTTGGCCATGTCTTCTACCTTCTGTCATTTGAAGACAGGGAATGCATTTCACTGTTTTCTGAACCTAGCTTTTCCCTTTTCCCTTTTTTTCAACAACAACAATGGCTAAAGCATTTTTCCTGTCATAAGTCAGGGATGTATTAATATAACTGTTTGTACCTCACTATATTCACTATACTTGCATTTTGCAGTTTCAGGGTACATTAACATTACAATGTTAATAATTTTAAGTGCAGCATCATTCACAACAGCAGAGTTATGCTTCAGCAATTTAAGATAGATATAAGCCGGGTCTGGTTGCCCAGTGGACCAATGCATCCACTTCAGGGATCTGTATTCAACCTCATGGTCACAGGTTCAAATACCAGCGTGGCCACTCAGCCTTTCATCCATCTGAGGTCGATAAATGAGTACCATTGAGTTGGTTAACAATAAAACATCTGTTATTCAGTGCCAAGAGACCTATCGGGGAACGTGCGCTTTACAAATACATGTTTTATGTGGCATTGAACATAAACCCCTTTGCACAATGCAATGGAAAGCTAGACCAAACACTTTAGGGTGCTTCCTAGGTAACTCAGGTCATATAAAATAAGTAATTTTGCACCATTGCACAAATCGAACTATTCAAAGGTCTGACACCATTTTAGTCAATATGAAGCTGATTCACAAAAGTCTTTATGAGTATGGGAAGTAGCACTACAGGAGTAGCTGTTTATGTATGTTTATAAGCCATAGTGAATCTTCCTAAACTATCTAACTCCCTATTAGTAAAAGTACAATAAGACAGATTCCCTTCTTTTTGTACTCATTGTATGAGAATATTACCTGAATGCTCCCATTTGATCCCATTTTATATTTGAGGGGGCTTATTTGCAAAGGTGTGTGATAGTATGTAATTGGTATCAGGCACTCCAAAATACATTTGTGAATAGGTTTCTGTATGTTTAATGTTTTTTATATATTTTGCATTGATACCTTTCTGAGAGAAGTCCTTAGGTTTAGTAGTTACTTCTTTAATTCAGGTTTAATGAACACTTGTGAATGTTTGCTCCTTGATGAATACAGGTCTTTCATATGCCTTCATAGTAGTCTTGCTTTTATATGTGCATGCATATGTGAATATTTGCTATGAAATCTCACCCCAACTTAGTAGAATGCTTAAAGAATGCACATCCACATTGTAATATTGTACTAATGATCTTGTATGTGTGCGAATGGTTTCTTATACTTTTCTTTTGTGGACTTTTCCATCAGCTCAAACATCAGAAAGAAGGGGGGTATGTATCTGTCCTATTTTAATATTTCACTATATTTTTGTGTTGAAATTTCCTAAAACAAACCATTTATGTATGTCACATTTTAACATGGATGTTTGCATAACCCGTCCTCACTGAAATCATTTCCTCCTCCATTTTTCTTGTGTTTTTCATTAATATTACATACAAAAGTTGGACGAACATCAGAATGGAAAGAGTTTTTTTACTGTTTGGGAATTCAAAACCCTTTATAATGCCATTGTTTCATTTGAATCTCACCTCTTTTGACTTATGGATCACCCCACCGTCATTGTCAATTGTCAAGAGGTTTATAGGGGTGAAAACTGTATATCATTGATACAAAGTTGTGGTCTGCCAAATGTTTTAGTTTTTTGAAAACATTGATATGACTTGTGCAAAATCCAGAGGTCAATGTGCAGTCTCCTGATATGGGAGTGAGAATATTGATATACATAGATCTGACAACTGGTCGTTTGAATTTGATATGAAACGTCTGTCAGGTTGAGCCAAATCCTCAGATGAACAAGCAACTAAGTAATATTTACAATCTCTACTTAAAATATGTATGTGATTCAATGTAAATGAAAACACTTTGAAAAATAACCTATTTACTTTTATGTGGTATCAGTAGTGGCTCTTGGATGGAGTGCCGTGGAGCGGTGGGGCAGGGGAGGGGCAGGGTGGGGGTAGTAAACTCCTGCTCACGGCGACCGGAGTTCTGTAAGTAAATAAATAAATAAAACGAATTTCATTGTGCGTGCTGAAACACCAAATGCAAATGCCAAACGCAATGAAATTTGTTTACTACCACCCACCCTGCCCCTCCCCTGCCCCGCCTAACTCCCTCCACAAGCCGCTACTGTGTGGTATGTAAAAGGAAGCTTAATTTACTTATGCCTCGGTACTCAATTTTTGTATTGCAGTCAATATCTGTGGCAGATGGATGTTTAATGAATAAAATTACACTTGACTTGATTTGGGCACCTCACCTTCTGTTATAGATTATGAATGTACCTATTTCTTCACTGGCTATAGTTTTACTACTTTCATAATGCAAATGTAGATAGAACTGTATTTGCTCAAAATTATGAAAAGATATGTCAATACAATGTTCAGTGTCTAGAGTCAGTACATCTAAAACTTAGCACTCTCTCTTGCCCCTCGCCTGCACTAGGAGAAAGCTGATGAGCACAGGACCATCCCAGCAAAACATTCTACCGCTATTCTGTCAAATGTCAAAAATATTTGTTGCAACAGAATGTGCCCAAAATCATTCAGGGTGCCTCTGAAGATGAGGATGTGGTGGTCATTCCAGTATTAATTGTTATGAAATACCCCAGTCAGGAACAACAATGCAGAATGAACTATGAGCGAGGGTATGCCTGGGTAAATGTCTTCACATATAGAGGTGCAATCAATATGAGTAATGGCTTAAAAGAGGACAGTAGAAAAAGTAGAAAAAGTGGTGCGCCTTAAAACATATGCCCTCTGCAGTTGATAATATATGTTCACACATCGAGGAAAGGATAATGAAATGTAGCAGGCGCCTATGTTTCACTTTTGCCAAAGCAATGCTCAGCCTGTATCCAAAGTCAATGCACCGATGACAAAATATGTTTGAAAGATAATAACTTTTCTGCATTAAGATTTTGGATGATCAGTTGAAAATGTTCTGTTCATCCCCAGGGTAAGCTAAATCAGCTCTTTCCGGGATTAACAATTCTTCTAAAACAGTAGGGAATAACTGTTTCTTTTTTTTTTTTACCTGTTATGGTTTTGTTTTTTCTTGTTTACACTAAAGTTTAAGTGAAAATCATCTAGTTTTTTGTTTTTTGTTAAGTGCATCTTTCTATCAGTGCTTTAAAGTGGGAGCATTTGTTGACTGGATGGTGTGAAAACGTTGTATTGTTATGTAATTGTTTAAAACACAGTAATAGCAATTTCATTTGTCCATCTGAAAATTGTGTGGATACTTTTATACCAGTCTTTAAACAATAAATACATTTAGCAATAAAACACGATTGTTGCATGGCCACACGAAATTCAGTAAACACAGTTATTTATTTTGTAAAATCTATGCAATTAAAAACATATATATATTATTATTATTATTCCAGCATTCTTGATATTGGTTTGGATATTGACAAAAGCACAAAAATGAGTTGTGTAAAGGACAATAACTTTACTCAGAAATAATTGAATCAAAGATCTTTTGACTTTTGCATCTTCCTTTTGTGCTTTCTATCATACCTGTGATTTTTTGTCAATATCACATCATTTCGAATGACTGACAGAAATATAGCGGTATATGTATTACTTTTAGTTTGCAAATATATGTGATGAAGTATGCAACAAGTGAATGTTGTTCTACAAATCAAGAATGGAGGATATATTGACAGGAAGACACTGGAATTTACATTTTCAGAAGCCAAATTGAAGTTTGTGAGTATTCTGTGTCTTGTTGCAAGTTTGAATATTGCTCGTCTTCCTTGATCAGTGGTCTAGAAGGGAATCAGTTATGGAGTCATTGGAAAAGCACTGTCTGCATTTGGCGTTTCATATCTATTATATAATCAGCTATGCTTGTGAAAATTGAAATTACGCACTAAAAAAACCACAAGAGAATGTATCATCACACAGTGAGTAATGTCAAATAGTACCAAATGTCCTGGAAGCTTAAAACACTAACCTACCTCATACTCACATGTAAGCCTGTTGCCAAGTGCTAAGGGTGCAAATCCATTCAACCATACTTCATAGCCAGAGACACAACAGAACTGCCTGCCCCTCACACAAGCACCCATGCTTGTGTGAACATGAACATGTAATGCGCCCCATTAGCTGAGTAATATAAAAAATTACTCAAAGACCAATTCCACTCAAGTGACACCTGCATTAAAGCTGGGTTCTGCTATTATTGTTTAAAATATATCCATTGTGAGTTCATTCGCAAAAGCTGCGAAACAATTTGCAATTACCAGATGTGCACAGCACTTCCTTTGTATATTTAAGAATAGGTCACATTGCATCTGTAAAGATCTGTTCCTTACTTTTTGGGAGACTGGTTGCACAGGAAAAAGGATAGTGAATAAACAGCAGCATTACTAGGTTTTAAATAATAATGATAAATTTTCAATTTGAGATGACTACTTGTAGCCACAAAAGTCTGAAAACAACAAGAAATCCGTGGGTCTACGAACGTCATACTAATTGTCCAAAGCCACAAATCCAAATGCTACAAACAGGCAAAAAAGTCCTCATGAAGAGGACGGAGTCCCATCACCCACCGAAGTGGCATGCTTCATCATCTGGGGCCTCCTTTTAACCGCAACCTGGTGTGGTTAAAGAGCTGCAACTCCAAGATGGCTAAGGAAGGAGGAGCTCACGGATGTTTTCTGGGTCTTAATCACCTAGTGAGGCCTAATGCGACAGAGACTAAAGCTGCCCTGGGTGTGGTGAAATAACGTGAAGCGTGCAGTGTATGTGCAAGATCAGGTAAAATTGACTATCTAATGAGAAATATGTTTATTGAGGATCATTAGCTGTCAAAGAATAAAAAAGGAGTGGTCAACATGTTTCAGCCATTAATGATCAAAAATTGTGATCATGGCTTTCATCAGGACCAAATGCTACTACTGCAACATTAACCAGTACCAGGTGAAAACAAAATACACCTGAATAGAATCTAGACGATACCTCCGGCAGATAAAACCACTCAATAGATGGTAAGTGGGGCTGCAGGGGTTCTTTATGAAGTACCTGTGCAAAACACAAGAGAGAAACACAAGAAAAGCAAAAATTAATATAGCAAGGGGGTAGGGGGTAGAACAATTAGTGACTTTCGGCAGTAGGTACCAGCAGGTCTCCCACTGCTCAGCTTACCCATCAAAGATCGGGACTGTACATCAACGCTCCTGGTGACAACTCAGGGCGTGAGGCAGCGCTCTGTAAAAACAAAAATAAAAAACAACCTAGTATAGAACAAGGTATCATAGCTGGTAGAATGATCTTTAAACCAGTGTAACTCAAAAGAGAGCTATTACGCATGTGTGTCGAACAACCTTTAACAACAGTCCTACAGCTGGAGTGCAGAGCCCTACAGAGGAGCTCAACCATCACTTCAAATATAACTCGCTCTAAGGAAGATAAAACCGAGCGAGCCACAGGAATAGTACTATCCTGTGAAATTCAATCTACATTGTAGGCCTTATAGACAACACAAAACAATAAGCGGGGGTACACACCATATGTAGACAACCCTTGGGGCATTGAGCATAAATATCTTCACTCAGCAAAAATCTACGCGCTGAACATGTCATTCCAACGCGAGCATATAAAGCTGATACTGTGTATGGATTCTCTCCCTCGAAGAATACACAAATGCGAGTCAAACACCAAAATGATGTGCCTTGCTAAAAACTCGAAGGGGAGGGAGCTCAACTTAGAGTGCGTTTGTGCTTGACAGAAACACGCGAACAATTTGTAAACAACTGTGCTCCGATTTAGCCAGCCAACATGCAATGTATAAAGTGAGTCTATGCCAACAAAGCAAAAGTCGGCAAGGAACCTGCTAAAAAATGAGCATGACAAGTTCTCACGGGAAAGACGCGCTGCAAAGACCACATCGTGAGTACAAATACACACGCATCTCGCTGAGCCCAGGCAAACCCGTCATCATTCAATGGCTCGCTGTTACCAAACACGTCTCAAGAAAGCCCAAGTCAGTGAAAGCCTACCTGGCCGTCGCTACCCCAGGTGGTCTTCCTGGTTGTCCCTGGCGGTACTAAAGCCGCGACCGACACTGCTAAGAAAAGCCGGTAATCACCCAGAAGTTATCCGGGAGGGCGGGACCAGAGCAAACCAGTGTCTCGTGTTTGACTCACGAGACTCTACTCTAGAAAAAGGCCTCATGGGAGATGTAGTCAGGAAATGCTTGGATCAATGGAACACTGAACAGAGTCATACCGCAGCTTGTGATACGATGAAACCCATGAGCACTCACATAAAAGAATGTTCATTGGGCGGACTGAAAAACCATAATGGACTCAAGTGTAGAACAAATCTCGCAAAACAATTACGCCATATCGGTGAACGCCGAGATAAAACAGGTGCCACAATTATAAACATGGATGGACATGATACACTAGCATAGGCGGGAAAAGCCACTCACCACGCACACAATATAAGTCCAATCAGTATAGGGCTTACCCAAGAGTATCAAACGCATAGCGCGCATCACTCAAGGCAAATCGTTGGGCGACAAATGGTGAAATAACGCCAATGGTGAAATAACGCCCCTGCAATAATCACTGCAAAAAAAGTGTGTCAAAGTACCATATGCCCTCTGGTTCAAATGACGTAACTGCCTAGGAGCTAGTATTGGACAACATTAGCGAAGTGAGGTCCAAGGGATGGCATCATTCAAACCCATCGTGTCACTGTGTATTCTGAAAACCCACCGCTGTTCTCGTTTAAAAAGGAACGAAGACACATCCGTGATATGCGGAGGAATAAAGGGATTTTCAAGAATTGTCCAGTTGATTTCATCAGGTTGATGCTTCAATTCCAAAAAGTGGTTGGTCAGGCGGGTCGATTGCTTTTTGCACCTTATAGTGCTTTTATGCTCCATGATTCTAAGCTTAACCTTTCTGGTCGTCATCCCTACGTATCTCTTCTTGCAGGGACATGTAATAAGGTAGATTACCTTATCACTATTGCAATTGGTATACTTAATTTGTCTCCATGGTTTACCCAAGCCCAGGTCGATCTCAACAGTGTGTGAGGTCTGTGGACACACCGCACAGCCACCACACGCATTATGTCCCTGTACTGGAGACAAATTCCAGAGTGTATTGGTTGAAGCTGTAATGGTTCTGGGGCGTGTGTGAACAAGTGTATCTCGTAGATTGGCACTTCTCTTGAAAGAAAACAATGGGAGAGGTAAATGATCAATGCCCACGTTTAATATGCGCCAATGTTTACGTATACTTTTCTGGATAGAACTAGACTGGGTGCTGAAGGTGTTAACGCACGTCATTCTGTCTAGTGTTGGTTTAGGGACACTAGGTTCAAGCAAGGCCTCGCGGTTGTTGTTCGAGGCCCGTTTGTAGGATTGGCGGACCAGACGAGGAGGATAATTCCTCGCTCTAAGATTTTGGGACAGAGAGTCTGCATGTTTCCTAAAGTTCTCAATGTTAGAACAATTGCGTCTTAATCTCAAAAACTGCCCGAAAGGTAAACCTTCTCGGGTAGATTTAGGATGGAAGCTGTCATATCTCAGGATGGAATTTCTGGCCATAGGTTTGATGTAAAGTTCGCTCCCCAATCCACTGTTACAAGGAAAGTTCCGAAGATCTAAGAAGGGGAGACCAATTTTACTAGCCTCCATTGTGAATTTCAAAAAGACGTTCTTGGAGTTAAGCCAACTGTGAAATGCCTCCAGAATATGCAGGTCACCTCGCCAGACAACAAAAATGTCGTCGATGTACCGCTTCCACTCAATAATGCAACTTCGAAAGGGGTTATCTGTATTTAATACGACCCTCTGTTCGAACAGGTGGACATAAAGGTTGGCCAGACTGGGAGCGAAAACGCTCCCCATTGATGTACCGGAAGTTTGCAGATAAAACTGATCTTCGAATTTAAAGAAATTTTCGGTCATGGCCAACCTTGCACAATTCATGATGAAGGGAACAGGTGAACTGGGTTCTGTCAACTGGTCATCTAAGAGGCCTCTGACAGCTGTCAGGGTCTCAATCTGGGGTATACAAGTATACAGTGACTCTACGTCGAAGCTGACAAGAAAGTCCGTTTCGACGTCAAAACTAATTTCAGGCAGCAGTTGTAATATGGCCTTTGTGTCCTGAAGATAGGTAGGCATGAGCTGGACAAGGGGCCTCAAAAAGACGTCTACAAAAGTAGAAAGCGGTTCCAGCAATGAACCGAGACCTGATATAATTGGTCTGCCAGGAGGAGGACGTTGTGCCTTATGTATTTTTGGTAACACGTAAAAATAAGGTGTTACTGGATGTGTGGTTACCAAAAACTGTGCTTCAAGAGGTGAAATCCAACCTTCAAGTTTGGCCTCATCAACCAACTCAGTAATCTCTCTTTTGAGTCTGGGCGTGGGGTCTTCCCCTAGCCGTTTGTAAAAACGTTCATCACTGAGCTGACGTAGGCACTCTACCCTGTAATCAGCAATATCTAGGATCACAATAGCTCCGCCCTTATCGGCGGGCTTAATGGTAATGTCACTGTTCTTGGTGAGGGTATTTAAGGCTTGTTTCTCAAGCTTAGGGAGATTGCAATACTTTCCTTTAGATGGAATCTGGATTTTTGAAATGTCGTTCAACACCGCAGTTTCAAAAGCAAGAACATGTGCAGGCAATGCATGTGTACAATACTTGAAGCCACATACATCATGTCTTTAACTTTCTTTTCCATTTCCATCTAATCATAGTAAAAAAAGCAATGTATCGACCATAATTTGGTATGTTGGATATTCCTAGGGTTTACTAGGTGGAATAAAAATAATCCCATCACCTGTAACCATCAAAGTCATCATTAAGTCCCATCCTTGACTATTGATTATTAAGCCTTGCCAACATGTTATATATTATTCTGCTTAACTAAATCCTGTAACTAATTCGACTGTTGAAAATTACACTGATGTTTTCAAACTTTTCCATTTGATAATTTCTCTTGTGTATCGTTTTTTCAAATATTGCTTTTGAAACATATCTTGCAGTTGTATGACAAAATATCACCCACAAATATATTGCAATACAAAAATTATGCTGGACAAGTATGGAGGAGAAAAATATTGACTTTATGCAGTAATATAAAATACAAGAATATTAGCTAAGAACATTGTGGACCAAATTCACTTTATTATTTCTAATATTATGTATAACATGAAAAAGTGCAAAAAACGATTCAATATATGTGAAAAATAATTCACACAAAATACATGGAACTTTAACATAACTTTATAAATTGTAAAATAAAGATGAAATTATAAAAAAAGAATATATTAACTAAACGATTATTAACTAAAAAAATATTAATTTATAATATTTCCTAAAACACTATGTGACCAAGTATAATTACTACTTTTAAAGACAAAATATACAATATAAATAATAAAGGGTTAAAATACAAACATTGGGGAAACTGCATATATTGGAGCTTCCCATTTACACCTCCAACTTCAGACGTAAAATCATCGGGGAAAGTGCATACATTGTGGGGGAATAGAATTTACTATTCTCAATCCAGTCTAACAAACATTGGAGAAAGTGCCTACATGTGGGAGATGATTTCTATTCAAACTACAGTCTCAAAAACATTGAGGAAAGTGCATACATTGGAGAGTGGGTACATCAAACACACAGAAGGTGTTGGAAGGAATGCGTACAATAAGTATAACAACTGGCAATCACTCAGGGTAGTTTTCCAACCCATCGCTTTTTTCCCACCGTGCCACCTGAGTTTGGAAACAGCCATTTGCAAATCAGTCTTGACCCTGCTCCAGTTGGAGTGTTCTCTCCCCTAAACATGGTAATATTGGTTCATCCCCAATTGGCATTGGTTTGCCTCCTGTTCCTAAGTCTCAGGGATATCAAAGACTTGAACCACCTGCATTTGCACATGGACTCTGCACGCTGTGATTCTGCCCTACCAAGCGGTGCCACCCCAGTCCTGGATCATTGGTAGTGAGGCCTAAGGTGCTTCTTCATCCAAAACCCACACATCCTCAATAGAACCGGTGCATCTTCGCCTTTGTGTGAGTGGGAGCCAGTGCATCCTCATCATTACGGAAAGTGTACCAGGTGCATTGCCCTCAGAGCCAGTGCTTCCTCGTCATTGCGTAGAGCGAACCTGGTGCATTATCCTCGGAACCAGCGGCATCAACCCATCGCCTACTGAGAGAGCAGCAGCCATGCATCACATCCAGAACCAGCACTCTCAATCGGACTCAACACATCACTGCAATTGCGTGGAGAAATTCGGTGCATCTTACCCACTGCGTGGCTTGACAATGATGCATCGCTTCAGCTGTACCAGGCATCCTCGTCGATGATGACGCATCTGGGATCAAGGTACTTTGGTTCAGTGAACCCAAGTGGCTCCCTGTATCCTGCCCGCACTCCATCGCTCTGAACTTTTGACTTTTCCCCGATCTAATGCAATCAGATACCCCATTTCAGCTCTTATTGCTTCTAAGCACTATTTTGACATATAATCTTTAAATATTCATATCTCAACTTCTACTCATTTAATGTTTGTTGTTTTAATCTTGTTTTATTTAGCAAATCATAATTTATTTTTCTAGCCTGGTGTGGAGTCTTTTGTGGTGTTTTCACTGTGTTGTTTATGAAGTACTGTACAAATACTTTGCACATTGCCTTTTAAGTTAAACATGAGTGCTCTGTGCCAAGCTACTAGAGGGTGAGCACAGGATAATTTAGGTTGTGCTGTAACCTACCCTGACTAGGACTGCTTGGATAGGGTGCTTACCTCTGCCAACCAGAAACCCAAATCCTAACACAAACAAATCTGTAAGTTGTTCAGTTTGAGGTGGTCAACAGTGCCAGCCTTACTTAGGTTTGAGGACTGGGGGAAGTTGTAGTGAGAACAAACGCTGTATATTTTTTACATTTAAGGTATTATACCCCCAATATAATTGAATCTTTAGTGTGCAAACGTATGTGTTCAGGTGCCAGGGGGAGCCCTGTATGAGTTGTAATGTAACGGATATCCTTTTTTTTGTTTAATTTCTTTATTCATTTTCAACATTAACATAGTACAGTGCAATGGAGTAGAGCTTTTACTGCTCCATTGTATTCCCGACAAATACATTTACCTGGTACATCACAAAAATTCGCATTTAGTATGCCTGGCTCATTGTGCGTGTGTTTTGTATGCCTGAAATAACCTGTAATACCATTTAACTAGCAAAAGATGGTTTCTGGAGCTTTTGCAAAATAGCTTATATTCCTTTTACTCAAGAAGTACTAAAGCGGAAAAGCTTTGCTCTATGCTTGTCTTAGCGGAAAGTTCGTGAAATCTTGTCCGTGTTGTCAAATGAATGATGTGGGACAGAACCCCTCAATTGTGGGTAAAGTTAGCTTAGCACTGACTTCCAAGTAATTTGTTTATAAAAGTGTGTTTCAGGCTAATTCATTTGGCTCTTTTGATAACTTAGCGAAACATTTTAGCTAGATGCTTCTGAATCCAGAATCGGCATAGGTTGACCAAATCCCTACCACTTAGCTTTCACAGACTGTACCTATAAACATAGTTCACCACTTACGTGGCTGGGGTTTGCACCCATGACAGGAAGAGATTAAATCTGGGACCCTGCTAAAACAGTATTGATTTCTGTGGCTGGGCAATAGTCCGAGCCACACAAGTGCAGTACGGTTATTATCAGCAGAAGTGTGGAAAAACTCTGTGGCAAGAATTTAGGGAATCACCTTGAGATTCCAAAACTTTTTTTCACAGTAATTCGAGAAAAATTCATGATTTTAGTTATTGTTTATTGTTTGCACCGCATTCTGCACAAGAAAAGCAAGAGGATCCACACAAGTGAGATCACCTTAGACTCCCCTCTATGGCAAGCTGTCAGGAAAGCCTGGGTTTTGTAGATTTCCCAAGGGCGGTCAAGCCTTGTGACTGAAAACTGCCGCAGCCCACATCACCAAAATGGGTCAATTTCCATGTCGAAAATTTTATTTTTTTTAAAAAATATCCCTAGCATGTGGTCGGCTTTCTGTCCCCTCCAGAGACAAACTGGGGGCAAATACTCAAATCTTATTCAGGGGGCAGACACAGAGTTGGAGCTTTAGGCATGAAGGCATTACTTAATGTGGGCTGCAGCCACACTGTTCTTTTTTTTGTTTTAAATAAATATGCTAAGGTGTGGTGGGCTTTCTGCACCCCTGGGGTGGGGGGCAAGACTGGGCTAACCACCCCCAATATTCTACTTGTGGCAGAAAGTATTCTGGGGCCATTATGGAGTTGATAAATGGCCCAATGCATAGGTGAATTTACATACTGGGTAATGTACTTGTGAAAGCTCAGTGTAAATGTGTTGCAAGATACAGAGGAGTTCACTGACAATATGGAGGCAGGTATAATTAGATCAAACGCATTTATGTGGCCACTGAATTCTGAGGTGTCTTGTAAAGCCCTAGCTCATACACTGAGGGCATTCCATTCCATGTAATACACACACCTGTAGATGCGTTTCACCATGAACTCAAATACATCCATGCCATGCTTTACCAACTAAGGGCCTTACTATGCAAAGTGCCTGGTGGCACAACATGTGTTAGTGTCTGTTTTGGTGCCCACCATGGGGCACTTGGTGTTTTAGGAAAGGGCCCACAGATGCTTGCACAGGTCCTTCTGTGATATGACTGTGTGCAATGAGTTGTGGACTATCCTGATCACAAGTGGTTGTTCGATTAATCGGAAGGGACTTCGACCCAGAAAACAAGGGAACCCTTTGACACTGCACTTGCCCCATACTACTGACATGGGAACAATGGCAAAGAAGCTGTTAGTACGTACACTGATTGTATGCCCCATCAAAGGTGGGACACAGTCAATTAATCCTGGCGGTCCATGTAAGTGGTGGTGGGTGTACCAGCAGGCATGTGAGGTACCGCACTGGACCCACATGCCGGTGCATTCCAATTCACGTGAATGTAGTTACACTCCACACGCTCCGGGAGTCGATAGCCTGCCATCTTCAAACCCTGCTTTCCAGCGTAAGACAGCACTCTTTCAACTGCAGCCCTGTCTTCCATTAATGCAATCTCTTCAGCACAGACTAGAACTGTCAGAGTTTGCACTTCTGCACGAGACAGCACAGTTGTGAGGGTAAGATTGCTCCTTTTACCGCTATTTTCCTGGTGCACTGTTAAAGTCTTCATTATAGTATAAATAAAAACACTGGGCCTGAATTATAATTTGAGCCCAGAAGTCCTGCATTTAGTTTTCCTTCTTAAATTCATGGCGTAGTTCATCAACCCAAAATCCTTTGTGTCAACCCCCTCCCCAAATTTCTAGTTTCGTTCCTTTATGTTCTCAACGTGTTACATTGCTTTAAGTCAAAGTGTCATCAGCATTTTCCTTATAGTGAGCTAATATGAACAGATTCTAAAATCTTTTGATCTGTGATGAATTAAAATTTCAGGGTCTGTGTACTATCTGAAAATAGTTTCTCAGCTCTCTGATGGTACAGTGTTGTGTAACTAAAAGGGGACACTTCTGAACGCCATGAGACAGATATCATCTATTTCCTGCCTCTGCTTATCATCCGTCCCATGCTTGTGTTGTACCATCAAGGGCTCTGACATTGTTTTTTGAGGGACTGAAGGGTGCATATGTGGGTACAATAGCAAACAAATATATCAGCACTTAGAATAAAATCTCAAAATGGCCCTTACATGCCATTTGCAATAACGCAATGAAAATTTATATTTTATTTATTTTTGCTATACTTTTTAGTCTCTCAACTATAATGTATTCAATACCTAGTCCTGTGTATTAATTGTGTCTATAATCCACTGAGACATAGTCTCCTGGGCTTGTGATGAAAAATCCTTGTGACAAATGCGCTAATTCCCATCATTAGGATCAAAGACACCTGACAAGCAAGTGAGGAAAAGTGGATGGATCCTGTAAGCTGAAATGGAAGTGTAAGGCCAAGATAAGTAGCAGATTCCGCCTGCCTTCATGACCTGTCACAAGGCAGTGAGGGTGAGTGACATCATGGAACGTGGCTTAATGCCTGCATCTCACAGGTGGAAAGGACAGATACCAACAAATCAACGAACTGGAGGGGGCTCCATGGATCATCTGTAGCACACGTTGAGAAAACTAGCTAAAGTTGTTGAAATGAATCTCAAATAAGGCACAGCAAAAGAATCAAATAAAAAAAAAAAAAAACTTTGGTTGGTAACACAATGCAACTGAAGTGAAATTAAATGGCTGAATCAACCCAGTTATCCATCTCTATACTTGAGTTACAGCACATGACAAACGCATGACAAACTTCAATGTGCAAAACCGTAATATAATATAACCCTGTGATGAAATATAGCGTTAGCGTTTGAGCGCAGTAAATCATTTAGCTAAATCTATTGTGAAGCAGGTATTATTATGCACTAGAGCAAGACTCCCGCAAGGATCTATGCAAGCACGCATCAACGAAATATTTCGCCTGCTGCATTTTCTATTATTCTGCTTGCCTCGAGGTTCCCTTTCTTTCTTGGGTTGAGAAGTCTAAATCCAGGACGCAGTTGATAAACTAGTGCAGGAGGTTCCGTGGCACCGTGGCACAGGAATCTGAAGTGGGCAATAATGCTCAGTTATGGCTGCCTTTTTGTACCGATCTTGGTGGGGATGGGGCAGGGAGCCACATTGACTTGATTTCATCAGAGCCAATAGCAAGCACCCTTGCTCCGACATGAGTTAACATGCACTGAACTGCAGAGAACTGTCATTTACATTGGACCTTTAAAAAAAACATTATGTGTCAACACAGAAAGAAAAGAACAAGCCCGATGGCATACTAGCCATTCAATGGGGCTCCCAAAGTAGACTATTGCTGCAACAGTATTGGCTGAAATGTGTAAGCAGGCAGTTGTGTTGAATGCATGTGACTTCAGACTAATCCCGGATGTATATACCTGACCATAGCTGGACCTTCCGGTGTTAGGAAGGAGCGAAACTATCACAGAAACCAATACACAACTCTGCAGATGTGAGAAGTCAAGTTATAAACAAGAGCCTGGAGACCACTGACACTAGAGGGAATTCTACATCAAACTTAAACATGTGCTTCTCAAGTGCTATTATTTATTCAGATAGTATTGGGCTGATTCATGTTATGAGAGTGGCTTCCCACAGAATAAAATAAATACAGGTTTAGGAAATATCAGTGATTTAAAGAAATTAATGCATGTGGGATTTAATTTTAAGAATATGTCCTGAAAAAGTAACGTATGATTTGATTTATTGGAGAGGCTGATTTTTCCCTTTGACAACGTTATATATTTTTCAATATCATACATACATACATTTCTGCTATAGCCCATCATTAATGTTTTTCACTAGGAAAAAAAGGGGATTTGCACTCTGTTATTTTCAAGAATTGCGATCAATAGCTAATATATTTTTCTAAGTTAGTCACATTTGAATGCAAGTGTGCCCACCAAGTAAAAGGGCGATTCTACTTTCAAAGACAATCATCGAGTTTGAGATAATTCAATGGGTTACATTTAAAGCCCACTGAGGCCAATTACGTTTCATGCCAACTACTTCTCATCAAATGTCTGTGGTACCCTTTTCTCCTCATGTCCAGTCTACAATATATTACAATAAGCTTGTACACACCCCAGATTTTCATCATCTCAACATCTTCTTCATTGCTCCGCTGCAACTTATTGTAACAACAGGGGTCTTAACATTGTTGATGTTGTTTTTGTTATTATTTTAAAGAAATTTAGTTACTGGTTGAAGGGGGAGTGAACCTCTTCTCAAGCAACCAGGGCCGGACTGGGAACCAAAACTGGTCTATCAAACTGCTGGGCCGGCCCCCATGGGGGTGGGGGGTGCAGCCTGAGCTGATTGCTAGGGCTGGTTGTGGCTGATTTTGTTACAGCGGGCCGATATTGCTGGCCCCCGGTAACAAAAACGGCCCCCAGTGGCTCAAAACCAGCCCACACCCTGTCGGCTCACCGGGGAAATGGCCGGTGCCTGCTACGGCCAGTCCGGCCCTGGAAGCAACCACCACAATCCTTCTCAGGGTGAAGTCGCAATCAAACCTTAAATTAACTTGTTCTCAACCCTCGGGTAGCTTGGCACAGAGCAGTCAAGCTTAACTCATAGGCAATTCGTGCAACACTTCATACAGTGACACAGTGAAAACACACCCCATAAGGATCCCACAACAGTATTAGAAAAATAGAGTACTTTTCTAATAAATAAAACAAGACCAAAATGACAGATTATTAAAAATGGAGATGTAGAACTTTAAAGTTTGTAAGGAAAATAGCGCCAAAAGGCACAAAGTGGCAACTGTGGCTAGCTGGTTGCGCCGTACCGGGACAAATTCACAAGTTCAGGCTGACAGCGAGGGACCATAGGCCTCCAACACAGGTACCCAGTTAGGTCCATTGAACAGAGTACATTAAATCCTGGTTTGAGGAGCATTGAGTGGATCAGCATCGAACATGTGTCGCTCAACAAAAGTGATACATCAGTTCCAAGATGTGGCAAGACTGTCCAAAAAGGTCCTGCTGCGTCGATGTCAAGGATTCTGGCGATAAGGGCTTGTGATGCAAAGTCCGGAGTTGGGGATGTGTCCGTACCGAGGATCTTCGAGGCTGAAAAGCAGAGTCCATCATCGTCATCAAGGCTGCCGTCGATGAGAGATGCTAGGGCCTGTGCCGAAAATGCATCGCACAGTGATGGTTCTGAAGGAAATGCAGGCTGTGGTGGCCATACAACTCTTTGCACTGGGTCCAATCGACGCAGCAGCAGAGATGCATTGGTTCTGCTCAGTGTTGTGCCATGCCTCAGTGAAGCTGTATCAGTTAGCTGGAACCATAGTGGCTGGCAAAGCACCTTAAGCCCATGTACAAGGGTCCAGGACTGGGGTGGCACCACTTGGCAGGGTAGACTCACAGATGGCAGAGCCCAGGTGTAGATGCAACGTTGTTGGAAGCCTGTTGTGTCCCTGTGGCTTCAGATCAGGAGGCCAGCCGACTAGCGCTTGGAGCGACTCTGGGTTCAAGAAATACAGGTCCAGCCCTTCTCACCCAGGCAAGGGCAGCAAGAAAGCAGTCCTTCTTCCTGGCAGAGTATCCACATGTACTGACATGGTGGTGTCTAAGGTCCAATATTTATACCCAGTTGTTCCTTTGAAGTGGGGGAAAAGCTCCTAGAGTTTTCCCTTTCAAATTTGCAGGCATCCTGACTTCCTTATCCTAGCTCCACACTAACTACAAGGGGACTGCAGCCCTTTGTGTGGAGGCAGGACACGGCCTATTCAGGTGTAAGCGGGGCTGTGCCCAGGTCCTCTCCCCATACTACTAGTGAAAGCCCTTCCAAACACACCTCAGCTCCCTATTGGGTGTGGCTGTCTAGGAGGAATACACAAAGTCCAACTTGTCAGCTGCACCCAGTCATGTTACCATAGAAAGGCACTAAATGGATATGGCAGGAAAATGCCAACTTTCTAAAAATGTCATCTTCAGAATTGCAAATTAAAATCCAACTAAAGCACCATACATTTTAAAGATTTAAAATTGTGATTCCAGAGACACCAAACACGAACTGGTTATCTCTTCCCAATTCGAAATTACACTTATAAAATGTAATAAGGCAACTTCAAGGTTATCCTACGGGAGAGATAGGCCTTGCAGTAGTAAAACCGCAATTTGAGGGTTTTTCACTGATAGGACATGTAGAACTTAAAAGTACATGTCCTAATTTTTAAATACATTGCACCCTGCCCTCTGGCTGTCCAGGCCCTACCTTAGGGGTGACATTTAGGTATAAAAAAGAAGGTTTGGGTGTGCAAGAGGTGTACTTTGTTTGGTCGAAATGGCAGTTTAAACAGCCCCACAGGCTATGCAATGACAGGCCTGAAACAGATTCAAATGGCTCCTTAAGTGGGTGACACTCAGTGCTGCAGACCCACTAGTAGCATTTAATCTACAAGCCCTGGGCACATGTAGTGCCACTTTACTAGGGAATTATAAGTACATTAAATATGCTAATTTTGGATAACCCAATATTACCATCTTTAGAGGAGAGAGCACAAGCACCTTAGCACTGGTTAGCAATCCTAAAGCCAGCAAAAAGTGGTCAGAATGTTTTTAGGGGGAAGGCAAAATGTTGGGGGGGAGTTAGACCACCCTAAGGCTGACAGGTCTAACATGTGCCCTGCCAGTTGAAAGTGGGGAGAACTACCCAACCCCTTGGGTTGTCTCATCACTAAGATGGAAGAACCTGGATAGACCATCAGCATTGGTGTGGTCTGACCAAGGACAGTGTTCTAGTGCCTCGAGACCCTCACGGGTGAGTAGCGCGCTTACAATTCCCTGATTGATTTATTGATTGAAGTGGAGTATATTCACACTTCAATCTGCATATGACGTGACTTTCCAGTGCTGGACCCGTGAAAGTGGTGCTAAAGGTGCCCAGAAAGTCAAAATCCAAACCTTGGGTCTTAAAAACATTTGGCTAAAAAATCCTCTGTAAACTGAGAGGAGACAGGGACCTACCTGCATGTGTATATGCCCAAGGTGTATCGCTGGCACCCTGACTTTACGTCAGTTCCCGCTACATTCTTCTCTCCTGCAGAAAATTTTGTTCAGTTGCTTTTCACAAGAGGGGTATCTGGCCTTGTGGAGCCCTCGTTGACTACAACTTGCAGCTCATTTTCGCTGGAGATTTTCAACTTCCAAAGAAGAGACTAAGTCCGAACACATAAATCTTCATTGCAATTTATTTCAGTGGTTCACTGATGATGACGCCTCCTCCTCCTCATAAACCACCTGAAGCTTTGACTTGCTGAGCTTTACCTTCTTAGACAATTTTTGTTGAAATTTCGTCTAAGTCTGAAGGTAGTGGGCTTTCTACACTTCTTGTATCCTAGCTATGTCCCATTGCAGTTTGCCATATTTTTCAACTTTGACCTTGTCTCACATGACTTGATGTCTGCAGATGGCACTTTGATCTTTTAAGCGATAGTTTTATCCTTAAAATCTAAAAATTCTTAACTCCAGTCCAACTGATTGGATTTTTGTAGTTTTTGTGTCGAATCATTATATAAAATGTATTCTTTTTTTCTAAATTGGTGTGGGATTTTTCTTCTGTTGGCTTTTCACTCTGTTACTGTTTGTGTGCTGCATAAATTCTTTACACATTGCCTCTAAATTAAGCCAGATTGCTTTTGCGCCAAGCTACCAGAGGGTTAAACCCAGCCTAATTTAGTGACTTTTATGGTTTACTCTGACAGGGATTGTGGCTGTTGCTTGAGCAGGGTTAGCACCCCACTAATCCAACAACCCAATTTCTCACAGAAACCAATAGCATATTACTCTTACCAGATCTGTATACATGGTTTATGAAGGTTTATATATTACAAAGAACGAGAATCAACCAGACCCAGAAGATGAGGTGAAGTGAGCTAGCATTTTATTAAATATTCCTCAGCAGGTTGGATTCAGTTGCTTTCTACAGGAAAGAGTGAAAGTAGTGTCTGCTTTTGATATTGTAATAACATTTACTTTGAACTTTGCAGTGTAGTACTACATGTGTAAATGAATGATTATTAGTACACTCATTTCTAATACCCTGTTTTATTGGTCCACAGTTATTTTACAGACATTCTTCTATTGGCAGACCTGGACGCTTGCAATAAATGCATTAGTACAATTGACCGATCTTTCCGGTCCTTATTGGACACATGCCAATTAGCGTTGACTGTAGCTCAATACTCACACATAATTTAAGTGTATGCTCAGAGTTCAACATAGACATTGCTTTCTCTTCTCCCTGCTGGAATCATCTTTTCGATCAATACGTAGAGCCCACTTGTTCGTTACACATGTCCACTTTCTTGTCAGTGTGAAATCTTTTGAGGGATGCAATGTTCTGCTTCTTGAAATAGAAAATGGTTTGTTCTGCTTCACCCCCTGAATCCTGGACAACAGATATAGAAAGTAAACCCTGCTGTGCTATCTTTTTGAATGTAAACTCGCACAGGGAACAAAAAAGAAGAAAAGACTGATCAGTTATGATAGTTGTGTTAGGTGTGATTTTATGGATATGGCTTATCTGAATAAAGGGGCGCATTACGATGGTGGTGGCGATCGTTCCACCATCGTCACGAGAGTTACCCCGCACCATATTATGATAGCAGTGGGCATCGAGGCAGATGAAAAGTCTGTCCGCCGCTTTTCCACCGGTGGCAATCGTCACGCTGGCCTGCCGGGCAGAGCAGGGGCACTAATATGGTGGCTGTGCCTAGCAGGCACCGTCCGCCATATTAGGATGTCGAGTGTGAAAGGCCTTTTTATGGCGGCAACGCTGTCACGTAAAGGCTGGCGGGGATTGGTTTTGGGGGTCCGTTGCGGGCACCCCTTGTATCAGGGGGAGGTAGGGTGCACATGGGGGGTAGGTACCCCCCTACAATTTGCTGGACCAAGTGGCAGGCACCGTGTGGTGCCAGCCATGTGGTGCAGTGAAATGCCAGGCATTTGATTTTAACATCGCGGCGAGTGCTGCTTTCAGCAGCACCAGCGGCAATGTTAAATTGCAGAATGCAACCCCCATGGTGGCAGTAGCATCCTAATTCACGGTGCGAGACCGCCGCATGTCTGGCAACCGGTCCCAACACCGCGGGGATGTTCTGAGGTACAGTATCTTTATTTTGTAGAAACTACCATTCTCCCAAGAGTATATTCCCTTAATATATAACCTACAAATGAAAGGTTAAATGCACTTGCTTTTCAACTGTTTTAGTATTAGTTCTCAACCACATGTGACTAGTAGTGTATGCACAAACTCTGGGCACTACAAACAGATAAATCCTGCCTACGAACATAAGTGGCTTATATTTTCAATTCAGGTGAATTTTTCAATATATGGGTGCAATATGGACAAATATATTTCTACGGTCTGATATACTGACGGCCATTGGGAAAAGCATCTACGCTGAGAGCAGCATTCATACTTTTCAGTGACTTGCAAATGTTTCCTGAAACCTGCGTCTCTCTTTGAGGACGGCAACGTGTGGAATTTACACATGTAAATTTTACTCCTGCTGGAAATTCCTACAAGTGTAAATGTCACAAAAATGCATACTTGTAGGTTCAACATTAGTTTCTCTCAATTTGGAAAATAGTTTTCACTGTGGAGAAACACGTTTGCCTGTTGGAACAAAATATGCCTTTCTGTATGCTGTACCCAGGTTTACATTTTTTTTTCATTTTTTGATTTATGGGACTGGATGCACTGCACTGGCATATCTTTAATATTGACACAGAGAGGCTGCTAAACATGTCCCAGTGCAGGTGCCATGCAACTTAAGAATGATAATAAAAATTAATTCCAATTGGCATATCCCAGTCCTAAACGAATGCACAGTAACACAGCACACAAAGTGCGCAGTGACCTAAAAGTCACGTCACATGCAGACTGAAGTGTGAATACACTCCACTGACGGACTCTATAAAGGCATGAAAGCTGCCCCTGAAACATTGAAAGACTGTAGGGAGAAACATACTCTAATTGTTAGTTGAGTAACCGAAAATATTGCCTTGGAGCACACAAGGAATGAGTAATTAATGGGTGTATTTCCCCAGCCCAAGAGTAAAAGGTTTGGGAGACACTCGCCAAAACGGCAAAAGGCCTTTCAGAAGGATTGCCTGATGGAAAATTCCTGCCAGGAAGAAAGGTATTTATTGCAACATCTTTCCATAGTTATCTCGGAATGTGAGAAAAGGAGGAAGACCAAATGCATCAGACACCCAGCTTAAAACAATGGAAGAAAAACTCAGGGCCCCATTTATGAGGCCCCTTGTGCCACCAGGACGTCACTTTTTGTGACGTTCCATGGCTGAGAACCCTCGTCCATATTTACTATGCAGCACTAATCCACTTTTTTTTGGCTTCATGCTGCCTCGTACATATTGTTCCCTTTAACGCAGTTTTGGGACGTGCAATGGATGCTGCTGGGGGTGTTCCCAGCAACATCCATGGTTTTCCGGCACTGCCCTAGATTTACAAGAAATCATACATCTGAGTCAGTGCCAAAAACATACGCCCCCAGCCCACATAGTAAAAGGAAAAATGAGGAGAAATAAAGATATTTCTCTTCGTTGTGCCTCCCTTACGCCTCCCCTGGGAGGCGTACGTTTTTGGCACTGCCTAAGATTTACGAATTCTTGTCACTCTGGGGCAGTGTCAAAAAGCCATGGCTGTTGCTGGGAACACCTCCTGCAGCACCCATTGCACGCTCCTTTAACGCGGAACACTGCGTTAAAGGAAACAATATTTATGAGGCAGCATTAAGCCAAAAAAAGTGGCTTAGTGCTGCCTCGTAAATATAGAGCAGGCTCCTGCGCCACGGAACATCACAAAAAGTGACGTTCCGGCGGCGCAAGGGGGCCTCATTCAGAGTAGTATGTTTATCATACAACAGGGCTCTGTTGCCAGCGTTCATTTGAGCAATGCATTCTCATAGCCATGCTGGCTCCTGTCACTCCAGGGGTTGTCCGGAGACAGTCAGAGTTGGCTTTTAATTGGTAGATAGGGAAGTCACCTCAATGTAATAATCCATTCCCTGGGTAGCATGACCGACATCCAAAGAGTGTTAGAGGACTTCTGCCTTTATGGGAGATACACCAAATAGCGTCTCTTGGAATTGTTTTAACCGAATGCAGGAGAACGTCTGCAAAAGCTGTAATTATTTTAACTCCGTTTAGTAGAATTTCTGCAAAACTGGGATAAACCTGCTCTAGTTCCTTGGTTGCGTTAGATTTAGATCTCTAAATCCCCACTATAGTTTTGATACTCTTTACACCTCCAGCGAATCAGAACACAACTGAGCTTGAAAGAATGCGTAGACTACTGCGTACTGTTGGGAGAGGACTGAGGCCTTGGAACCTGCTCTCCAGTGTGCCTACGCTTTGCAAATACTCCTCAAAATTCGGACCCACCAATCTGCTGGAGTACCAAAGAAAAAAGGACAACATGTGGGTCTGTGGTGACGAACCTGCATAAAAATGTGCCCCGGAGCCGGTGCTGGAGCCCTGGCTAAACAAAGTGCTTGAGTCTCTCTACCACTGCTATCTGTGCCCTTGTATCTTAGAAGTTGCTCATAACAGTTTGCAAGATTTAGGAGTGATCAAAGGGCATACTTACACGGGCATTGCCCCATCGGAGCGTTACTTTTTACGATGATCCAGTGGCGCAATGCCTGTTCCATATTTACAATGCAGTGCTACACCCCGCATTATAAATATCCTACACTTTCAAACTGTTTTCTGCGTCAACTGGTGTTGCTGTGGGCGTTCCACTGCAACACGCATTGCTTTTTGACGCTGCCCCAGATTTATAAGGATCTGTACATATGAAGCAGCACCAAAATCGAGCACCATTAAAAAGCAGGCATTAGAGTGGTGCAACAAGGAGAAATACCTCTAGGAGAAACACCTTTATTTCTCCTTGTTTTTTGCTCTTTCTATGCACACATAGAAGGAGTAAATTGCCTTTAATGATTGTTTATGTGCAAGGGTGGCTGCTTTGCAAGGATGATTGTTTATGTGCAGGAAGGGAGACCTTCCTGCATATTGACAATCATTCCTGCAATGCAGGCATAATGCAGGCACTCTTGAACCATGGCCCAAGGGTTTCTGCATTGGCACTAGGCAGCTTATTTAGTGCTGGAGCAAGGGAACACACAGGGGTGCGCCTTACTCTTGTGAATACGGCGCATCCCTGCATTTTTTAAATGATGCAGCGCGGCGCTGCTAAATTGCTTGCAGCGCTGCACTGCGTCATTTCTTTGTAAATACGCTCCAAAGTTGTGAGTTCATATCTAGCTGTCCCCAGTGAATAATCCAAAACATCTACTCCAGGCTCCTATTACGTTTTAGGGGCTTCCCTCTGCATTCCCATCCTGGGAAAAAACGTAAGATTATATTTGACAATGGCAATTTATGTGTATTTCTAGGATAAGATATTACCTTCAAGGGCTTTATTAATTCCTAGAATTTGTTATGTCTGCAATTTTTTAGATGGCTGAAATTAGGAAAATCCAGAATTCCACCATAAATGTGGTAACTGTATCCTATTTACAGAATTTCTTTATTTAAAGTGCACCATATGAACATAACACTATTTTAATGTTAATTTTCTGATTAAGGATTCGAATTTTATATTTAATTTTGGGCCCTACAGCTTTTTCTGCTATATGTGACTTTCGTGCGTTCAAAAAGGCATGAAAGTGTTTTTGACTTAGAATCAGTTCTCATGCTGTGCTGAAAATGTTGAATAGGAATGCAAGTTTGGTTGCTAGTCAACATGATTACGTAATTTGTATTGCTCTGTTAAGAACCTTTCTCTTCCTGTTGAAATTATGAACTCAATGATTGTACTGCTAAAATAAAGCATAAATGGCATTTTATTGCCATGATATTTAGCAACACATTTCATGTTTTGCAAAATGAAAATGTTATTCCTAATGTTACGTTTTTATAATTTTTTCATACGTGAAAGGAAATTGAAATGACATTTGACAATTTACAGTAACTAGTCTCTTCATTTAATAACAGTTGAAATTTAAATCCTGATTTTCTGTTATAACATATTTGTCAGTTTGAGATTCAAACAAAAATAATTCTTGTTCAATTAAACGGAAAATATAAAAAGACTCACAAATATCTTAACTTGCCAAGAGATATGGCACAATTTAGCAACAGGAGATTGAGAATTATTAATTTCATTATTATTGTTACTATTAGTAATACTAATACTACTGCTATTAACAATAATATTAAGAATAATAACAATAAAAATTATAATTATCGTAATCATTATAAAGACAATAATGACAAAATAACCTTGAATGTTGTTGTGTTATTGTTATCATTATTGGCGCTCGCCGGACTAACTTGCTGGATACTTCGTGGCTGCTGTTTTTCCCTGCCTGGGTCTGCTGAACTTACCGACTCTGCACTTGGGAGGTTCCTGCACAACATCGCTGATCCGGGACTGCGAGGACCAGGGTGCTCGCTGTTGTTTCGATCCAGCACACCTGTGTCCTCTTCCCGGCCCCTCCCCCAGCCAGTACATTACCTCTCGCGGCCCCCGCTTCGCGGGAGCCGCTCGCCGGACTAACTTGCTGGATACTTCGTGGCTGCTGTTTTTCCCTGCCTGGGTCTGCTGAACTTACCGACTCTGCACTTGGGAGGTTCCTGCACAACATCGCTGATCCGGGACTGCGAGGACCAGGGTGCTCGCTGTTGTTTCGATCCAGCACACCTGTGTCCTCTTCCCGGCCCCTCCCCCTATTTCCAACGTCTTTGTAATTTAAGAGTCCCGCCTATCCGCGCCAGCGGAACGCGCCCGGAGCGAAGACCGGGCTAAGAGCGGGCCGTTTGAGGCCGTTCGAGGTCTGCGAGGTCCGGTCGGGGCCACCCTCTTTTGTTCTTTTTCCAACATATCTGTGTTCGAACCTAAACTGTTAAACCATCGTATTATTTTATCCCTATTGTTAAGTCAGGGGATCGCCCTTGTTGTTGATGTTAAGCTATATGCTCCAGGTTAACACGGAGCAAGGCCGCTAAGGGTGGTCTCACAATCAATGGTCCTACGGATGATTTTATTTCCCGTACCAATACAGCTATAGACCATGAAATTTCTAAACTTCAGAGTCGTGTATCCCTGGAATTGGCATCCGCTAGGAGACTGTCCCAGATAATCGACCTGTCAAAAAAATCCTCCCTGGGCCACATAGCCACCGTGGTTACCCCGGAGCGTCCAGCTATCCCCCATTGTGTAGTCACGCAGGTTGACGTTCACCATACCCCGTCTTTTCCTTTACTTCCCTCTACCTTAGAGCCATTGACTCAGGATAGTACAGCGATTTTACCTACCATCTCTCTTAAGCAGGATGCTAGTTCTAACTTTTCTATCCCTGCAATGTTTTCACCTAGGGGCACCACTAGTAAAGATAATCAATCTAAAAAATGCACCGCCCGGTCTGCTTACTGTCGTAAGAAGGCTAAAATTGCGGTTGCACAACAGCTGAAGTTGACTAGTGTTCCGGTTCCTAATTCCATAGGAGGGTGTGTTTCTAGGGAACAACCACAATGTGAGGGAGTTAAAGAGGGGACAGTTTCTGCTTTTTCCACTGCCTTTTCTGCCACTATGGCAGAGGATGTGGGCTCACACGTAGAGAGTGTGGAAAGGAATGAAGGGGAATTTATAGGTTTAGTTTGGGAAACTCTTAAGAAACTTCTTTCCCCCCTTGATCTTAGACTCTCACGCATCGAGAATAATTTGCTTGAGATGGAAAAGAGCATTATTGCTCTGGCCACTCTCGGCCTGAGAAGTCTAGAAAATCAGGGTTTTCCTATAGTTGAGCCATCACCTCATGTTCTAATTCCACAAGTCTCGCAATCCCCCCCCAAGTATCAGCTTTTGCACGGTCGGTTCCTATATCGGGGACTGTGGGTGTGGATCATACTACCACCGCCCCTAAATGTAAGGCTCCTAAGCGCCCCACCCCTCAACCATTAGTCAAATCCAACGCAGGTGCACTGCATAGACCCCCTCCAAGTGAAGCGGCGTACCATCCAACCCAGAGCCCTCCTGTTAAGAATAACTTCAGAGGGGGCTACATTGATCTCCCTCCAGAGGCCAATGATTATGTGGTTGTGTTGACGGGTGTTCCCCAGTTGGGAAACGGCCAACATGAGAACCACTGGTCTCTGAAGAATAAGACAATGCATTGGCTCAATGTGAATAGACCAATTTCCAATGGCCGGAGAAGTAGAGTCTTGATGGTACGTAGAATCCCCTGGGTCGGTCCCACAAGGAAATCTAGTTCCGGGGACTGTATAGTGGTGACCTTTGAGGACCCTCATACGGCACATTACATCTGTTCCTGGCCTATTGGCGAAGGTTCTCTTGTTATTCCTAGGCCATTGTCCTTTTTTTATCCACCGCGTCCTAGATATACACGGGAAGAGGACTGGTCCCTAGTACACCACCATAATTGGAGGAGTCATCCTAAAAAATTCCAAGATTCCCCCTTAAACTGGAATGGCTTTCCAACCTCGAATAGGTTTGATGGTCTTGAGGAGGTAGATTGACTTGTATGCCAATCTGCTCTCCAAGTTCCTTTACCACTGGTCTTCCTGTGTTGACTGAACCTTCTGTTGTTAGTTCTCTAGGCCTAGAGGGAATGCATTTTGTTTTACCTACAGAGGCAGGATTGAATACGTCATGTATTTTTGACTCCCAAGTTGCTACGGAACGACTGGACCCACCTCGTATGATTCCCTTGCCTCCAATCCAGAATGTTTTAACAAATAGGAAGTTGACTGATGCAGCAATGGCTCCCTACCATCACCAGACTGAGCCATTGCTTAGGTTAAATAGAACTGTTGCGGGGGTGGCAACGCCAGAGCCCAACCTGGCTACACTAGATAACCCTCTAGGGCAGATCACCCCGGACGATCCTTTGTTAAAGATCATAAGCTGGAATGTGGCAGGGCTTGCCCGCAATTTTGAAATTCCTGAATGGAATGCCTTTTTGGCCTCTTATAACATCTGTCTTTTGCAGGAAACCTGGTGCCTAGAACCTAGGCACAGAGTGGGCTTTACGACCTACTTCATCCCAGCCTCCCAACAACATGGATGTAAAGGTCGCCCGTCGGGTGGCCTTCTTATATGGGTCAATATCGCACTAGGTTTAAGTGTAAGCCAAAAGCCCACTCACTCTCCTGATCTCCAGAGGATAACCATATTATACCCAGGGGGAAGGAAGCTAGAAGTTTTTAACCTCTATTTAAGGGGGGCCAGGGGCGGGTCATCAATTTTATCCTCTACAGGATTAAACAGTGATCTAGCCGCCTGCAGCATCGATTCTTATGTTCTTCTTGCAGGCGACTTCAATTGCTGTTTTGAACCATTGGCTAGGGAGGACATTTTGGACACTTGGGATGAGGACACAAGGAGAGGTATTCCCACCCTGACCCTAGACCCGATCTTTAAATGGTCCCAGAGTGCGGTAGACATCAACGCACTTTGCATGGAATATGACCTAAGACCAACTAACGGACGATCTAAATCGGATCCTATGGGTGCGCATACTTACAACAGGATGGGTCATACCTCCAGAATAGACTATGTTATGTTGAATTACAATTTGTGGCCATTTCACTATGATATGGAGGTTATAGCGTCTTGTGATAGTGACCATAATCCTCTCTCCTTAACCTTGACTCCGTGGCAGGTTGGGAACTTAAACAAGTTTCCCTACAAGTGGAAAACCTCTCATGAACTCGTACCTTCGTACTGTGGCAGGCGCCTAAAGTGGGCTAAAGTAGCAGCGGATGAGGAAAGGATGGCTCAGGCAGGGACCATCATGTCAGCGGTGGGGCCGCGTCTCGATGCCCTGGGTGTTACCAGTCAAATTGTCTTACCAATATTCACAGAAACCATTGCGGTATTAAGCGATTTGTTTATTATACCCCTAACCAGCGCGAAGGTTCTTGCGAAAGGTGCTCCTAGGGCAAGAAGCAAGTGGTATTCCTCTAAATGTCGGGTTGCTAAGGGGGAACTTATTTTCGCAGTGAAAAACAAGGATCCAGGCAATATTAGATTGGCGAGGAAACTCTACAAAAAAGTTGTAGCAGAGGCCAAGGAGGCTCATGAATACAGTTTTTGGTGGGATCTAGTGGAGGCAAGCACCAGGAAAGATTCCAAGGGGTTCTGGGATCTGCTGAGAGCTAGGGACAAACCTCTTGATCTCCAGTTTACCTGCAATATCCCTGGTGATGTCTGGTTTGCCCACTTTTCCAAACTGTACTCTGTCCAATGTGGGGCACCCCTTCTTAAGATGGGTCTTCTCGCCAGTTTTCCAGCCGAGATTTCCTCCAACGACTGCCCCTTCAGCACTGAGGAAGTTGAAAGGGCAATCAGCTGTATCGTATCTAATAAGGCTGCAGGACCTGATGGAATTCCGGGTGACCTGCTGAAGAAATATCCATCACTGTGGAGCAGACTAATTGCCTCACTTTTGAATGAGGCTTTGTTGGGAGGCTCTCTCCCTGACTCATGGAGGGGCGCTGAGGTCGTCCCTATTTTAAAAAAAGGCTGTCGGGACGACCCAGCTAACTATCGCCCTATTAGCCTGCTCGACTCTACACAAAAGGTCGCGGGCAAAGTGGTACTAGGCAGGATCTTGCAGTGGGTCGAAGAAAACCAGATTTTGTCGGATTTCCAGGCAGGTTTTAGAACAGGGATGGGTACCATCGAGCAGACGTTTCGCCTTCTAATGATATATTGGAAAGTGGTTGTGCTGGGTGGGGGCAGCTTGTATTTAGTCTTTATAGACTTGCGAACTGCCTTCGACCTGGTCCCACGAGTCCAATTGTGGAATGTCCTCGATAGGTTGGGTATACCTCCCTATTTGTTGGCCGTGCTCATAAAGTTTCATGAAAGCAACTTTGCCCAGATTAGATGGGGTACCCAGGGGGAAAAAACATCTCGTATTTCCGTAGATAGGGGCGTACGCCAGGGGTGTGTGCTTGCCCCCACTCTGTTTTCTCTCTATGTTAACGGAGTGGTGGAGCATCTGCTTCAACATCCGTCAGATGCACCATCCTTGGCTGGTAGGAAAGTTCCTACGCTCCTATTTGCGGACGACACCCTCCTAATCTCAAAATCACCAGCAGGTATCCAAAATTTGCTTTCTAGTTTCAAGGCCTTTTGTGATATCAAGGGCCTGTCCATAAACATAAGCAAGACCAAATTCCTTGTTCTCAACCCCCCCAGGAAATCTGTTGTCCCTCCTACCTTGGACTCTGTTCCTCTTGAAAGAGTCAATGAATTTGACTACCTAGGCATTCGACTCTGTGTCAATATGAGTTGGAAGGCGCACCACCAAAAGGTGTTTCTGACCCATAAGAGGGTCACAGGGGCCCTGCTCAAAGAACAACGTGCCTCATTTTTAAAACCTATTGGGGCACTACTAGACATTTACAGGGCAAGGGTGGTGAGTGCAGCATTGTATGGTGCGGAATTGTGGGGCACACAGAGAGTTGATATCTTGACCCACCTTGAAAATAATTTCTATAAAGATCTTATGAAGTTACCCCACAGTACCCCTACAATTCCCCTCTTGCTAGATGCAGGCACACGCCCAATTTGCGAGCAAGCTAGGCTACGTCCCCTTTTATTATGGGCCAGAATATGGAACGTCCCTGAATTGAGTAGCTATGCAGATGCCCTAAGCGAAATCTTATCCTTATCAGGCTGGTATAAGGTAACCTGGCTCAGGGAGGTTAAGCGACTTCTTTATGAGTTGGGTTTAGGAGATGCTTGGGTCAACAGAACAGCACCTTCAAAACAAATGCTAAAGAAGGCTTATTGGTTTTGGGTGGATAACGAGAGATCGTGCAACCCTAATCATTACAAATCGGTTGCCCAGTTTCTGCTAGTTAAGGAGCTCCCTTTTAGAGAACCTTACTTGGACTCAATCCATAACCCGGGTGATAGAGCATTATACTTTAAATTTAGGGTGGGTGTACTTCCCTTAGGATTTTTAACTTCTACCTGGAAACCTCCATTCCAAACTATACCTTATTGCCCTTTTTGTGACTCAAGGGTTGAGTCCATAGCTCATTTGTTGTTTGAGTGCCATGCTTATGTCGCGCCCAGGTTGAGATGGTTGAAGCCTTTATGTAGGAGTCTGGGCACAAGATCATATTTGGAAGCTTTACGCATATTGCGCTCAGATGCCCGTCCTTTCTTTGCCTGCTGTATGGCAAAATTTCTGGGCTGGGCTTGGAGGATAAGAACTGCAAAGAAACAGTTGATACAGTAATGTGTTTCGGCTTGTATTGGCTTTTAAAACTTGGCTATTATTTTATGTTTGTTTAAAAATCCCACGGTTGATTCTGTAGGCTTTTATATTGTGTTTTGTCAAATTGTTTTTTTTTCCTTTTTTTTATTGATGTTATGTATTACTTTTATGACATGTCTTTGTGTCGAAATAAAGTTCAAATACATTATTGGCATTGCTCCTAGGCAATGTTAATCAATTACTTGTCAGAAGAGGTAGACCATATGTTTTTTCCTTACAGTTTGCAAAATTTGATTCCTGTCTTATGGAATCTGGCACAGTGTTCAAACCATATCCACTGCAGTTAATTTACAATGAATACGTCTTAGATGGTGTCACATATTGTGTGATGCTCAGGCTGACACCGATAACGTACATGACTGGTGGTGCATTCCTCATGGAACGGGTCTTCACAGCCGACGGATTCGCCTTGGTGGACTGTGTCCTCGACTCCCGTCACAGAGCAACATTCCTCCGATATTTCGGACGGCTCCTTTCTCTGGGAGTGCTTCTCAGTTGACTCTGCCCCTGGACCACTCGTCATGACCGGCGGACCTATGAAGCCGGAGAAGATCCCGACATCGAAGGAAGGCAGAAAAGAAGAACCCGGAAGTACTGAAGAACGAGAGAGCTGAAGACGTTCTAGATGAGACGGAGCCACAGGAGGAGAGACATCCACTGCTGATACCTGAGACGAGGGAAGTAGTCAGGAAGAATACAGAGGAGCCAGGAGGCCAACGACCCCATGCTCCAGCCTGCCACATTCCTGGAGGAGCGTGGCTGTCTCAGATATGTGCAAGACTTTCAGCGTGGGCTGGGAAGGGGGTGAAAGTTGGCGTTAGCGGGCAAATACCACCAACTCATGTGAACCTGTTAGAAATGGGATTTCTGGTTGGCTAAGGCTTGCGCCAAAGCCAGGCAGAAACCACCACTCTAGTCAGGGCAAGGGAGTTACACGCTGAAGACAACCCCTGCTCACCCCCTTGGTAGCTTGGCACGAGCAGTCAGGCTTATCTCAGAGGCAATGTGTAAAGCAGTTGCGCCACACACACACACACAGCAGCAACACACTAGGTACACCACAAAAGAAACTCCACACAAGGTCATATAAAACATAGCCTTTGTATTATCATTAACACATTAGAAACATAATCACACATTTACACTGTGCCCACTGGCACAAGGCGATATTCACAGGGGATTATATACAGGACCAGGCCAATCTGGCCACGGTCCGAACCATCAGATCAGGTAAGTAAATCTAAAACACAACCAGTAACTACTGGTACCATAATGACCTAAGCATTATAACATTAGCATTAGACACCATCCTAAAATATCATAGCATGACATTAGGCATACGCGGTAGGCATAAAACACATTACGCAATAATCACTGTGCATAAATAACATTATACATACACCATCAGCCTAAACACCGTATGCATAACCCACATTATGCAACAAAACAGCAGTGCACCATAGTGACACTGACTAGGGCCTTGCGCCCTTCTGGTACACACAGGTACCACATCTGAACCCATGCCAACTGGCCTTACACTGGGGCTCCAATGCCCTATGTCCAGACAGTCTGGGCTCTAAGGGGGACCTCTCAAATGACCCCCTGGCTGCCTCAGCAGCAAACTCAAAGTGTGCAACTGCGCTGGGGCCTGGGATGCACTCACCCCTTCCTCTTTCACAAAGAATCTGGCCGCCAAAATGTTGCAGCTGCCCACACTCTCGCAGGGCACTTGTTGGAATGCACACGAAGGACTGGCACTCACTGTGCCTACTGAGCCCCACTGGGAATCTAGGACCACATCACTCCCACGTAGCAGCTGTCCGCCACGGCGGTACAGCTGTGCAGACAAAAAGAGGCACTGGCACTTCTGTGCCTGGGGAGCCCCACTGGGACTCCACCTCAAGATTACACCCATGTTGCAGCTGCCCACTGTCAGGCGGGGCAGCTGGGAATACAGCGTGGACATCCCTCGTGTCCTCAGAGTGACAGCAGAGGTGGCGGGCACCTACAATGTGCCCCGACCTAACCCCCAACCACCAGTGAATCAGTGGGCTCCACTCACCGGGCTATCTCTCTCATTCCTGGTGGTGTCCTCGCTCCTTCCAGTGTAGCTGCTGGCTCCCAACTGACTTTGAGGAGTCCCCTTCCCTTCACTGGGGTCCTCCATGAAACACCGCGGCTTCCTCTTTGAGGTGGCGGGGACAGGCACAAACAATGTGCCTCGGGCCCCCTCCGCCACAGGACTCTTCCTCACCTTAGCTGATGCCGTGGGGCTCTCCCTCGGGAATGGGAGCCCCGCTGGCTCCGCACTTCAGCTTCTGCACCAGAGGGTGCCTTGCTCCACCCCTGATCAGGTGGCTCCTGCCTGACTTCCGGGTCGCTGCAGGCAGCGTGGCGGACTGTTTCGGCAATCTCCTCGATTCTGCGCTAATGCAGGGTGGGCTCCTGCTTTTCCTCTGCACACAGGGGGATCCCCATGCCAGGGGTCCCCTAGAGGGTCACACAGCAGCGGAGTGGGCACCCGCTTCTTTTAAAATGGCATAAAAGCAGGGTGGGCTCCTGCTAAGAGCACACGAACAGCGGGGTGGGCACCCGTCAGAAATAAACAGATGTAGGGTGGGCTCCCACACTAGTAAACAGCACAGGGGGAATCCCACATGCCAGAATTCCCTTGAGGCATGTCACACCCCCACGCTGGCAGGCCACACGCTCCTCCTCAGCTGCAATCAGCATATAGCGCTCACGAGGCACTAGAAAGTCCAAGGGGCAACGCTGCTCCCAGGCAGGCCAGCACACATGGCCCTCCAGCAGGGAGGCAGTCCCTCGTGACGGTTCCTCCTCGAGCCCAGCAGCAGCAACAGGCCCCCCCAAGTGAGGAACAGCACAACCCAAACATGGGGTCACAGCCCCTACATTTATACTCAGTTTTCCTTTATCTGCCAAGCACAGGGCTTGGTGGAACCTGTCCCAACTGTTTCTGGGGGTTTTAGAGCACTTTGCTTACAGTGCTCACACCCTCCTTTCAGAGATGGGGCTCTGCCATCAGACACGCCACAGGGGGGTGGAGCCAGCTTTGTACAGGCCAGGCACTGACCTATTCAGGGACCAGAGACTTCTCATCCCACTACTCCAAATGCAGATGTTCCTATTCAGACTAGCGCTGACTCACCATGCCCCTCCTGGAGCCATACACACCTCACCAGCCCCTGTCACTCAAACGCCAGACATGCAATGCACATCAGGCAGGCATACACGTAGCACACAGAAATGCCAACTTCTAAAAGTGATATAGAAAATGGACGACCCAATAAACCCTTGAGGGCTTGGGTAATGTAACATGAACTGGTAAAGGGATGCCTTCAAGGGATTAATTTGGATACTTAGTTGTATATTTTGGCAATTATTTGATATAGGATAATTATTTTCCTATAAAACTGAATTCCATCAGTATTCACGTATTTCTAAATTGTATCTTATACATCAGTCATATAGATCAATAAATGAAGAAAGAAAACAAAATTCATTGAGAATCAATCAAACTAGAAAAAGCAGAAAAAGCAACGGGTGTGTAAAAACGAAACTTTATATCAATCAATGAAGTCAATGAAATCAAGGGTACTGAAAGTGGACAGTTATACAGATAGTGGAAGGAAATGGTACAATCAATTGTTCCTTCACATGAACTTAATCAAACACTTTTTCACAATAATAGTAAATAATTATAAAGAAAACGTCGACTGTCACACTTTTTCGTTTTACACACCCGTTGCTTTTTCTGCTTCTTATTGATCTATATGACTGATGTATAAGATACAATTTAGAAATACGTGAATACTGATGGAATTCAGTTTTATAGGAAAATAATTATCCTATATCAAATAATTGCCAAAATATACAACTAAGTATCCAAATTAATCCCTTGAAGGCATCCCTTTACCAGTTCAACTTCTAAAAGTGGCATTTCTAAAATAGTTATAATAAATCCACGCACACCATTGCATAGGATTTATTATCACTATTCCAAACATACCAAACTTGACCCCTTTGCACCTCCAATATCAGGAATTACCACTGAAACACTTATCAGTAAATCCCCAATGCATTCCTATGGAAGGGCAGCCCACAGTAGTGAGAAACCAAAATGGCTGTTTGTCACAACCAGGACATGTCACACACTTAAGGTACATGTCCTATCTTTTACCGACAATGCACCCTGCCCATAGGGCCAGCTAGGGCCTACCTTAGGGGTGACTGACATGTATTAAAAGGGGGGTCACAGATATGGCACAGACTTTAGGTGCCACGTAACAGTGGCAGTAACACTGCTCGCACAGGCCCTGCAATGACAGAGGCCTGGGATAGGTTTGAAAGGCTACATTGGTGGGTGGCGCAATAAGCACTGCAAGCCCACCAGTAGCATTTAATTCACTAGCCCTGGGTATGAGATACCACTTTACAAGGGACTGACAGGTAAATTAAATAGGACAAACTGGTGTAGACCAATCTTACCATATTTATCACAGAGAGCACACGCACTTTGCACTGGACAGCAGTGCTAAAGTGCCCAGAGTCCTAAAACCACCAACACCATGTCAGAAAAAGGCTATGAGAAAGGCAAAAAGTTTAGGGATTACTCTGCAAAAAAGGGCCAAGTCCAACAGAATCCAACTGCCTTCCCTTCACCTTCGCACAAACCCTAGCCATCGGACCCTGTCACCTGGTGATCCCTCACCCCTTTTCCCTTGGGAAGAGAACACCCTAGAACCCCTGTTCACCCAAATATGCTCTTCTCTTTACCTAAGTCAAGAAAACCTCCGGGGCTATCGAGAAGAGGACGGGAGGAAGATCCTGAGCATAAGGCAAACCGAAGACAGCTAAGAAGAATTAACCGGATGGTCTCCCGATAAATTTACCTGAACTGTAGTAAAGAAATAAAACTACTGCTTAAACCACATCTACCAGGCTATATCGCTCCTTTCAGGCGTTCATAGAAGGCTACTGTATGTTCACAGTAGCATTTTGATGGGGTTTTAGTATCTAAAGTCAGCACATGAGATATTGTAGGCAAGCTGCACTTGAATTGCTCTTTACTGACTCTAATGGGGGTTATGAGGAAGTTGCATATGAACACATACACATGCAGGCATAGTATAATGAGGTAGCTAACCTAAAGCAGTGAAATAATCCATTCAATTGACTGAACTAACCTGAAGGGAAACATTATTTTCTCTTTCATTGGGCCACTTTCAAGACATCCTCACACAGGTACATAGTCCTCCCTATTCCTATGATGACTTATTAGTGAAAGTGGACCACAGATGTGAGAAGGGAAAGTAGAGAGGGCTTGGGGGACCATACATTAGTTATCTCTCAACAGGACAAAAAGCATAGGGAGCTGCACTGGCCGTGCCAATGGTGAAAACTAAGGACTTTGTGGAGTCGGATGATTACTGTATGCAGCAGGTAGCCGTCAAAACTCCAGTTTGGGACACCCAGGAGGGAGAAAGCCATGCCACAGGGGACTATGCATCTCATTATCCCCTGTGCTTCAGCAAACGTGCTCAAAAGTGCAATGCCAGCCAGCAGCTGGTGTACCCGCCAGACTCCAGTTTGGTACACCCAGGAGGGAGAAAGCCGTGCCGCAGGGGTCTACGCATACCATCATCCCCTGTGCTTCAGCAAATGTGCTCTAAAGTGCAACGCCAGATCGCCCGTAAGAGGCTGGGCTGGGACCCATCTCTAAGCTGTGTGACTTGAAATAAATCATGATTTTGACCTGTCCTACAAGTGACCATCAACCATGGGTAAGTGGAAGGCACCCATCCAACAACTTGAGGGGGGGCCTTGACTAATTTTTGTCAAGAGCAGCTAATATCCTGTCACAAGAGATTGAGTTGACAGAGCTTTGTCTCTCATTTGAGAAGGGAAGGAGAGGTCTGGAATTACTAGTACCCCTCCAGAGGGTCAACCTGTGTTGGCTGCGAGAGAGGATTTATGCGTACTCTCTAGCTGTCCTTCCCCAAGTCTCCATGAAGTTGGGTCACCACCACTTTCAGAGAAAATAGTGGAGCCAATGGCTTAGAGGAAACGAGGTGGAGGGAAACCAAAACCAAAGATCCTAAAAGCCACGAGAACACCTAAAACTAATGAAGGGGCAATGACCATGGACTCAACCTTGATCGATAAAGACACTTTGCTGGGGACTAATAAGGACCTGTGTGTAAGATTAGAAAATAAGGTTTCCTTGTTGCTCCAGCCGTTATTGATTAGACTGACTAGGATTGAGGAAAGCTTAGCTACCCTCACAAATGATGGGATTAGTTGACAGGGGGGTTGAATCCTATCCCCCCCAGCGAGAGTCCCTCAAACACAAACACAAGGGGACAGTACAGGGGAGCAAATGTGCCTACTTTGTCCGACCGACTCAGCCTGCAGATGGTCCCAGGTCTCTCCAACCAAGTTCCTCAACCCTCCTCGACTCCCGTATGCCCAGCAAAAACTCTGGTAAGGATCAAAGCAACGGAAACATTAAGACCACACACCAACTTTAGTGACAATGAAAATGTGGGGGAAGGAGTGAGGGAAGTAAGGGGAGTGGCCTCCATTGTAGCTTGGGAAACTACAGGGCAAGACAGGAAACAATATCAATCTTTAGACTTCCCCCCAGCTGCCTCACCATATGTCTTGGTTTTAGCAAGTGTCCCTGAGCTAAGGGAGGGACAGAATGAAGCGACAGGACAGCTTATGGACAACTCCTTTCATTGGCTGACAACCCATGCAAGGAGCTGGGGTGGGTGGGCACCTCCACAAAAGAGCTAATGGGGGTTTGTAATAGTTAATGTTAAGGATCCATAAGTGATCAAGAATTTGTTAAGGGAACTTCCAAGCTCTCCTTCCTCTAGCACTTGGATCCTAGTGTTCTCACTGGATTATTTTTATAGACCCACTTTTCCACTGTCTTTTGAACCCATGGGAGGCCTTAACGATATGCCCCATCCCTCTCTTTTTGACAATTCAGGCCCTGCCAGATTTGCTAAAAAAGAGAGGAGGGTAGATAATCTCTTTGCCCTATTGGCAGACCTAGAGTATTGCAATTGACTACCTTCCAAAGAGTTAAATTGTAACCTGCCCAAATATGATGATGAATAAACCAAGGAGGTGCAATATTTCCAGAGACGTCCTTAGGTGCAGGCAACTTAGGTATGGAAATAGCAACCTGGATTGTCGTGAGCTTTGGCCCAAAGCTGGGTAATGTTGAGTCGATGCCTCTTTTGCAGAACTAGGACATAGTATGTCTACAGGAGACTTGGGCAATTGACCCAATATTTGTTGAAGGGTATTAATCGTTCACAAAAGGAGCAACACCCCATCCCTTTCAGGTAATGCAAAGGGTGGTTTATTGACTTTAATATCAAACAAATTGCCTGCTAAAATCAAAGAATTTGAGAATCCACCACCCTAATTTCACATTTTGATATGTATGGGGGTGAAGGAGATTGGGATTAATTAGTGATACATTTTTATAATAATAATTTTGGTGGGAATATGGCAGCTGTGGTGGTATCATTGGAAGAAGAGGTGAACAAAGTCATCTAAGTTTTGTTAAAACAAATGTATTCATATTTTGTGGGTAGGTGATTTTAATGTCCGCCACTGGAAATACTCAACAGAGATTGTTTGCGGTCTACTAGATATAGAGGGCGATGCAATTCAGCATTTTAAGTATCATGAATATGGTAACTGTTTAAATAGGATGTCTATTAGGAATTTGGAAATAATTAACAAGGTAGAATCAGATACTTGAGGTTTTGCGACAACATTTATACGTGGCGATTATGAGTCTACAATTGACTTTGCCTTAGCCTCTGATTCTCTTTGAGGAAAAATTACCCAAACTGAGTCCAAATATTCCCTTTTTAAAGATCATATTTATGACGGAGGGGGTGCTAATACACCAGTAACAGTACAGGTACCGAAGCCAATTTTGGTCAGAAAAAATGGGTAGCAGTTAAAGTGGGACAAGATTAATAAGTGGGAAAGTAGCTTTGCAGATTTTATTTAATAAGTTGGAGATGATGTTAAGGTGCCTAGATCCTGATTTATGCCCCAAATCTTTGCCATCATTCTTTTTGGAGTTGCTTGATGAAATTAAACTTGCCCTGACCCACACTAAATATTCTAATGAGGCCCCTGTAAACCAACGGTTTGATGAGGCTTGCTCAAAGTGCTTAGGAGTTCTGCATAGAGCCCTCGGAGCATCACCTAGAAATCAGGCCCAGATAAAGGTACTGCATTAAGAGTATAAGTTAGCCTGTAAATCTAGCGAACGGGATTTGAGAGAAGCTGCCTGGGAAAACTTAGCCCAAGCTGCAATCACCAAGAGTAGCAGGGAATTCTTGAAAATAAAAAATGTCCCTATTTAAAAAAATAATAAAGATGTAACGCTGGACACCCATGTCAGCGAGGATGCTTAGGTGGCTCATTTTGAACAAATTACGGGGCAGCGGATGAATCCCTGCCCAACCCAGCTGTGAAAGTGGCAGTTCTTAAAGAGTACCTTTTATTCAATTTGGACAAAGTAAGATATGGGCTAGCCATGTGCAGTAGTGCTGAGGCACCAGGCCATGCCAGGGTTCCTATTGATTTATTTCCAGAGTATCAGGATCTATGAGCCCCATTGCTGGCTAATATTTTCAATGTCATATCCAAGTCTGGCCCTTTAGTCTCCTGGGGAACCAGCATAATTATCCCAATTTATAAAAAAGAGTAGCCAGGCAAAACCGGAGAATCATAGACCTATTTCTCTCCTGGATAGCACCTTGGAGCTGATGGGCAGTCTAGGCTAGAAGAATAGGCCAGGGAGAAAAACATCTTGATCCCTGCACAACATGGCTTCCAAATGGGTAGAGGGACAATAGATCAATGCCTGAATCTGAACCTGACTATCGCAAAATATACTACAGGTAAGAGCAGTCCCATTTTTATGGCCATTATAGATTTAATGGCCGCATTTGATTGTGTAAGCCACTCTACATTATGGCTGATAATGGAAGAGATGGGCTTGGACGCAGTAATAATCAATTTTATTCGTCAACTGTACTCTCAAGCCACAACATATGTGCATTATGACAAAAAACAGGGACTGCACGTGACCCTTCCAGATGACGAGGGGTGTTAGACAAAGCTGCGTCCTTGCCCCTTTCTTATTCTCGATTTATACAAATGGGGTTGAGGACGCACTTGTGGGTTCTACACCTGATGTTCCCTCTTTTAATACAGTCACACACCTGATATTGGCCTACGCAGATGATACGGTTTTAATAGCAAGAACTGGGTTGGCCTAACAACGTCTTATTGTGGCCTGTGTGGATTCCATGAAAAGCTTGGATTTGAGGGTCAATGAATCCAAATCCTTTGTGCTACAAGCAGGAGTATCTCCCTCCAAAAGAATCCCTTTCTTTTATATAGGCCCCCGAATATTGGGTCTTATGGACACTTTCTCATATTTAGGGGATTTGTTTGATAAAAAACAGTCCTGGTCAAATATGGTGGCCAATAAGGCTTTAGTAATGGTAAGACATGCCAAGAGTGCCAAGACCATCTCTGCTGATATGTACGGGGGCAGGGGTTTGGGGAACAGCGCCCACAGACTCCCTCCAAAAGTTAGAGGATAGACATTTTAAGAAGTTTGTGTCCCTCCCTGGCTCCTATTCCAATTACATCTGCCATGTAGAACTTGGTTTACCATATGTGTCTGACACTATTAAACATGCACCCATCATCTTACGGTATTCCATTTGGAGAAGGAATACTGCTAACTTAACTCAAACAATAAAAAAAATGTTTATTATTGGATAATCCACATAAGATCACATGGCTACAATACGTAACTACCACATTCACATCAATAGGCCTTGCTGAGTTATTCATTAATTCCAGTACTTGCCAGAAATTTTCTAAAACAGCAAAGATTATATTTTTATCCAAGGTTGATTTTGAGAGAAGGGAAAGAAATTATGAAAAACTTTCTGTAATGTTATATCAAATGAACCCCCCCCCCCCCATGAAGGGGGATTACTCGTATTTCGAGAGGGTGTGGAATTCACAACATAGATTTATTTTGATATGGCTTCTTCTGATTTTAATCCCACTGATGTTGAGTTTTCCATTGGCTATGTATCGCTTTCACAAATTAACAGTTTGCCCATGTAATGGTAGCTCTGAGCAGTCCGACCTTCACATATTTTCTTTTGTGGCTTCGACAAAAAACAAAGATCAAGGTTTATTTACCACTACTGCGGCGATATAATTTTAGTCAGTGTCGTTCAGCTCTTTATTTCCTCAAAAAACGTAATGACCCATTTATATGTTTTACTCTACCTACATTCCTTTGGTCCCACATGAAATGGAGGAAATCCTGGAGGTGGCCAACTATCGTCCCATCACTTGTTTGCCTTTCCCTTCGAAAATCCTAGAAAGAGTCCTAAACAAAGAACTGCTGTCGTTCATCGAAGCAAATCATAAACTTGATCCAGCACAACATGGATTTAGACAGCGGCACAGTACCAAATCTGCATTGATTGCAGCTACAGAAGATCTACGTGTCCAATTAGATCAGGGGGAAAGCCTTACTGATCTTACTCGACTTATCGTCTGCGTTCGATACGGTCGACCAGCAGATCCTTTTCCAGCGACTATCCGAAATAGGGATTGTAGACAAAGCCCTAGAATTACTTCAGTCCTACTTAATAAATAGAGAACCATCTGTTATGGCGGAAGGGCACAAATCACACCCCTATGCACTACCGTGTGGGGTGCCTCAGGGTCCGTCACTTTCCCCGACACTGTTTAATGTACACATCGCTCCATTGGCAAAACGTATACGTTCCCTTGGTTTTAAAGTTCATGCTATGCTGACGACACGCAAATGGTCGTCTCCCTCGCCCACACCCAAGAGATTGTCACGGTAAATTTCAACACATGCATGAGCCATATCATCAGCTGGTTGCAGGACAATTGTTTGAAACTAAACACTGGAAAAACAAACGTGGTGACGTTTGGCAGGGCCACCTTCCTCTGGAACTCTACATGGTGGCCAGAAATTGCCGGGCCCTGTCCTCAGCCAGCAAAGAAGGTGAGAAACCTTGGAGTCATGATAGACGCCCACCTCCTCCTATCAGACCAGGTTAACAGCATCACCTCTTCCTGCTTTCATACCTTAAAGGTCCTCCGAAAGATCCTCCCTTTCATCCCTATGTCCCTCAGGAAAACTGTTTTCACTGCTCTTGTATTAGCTAAAATCGACTACTGTAACTCCATGTACCTGGGAGCCAGGAAGAGTGTGATAAAGAAGCTGCAGACACTCCAAAATGCCGCCGCTCGGCTACTAATAAAAATTCCTAAATTCAGTCCAATAAGCCATGCTATCCGGGAACTGCACTGGCTACCTGTTTAGGCTAGGATCCAATTCAAAGCGAGATGTATGGTGCACAAGACCTTACACGGGGCGGGACCTGCCCACCTTGACCAATACATTAAGCAATACACACCACAGAGAAGCCTTACAGCGGCATCAGCTTCTTTACTCGTTGTCCCAAGAGTAAGGACTGAGAAATGGGGCGGTAGAAGCTTTCGCCACCTTGCACCTAGGCTGTGGAACTCGTTGCCCAGTCATCTCAGGAGTCAAACGAATTTGCTGCGGTTCAGGAACGATTTAAAAACTTAGCTATTTGCCCCCGGCCCACACTAGTCTCCTACCAGTTGCTGTAACCTAGGTTTAGCTAGTGCTAAGGCACCACGGCATACGCACGCTCTATAAAAAAACCCTATTTAATTTCATTTCAGTTGAGAACCCATAGACTATTTTAGAGGTAAACTCATTTATATTGCTTGTCACTTAGCACTTTATGAACCCAGCAACTTGGAACTTGAGGGAGGAATTATTCTAGTCCTACACTAACTGTTGTTTTATTAGGTAACTAGAACCGTTTTAAAGGGTTTTTAGTGTGATATTAGTATTGATTATACTTGATTTTATTTTTGGGCCAGATGTACGAACCATCCAATTTGCAAATTGCGTCATTTTGTGACTCGCAAATTGGAATTTACAACAGTGTCTCAGACACTGTTTGTGATTCCCAATGGGGTCGCAAATTGCCTGCCTCATTAATTTCATGAGGCAGGTGCAATTTGCGACCCCATTGGGAATGGCTAGCATTCCCAGGGATGGTGGCCTGCTAAGGTCATTATACCACCATGTCCGTGACTGCCTTTTGACCCCTTCCCATTTGAGAGTGGCTTACCACACATTTGAAATGGGAGGTAAACAGCGAGTGTTTTGCGGCTACAATTGTGGCTGCAAAACAATCTTGCATTGAAGTGTGAGTCACTATTAGGAAGAGATGCCCTTGACGTGCCTCTTCCTAATAGGGAGTTGCAAACCCTATTTTGAGAGTTGGTAATAGGTTACCATCTCACAAAATAGGTTTTGTCAATAGGGCAGACATATTTTGCGGTCGCAAACGGTCGTGCATCTAGCCCTTTATGTACTATGCATCTTCTGGAAATATTGTGTAGGATGAAAAACTGAATATGTATGTGTAGATTATATTATGAATGAGCAGCAGGATAACTGGATAGTATGGAGGACCCTGTATGCGGTTTATAGAGTTTATGACACCTATTTGTTTTTCCTCTACATTGCTATGTTTGATGTGTCCGCAGTTTGGCTACCACAAATCTATTTTAATTGTAATTTGCACTGATATTTTATGAATAGTGGTTTTTGTTTCGTATTGCACTTCTATGATGTATGTTCGAACTAGATCGAAAAAAGTTATTTGACAGACAGGCATTTACCACAATGCATATGGGCTAATTGTGTGCTCGTATGCCAGGCAGATAAAGGACAACAATTCTCAACTGGTATAATTATACAGGACAATTATAAATGCATCTACCGATTCACACGCTCAACGAGGAACAGTATCCCCGACGCCCTCGCTGCTACCAGGATTCAGTCCCTCCCTGCTACCAATGATTCACAACCGGTAAGCACTCCGGACTCCACAAAGGATTTTCAACCTCATATCCCACCGATGTTCTACCCCTGACACGGCCGTTTTTCCGGATCGCACCATCATCGATGAGATCGTTCCTCCTAATTGGATCTACCAATGCTCTCTTTTCTCCTCCCAGATTTGTTCCCATGAGCCCGATCCGTGCAAACTTGACCCTCTCGGATCTCGTTCCGTGCCTTTACAGCACCGCTTTTAAATCAACAACCCGGTCCTGAAGATGATCCTGAATCAGAGGATTGAAACGCCGTTGACCGTTCAGCGCAAATAATAGCGCACTTTTTCTCTGTGGTTCCTCCTAAATAATTGTCTTCATTGTAAATACTTGTTCATTCATTATTTGAAGCACAATATACTCACTGTATATATTTTGTCACTATTGTTTTGTTACGCAGCCTTCCGCTGATTCCACATTGTCACTTGCGTCGCCACTTTGTGTGTCACTTACACATTTAGCACCAAGTCCAATTCGGGTTGTGTTCGCTTGCATTTCTTGCCTACAGTGCTGTTACAACTGTATTTTGCTTTAATTTAGCTTTATGATTATAAACATTTGATGCCTAGTGCATTTTTCAAAAGATTTTTTGCCTGAGTCTCCCTTTCTCCTCCCTGCTAATGTCATGTACATGCATTTATAATTGTCCTGTCTAGTTATACCAGTTGAGAATTGTTGTCCTTTATCTCTCGTACCTACCAACATCTCAACGTGGTCAATGGGTCATACTCCTGTTGATATATATAAGGTATGCCAGGCAGTGCGCCCCTCCTCCTTTTGTGATTGACTCTTTGCTGAGTGTTTGGGTTTTGAGCTCTGGGATGCACCTGCGCTCTGAGAGTGCTACTAAACCTGAGATGACTGTGAGCAGCGTTGCCAGCACTCCCAAATGTCACTTGCTACTCCCTATGGAAGATGGACAACAATCCTGAAACCTATGTCTAGAAATTCACAGTACTGGCTGCACCAGCAATGGTGAATACTAAAGTGAGTGTTATCAAGCATTGCATTTACCACAATGCATCTGTGCTATTTATATTAGGGGTGGGCGGAATTTGCGAAACTCACTTTCGCAAATTATTGCAAAAATGTTAACAATCTCCGCTAACACGCGGAAATATCGCGAAGATGCAGACGTTTTTTTCCCGCCCGTTCGCGGTATTTTCTGCGTGGTCGCGGCTCTCCAACTTACCCATGCGGTTGCTCACGGTCGCGGCCATCTTGTTTTCACTTGTCTCGCGGTGCATGATCGCGAGAAGAAAGACGTGATCGCGCGACGAATGACGTTACTGCGGGCGCGACATGTCGCGAATCAGCGCAAATGGCTACCAACAATCCAACATCTCGTGGAGAACGCGACCGGATTGGGAAAACTTGTTGGCGACAGCGGGGATTCAGGTAAGGCGATCACGCGCACACGAGAATGTATTATTTTACAGCGCGAGCAAGCAAAAAATTTCCGGTAAAATGCGGATTGCGGAAATGTTGACATTTTCGCGCTCTTCGCGGAACGCGAAAATGTCAAATTATCGCAATTTTCGCGAGCGGAACGGAATTTTAGCCCAGGCCTAATTTATATGCTGGTATGCCAGGCAGTGTGCTCCCTCCTACTTTGGTGATTGGCAATTTATAATTACCTCTGGCTAGGCAAACACTCAAGCTCCATTTAATTTTGAGATTGTTTCCCTATTGCTTATACCGTAATCAAAGGAGAGGACATTGCAATTTATGTAATTTCTTTCTTTCGGTAACATGCTACTAATAAATTATATTTCATTTTCTTAGTCAATAAAACTTTGTGACTGTACATATTGAGCACTTGTGCTCCTACTTACCTAATACAAAATTCTGGTAAAGAAATTTGAAAAACGCACTCTGGGCAATATTTACAATGAAGTGACGGAGTGCAACGTTAGCCTTCCTGGCTTAACCCCTTCGCCGCTGCAGGAATTCCGCCGCGGCGCTGGGGGGGGTTTGGGGGCAGCGCGGTGGCGCTGTGCTCGTGACGGAACCGTTCCGTCACGAGCCATGGTTGAGCTGTGCTCATGACGGAGTGGTTCCGTCACGTCTCCGCCCACTGCGCTAATCACCCGCACAGGCGTGGAATTAGCGCCGCGTGAGCGGAGCGGCGGCCAACGGCTGCAGCATGACGGAACCACTCCGTCATGAGCACAGCGCAACCGTGGCTCATGACGGAGTGGTTCCGTCATGAGCAGGGAAGGGGTTAAAGCCACTCTCCGCCACTTCAGAAACACAGGGCTGCACCATATTTACAACAATATGGTGCAGCCCTGCATTTCCCTTGCGCTAAACTTAACAGCCTAGCGCCAACGCACGCACCCTTGCACCATAGTGCAAGGGTGTCTGTGTTGACGGGAAGATTGTTTATGTGCAGGAAGGTCACCCTTCCTGCACATAAACAATCTTTAAATGACGGTTTGTAACTTTTATCTGTGCTGCTTAATGCATCACACATAGATGTTGCAAAATGTCATTACTTTTTTGGGATTGTGTATGTGCAGAAAGGGACACCTTCCAGCGCATAAACAATCAATGGCAATTTGCTGTTTTCATGTGTGCTAAACAATGCAGCACACATGGAAACAGCAAAAACGAGGAGAAATAAAGAATTTCTCCTCCTTTTGCCTGTTTAAGACAAGGTTTTTCCTGGTCTTAATTTTGGCGCTGCGCGCTGCCTCCTATTTTCGCCAGCCTTGTAAATAGGGGTCAACGTCAAAATCAATGGGTGTTGCGGTGGAATGCCCCCGCAACACCCATTGCCCTCCCCTTTCACTCTAAGTACAGTGTCAAAGGGTGCCTTATTTACAAGGCAGCATTACGCCATGTTAAGTGGCTTAAAGCAGTCTTGTAAATAAGGCAAAGCCCCGATCGCCATCACAACATCACTGAAAGTGACATTGTGGTTGTGATAGGGGCTTGTAAATATGCCACTTAGTATACAAATAGCTACTGACGATGGGTGGCTGGGTGCAAAGTGTGACTAAACATCACACTTTGAGGCTGGTGCCTGATGCCCACAACCACATACAGTTCCTCCTACATCATGACCTCTTCCATGACATAACAGATGAAATGAAATATATTGGTAATAATACTGCAGATGAGTTTATACCATAAATAACACTTTGCAAGAATAGACTATGAATAAAGAACTACTTGTTGAATTGCCATCAACCAGAAGCTTACCAAATTCCTCGAACAAAACCACCTACTGGATGCCTCCCAGTCAGGATTTTGTGCCAACCACAGCACTGAGACCGCACAAATTGCCACCAAAGATGACATCAGAACACTCCTCGACCATGGAGAAATGGTGGCCCATATCCTCCCCGACCTTTCTGCGGCGTTCGACATAGATTCCCACAACACCCTCATCAACTGAACATAGGCATACACCAAGACGCCCTCAAATGGATCGCCTACTTCCTCACAGGACACACACAGAGCATTCGACTGAATCCCTTCATCTCCACAACCAAAGAAATCATATGCAGCATTCTGGAAGGATCGTCCCTCAGCCCCACCCTGTTCAACATCTACATGACCCCCCCTTTGAAGAAGTTGTCAGATCCCATGGACTCAATATAATCGTCTTTGCAGATGACACTCGACTGATCCTCTCAGTCACCTAGGACCCCACCAGCCCCAAAACTAACTTCTGCTATGCCATGACCAACGTAGCCAAATGAATGAGAGACAACTGCCTCCAACTCAACTCTGCAAAAAACTGAAGTACTGATCTTAGGGAAGAACACTTCCGCATGGGACCACAGCTGGTGGCCTTCTTAACTCAGACCCACACCAACCGACCACGCACACAACCTCAGCATCATCTTCGACAGCCAACAGACCATGACGTGACAAGTTAACACAGTTGCCTCCTCCTGCTTCCACACACTTTCCATTCTCTGCAGAATCTTCAGATGGATCCCAACCAACACCAGAAAGACCATCTGAGAAGTGTTGTGACACCGCCACTGCGCCCCTTCTCCTCTACACTGTCCCTCTCCACGGACAGAATCTAGTGGGCAATCAGCCTTTGACTTAAAAGGAGATTCCACCACGACCGTGAGCAAGTGAGCAACAAATAATAGTTTCAAAAACAAACAAGGAGCGCCAACCGGTGACTGGCCAGTCCGGCCGCTGCTTCGCTGCTTGTGCTGTCTCTGGCTCCCACAGTCAATTGGAAAAACGCCACTAGTTTTTCATGCACGCATACGATGTAAGGCATCGCGCGCATGCGAGACAAAGAGTGCAAATTCAGCCACCAATCATAAAACAAACAAGCACTGAAAATGCAATAGGACTTGTATTTACGCGAGCCCTATTGCATTTTAAACTGAAGTGCAGTCATTAAAGAAGGCACGAATGGGAGGGGGTGAGGGGGTGGTTGTGGTCAAAACAATTACGGACTGCGGGAGGGAACGGGGGAGGCAGGGGAACAAAACGATTTTTAAAGTAAAGGGTCTGATACCCTCGGAAGAACAAAACTGACGACATGGCCGTCAGGAGGCAGGACTAAGAAGTCAAAAAACAATCACAATGCTGAATTTATGATTGAAGCCAATGAAAATTATGGATGGAAAGTGGGAGGACCTTCCCCCGGCTATAATATATACTGCATGCCTCGCAAAGCAAGCAGCACGTTGCGCTGCAGTGCTATGTGAGACCTAAACAGGCCACATCATCAGACAATTGTTGCAAGAAATAAAAAACTGGGCACCAAGTTTAAGATTCAGAGACTTCATAAAAAGAATTAAGAACAGTTTGCTAAATCTTTTACAAAAACACAAAAAAGTTTAATTCAACCTCGATTGCCCAGACCTATCATCACAAGGGCACTAGCTAAAATCAATATTCCTTTGGAGCCCAGCAGAAAGCAAAGCAGGGACTTAATTGTATCTGCTCTGAAGCGAAAATGTAAGCATCGTTCCCAACAACCACAGCTAGTAAACAAATATTAGTTGGACGTCTATCAGGGCTCAAATGCAAGTAAGCTGCAATAGTGAGCTTTAGCACTTCTGTAGTTAGCCTTTTAGATTGGGCCTGAGCCAATAATAAACCTTGCACATGCTTTGTATTTAGGTGGACACTCAAGGCAGGTTTGGTGAAGGCATGGTTTAACCCAATCTCTTCGAATGTTTTCTTTACATAGGCTAACCATACGATGGAGAAAACGTTGTCACGTTTGAGACAATCACTAATAATGTCTCTTGAAAGGGACGCCTCCTCGGTTCTCTTGATGGATAGCCACAATAGCAGTGGATGTGTTCTGATACGATTACTCAGATAATTTAGACCCAGCTCTGTATGACAAATAAAATAGGAAGAGGATGGGGGAATGGACAGGACTTTTCTGCAGAAGCGTTTTTCCTCCACCTATATAGCTGCAAATTCTGCAATACCCCAGATCTCAGCTCCATAGGTTGCCACAGGGACACACTGAGTAGTATATATCTGTAGTAGTGGAGAAGGTGCCCTTCCCCCAGGTGGTTGAGGGAGACTGAGGAGTGAACCAACTGCCATGGATAACTTCATCCTACAGTGGGTAATGGTTAATGCCTATGAGCCCACTGCATCAAAATTGACCCTCAGATAAGAAAAATTGCTAGTGCTTGGTAAACAGTTTGGGCCGACTCCAAAACCTGAGAGCTGAGTACATTTAGGGCTGCACGCTATAATATATGTTTGGAGAAATTAGTCTGTAAATTGAGAGCGTCAATAAATTGTACAAAGGAATGCACCAGCAGACAAAGTGCTTTTCGGATACAGGCCACCAGCACAGCGTCATCTGTGTATAACAGTTCTGGGAGTGAGGCACCATTTACCTTACAAGAGAATAAATATTGACTGAGCTTGTGAATTTAGACGATGAACAATAAAGTGGCAAGCACATAGCCTTGCCGCACCACATTACCAACCTTTATTTCATACAGGACTTTATCATTTGGGCCAAATCCAGTCCTGGCCCTCATATTGTTGTGCAAAGATGCTAAAAGTGTACAAGTGCATCATCCATCCCCATTGAGAGAAGGAGTTGCCACAGCTTTGGGTGATTAATGCAGTCAAATGCAGAGGAAAGTCTCCCTTGTAAATAAGACCCCCTTTCATGCTACACTCAGCGTGAAAGGGGCATGCAATGGGTGTTGTGGTGGGAATTCCACTGCAACACCCATTGATTTTGATGCTGCCCCCAATCACAAGGGTGGCTTAAAAAGGAGGCAGCGCCAAAATTAGGACCAGTGAAAATCTGGTCTTAAAATGGAGAAACGAGGAGAAATTGTAAATTTCTTCATGTTTTTGGTGTTTTTATGTGTGCTGCATTGTGCAGCACAAATAGAAACAACAAATCGCCATGAATGATTGTAAGGTATCCCTCCTGCACATGAACAATCATTAAATAAATGACAATTTGCAGATTCTATGTTTCAAATCGGCATTCTGGATTGTTTATGTGCAGGAAGGAACACCTTCCTGCACATACACAAACATTCCCCCCAATGCAAGGACCCTTGCACTATGGTGCCAGGATGCCTCTGTTGGCACTAGGCAGCTAGATATAGCACCAGAGCTAGGGGAAATGCATTCTTGTGAATATGGCACATCCCTGCATTTTCAGAATGGCGAAGCATGGCGTTAGAAAATTTTGTTAACGCCACACTTCACCATTCTGTTGTAAATATGCCCCACCGTTTTGGATCGCACAAAAACCAAACAAGCTTGAAGCAGTTTTTCCCCATTTGGGCCCACAGGAAAAACACAGGACATTGACAATTTGGTTGCCACTGGTGATGACACAGAATTAATTTAGAACTTTGATGATCAGGCATTGGCATATTTCGATGACATATGCTCAACAGACAATGACCTGAAGGAGCACTTGAAAAGAGTGGACTGCATAATTTTTGGGTTTGCCCACATGGTCTATATATTCAATTTCAAAAATTCTAATATTGCCCACCTCAGTGTCTTATTTTTGTGAGACAAGCTGTCAAGTAAAGGCAAAAACCTGGCAACCCATTCTTTAGAAATTGTGTATTGCTTCAACCTCCAATGACTGTGAAAATATTACATTCCATTTTAATAATAATAAAAAAATAAATACATCTTTATTCAGTAGCAATTGCAATCATTAAAGATACAATCATACATCACCTGTCATGGACTTAGGGATGGAACTGATGAGCAATTTTGCCGCAGTATCCTCCATAATGTCGAGTAACATGAAAGGGAAAGCAGCCGAATTAGATACACGCCAATGCCTGAGAGATGTGCCTTCTGCACAACAGGAGTTCATGTTGCCTAAAATTATCAAAGAAAACTATGCATGGCTGGGTAGGGATGATTTTGGAGCTAGTCCAGGGAAACAGCAGGTAAAGAGTAATTCTGAAAAGAATAACCCCAAGCAAGAACAAGACCCTTCCACAAAGATGAAGTGAGACAACAAGAAAAATAAAGAAAAACAAAATCACGGGGTAGGTCTCCTACACAGGTATCTACAAAAAAAGTTACAACTTACGTAACTGTGACAATGTTAAACCACCTGGCAGGCATCAGGATACTGATACACGTTACTCTCGTTCTTTTCAGGATACATGACAATCGGAGAGAGGAGAATGGTCACTGAGAAGATCGGAAGAACATGTAAAACAAAGAAAGGACCCACAACTGAATACATGATTAAACAGGAAGATAAACCTAAAATATAAAAAACACAATTTAAAAAGAAGAGGGTAGCCCGACTAAAAGTCAGGCATGCCCCGGATATTAATGACTCTGTTTCTGAACAGGGAGTGGGCATTGACAATGCTGGATATTACAGCAGAAGTCACAATAGCTTGCCAGAACCTGATGGTTTGTCTGGTGGGAGTAGCGCTGAGTGAGTATATCACAGTGGATACGCTGGATACCAGGGTAAGCGTTCTTCAACATTTATACAAAGTCCAAATGCGATTGGAAGGGGACGTGCCCAGATTTATTAATGTCCTCATTGGGAAGAACTCACTCAAAGTTAATACATTTTGCTGGCAAAGAAAGATTGGCCAACTGACACCGTAATGGATTGCCAAAAGTACGAAACTCTAATTTTACCTGCTTTCTCCCACCTCGTTCAAGAATCAATTAAACATTCATACGACGGGGAGTGGGCTTTAGCGCTAGCTCCTGCATTACACTGCACCCATGTGGGGTAGGATGATGGTTCATCTTATCATGATATACCATTGAGTACAACTCCACAACCTCAAAGACAATACCCTATAAGAAATTAAGCAAAACAACAAGTTAGGGAAATCCTAAAATAACTTGAATATCAAGGTGTGATTGAAAGTTGCACCTCTTCAATGAGTAATCCTCTGTTTCTGGTAATAAAAAGCAGTTTAATCATACTGCCTATTATATGATTACAGACATTTGAACACCACTACTCGCACTTTTACAGTACAAAATGCACACAGTGCCACACTAATTAATAACATTGTGCGGAAAAAATGCAAACCAACACTTGAGATCTCAAATGGATTCTTCTGCCAAAATATGCCACCTGCAAGCAGATATTGGACCGCCTTCACAGCACTAGACTCTCAGAACAATTCTGCCATGAACCCCAGGGGTATAAGAATAGCCTGAGCTGTTTTCAGCCAGAGTCACAGAATTACTTTAGAACTTGGATGATCAGGCATTGTCATATTTCGATTACATATACTTTACAGACAATGACCTGATGGAACATTTGACCAGAGTGGACTGCATAATTTTGGGGTTTGCCCACATGGACTATATATTCAATTTAAAAAACATTAAAAATTGCCCACCTCAGTGTCTTATTTTTGTGAGACAAGCTGTCAAGTGAAGGCAAAACCTGGCAACCCATTCTTTGTAAAATGTGTATTGCTTCAACCTCCAATGAATGAAAAGATAACAATCCATGTTTATAATAATAAATAAATAAATAAATCTTTATTCAGGAGCAATTGCAACCTTAAAAGACACAATCCTACACCAAGAAAATCATCATTACAAATCCAGTTAAAAATTAGGATAAAACACAGATCATGGTCACAAGACATTAAAAGGAGGTAAGAAAAAGACAGTGCAAACATAAAAAAAGCCATCCAACAGCCAATTGGGTCTAGATAGTCTTGATCTATAGGCAGGCTGCACGAAAGTTGCCATTGCACAAAGTGTAAGTTAATTAGGCAACAACTGTAAATACATAAGCACTACTCTGGTTTGCATAAACTTTAAAGACTTTGAAAGGGGGCGAAGAAACTGCCTTTTTGGGAGGCTAAAATATTTATATTAAAGGACAAAATGTAACATGTCCTGTGGAGACCTAGATTTGCAGCTACAGAGTCCTCACACATTTAGGTGAGCAAAAACTGACAGATACCAAAAGATGGTGGAGCAAAAACGGCTGACTAAAAACCTGTCGGTCACGCAGAATGAGTAGAATCATTCTACGGCCTTAAACATCCAGACTTTTAAGGTACACATTGAATGCAAGAACATATGTATATGTTACATTCCCTACAAGCTAACATGATAGCTTCCAAACACTTACACACATGTGTAAAAACGACAAGCCTGATGGTTTGTGTAATCCCGGGTACCTCAGGGTACACATATGTCACGTTCAATGAAGGTGACACAGTACTGATTGCATATAAATCACCTATCTATTTAAATGCTAAAATGTGTTTTGTCCCGACTGAAAAAATTCTGACAGTGGTTCAGACTGCTGTAGTGAGAGAGCGTGCCCTGGCTCAAGGGAAACAAATTATTGTTGTGACCCCAGTACCGACCATAAAGGTGGTTACCAGAGCAAGTGTTCCGAACGCTAAAGCTCTACATCCAAGATAGATACAATGAGCAAACTCACTCACTGCAACGGATGTAGATTACAGACTTGGTCCTACAGTACAAACACAATCATTTCTCAAGTATGAGCAAAAATATCCTCTACCTAATGAAATAAAGCATCTAGATCACTATGACTGGCGGCAATATTCAGCTGCATACACAGTCGTAAAAAGCTGTATGCATGATGGAACTTTTTATCCTAGCTGCCATGGGGGATGAGGACCCCAGGGCCTTTTAAAAGCTTGAGGAGGGGGGGCATGTGTCCCCTCCCCTTATTTGCACATTTGGGCCCCGGTGTAGGGCTACCCAACCCTTTTAGTGGCTCAGGGGCCACATGCCCCACCCTGTGGTGGGCTCTCCTGGAGCTTAACATGTCTCAGGGAGGGAGGCCGTGTGCCCCGTCCCCGTATGAAATGCAGCCTCAGAGGTGAGATCCCGGGGCCAATGATGTCTTGGCAGTGGTGTGTACATCCCCTACCCTTATATGTCTACCTTTCTATTAATAAGCCATTATTTTTTTTCTAAACTTTGCCACTATTCAACTAGCAGATGGCAAAAAATGTTGGTGGGTCAGTCAACATATTTAGGGGCATATTCTCAAGGAGCTATCGCTGAGTTAACGGCACTTTATTGCAGCCAAAGTTGCGATAAATTTATCGCCCCATTCACAAGCTGGTGTTAACAGCCCACAGCACCAGTTTACCCACGATAGCAGCCGCAAAAAACATCGCCACAGAAGACCCCCGCAACTATCGCTAATGAGATGCAGAGTAGGCGTTCCCATGCCAAAAGCCACTACAACACCACTCCACAACATTCACAACGACCAACCAGAACTGCGATAAAAACACAAAACAGCCGTTAAGGTGCATTAGCAGCAGGAAAACAACACCTGCTCTGACCTGGTGCTAAGTCGGACCACAGCCTGCACCACAAAAGGGAGCACAACCCACAGCCACATCGGAAGGGCAGCAGATGCCATGGAGCCACTGGTCATGCGGCCCGGACACCCAAGAGGACCACAACACCAACTGCCACCACCCCAGGACAACAACCCCCACCAGTAACACCCCCCCGGACCACCACAGAGGCAGCGCAGACAAAGACAGCGGACCCCCAGGAAACGCACCAGCCAAACAGACCCAACAACTGGCAATGTCATTGCCCACTACATGCTCAAAAGGACAACCATAGTACGCATCCTGATCAACAACGCCCAACAGGCCGATGACACTAACACAGCAGACAACCACAATCCCACCCCACACTAAGCTGCTGGCTGAGCTGCACCTGTTGGCCCCTGTTACCCCCAACCAACACCCGCCAGAGTCAGAGGAGTCACACAGCCAGCCACATCCAAGTCCCTCACACCTGTCCTGGACATCACCATCAGCCTGGTACCCCAGTCCCTATACGTCCAACACAATGCGCAGGATCTGCTGGACACCAAGCAAGGACCATTCGCCATAGCTGGATGCACGCACATGTTGGGGGCAATCCACAGCACACATGTTACACCTGTGTCCCCTGCTGACACAGCACACAATCACCACAACAGAAAGCACACATCTCACATCAATGTGCAGGCAACAACCGAACACCGTGGAATCTCCACCAATGTTGCCTCCAAATACTCAGCCACTGTGTATGATTTCTCCATCCTCCGACAGTCCATCAGCAACCAGCATTCCCAGGATGGCACCAAGGGAAATGCACAGCCCCTTGGCAAGTTCCAAATGAACACCCCACTCACCTCAACTCCACAACCATGCAACTAACAACTCTGGCAATGCACACGTCATAAAATCAAAACCAAAATGCGAAACAACATGCCCACCCACCAGACACAACAGAACAACTCACAATGGTAACCTTGGCAAGCGGTGAACATGAGCCATCAATGGCATGGCACCTCAGCCACACACTAGCCAAATGTGGGGAGAGGTGGCAACCAGGCATGTGTGAAGGAGGCAGGTGAACCATGATTGGGAAAGTACACAATGCCAAGAGTGGTGGAGATGTGCTGGACCGACCACAGTATGTAGAACACACCCATATGCATGGCAACATACACCTATGATGTATGGAGTGTAATGAACAGTGGACGCAACCATGTCACCCCGGCCAGTGGAGGAGTTTGCGGAAATGTTGACTGTTACGTCCCCCCTGTAAGCAGAAGCAGAGTGGGATGGCCCAGTGTATGCCAGGCCAGCATAGGGGTGTGAATAAAAAGCACTTATCCCTGGGCTTTGTCCTCTTCCAAAAAGCCCAATGTCTCTGCCAGGGTGGCGCCTCTCACCATGACACAAGGTTGACGCTGTCCTCGTGAGCGGAGTTGCCTGTGATCCTGTGCACCTGCCGTACTCCGGCCAGCTGGACCCCGAACCCGTCAGGCCTGCCCCTGCGCAGCCAGGCCACACTGATCACCTGCCAACACCGGCGTTTGTCAAGGAGGGCCCACCACGTGTCGGTGCAAGCTCCAAGCACAAGTTCCGTGACCTCGGAGGTGACCAAACACTATCAACAACTGACCTGGTGCCATCAACCCTTTTCATCGCAAGTCCGCGTCCCATGGTGCCACTGAACCTGAACTACGCAGGCCGATGGGGCCATCCAACCTATGCTGGCGACACTCAGTGAATGGCCCGTGCTGCCCACTGCCTCAGGCCTATACTGCGGTCAAGTAGGTCACACATGTGGAACTGTGTCTTGGGTAAGATGTGGAGGAATCCACACCATTGGACACGCCTCATCTCAAGTGGCATCCCCTAACAGCATTGGTGCCACTAACTCTGTGCGCAGTGAGTCATGGGCACCATCTGGTTGGACCTTGGTGGCATCAGAGCCCATGGCCTGGTGTTTTTCTGAATCTTCTGGCTGGACCAGACTTGGTGTACGACATGTGTCTGTTCCATTCATCTTCACCATAGTGACTGTACCAGTGTGGGCCTGCCCTCTGCATCCTGCCCTGGGGGTACACCTTCCACTGTCCGAGACACTCCGTGACCAGGCCCCTGGTCATCCCGTGAACCTGCTCTGCACCCGTGACCCTGCAACAGTGCACCACAAGTCAGCGGCCCATGGCCACGAGCCCGTGCAGTACGCTGTGCATCCAGGGCTACTAACTCTGTGCAGCACAAATCATGGGGCCTTTATGGTTGAATCGTTGTGTTCTTTACGATGTACACTGTTGTCGATTTCTGACAGCAATAGGCAGCCCTTGCTGGCTGGTGTGCACAGACCCCATACACATCCAGCACAGGCGTAACTCGGTAAGTGTGCCTGATAATAAATGTGGCCGTGCGCACGTGCCCATAGCCATTCACACCATCTGAGCAAGTGTGTCCGTGTGTTCATTGTGTCAGCATGATTGGCACGGGCCCTGGAACATCACAGTGTGCTGTCTTCTGCGGACGTTGCCATGTCACCTCAGCATTGACAGTGACCCCGGACATGTAGCCCCACACCTACCCCCCTGCATGCACAGGCTTTGTGTGCTGGTTAGGAGGGCATGGTCCGGACCTGGCCAGGTGCAGGAAGTGCAGTACGTGTGCCTCTGTTTTGAGGTGTTGTCACCACCAGGGCCACAGTACACAATGTTGCAATGTGGCATGTACTAGGAGGGCGGGCCCACAGGTACGGGGACATGTGGGAGCGCAAGAATGCTCGGGGTCTTGGCACATGCATGCCAGGTGATATGTGTATCAGTCTTGCAGATGCATGAGTCTGTTGCCTGGCCTAATTCGTAGCGCGATCCTAAGCAGCCATGGGCTGAACACCTGTGTCTGCCCTGTCCAGACCATTGGCCTACACCCAAGTGGGTGCACACCTTTGAAGGCCAGTGTTGCTGTGTTCTTGGCTGGACATGTGTGGACAGGCATTAGAATGGTGACCCATAGGCGTGCACGTGATTCAACCGTGCAGCGCACACAAGTGTGGGTGCCCGTGGCAGGGAGGAGCAGCTGTGTGGCAACGTGACACACAGTGAGTCCGCTCATGTGCATCGTACTGGGCATATCATCCATGATTCCCAGGGTTGCAGATGTCCCACCACACCCACGACTGGCCTTTGTACATCTCCTGTATACATGCAGCTGGTGAAGTTACTATAGGGATGAAAGGTACTTTGTCTATACTATCAGGCGGTAGCACATCTGCTGTCCGACATGTGTCTGTTCCATTCATCTCCACCATAGTGACTGTATCAGCGTGGGCCTGCTCTCTGCATCCTGCCCTGGGGGTACACCTTCCACTGTCCATCAAGTTCCAAGCAGGAACTTGAATGTGCCCATCACCCCCTGACAGATACGATAGCATTTGCTTGCAACTCCCACACTACGCACTGCCCGATGTGAGACCAACGTGTACACATCCCACACGCAGTAGTCTCTGGTCGTAGTTGGCCTGCGTGAAATGGCCTTCACACATACTCCCACCCCACCCAAGGCCTGCAGTCGTTGCACACAGACACTGCTCATTGCACTGAGCTGTGCTATTTCAGCCACAGGACTGTCTCAGGGCAAGCCAGTGCCGCTTCAAGCAGAGCCACTGACACAATGGCAGACCATACCGGACACATGCTCGACTCCAGTCACGTGGAGCTGTACCGTGCATGTCTGCTGCATGTACTGGGTGCACTGCCATTGGCAGTGCTGCGGATCAGTTACCGGCTGAGCTTCTGCCTTGCGCACGTCACCTGCGTGCAGCCTGTGTTGCCTTGTCGCTCATGCATATTCGAGTGGTCCATGGATGTCTGCCTCTCCAACGTAACGGTAGCTGACCTGGATTACGACGTGTGTGTGCACCCCCTGTTGGTCCATGACCAGGAGTGTCACCAGGATGACCGCTTATGGCATGCATGGATGTTTGGCATGCAGGCTGGAAACTGGACCTGGGACATTGCACGAGTCGTCGTGTGCAGTGAGCACGTTGAGCCACTACCCGATTGGGCTTTGATGCACATTGGGTCCAGTGGTTGGAGTCAGCACATCTGTCCGGGTCAGCTGATGGATTATGTCGATGACATGTCAGATATGGTGGACGACGATCGCTCATTGGAGATGTTGGCCTGCACAGCTGCACTCGCGTTCATGGACGAGTGACAAGGTACCTGCAACCACAACTGGATGTGAGCCATTGCATGTGTTCCGACACATGGTTGAATGTTGTGGCTATGGTCACATGTCCCAAGACGACAGTGGACATGGCTGCATTGGCCAGGACTCATGTTCCAGGCGCGGATAACCAATGTGGGTTGGCACTGACTTGTGTTGGTGCGGGAATCCCCTGAGGTGGACATGGGCGCTTTCCTACATTTCTCATTCAGACATGTTGCTGCATTTGTCTACATATCGTGGCACTTCTCTTGGCCGTACTGACTTGCACTTGTTGATAAAGCTTCTGCACTTTAACTTGTCTCCAACTGTGTTGTGTCTTGATTTGTATGCCAATGTGTGTGTTACGGACTCTCTGGCTCCCTGCCATACGTGCATTGCTACCCCATCAGGACTGTGTGTTTGTACTTGTGCATTATCATGTCCCTGTTTCGTGCTTTGCCAGATGCGTATGGCCGTTTATCGGCCACAGGCGGGTGCACTTGTGTCCTGTGTTTGGTTATGCACAAGTTGGTGTTTGTACCCCATTGTGTTCGATGTTGGGGTGCTCTGCTTCCTATGTGTGTGTGCTGCATTGTGTGTGAGATGTCCCTTCAGCTCTGATTTGGCTCACCCTTCTCCCTTTCAGGCGGTGTTGTCTTCACTTCTGTGCTTGTTCAGTGGTGTGACATTGCCGGGTTGTGCGACTTGTGCTCCTTGTTGGTGTTGTTACTCTTGGGCATGGTTTGTCTGCAGTTGTACTGTGCTTAGTTGTGCATGTGTGCCATTGTGCCCATCTCCCCCCGTCCCCCAGTCCCTGCTGGTTCCTCTCCCTGTTGCTGTTGTGTCTGCTGTTTCGTGCAGTTACCGGTCCCCTAGTCCTGCCACCATCTCCAGACTGATGTGGTGGACACCATTTCGTCCATGTCATCCAGCTCCTGGTGTGGCACTGGACTCCCACCTCCGGTGTGCATTGCTGCCTTCTTGTTGTCAGCGTGTTTCTGCTTGTTTGTGCCTTTCACATCATTGTTGGAGTTCTGGTTTTCTGCCATTGTCCTCCTCAGCTCTCAGGCTGCATTCATCTTGTCCAAGTTGGCCTGCCATGTACAATGTTTTGTTGTCAATGGGTTTGGTAGGGTTGTCTGCTGGCATGGGTTGCCTCCATTGTGGTTGGTTGTTGTTTTCTGTTTGGTGTGTCTTACTTTTTCAGGATTTTGGTGTGCTTATTCCCGCCTGCCGTGTGTTTCCCGGTTCTAGCAGTGCTTATCCCTTTTTTCCTCATCGCGAATGGGCTCATCGCACGTTTTCTGGTGTTGTGGTTTGTATTTTTATCTCCGTCTGGGTGGTTGTATTGTGGACATTGGCTGCATTTTCGGCGGACTATCGCATGCTACCGCCGTGTTCTGAATTCCACGTTAACACAGGGTTATTTTCCTGCAATGGGCTACGATGGGTAAAGTTGCGTTAGCATATTTTGGTGATGTTTAGCACACGTTCTTGTGAATATACCCCTTACTTTCCTATTTCAACTTCTGTAAGAATTTTTTAACACCAATACAGAAACATAGCTTCAAGGAATTGTATCAAATGAAATATATATATTCTGAGCATACTATATAAATATATATGCATATATGTATATGTGTCTATATATGTATATATATATATATCTATTCTAGCTCCAAAGTTGCCCGCAGGCAAGGCCGCACTCCCCAGCAGCTTGTTACGAGCATATTTCTCGAAGCAATTTTCAGGGTAAAGTCAACACTCCGTCCTTCTGTGATTACAGTTCTCGTGTCAACGATAGTAGAGCCTGACGCGTTTCTGGGCTTCCGCCCTCTTCAGAGGCTCGACATGAGATTGTTGCAGTAGACACGCCCACACCTTTTATAATTAACCGCCCTCAGATGGGTTTTGCTTAGGTGAATCCTTGCAATGTCTTATGGGAAAGGTAATTCGTGTCAGCCACATTGATTATACTGTTATGATGCCCTGGATGGGCCCGAAGGAACGGGTAAGACATCAATCCCCTGCTGCTGGTCCTTCATGGCCCCCTTAGATATGGGGTGGTGCGATCCTTTACGGCCGGGCCGCCGCATAAACATTCTAGCTCCAAAGTTGCCCGCAGGCAAGGCCGCACTCCCCAGCAGCTTGTTACGAGCATATTTCTCGAAGCAATTTTCAGGGTAAAGTCAACACTCCGTCCTTCTGTGATTACAGTTCTCGTGTCAACGATAGTAGAGCCTGACGCGTTTCTGGGCTTCCGCCCTCTTCAGAGGCTCGACATGAGATTGTTGCAGTAGACACGCCCACACCTTTTATAATTAACCGCCCTCAGATGGGCTTTGCTTAGGTGAATCCTTGCAATGTCTTATGGGAAAGGTAGTTTGTGTCAGCCACATTGATTATACTGTTATGATGCCCTGGATGGGCCTGAAGGAACGGGTAAGACATCAATCCCCTGCTGCTGGTCCTTCATGGCCCCCTTAGATATGGGGTGGTGCGATCCTTTACGGCCGGGCCGCCGCATAAAAGTATAATCAATGTGGCTGACACGAACTACCTTTCCCATAAGACATTGCAAGGATTCACCTAAGCAAAGCCCATCTGAGGGCGGTTAATTATAAAAGGTGTGGGCGTGTCTACTGCAACAATCTCATGTCGAGCCTCTGAAGAGGGCGGAAGCCCAGAAACGCGTCAGGCTCTACTATCGTTGACACGAGAACTGTAATCACAGAAGGACGGAGTGTTGACTTTACCCTGAAAATTGCTTCGAGAAATATGCTCGTAACAAGCTGCTGGGGAGTGCGGCCTTCTTCCTAATCTGCGAGAGCATGCTGATATATATATATATATATGTATATATATATATATATATATATTACCTACTGGCGGTCGCCAGTAGGTAGTTATAGTTAGGACCACGTTTCCATAGGAAAACCTCAACATTCTATTTTGAATAACTTTGGCGCCGGTCGACGAATCCTCGCGAATTTCTCAAAATAGGTGGGGCGCTACGCTCCGCTCCTACCCTGAAAGTCTTGGGGGGGTTCGTCAAGCGGGGGCTGAGATAAAAGGGGGTCCCAAAACGCGTTTTTCCCATGCATTTTTCCATAGGACCTTTAGAACGAGCTACAGCCCGAACGGCTGAACAGAATTACTAGAAATTTGGCAGAGAGGTAGTCCTCAGGTCAAGGAAGTGCCTTTTGTAGGTTTGGTGTAAATCTGTTCAGTAGATCCTGAGAAAATAGCCTTTAAATCAATATATATATCTGTGGAAGCTTACGGTGCGCTTACCGTGCGCTTACGGTAAGCTTACGGTACGCGTACGGTGGCGTGCGCGAGCGCGATTCTGATTGGCTGTTAGATCTTAGTAAACATTCGAATCGGTCGAAACCAGGAAGCGGCGGCCGCCATTTTCTCTCTCGAACTGTCAGGGGGGTGAATAAAAAAGGTGGATAATGTGAAAAGGGGGCAGGCTCGACAGTTCCTGACCCCCTAGCCTTGGTCAGGGGGTCCCAGAAGGACCCTCAAGGGCAAAAATAAAAAAAAATTATTTTTCGAAAAATCGCCGTATGCGCGTAGCGTACGCGCACAGCGACCTGCGGAATTACGCGTACCGTGCGCGCACGGAAAACATTTTTTTGCGAAAAGGGAAGCTTAAAAAAAAATAAAAAAAATTGTGAGGTAAGGTTGGCTCTTATAAGAGCCGTTGGGTTCATACAGGGATGGAGGAAAGAAAGAATGGGAGTATTATGAGCGTCTACAAACATGCTGGTCTATCTTATTGTTAATAAGGGGAAGACTGACCTCCCCAAAAGCAATAAGACCACCACATTTTGTACACCTCATTTCAACACTCGCAAATCGAGGGTTGATGTCCAAAGGAAAAGAAGAAGGTGATGCTCCAACAACAGAGGAAGGGCTCAGCTGAGCTGCCGATGATGTACTCGGCTGAGCATCTGAGGCTGGGCTCTGGTGACTTACTGAAGAGTTTTCTCCAGTATGTCGAGCAAAGGTCCTTGGGTGTCTGTCCTGAAGGTGTCTCATCATAGAGTGATTTCCAAAGGAATATTTCCTACTTAGATTTCCTCTTGATAAAACACGATCACAAAGTATGCAAGTGACCTTTGGAGCATTGACCTTTTTCTCCCCCTCTGGAAAAGTGAAATACTCCCATACAAAAGAAGTCTTTTGTTTCCTCCTTCTCTGGATCATGGTGGTGCTGCTGGCCTCACTCTCAGAAGAGCTCTGCTGTTCTGCCATTGTATCCCAATGTCAATCCAGCTCCTGCTCCTAGAGAATCACAAGCAGAAATGAGGGGAATGGGTGTGGTGTGGGAAGAATCTGGAACTGAAAGTAGTATCAACCAATGAAAAGTGTTCTTTCAAGCAGTAAAGAGGGGAATGGGTGTGGTGTGGGAAGTTTCTGGAAGTGAAAGTAATTTCAACCAATAAAAAGTGTTCTTTGTAAGTCACATGGCCTACCGTGCGCGCACGTGACGCTTACGGTGCGCTTACGCAGCGCTTACGTCACTTTCGCGCATGCGCATTACACGCCCCTGCGTAACCGCGACGTTGCTTCCGGGTGTACGCGTACGGCACGCACGTATCACGTATCGCGCATGCGCATTACACGCCCCTGCGTAACCGCAACGTTGCTTCCGGGTATACGCGTACGGCACGCACGTATCACGTAGGCGTGCTGCACTAATTACGTCCAGAGCGCGTAGCGTCAGCTTACCGTACGCATATTTTACAAGCGCGTAGCGTCAGCTTACCGTACGCGCACGGAAAAAAATGCATTAAAAAAAACCTTTCGATAATGCAGGATATAGTACATAAATTAATAAAAAAAGGCTTACAAAAAATGAAATAAAAAAAAAATTGCATTAAATTATAATAAAAATATAAAATCGAAATAAAAAACCACTATCCACATTGACCCCACCCCCTGTGCTTTTGGTGGCGTTAAGTGGGCGCGCACGCCACGAATGGCGTAAAGTAACTTAGCATTTAAAAAAACGAAAAAAATAAACTGAAAAAACCATAGGAATTAGCATTTAAAAAACCTTGCAAATTCACTGAAAAAACCATGGGTTTCACACACGTTATAGTTAGGAATTAGCATTTAAAAAACCTTAGAAATTCAGTGAAAAAACCATAGGTTTCACACACGTTATAGTTAGGAATTAGCATTTAAAAAACCTTAGAAATTCAGTGAAAAAACCATAGGTTTCACACATGTTATAGTTAGCTGGACATTTTACTCGTAAAAAACCAATGAAATTGCCCCGTTATAGTTAGTTCAGCTAACTATAACTCGCGCGCCCGCAATGCACTGCTGATGACGTCACATATTACATCACTCATGACATGGTCAGTGACATCACTCATGACATCACTGATGACATCTCAAATGACATCACTGATGACATCACTGATGACATCATCCTTGTGATAGAGTGGCAGACCTCCTCTTCCCCTAATATAACCTTTGACACACACATTCAAAAATAGAGACTAAAATTTACAAAACAATGGACATACCAATAACAGTTACAACAACCTCTTCAGTAATTCTAAGATCCACATACACATCCACTCATTCACCAACAGTCCAATACAGTCACTCATACATGTACTCACTCATCATATGTACTCATACACCTATACATCCTGTTACACAATGCCACTCATCCATAGAGCAACTCACACACATAGTCACTCATGCTAATAAAGAATCAAACATACATTTACTTGCATATACAGTTATACACACACCACCACACTTACTTCTATGGAAACTTCCACATACTTAGTCTTTTAAACAATCACTTATAGAAACACATACTTATTCATACAGGAACTCTTTCAATCTCTCACATATAATCACATATATACACCAATAGTCACATATACTAGTTTTAAACATATGTAGTTACTCATAAAGACACTATTGAGACAGTCATTCACTCACTAACACACCCATACACACACTCATCCACCCATGCAGTCCTGCACACATGCTCTGTTCAACACATACATGCACCTATGCACTACGTAATACCCCCCACCGAACCATGCAGACACTCAGACTGATACTCAAAAAACCAACTAATAACCTATATAGACACCCATGTAGCTACTCACCAACCCATGCAGCCACTTATACACAAAGTGAGAGACTGATACAGATATTTACATATTTAAACATTACTCACTAAGCCATGTATTCACTAAGATACACTTAATCAGTCAGTTATACAATCAATTTTTCAAAAACAAATCATCCATTTAGACACTTATATACCCATTTATTCTTCCATCGTCCTTGAGATATACATATATAAAACATATTTAATTTTCAGAAAAATACACATTCACTGGATGATGTCATCAGTGATGTCATTTGAGATGTCATCAGTGATGTCATGAGTGATGTCACTGACCATGTCATGAGTGATGTAATATGTGACGTCATCAGCAGTGCATTGCGGGCGCGCGAGTTATAGTTAGCTGAACTAACTATAACGGGGCAATTTCATTGGTTTTTTACGAGTAAAATGTCCAGCTAACTATAACATGTGTGAAACCTATGGTTTTTTCACTGAATTTCTAAGGTTTTTTAAATGCTAATTCCTAACTATAACGTGTGTGAAACCTATGGTTTTTTCACTGAATTTCTAAGGTTTTTTAAATGCTAATTCCTAACTATAACGTGTGTGAAACCCATGGTTTTTTCAGTGAATATATATATATATATATATATATCAGCATGCTCTCGCAGATTAGGAAGAATCTCTCCAACAAAGGCGAGTGAAGACCCGAAAATAGTGCAAATTAATTATTTATTTTCCACCAGATATGTCCATGACGCGTTTCGGCTGACAACACAGCCTTGATCACATGATATATATATATATAATTCCTCTCAGCCTTCATGCCAAAAAACGCCCTCCAATTCACCAGACGTTTCTTTGATTGCTCCTTCCGCCCCCACATGCACATGGGTAGTTGGTGCGCTCTGCCGGCGGAGCTCACCCCCTGCCATAAATTAGTAGAAAACCAAGTAGGCGCACACTCAGGGAAAATCCAAAGATTTTATTACCAGTAACACATTTCAACTGTCAAAAGAGTCTTGTTCACACACTGGTGTTCTTCCAGAGCACACATTTAGATAAAGGTTATTTGGCACAGAAAGTGGACAAATTGAGTAGTGCTTTCGATATATAGCTCTACTGCAGCGTCCATTTTGTAACATTTACATCCCCCTCGGGAACTATACAAATGCACTGATATCACAAACATTCTAGTATTGCTCAACAATATTAACATGTAAATATGAAGCCATAGTGAACAAATTCAAATTTATGTGTTGTGAAATCAGACATCTGGTGGCTGCTGATTAACAAGTGTCTTATATAATCAACTGTTGATTGTGTCTCTTCATTGAATATAATGCTGTCTAGACTTCAAGATAGGATTCCACAATATGTGTGTCAATAGAGGAAGATATAAACAGACTCTGAAATGCTGAGCTGAGTCTCAATTTCTCTGTGGCGGAGATGTGAAACTGGACATTACTGTAGCTTACCGGGAGACTGCTCCACAGCGATATGCTGGCCAAGAGAACTTTGATATCAGATCTCAATATGGAACTTTTTAGCGAGGCAAACTATTTTATGCAAGCAAAAATATTGATAGATGTCTATTTACCTATTTCAGGAACAATGAAATGTTGTGCAGACTACTTATCACAGAATACATTTTTATCTGGTGCCATCCTTTGAAGTGGGGGTATTTTGAAGCCTAATCACACATTTGGCCATGGAAAATTCTTCCCTTCCCCTGCCAAGCCTCCGAGAAGTCTTGAGTGAAAAAAGACTAGTGTCAGGTACTTTTGTGCCTGCTGGAGGCAAGCCTTATGCAAATCAGTCTTAGTCAAGCTTGCCTGGCTGATGAGGGATGAAACCCTGAAACTGGTCCCAGGACGCTTGTTTCCAGTCCAGAGAGGACCTGGCCTGGGAGTTTGGGCTGCACTGTTCCCATGGGAGTAGCACCAAAACTCATTTACATATGACTGGGTTTAAACTGGAATGACATGGGGAGCAAAAAGAATGATGGATTTAGGCCCAGATCTCTGTACTGTGGTGAATGTTTGACATTGTTCATCGTTCTGTCCATCAATTTTTTGCATTTGTCACCCTGAGTGGGACGGGTCTGCCCAGACGTGGGTCCCATGCTATCCGTGCCACTGAGGTCAAGCTAGCCTGGCTCATAAGAGGTGAAACCCCAAAACCGGTCCCAGGATGCTTGTTTCCAGTCCACGGAGGACCTGTCCTGGCAGTTTTGGCTGGACTGTTCTCATGGGAGCGGGGTAAAGACTGATCTGTATATGGCAGGGTTTAAACTGGAATAGCATGGGGAGTAAAACAACGATGGACTTATGCCCAGATCTCTGTACTGAAGTGAGTGTTTGACACTGTTCAACATTCTGTCCAGCAACTGTTCCTTTTGCATTTGTCACCCCGAGGGGGAAGGGTATGCCCAGACGTATGTTCTGTGCTGTCAGTGCAACTGGAGTCAAGCTAGCCTTGCTGATTAGGGGTGAAACCCCAAAGCGGTTCAAGGATGCTTTTTTCTGGTCCAGGGAGGACCTGGCCTGGCAGTTTGGGCTGGACTGTTCTCTAGAGGAATAGGTCCAAGACTGATTTACAAATGACGGGGTTAAACTAAGATGGCATGGGTTGCAAAATACAATGGATTTAGGCCCTGATCTCTGTACTGGGTGAATTTCTGACATTGTTCAACATTCTGTCCATTAATTGTTCTTTTTGAAACTTTCTAAACGTGTATTTTCACAATGAAATCTAAAATCTGACTTCAACAATAAAGAGGACTTTAAATTACAATTCATATAAGTCTAAACATGACATTTCTGCCTGCTCCCAATCACAAATTAGCACTTATTAAATGTATTAAGGTAACACAATGTTATCCAATTGCAGAGATTGGCCATTGGTACAATAGTGAAAAATTAAATTAGGAGTTGTCTACTACTGGGCTGTTAAGGACCTACCTTACGGGTGACTTATATGTATTAAACAGGAAGGTTTTGACTTGGCAAAAAGTATATTTTGCGAGGTTGAAATGGCTGTTTAAAACTGTACTACAGGCTGCAATGGAAGACCTGACACATGTTTTAAATTGCTACTTTAGTGGGTGTCACAATGAATGTTGTAGGCCCACTCGTAGCATTAGCATATAGGCCTTAGATACATTCAGTAGTCCTTTACTAGGGACTGAACAAGTCAATTAAATTTGCCAATCAAGTGTAGGCCAATTTTGCCATGTTTAAGGGAGAGAGCACAAGCACTGGTTAAAAGTAATACAACGCTCAGAGTCCTCACTCCAACAAAGACCAATTAATCAGAGCAAGAGGAGTCAAGGCAAAACGTTTGGCAGTGACCCTGTAGAGAGAGCCAGGACCAGCATTTAGTTTATAAAAAAATCATTGAACCAATTTGCTTTTAGCCTTCGCACCTAGAATTTGTGGCATATAATTCCTTTAGGCCTGACTAAATCTTAATGATGCCAGTGTAATCGGAGTTATTTCAATAATCATGCATTACTCTTATAATGTAAAACTACTGAAATGTCATGATTATGCCAGCTTGGGTAATTAAGAGTAATTTGGGGCACAAATTCTACCACAGGAGCAATAAACGAAGACAGAGCAAGCAGCTGCTGACTACTGTTGTTCATGTCCTGTAACATTAAGTGCTATTTTCTTAGCGCAAAATGCATCCTCTGGTCCATTTTGCACACAAGTGTACATTTTGCACTAAGAAAGTAGCCCTAAATGCTGGATTATATTGCTCACAAATTTGTTTGTGCATAATTACGAATGATTTTGTGGTAATTATGTGTAATTATGCTAGAGAGAAATACGCCAGGTAGACCCACCTCTAATTATTTTGTCACTTGTTTCTTTAATGTTAGAAGACTCTCTACTAATTTGTTGTTTGTGCTCATAGACACTAAGAAACTAAAGTAAACAGATTTATCATTTCCAAGGTGAGACATTTTATCATTCTATTGGAACACTCTTCCCCACTGACCACAACTTGGAAATACTGCCCTAAGACTTCCTGAAAATTGCTTAGCATATCCAAAACATGTAACACAGAATACCATTTTCCATAGTTCACTGTTTTAATTGAAATAGAGTGTATTACAACATGGGGGTAACATTGCGTTTGCTGTCATGTTTTGTCAAAGAGATTGTAAGGCTCAGCCTCCAAATTCGTTGTTCATTGGCCACATTTACTTAGTGGAGAAAGAACTGGATTTTTTATATTGGAATCTCATTTGTCTCAGTTATTGGAAATCTTTGACGAGCAGTCTACCCATTGCAAAGTTAATTTGCATGGGCCTTCAAATGTTCATTTTTCCTTTCTGGGACCACCTTCACCGAGAATGCTGGTCCCAGAGAGGAAACAACACAAATATTCCAAACATTCCTAAACATTGGGCCTTTTTTTTGTTCCTCAAAAAATAAATCACACTTTAGTGGCTTATTTCTTTGGAAGAAATACATTATAATATCGCTGCCACTGTTTACGAAAGATGGTGTATCAATGCTGGTGTACCTCAAATATTTATCATATCACCACATTTATTCAACATCAACTTTTACCTGCTAACAGACCTCATTGAAACTTTCAACCTAACCTGAGAAACTATGCCAACAGTATACTCATATCTGCCTAAAGATGAAAGACATTTGAGGCCCCAAACGGCTCTGGACTTGATCTCTGCATCTAGGGGTTGATCATTGCATGATGAATAACCACTAAAAACAGAACCTAATTTTCAGAAAGGGGAAGTACTACCAGCCTGCACCCATCTGGGTCTAGGAGCTAGGCTCAGAAACACTAAGGGGTCTATTACGATAAGTCCGCCCGCCATCACATCGTGTAATGGGACCGCCCGCTATGTGTGCGGCGGTCCCGCATACACAATTAGGATGCGCCCACCACACTGGTGGGTGCATCACGCATTTTTTACATTGCGGCGGGCGGTGCTGTCAGCAGCACCCGCTGCAATCCAAAAAAGGCAATTGTGCATTGCATGCACAACGTGGCAGGCACTGCGCGGTGCCTGCGATGTTGTGCATGCAAATACCCCCATGTGCCCTCCCTACTCCCCAACATCCTGGGGGCCCACAAAGGGCCCCCAACTGCAAAAACCGCATGCCTTTCCATGGCAGCAACGCTGCCACGGAAAGGCTGCTTCCCGCATTCATAGTAATATGGATGGCGATGTCTAGCAGACACCACCACCATATTAAACCCTTTTCCACCCATCGACCGGGAGGAATCGTGGCGGACGGTCTTTCCGTCCGCCGCTGTACTCCCCACCATCATAATGTGGCGGGGGAAATGGGAGGCAGGTGGGAGATAATGTCGTCGGATCGCCACCACCATGCGGGCTGTGGCGATCTGCCAGACATTATAATAGACCCCTAAGAGTGATCATGGACTCCAAACTTTCTGTGGTTCCCCCACAGGTGCATGAGTGCATGAGTACTAAACACTCATCTCCCCATAGACCAAGCCTGTGCTGTGCTAATGGACTACCCTATGAAGAGTAAGGACCAAAATATAAGCATATGTAGAGAGCAAGAGTATGTGATACCATATGGGGAGATGTGTTTAGTACTCAGGCACTCAATAATACATAGTGGTAAGACTGAGTAAAAGTCATAGGCTATATCTTTAAAAGAATATTTTAGTTAATACCAGGATAACAACTCTTAGGTGCCGATTCCGATCAGGGTCGGAAAGTACTCCGACCAAGTCGGATCCGGAGTGTTTTCTGACCGAGCCGGACCCCTACATTCTGACCGAGCGAGTAAGATGCGAACGTATGCTGTCGGACTCGTTTCGGTCGGACTCCCATAGAAGTCAATGGGAGCCAGTTGTACGACGTGTACATGCGCTCCCATTGACTGAATGGGTACGTCTCGAACAAGTGCACCCCCTACAGTGGGTATGCGTCGGTGCCATCCGCGCCGTACATGCCTGTGCGGGGTAGACCCATGGGTCTCCCCCTGTGTGCGAGTCGTACGGCTGCGGGTGACGGGGGGTCCGACGTGGACCCCTGAAGTCCAACTCCTGGAGTATTTGCGAGCCGGACGCTCCGACTCAGTCAAGCTGTCCAATTCGAGCATCGTACTCGTTTGGTCGAGAAACGTCTACATTGCGTGCGTCGGTTTGTGTACAACCGAGTCGGATGGATCAGGTCGGTGCCGGGAACGAGTCGGTCGGAGAATTTGCACATCTTCGCATCGTACTTCGTCGTCCGGACCCGTGTACTGATTGGTCGGAAAAGAAGCATCGGAATCAGTTCCGCTACTGCCGAACTCGATTCGGTGCTCTTCTGACGGAGATCGGAATCGGCCCCAAAATAGAGCTTATCACTTGCTGGTCTTAGCTGTGACCCCCAAATTGATTTGAAGTACTTATACAATAGGGTGTTGTAATTTAAATTAAAAAATTTACAACTTTTAGGAACTCTCAGATTCCCTGGGGGCAGTGCATTAGTGACATGTGGAGCAGTTGATTGAAACGCTTGCTCCATCTTCTTTAGTTCATGCAGCAAATAGCTTGCTTGATAAGTGAGAACAGAGATCCTCCAGCAAGTGGGTGTAAAGAGTGACTGCACCTGCCTTTAGGGAGATGCCTGGGGAGATCTGAGCTACCCCTTTTTCCTCTTTTGGAAGTCACCCTCTGTGGGAGCACTGACAATGCCCCACCTCTTTGAAGCCCACAGTCAGTGTACCTTCTGCCAGTCTCCCTGACCATGTGCCTAATATGGCACGGTGCAGATGCACAGTGTTTCCCAAATTTGCATGGGGCCATGTCCCCATACATATAAAGGAACACACCTTTAGGATTGCTCTGCCGATATATGTCGGCTGGTGTGATCTCTATTGCAGCAGGGGTCACTCAAGCTTCTGAGACCACTTCTGTAATAGTAAAATGACCTGGTGGGGTGCAGAAAGTGGGTCTACACACACCCTCAGCTGTTTTCGCTTGTTTAATACAGTTGCAGGTGTCTAGCCTACTACCATAACTCTTCCTATTCAGAAGCCTTCGCTGAGAGGAATCGCTCATCTTAACTTAAACTAGGCACTTGAACATCTCCAGGTTGAAGTTCATTTTTTGGAATTTCTTTGGGGCTTTATTATTTTACATCCTTATCACCTGCTTCTTTATTCCAGAGGCTGAAAGGCTAGACATTTACCCCCATTGCTGATGCAAGATTAGCTTGCACGTTGAAAAAGTCAAAAGAATCACACACTTCATTTGAGTGGCTGGGTCACGTGGAGATGTGTTGCTAGCTCCTGTTATACTGGGGATATTGGTTGACACCATCTCTCAGCCCAACGCAAATGGTGTGACTACAAATTTCCACCATGCTGTGGATTGGAACCCATGCAACTCAGACAGCCTGACTGTGGTAAATTAATTGAGTTCCGGAAGAAGATTTGCCCAGGAAATAAAACTGTTAGATCTGGGGGTCTCTGGTTGCCAGAGGTATTCACCTTAGACCAAACAGGGACCCTTGCTTCTAGTCAGGGTACAGGGACACACACGGTAGATAACCCCTGCTCACCCTCTAGGTAGCTTGGCTCGAGCAGACAGGCTTATCCCCAAGGCAATGTGTAAGGTATTTGCACGTAGACACCACAATGATCCCCCCTCCGCACACCACAAACTTAGACCACACAGGTGAGTTATATCAAAAATAATATATCTTTATCTAGTTCCCGCAGTTGAAATCAAGCATCACAGGTTTACACAATAGTCGCTTTCTTAGTTGGTCGGGATCGTCAGACGATAGTCTCTAGTCTCTTGAGTGATTCGATACTCACTGAGAATGAATCAGCTGGTAGGCTCTCGATGTTTTAGGCAGCTACGCTGCTCCGGCGGTGTCACTGCGCTCGTTATACAAGCGCTCCTCGGGCTGTTCGGTGCAAGGATTCCACAACTCCCTCGACGAGCCCCCAGTGACGATGTCGACGTCACCGGAGTCAGCCACTCACAGCGCGGCTTCGTAGAGCGCGGAAATACGACTCTCGATCTGCTTCAGGCCTCCGGGTCGCGGCAATCTTCTTGATGCGGCAACCGGTGTCGGGCACGGCTCGGTGCGGTACTCTCTAGCAAGACAGAGAGCAGCCAGCCCACCTCACAGGCAGATGTTGAGAAGCTTGGTAGAACAGTCCACGGCCCCTGCGGCACACAGCAGCGCAGGTGGGACACAGCAGAGTCTTAAGTTCTTGGCAACCTTTCTATCCCTGGGTTGCGAAACAGGAGGCCAGCTCTTCTCAGGCCCTTGGAGATTCAGTTGAAGACACAGCACACAGCAAAGTCTTGTTTGGTCAAGTGGATAGGGTCAGCACACAGCAGGACCCCCTTCTTCTCCTTAGCTTCAGTTGTACGCTAGAACAGGTCAGCCTTTAGAGCACACAGCACGGCAATCTTCCTTTAGTTCTTCAGCGGTCCGTCTTTCAGCAGAGGTTCCTCTCGATGGTCGAATCTAAAAATCTGTTGTCAGGGGTCTTGTACTTATACCCCTAGAAGTCTTTGAAGTCTTTGTGCAAGTGGGTCCTGAGCCCGGTCTGATCCAGTTCTGGGTGTTGCTGGAGCACTTTGTTTTCCTGGCTCCTACATTCTTTTCAGAGCGAGGGGCAAGGTCGTCAGCCGCCCAGCAGGAGGTGGAGCCAGCAGAGTGGCAGGCAGGCACAGCCCTATTCAATCCCAGGTGCTACCTCCTCCCTCCACTCTCCTTGCGATTGTCGCCATTCAGCAGAGGGCTGACTCAGCCAACCTCCCGGGGGATCCCCAGCCCCTGTCACTCTCAAACCAGACAGTCAATCCACAAGCGCGCCCAGGCACACAGAAGGGTCAGACAAGAGAACAGCTACTCTCTAAAAAGTACTGTTCTCCAACTCAGGATTTAAAAACAATCTCTCCTAAAAGATGTGTTATTAAATGCTGAGCTCAGGGATATCAAACACTCATGTCTTATCTTGTTCGTATGAGAAGATAGGCGGATAGCCATTGGCACCCGCCTCCCTCATGTTAGCCTATGGAACAAGATAGCCTTGCAGTAGTGAACACACAAAATGGCCGGTGTTCACTACCAGAACATGTTACCTGCACTAGTACATGCTCTACCTTCTACATACACTGCACCCTGCCCAGGGGGGTACCTTGGGCCTTCCATAGGGATGACTGACGTGTATGAAAAGGGAAGGGTTAGGCCCGGCCAGTGTGGACACTGGCCAGGGGGACATGGCAGTCCGGGGACTGCAGGCAGGCCTGCGGCGGCAGGCCTGAGACACTGTTTTAGGGCTACACAGGTGGGTGGCGCAATCAGCGCTGCAGACCCACTAGTAGCATCCGTCATCACCAGCCCTGGCACACACAGTGCACTTTACTAGGGACTTCATGGTGATACAGATATGCCAATCAGGTATATCCAATCAAGACGATATTTTACACAGGGAGCACTTACACTCTGGCACTGATTAGCAGTGGCAGAGTGTCCAAAGCATCTAAACCAGCAAAACGAAATCCAGCACAGCATCAAAAAATCCAAGTAGCAGAGGCAAAAGTTAGGGGAAAAACCCACGCCAAGGATGTCAGGTCTAACACGTGTCCCCTCCAGCTGAAAGCGGGGAGAACTACCCACCCTCTTGGGAGTTCTCATCGCTAAGGCGGAAAAACCTGGACAGACCATCAGCATTGGCGTGCTCTGGACCGGGACGGTGTTCCACCGTAAAGTCCATTCCCTGTAGGGAGATGGACCACCTCAACAGTTTTGGATTCTCACCCCTCATCTGCATTAACCATCTGAGGGGCCTGTGGTCGGTCTGAACACGGAAGTGAGTCCCAAACAGGTAGGGCCTCAGCTTCTTCAGGGCCCAGACCACAGCAAATGCTTCCCTTTCAATAGCGCTCCACCTCTGTTCCCTGGGAAGTAGCCTCCTACTAATGAAAGCTACGGGTTGGTCCCTGCCCTCGTCGTCCATCTGTGAGAGTACTGCTCCCACGCCTTGCTCTGAAGCGTCTGTCTGTACTACGAACTCACTCGAAAAGTCAGGCGCCTTAAGCACCGGTGCTGTGCACATTGCAGTTTTCAGGGCATCAAAAGCAGTTTGACAGGCCTCGGTCCAATTCACTTTCCTGGGCTGATTTCTAGAGGTTAGTTCCGTCAAGGGGGCAACAATGGTGCCGTATCCCTTGATGAACCGTCTGTAATACCCGGTGAGTCCTAGAAAGGCTCTCACCTCTGTCTGCGTCTTAGGGGGTTCCCAAGCCAGAATGGTATCGATCTTCGCCTGTAGGGGCGCCACCTGGCCGCTCCCCACCTGGTGTCCCAAATACACCACCGATCCCTGCCCTATCTGGCACTTACTGGCCTTGATAGTGAGGCCTGCCTTCTGCAGCGCCCTCAATACTTCACAGAGGTGTTGCAAGTGTTCCTCCCAAGTGGAGCTGAACACAGCAATGTCATCCAGGTACGCGGCGCTGAATTGCTCCAGCCCGGTCAGTACCCGGTTGACCAGTCTCTGGAAGGTGGCAGGGGCATTTTTCAATCCAAAGGGCATGACGCGAAACTGGAAGTGCCCCTCTGGTGTTGAAAATGCCGACCTCTCCTTTGCCCCGTCAGTTAAGGCAATCTACCAGTACCCCGAAGTCAAATCGAAGGTGCTGAGGTACCGGGCAGCTCCTAACCGATCCACGAGCTCATCAGCTCTGGGGATGGGGTGCGCGTCAGTCTTGGTGACCGCGTTGAGCCCGCGGTAGTCCACGCAAAACCGAAGTTCTGACGGGCCACCGGGTGTAGCAGATTTCTTGGGAACGAGGACCACTGGGCTAGCCCAGGGACTGCTAGAGGGCTCAATTACCCCTAACGCCAACATCTTGGAAACTTCTTCCTTGATGCTGGCCCTGACCTTGTCAGCTACCCTGTAAAACTTCTGTTTCACAGGCAGGCTATCTCCAGTGTCCACATCATGGACGCACCAATTGGTGACACCTGGTGTCAGGGAGAACAGGGAGGCAAACTGACCCAACACCTGGCGACAGTCTCCCTGCTGCTCTGGGGTCAGGGTGGGCGAGAGGACCACACCATCCACTGACCCGTCTTGCTCCTTGGTTGCCAGGAGGTCAGGGAGAGGATCACTATCCTCTTCCCCCCCGTCGTCTGTAGCCATGAGCATCGTCACTTCAGACCTCTCGAAGTGGGGTTTGAGGCGGTTTACATGCAAGACTCTAAGGGGCTGCCTAGGAGTCTTCATGTTGATCGGGTAGGTCACCTCACTCTTGCGCTCTACCACCTCATATGGCCCGGTCCACTTGTCACGGAGCGCACAAGGCTCCACCGGCGCCATTACCCACACTTTCTGCCCGGGATGAAACTCTACCAGAGTGGTATTCTGGTCGTACCATCTTTTCATCTCCTCCTGGCTGGCTTCTAGGTTCTCCTGAGCGAGCTTCCTGAAGCGCTGTGTTTGGTTGCGGATGGCCAGCACATAGCTGAACACATCCTGGGGGGTTTTCCCACGGGATTTCTCCCACCCCTCCTTCACCAGTGTGAGAGGTCCTCTAACAGGGTGGCCATACAGCAGTTCAAAGGGGCTGAACCCTAAGGACTTCTGAGGCACCTCCCTGTAGGCAAACAACAGGCATGGTAACAAGACGTCCCACTTCCGTCTCATGGGCTCCGCTAGACCCATAATCATACCTTTCAGGGTGCGGTTGAACCTTTCAACCAACCCATTTCCTTGAGGGTGGTAAGGAGTGGTGAACTTATAAGTTACTCCACACTCCTCCCACAGAGACTTCATATACCTAGAGATGAAGTTGGTAACCCGGTCGGAGACCACCTCTCGAGGGAACCCCACGCGGGAAAAGATCCCCATCAATGCACGGCCCACCACGGGTGCTGTGATTGTCCTGAGAGGGACTGCTTCCGGGTACCGAGTGGCGTGATCCACCAAGACCAGGATAAACCTGTTGCCTAAGGCGGTCTTGGGATCCAGGGGCCCTACGATATCAATGCCCACCCGCTCGAAAGGGGTGCTCACTACAGGAAACGGCTGGAGGGGCGCCACGCATTTCCCTCCGCTCTTACCACTGGCTTGACAGGTTTGGCAAGACTTACAAAAGGTACCGACGTGCTTCTTCATCTGAGGCCAGTAAAAGTGGGTGACAAGCCTGTGATAGGTCTTGTCTTGCCCCAGATGTCCTGCGAGAGGCACGTCGTGAGCCAGACCCAGTAAGAAGCTCCTGAAGCGCTCGGGTACCACCAGCACACGGGCTGCACCGGGCTCAGCGAACTTAGGCTCACTATAAAGTAAGTCATCCTCCCAGTAAATCAAATGTTCCTTGGACCCTAGGCCCGCTGCCTGGTCTGCAGCCTGCTGCCGCACACCAATGAGAGAAGGGCACTCCTTCTGAGCCTGGCAGAATTCCTCCCTGGAGGGGCCACCCTCTTGCTGCCAATGGGTCAGCTCAGGCAACTCCCCCAGTTCGGCCACCTGCTCCCCTGTAGGTTCCAGGGCATCCCCCTCAGGTTCTGCTTCCTCCTGGACCGTGGGAACAGTGGGGGCTGGTTTCCCGCGCCCTCTGCCCCTTCCTCTCCTGGCAGGTTCCTGGGCCATTGTTCCAGGCTCCAGTTCTACTAACCCACCCTTACTGGCTGTCGTGGCACGTGTGGATACACAGATCCACGCTGGCAGTCCTAACATTTCCAAGTGAGTTCTGTGCTCTACGTCCTTCCATGGAGAACTCTCCAGGTCGTTACCCAACAGACAATCTACCGGCAAGGCATCACTGACACAGACTTCCAAGGTACCAGAGACCCCCCCCCATGTAAAGGGAACACGCGCCATCTTGCAGAGGCGAACTGAAGTGTCAGCTGCCACTACTGGGCGGAGCACATTGGGAATTACTTGCTCTTCAGACACCCACTGACACCTGACAGATGTCACACTAGCCCCGGTGTCTCTCAGAGCCTCTATCTCCCTCCCATTGATGGTCACCTTTTGCCCGTATTTCTTAGTGTTAGCGGGTATCAAGGTATCCTGGACCATCTCTTGGTCTCCTAACGAGACAAGGGTCATCATAGCTAATCCCTCTTCCCCACTGGAAATCAAATCCCCTCCCAAAGCTACACTAGCTAACCCTGGGACTGGAGCAGCAGCTGGTGCTGGGGGTTTCGTGGGACATTTAGGGGCGATGTGCCCCACTTCCCTACAAGCATAGCAAGTAGGCGGTGGTCTGCTGCCCTTAGGGGGCCAAGACCTCTTCGGCTTGGGGGCTTGGGACTCCTTCTCCTGGGAACTGTTTTGGGGCCCTTTAGAGAACTCCTTACTGTTGCCCTTGTCCTCCCCACCTTTCTGCTGGGGACCCTGTCCACCCTTGGCTGGCATACTTACCACCCCTTTGTTGACCCTGGTGCTAGTCCAGCGGTCTGCCTCTTTAGCAAGCTCACTGGGATCAGTTAACTTGCTGTCTAAAAGATGCTGGCGCAGCTCTGGAACACATAGACTACTCAAGTGCTCCCAACTAATCAAGTGGCACAACCCCACATAATCAGTGACTTTGCTGCCCTTTATCCAACCTTCCAGTGCACGCGTGTACATACTCACACACTCCACCCACGTACTCGAATCAAGTTTCTTGAAGTTCCTAAACTTCTGTCGGTACTGTTCTGGTGTAAGCCCATACCTGAGGCATAAGGCCTCCTTCATAGTGGGGTAGGTTAAGGTCCCTGCTGCTTCTAAGGGCGCTAAAACATCCCTCCCAGAGGCCTCAAAATGCTTCCACAAACCTGCTCCCCAACTTTTCTCAGGCACTTCATTCATCTTCAAGGCAAGCTCATAGGATCTAAACCACGCATAGATATCCTCACCCCTCTGATAATTCTGCACCAAATCTTTCGGTATGTATACTTTACCCGCCTGTACTGGTTGTGCGCTGCCACCATTCGGACTGGACGCCACTTGTTTGGCTTTAATGTCCAGCTCCCTCATGCTCAACTCATGAGCCAACTGGAGTTTCTTCTCTTCCAAAGCAAAGAGCATTCCTCCTCTCCTCCGCCTCTTTCTCACTGTCAAGGCGCAGTTTCCTTTCTTCCGCTTGAGCTTTGAGCTTAAAAAGTTCAATCTCATGGGCTCTAACCCTCTGGTTTTCCTCCAGCTCCTCTGGAGAGAGGCTCCTACTGGAATGGGCGCTGCCAGCCCTAGACGCTGGCCTATTCACTGGCAGATCATCGGATCCAAATCCGTGCTCCGGTGTGCCATCCCCTTCAGTAGTTTCCTCGGTTGCGCCATTCTTGGCCTCCCACCAGGCCCTTAGAGCTTTCTGTAGCTCTGTCCTGTTGGCGCTGCCCTTCGCTGGGCATCCAAGCTGCTTGCAGAATTGCTTTAGTTGCTCCTTCTTGTACGTGAGCAACTTTTCTACTTCAAATTGCAATTCCGACTCCTCACCTACTCCATTCAGAGACATGATGCTTCGTCGATCCTCCAAGAATAGTCTTCGCAAAAACTTTGTGCGATGCAACTGCTTACTAGATTAGTGATGTACAAAGAATCACTGCAGGTCAAGTGCAAATACTGGTTCTAATCCGCACCGCTGACCACCAATGTTAGATCTGGGGGTCTCTGGTTGGCAGAGGTATTCACCTTAGACCAAACAGGGACCCTTGCTTCTAGTCAGGGTACAGGGACACACACGGTAGATAACCCCTGCTCACCCTCTAGGTAGCTTGGCTCGAGCAGACAGGCTTATCCCCAAGGCAATGTGTAAGGTATTTGCACGTAGACACCACAATGATCCCCCCTCCGCACACCACAAACTTAGACCACACAGGTGAGTTATATCAAAAATAATATATCTTTATCTAGTTCCCGCAGTTGAAATCAAGCATCACAGGTTTACACAATAGTCGCTTTCTTAGTTGGTCGGGATCGTCAGACGATAGTCTCTAGTCTCTTGAGTGATTCGATACTCACTGAGAATGAATCAGCTGGTAGGCTCTCGATGTTTTAGGCAGCTACGCTGCTCCGGCGGTGTCACTGCGCTCGTTATACAAGCGCTCCTCGGGCTGTTCGGTGCAAGGATTCCACAACTCCCTCGACGAGCCCCCAGTGACGATGTCGACGTCACCGGAGTCAGCCACTCACAGCGCGGCTTCGTAGAGCGGGGAAATACGACTCTCGATCTGCTTCAGGCCTCCGGGTCGCGGCAATCTTCTTGATGCGGCAACCGGTGTCGGGCCCGGCTCGGTGCGGTACTCTCTAGCAAGACAGAGAGCAGCCAGCCCACCTCACAGGCAGATGTTGAGAAGCTTGGTAGAACAGTCCACGGCCCCTGCGGCACACAGCAGCGCAGGTGGGACACAGCAGAGTCTTGAGTTCTTGGCAACCTTTCTATCCCTGGGTTGCGAAACAGGAGGCCAGATCTTCTCAGGCCCTTGGAGATTCAGTTGAAGACACAGCACACAGCAAAGTCTTGTTTGGTCAAGTGGATAGGGTCAGCACACAGCAGGACCCCCTTCTTCTCCTTAGCTTCAGTTGTACGCTAGAACAGGTCAGCCTTTAGAGCACACAGCACGGCAATCTTCCTTTAGTTCTTCAGCGGTCCGTCTTTCAGCAGAGGTTCCTCTCGATGGTCGAATCTAAAAATCTGTTGTCAGGGGTCTTGTACTTATACCCCTAGAAGTCTTTGAAGTCTTTGTGCAAGTGGGTCCTGAGCCCGGTCTGATCCAGTTCTGGGTGTTGCTGGAGCACTTTGTTTTCCTGGCTCCTACATTCTTTTCGGAGCGAGGGGCAAGGTCGTCAGCCGCCCAGCAGGAGGTGGAGCCAGCAGAGTGGCAGGCAGGCACAGCCCTATTCAATCCCAGGTGCTACCTCCTCCCTCCACTCTCCTTGCGATTGTCGCCATTCAGCAGAGGGCTGACTCAGCCAACCTCCCGGGGGATCCCCAGCCCCTGTCACTCTCAAACCAGACAGTCAATCCACAAGCGCGCCCAGGCACACAGAAGGGTCAGACAAGAGAACAGCTACTCTCTAAAAAGTACTGTTCTCCAACTCAGGATTTAAAAACAATCTCTCCTAAAAGATGTGTTATTAAATGCTGAGCTCAGGGATATCAAACACTCATGTCTTATCTTGTTCGTATGAGAAGATAGGCGGATAGCCATTGGCACACGCCTCCCTCATGTTAGCCTATGGAACAAGATAGCCTTGCAGTAGTGAACACACAAAATGGCCGGTGTTCACTACCAGAACATGTTACCTGCACTAGTACATGCTCTACCTTCTACATACACTGCACCCTGCCCAGGGGGGTACCTTGGGCCTTCCATAGGGATGACTGACGTGTATGAAAAGGGAAGGGTTAGGCCCGGCCAGTGTGGACACTGGCCAGGGGGACATGGCAGTCCGGGGACTGCAGGCAGGCCTGCGGCGGCAGGCCTGAGACACTGTTTTAGGGCTACACAGGTGGGTGGCGCAATCAGCGCTGCAGACCCACTAGTAGCATCCGTCATCACCAGCCCTGGCACACACAGTGCACTTTACTAGGGACTTCATGGTGATACAGATATGCCAATCAGGTATATCCAATCAAGACGATATTTTACACAGGGAGCACTTACACTCTGGCACTGATTAGCAGTGGCAGAGTGTCCAAAGCATCTAAACCAGCAAAACGAAATCCAGCACAGCATCAAAAAATCCATGTAGCAGAGGCAAAAGTTAGGGGAAAAACCCACGCCAAGGATGTCAGGTCTAACAAAAACCAACTACATCTAATCTTTAGTTTTGCATTAGATTACATTTCTGGGTGTGGAATAAACACTGAGACTCAAAGTAAGTTAAAAATGGTGTGTGGTCCCTGATGTCCAGCACCTGAGACTGATCTCCACACAGAACCTCAGACTGATCCACAGACAGAAAAGCTTTAATATAAATACTTCCATCTGGGCAGCATATATCTCGAGTACGACACAATATGCTCTTGTCACAAACACTGTTGATACTTCATTTTCTTCGTGCAGACCATACATGCATATCAGCAAACCCACACGGGAGCGGTCACACATATCGGACACCCTGAGTATTTGCCAGTAGGGATCAAAGACACAAAAGTTACACAAGTTAAAACATGCTGGTGGACCGACTTTTCAGCTGCTACCTAGAATCAATGCCACTGTAGCCTTGTAACTGAAGACTAGTTATCCCTAGCCCAGAGTGTGAGCGCCCCCTGTCTCGAAGAGTCCTGCACTCTTCTGCAAGACTCGTGAAACAGACATGAAACAGCAATGGTCAGGACATAACATAAAACAATCAAAGAAGCATATCACGGCCGTTTGTCCCAGAGCACACACATGCAAACATGCACACACCAAACGAGTGATATTTTATGTGCGAAGTGCTTCCAGCCCAGACTGAAATTGCAAAAATTCAGAATTACCAAAACATGAAGACGTACATTATTTCACTGACGTATTTGTGCCGAGATGCATCATGGGATTAATGGTATCTCGGAACATACACAGCCTTTCACCCCCGACGTCAGTGAAATGCAACTGCTGCGGACACTGCTTTTAACACAAAAGTGCATTTTATTTTAGATGGAATTCGTATTTTCTGCATTTAAAGAATATCTCCGTGCCTGAATGCAATTGTGCTATGAACAGAATATTTCGATTTAAGGAGTTTCGTAGATCTCGTAGAGCGGTATCAAGTAGCAGCTACTTCACTCTGGGCTGTACGGGGCAGTCTACCATACATAAATCAAACAAAATTTACACTTTTCCCTATACAAAGGAGCAAATAAAAGATGATTGAAAGAAAGAACAGATATTATTATTGCAATAAACTGTGAGTGAAATCCTTTGCAATCATTCTTAACGGCGGCGCTTTTCAACCCTGGGCACCTCGGAAAATGACAGAAGGTCGCGGAGCTCAGCTCTGCATCCCGCCTGGTGATTCACAACAAACTTGGCAGGGCTGCAGAAAGCAATTTTCCAAAGATGTGTGAGTGCCTGCTGTGAAATGATGATTGGGGGTGAAGAGTTCATGATCGTAACCTCTCTGGTACTCCTTCAAAAAAAGGTAAAGGCCAATTCAACAAGTTCTGAGAGTGGTCTTTCACGACAACAAAAAGCGGAGACGGCACGAAACACACCACAACCTGGCAGCCGAGGCTTCCTTGCTATTTTGAAATGGTGAATCGTGCCCCTATTCGTGTGGGCTCACGTCGAGGCTGTAGTAACTGTAACCATTTGCATGAGATGATTGGTAAGCGTGGAAGGAGGGGCCAGTGGCGTCACTCATGACCTATGCTATCTGGCAATGCATGAAGGACAGGTCTCTACTATGGGTGGGAGGAATTTGCGAAATCCACTTTCGCAAATTATCGCGAAAATGTTTAAAATTATCGCAAACAAGCGGAAATATCGCGAAGATGCAGAAGTTTTTTTCCCGCATGTTCGCGAGATTTTCTGCATGGTTGTGGATCGCCAACTTACCCATGTGGTTGCTCGCGAGCGCGGCCATCTTGTTTTGAGTTGTCTCGCGGTGCATGATCACGAGAAGAAAGCCGCGATCGCGCGACGCATGACGTCACTGTGGGCGCGAACTGTCGCGAGACAGCGCAAATGGCTAAAAACAATACAACATCTCATGGAGAACGTGACCGGATCAAGAAAACTTGTCGGCGAACGCAGGGATTCAGGTAAGGCAATCGCGCGTGCGCGAGAATGTATTATTTTACAGTGCGAGCAAGAAACAAATTATCGCCAAGCTGCGGAAAGCGGAAGTTTTGACATTTTCGCGCTCTCCGCGGAACGCGAAAATGTCAAATTATCGCAATTTCCGCGAACGGAACAAAATTTTCACCCAGGCCTAGTCTCTACCTCGATAATTCCGACCTCTAAATACACATACATTTCACTCTAGTTACGGCATGTCAAGCCTCCTTATTTGTGAACTGGTGTTGGAATTGAAGGGTTTACATTTAAATGATCCAACTTTATATAACTTTTTTTATTTTTATAAATGTTTTTATTGGTATTTTTATACGTACAAACATAAAACATATGATCAAACATCGCTTTCTCGTTTGACTCACAGTCAAAACGGTTTAGGGTGATCTCTGAATGGAAATTGAAGAGTATTGTAAAATACAAGGGATAGTACTGTTGTTGAAACACTATTTTTTATTAAGGAAGGAGCACAGTAATAATAATGATAATAATAATAATAAGATTAATAATAATAATAGCAGATAAATATTACACCATAATTAATAACGTATAAAGTGGAAATAATATTAGAATAGAAATATGAAAAATAATTATCTCTAAACAGAGAATAATTACTGACTTGTGATGTTTTTGCATCTATAGAAGCCGTAACAAACTATCTATGGATGAAAACAGTGAGGTCCACCTCGCCCAACGACATCTCAGAGATTATAGAAAAGCACAGCTTCTAGTTCACTAGAACGTAACACGTTTAATAAGTAAGGCACTAACAAGCTTATTTATGAGAATCTTGCATCACTTTTGCACCACGTAACATGGTACATGCATGACACAGGCCTCTCATAAAGATTTATGCAGCCACGCAACGCCACCCTACGTGGCTTTGAATGGCCTCATAAATCTTGAGTAAGGCAATGCAGTGCAAATCACTGCGTTGACGTGCTCTGCGCCAGGAAGGCATTCCATGGGAATTATAGTAGGTTTTCCCACGCAACACCCATGGAATTTGATGCTGCCCCAGATTTACAAGTGATGTAAACATGAGGAAGCACTAAATCTTCACGCCTCACAAGGTGATGGGTAACGAGGAGAAATAACTTTATTTCTCCTCGCTTTTTCCTCTTTCCATTCTGTAGCACACATAGAGCAAGGAAAATGTCTCTTTGGATTGTTTTTGTCCAGGAAGGGTCTCCTTCCTGCACAAAAACAATCCTGCCTGCAACAGAGGCACCCTTGCACCATGGTGCGAGGGTGCCTTTTTCAGCTGTTCGGTTGTTGAACAGTGCCAGCACAGGCAGACAGGACAGGAATGCACTGTATTGCTTAAATATGCTGCATTCCTGCCCTCTCACTTTGGCATAGGGAGTGCAGCACGGTGCTTTGCTGTGCTGCCCTACACCAAAATACCGTAAATGAGGCCCTTATATTGTAAAAGGTCAAAATTATTTGGTCATTCATCCACCTCGGGGTTGGTGTATGGGGACATGGTCCTCGATATTTCCACTTGCTCCTGCTCTGGTTGGCATTCTCCGAAACACTCTCCTTTTTGAGGATGTGGCACCTGGAAGAAGTTTCCTCAAACATACAGCACTGCCAGTGCCTTCTTGTCTCTCGTACAGTAGCTATCAGCGTCTATAAATGCCAGCAATAGTAGGCTGAAATAGTAACAATGTTGAACATATCCCCATGGTACCATGTCTCTGCTCAGTAAAACTAACACTTTACAATATGCAAATAATAAAGATCATTTCAATTGCACACACCAGGCACTTCAATGACTCAGAAAGCCATAATCACCCATCTCAAAGTCATATGTTTATCACCTTTGGAAGAATGAAAGTCCGAGGTAAGCACAGTAAGTTTTCAAATGTGTGATCAATTGGCCTACAGGCCAGCACTAAACATGCTATGCTATTTAGTTCTCTGACTTTCTATTCAAATGCACTTGTTGCTTTTGAATACCTATCATTTTACTTCTCCCAACTCGATCCTGAGAACGCATCCAGTGCTCCAAGACCCCCCGCAACTGCTAGAAAGCGTGAATGTGCTGTGACACACACACAAGTGATATCAGGAAAACTTGGGGCTTCAGGACCTGGTCATTTACATCAGCACACAAAATACATAGAGATGTGCAATGTTCAAATGCTGCTCAAAGAGGTAGTGTACCAACTGAGCCACAAACTTTCAGCAGGAGAGCGAAGCGTGCTGTTGTAGACCTGATGAGCAAGTGGAGCATATTCTACAGATGTATCTAAAGGAGAAGGGAATTATCTTGCATGACAGCTCTTTCTGCATAAAAAATTACTTTTTGTGCAAGTACATCATCAGAAGCAATCTCCAATGCTAAACTAGTTTTGGTTTGTGGAGAGCAGTGCTCAGGGTTTTGGGTGTTCCCACATTTTTTGGGGCATCCATATCAGGAACACCCCTTGATAGAACGTAACTTGCGCACAATATTACACAGAATAGGATAATGTACTTTTGTCAATGTACATAAAGTTTGTTAATACCTTGCACTTAGAAATGTGATAATCTGCACAGATAATGCTAACTCACATGTGCAAATTGAAGTGTATGTCACGCCGAATGTGTCCTTGCTTCTCTAGACTCGGAACAAATCTATGTTCACATCACACTTCAAGATTAGAAGTCAACTGTCCATATTAATAAAGATTTGCACCATTACAGAGTGACACATTGGTGCTTATTTTACAGCGCAAAAGGTATTTTGGACTGGAAAAAGGGCCCTTTTCTCAGCACAGAAAGTCCTCTTTACTGGCTGCTACCAGCAGAAGCGCGCATAGGGTTGTCACTAAATCTAATCTATTAAGGTAGCCATACTAGACTTTTTGCATCAAAAATGAATGCCTCCTTTAAGTAGGCACCAACAGGCATGGCAGATGCTTTTATTTCTCAAACAATCCACGCTTTGCATGTGTGTTGAAGTGCACAGCAAACATTCAATGTATGGGGTCCTTCTGAAAGGTGTCTAGGCATTTGTACTGGAAGACTATGCTTCCAGCACAAATCCTATGCGAAACAGTGCACACTCACCTCTGCACCATGGTGCGAGGCCATGCTTCATGCAGGGCAGCTTAATTAGAGCACCAGTGCAGGGGATTACAGCAGCAGCAGAGCAATCTACAGCAGCAGCAGGGCAATCTACAGCAGCAGCAGAGCAATATACAGCAGCAGCAGGGCAATCTACAGCAGCAGCAGGGCAATCTTAGTGAACATGGCTTTGCATTGTTTTCTCCTATGTGCAATAACACACAGCAAATGTAGTTGTTGTGATGCAGGAAAAAATTGTAAATCTGCCCCAATGTGTCTTGTCTGCCTATATATTGAGAAATGCTTGAAGTCTCATTTATAAATCATAAATCAAAGAAACATTTTAATTAAAAGATTAAAATATCTTTTGACAAATAGTAGCTTTCTTACTCATTACTTTATGGGACCCGGTAAGACTGTCCCTAGATTAAAGTTATATTATGCCCTCACTTTACAGGTACTGAAAGGAAACATAAACAACAGGGGCTTATTTACAAGCTCTGTCTCCCACCGGAACGCCCCTTGTTATGTTATGTTGTTAAAATTTATAAAGTGCGCAAATACCGAAAGCGATGACTTGGCGCTAGTAGTCCAGAATGAGCAGGGACCTCTATTTGTTAAACAGCTAGGTTTTAAGCGCCTTCCTAAAGGCTGTCAGAGAGGGAAGAGTTCTGATCAAATTGGGGAGTCTGTTGCAGAGCTTTGTAGCCCCCACTGTGAAACTCCTACTGCCCCAACTGGCTTTGTGGAATCTGGGAGTAAGCATCAGTCTCTCTCCTTCAGAATGGAGATATCTATTTGGGGCATACCAGTGCAATGACTGAAGGCAGGTGCTGTGACGTGCCCTGTAAATAATGCAAAGGACCTTAAACATGCTGCGGCCCCTGACTGGGAGCCACTGCAATTTCTTAAGGTGCTTTCCAACAGATTGAAATTTGGGAATTCCTACCAGAAGCCTAGCAGCGCCATTCTGAATCATATGAAGCTTACGTAGCTGCTTCTTGGGCTTGCCGAGGTAAAACCCATTGCAATAGTCGAGTTTGGCAAGAACTAATGATGTTACCACAGTTTTCTTGCTATCTGCTGGAATAAAAGGTAGGATTTTCTTAATCATCTTAAGTAAAAACAAACTAGATGAGGAGACAGCATTGACTTTTGCCTTAAATTTCAGTTTCTCATCAATAATCACACCCAAGTTCTTAGCATTGGGAGTTGCAATAGAGGCTGCCCGCAACTTGTCCGGCCACTAGATCTGTGACCAGCGTTAGAAAATGTTACCAAAAAGGACTATCGCAGTTTTTCCTGAGTTCAGCTTGAGTGTGAGCTCATCCATGAGCTGACTGCCGAGATGCACTCCCTAAATATTTTGACCAACGGCATACTGTTTTTAAAACAGACAAGACAATTTGAGTGTAGTCGGCATAAGATGCTAATGCCAAACCGAAGGATCTGCTTAATGCCGCTAGTTCTGATGCGTAAATATTAAAAAGGATAGGACTCATTGAAGAGCCCTCTGGAACCCGGTAGGGGAGCACAAAAGAAGGGGATTCGAAGCTACCCAAGCCAAACGATTGTGCACTACCTGATAGAAACAAGGGAACCAGTGCTAGAGCATTATCCGTGATGCCAATAGAATTCACACGATTGAGTAGCAGATTATGATCGACTGTGTTGAACGCCACCGACATGTCGAGCACTATAAGAACCGCTGCACCTCCTGCATCTAGAACTGCTCTAATTTCAGCTGTGGCTTTTATTAGGGCCAATTCAGTGCTATGTTCTGCCCTGAAACCAAATTGGGTGTCATCTAGGAAGTTATGTTCATGAAGATAGAATGTAAATTGATCATCTATAACTCTTCCCACCAGTTTGGCTGGGAGTGGAAGACGTGAAATGCACCTATACTTGTTTGGTTCGGTCAAATCAAGGCTGGATTTTTTTTTAAAACGTATGATTGATGCCCTTTTCAAGATGATGGAAAGACGCCTTCTGTGAAGATGGAGTTGAAAATGCCAGTTAAACTTGTGCCAAGAATCTCAGGGGCCTGTTTGAACATCTTTGGGGGAAGCGGGTCGTAGAGAGAGCACGATTTGGTCTGCTGGATGAGAGTTGTTATCTCATCATTAGTTACTGGCGTACATTCCATGAATACAGGAGCATTCAAGGAATTCAAATTAACTGAAACAAGCACTCCTGATCTGGTCTTGTTATCAAAAATGGCATGAATTTGCTCCACCATGTTTAAAAAATGCTGAGCTAATGAATTACAAACAGATTGTGAATGTTCGTTTGCACTTAGTTTTGGGAGTGTGGACAATTTAGTTACTACTTGAAAAAGTCCCCTTGTGGAGTTTTTTTGCCTCCTCTATTTGCTTGGTGTAGTAGAAGCGCTCTCTCATGAAAAAACGATTTTTATGTTCAGCTAGTAGAGTTTCATAAATGGAGAGCTCTCCTGCTTTACAGTTTGACATCCAGAATCTCTCCTGCCTTCTACATTCTTGTTTTTTAGCTCTGAGGATTTCTGAAAACCACAGAGCTGACGTGCACCAACACTGGCTGAAAGGACAGGAATGCACCGTGCTCTTGTAAATACAGTGCATTCTTGCCCTTTTGAATCAGCGTAGGGAAGCGCAGCAAAATGACTTGCAGTGCTGCCCCATGCCAATTCATTGTAAATATGCCCCCAGATTTCCTTGTTAAACAATAACCAGCACTTTGACCACACCATAAGTATAACAGTTAACAGCCATGTTCATACCTTATTTTCCATTTGAATCCAATTTGTGTTAAATGTGGGTGCAGCATCACTCGTTCCAGTACCAGCTGACAGATTGCACTATTTAAAGCATGCAGAACGTTTCGCCATCAGTTCTGGAATTCCTATGCCCATTTATAGGCACCCTCACAGCTGAAACTAAACTTCAAAATCATGGTACAATGCACAAGTTGTAAAAATAAGAAAAAAATCAACAAACGTATAGGTGCACATATATATGGATGGAAATTGTGGCAATATAGCCAAAATATTAGCTAGTTCACCGAAACGAGAAGATAAGTAACAGGAGCTTCACAAGTTGAGAAAAAAGATAAGAAAACTTAGTATAGATTCTTAGATTCATGAATTTCAATATCATTCCTTCTTTTGATGGGAAGAAATAGTTTTTTACCTAACTTCCATAGTGCTGGCGGCCTTGCCGGTGCTGGGGCCATATGTAGGAAGCCAAATTGCGATCGCAAATGCTGAAATTCGCAGAATTTTAGTGTTTGCGATCGCATTTTGGGCAGCGTGCTATGTAGCACACAAAAACCCATACGCAAAATAAGGAATCACACAATTTACGATTCCTTATTTTGTTAATGCATTTAAGGAATCCCAAATTGCGATTCCTTAAATGCAATGTAGGAAGCACCCAAGTTGTGCGATTTTGGCTTAAGGAATCGCAAAATACCACCAACTTCAGGCTGGTGGTAATTTGCGATTTCTTTGAAAAATGCATTTTTTTGCATTTTTCAAAGTGCCATGTGGCGCACATACATGCCCTTAGCGCATGTATGTGCGCCACATGTGCACACATGTTTATTTCAGAGGTGCAAAAGGGTGTCCTATTGACACCCTTGCAACCTTGAAATTGCATTCTCAATTAGCGATTCTCTAATTGAGAATCGCAAATTGAGAATGTCTTCCTATTCATTCCTATGGGCCTTCTAGCCCATAGGAATGAATGGCAAGGTATTCCTTATTTGCGAATCTCAATTTGCGATTTGCAAATAAGGAATAGGTGGGATTCGCAAAATATTTTGCTAATCCTACCTACATTGCATTTTGCGATTCTCTAATTGCGATTCCCTAAAAATCGCAATTTGAGAATCGCAAAACACGTTTTACCTACATATGGCCCCTAGTCATTTATGCAGACAGACTCAGTTTTGTTTGTTTTTAGTGGCCCTCAAATGAAACGTTTTTTTTTGCAAGGGGTGTGTTTTTCTAATTTGGGTTGTCTTGTTCTTTTATGTGTTTACTGTTTCTGCAACTTCAATTGCACAGAGCCACTTATAAACTTGTCTTTCCGAAATTGATGGAATGCAGAGTATGATCTTCCATTATTTATCTCCAAATCCTGGGACTCTTCTAGAAGCACCAGATGCTAGTCTTCCACTGCATGCAGAAGAGACCAAAGATAATCACCCAAGGGGTATATTCTTCCACTTCAATCAGTACTTATATGGCAACATTATGTTATTGCTCCAATTCCTACCATCCTGTTTCTTTTCTCTTCTTCTACTGCAGCATCCTCCCAAACTGCTTGTCATGCTTCGACTTTAGTTGTTGTCACATTTGCAAATGTAAAGAATACAAAATAGAAACACATCATATTTGTTGCAAAAATATATTATAAGCAGTTCAATAAAATGAAAGCTTAAAAAGCTGCAGTAGTTCTGAAAATATAGAAACATGCAGAGAGATTCTAACTTTTATATAATTAACTATGGAATGCAAAAACTTAATCATGTTCTTTCTGCTAGTCACTCTAAGCAAGAAAAAGAAAGCAGAAAAAAGAAAAGCAACATTTCGTTCTCATTGCTTTCAACAGCGCAGAGACCTGACCTGCCTTCTACCTTGGCTGCTGTCTCTGGCAGCAGGCATTGTGACCTCAGAGAGTGGCGGCTCCTCCGCTACGGCGGAGGAGCGTCACCCCACTGCTTCAAAGCAGTGGAAGGGAAAAATAAAATGATAACAACAGAACATTATTATTAATTAATTTCATGTATTGTAGTTGCCTCCAGGTTAGGGTGGATTGGGGCTGAGCTTCCCGCATCTCAGGGAGGAGAAGTGGTGCTCCACTCTAAAGTGTGCATAACAGTTTGGCCGTCCCTCTCCGCCAGCCAAACAGTCATGTGCACTTTGCATAACAGCATTCTACTCCTTCCCAGAGCCCTGAACCATGGTGCTCAGACCAATCCCAACCCTGCTATTAGTAGCGTTGTGATTGGTCAGGGGAGTCTGGAAGCCTGAGTGCTTCCTGCTCCTGTTTCCTAAAGAGAGGTGGTGGCTGGAGGCGGAGGTTGGTGATGGTGACCGGCAGGTAAGTTGTATTTTTTACTTATTTCCCATCCCCTGCCACCATCCCCCACCACAGTCTCCTACCAGCTGCCTCTGACCTCAGAACTTGACTGCAATAACTTATTACAGTCCAGTTCTATATTCGGTGCATCCCAAGTGACCAATTATACAGAAATTAGAGTCAGATGGTCATACAGGGATTGCAGAATCCCAATGCAGAGCCATCTTTGCCATCCTCAGTAGAAACACATATGCAGTATGATAAAGGGATCTCTATAAGGTCGTCAAGTACTCTGAGGTACTCCCTAATGTTACACACTGTGCTTGAAACTAATATTACTTTACCATAAAAGTACAGCTAATGAAGTGAAAAAAGGTTCATGCAAACTTGTATTTTGTACAATACTAATTATCTATCGGTAGTCCATCTGTGATATCTAAAATCCTTTTATCAAACTTATGATTTTTTTAAACGTTACATTCTGAGAGCTCTGATTAAAATTAAGATCTGGTATTCTTCAGGACCATTTACTGACTTACAAAGGGCTTGAGTAGAGCATTTGTTTTGATAAATATCTTTTAGGAACTATATATTTAAATGCTAGCATGCTAAATATAGTGTACTTTATGCTGATTTACAATGTGTGACACTAGTTGCATTTCTCCAAATTCTTGACCAAGAATCAACGATGTTAAGGCAGGTCAATTATAAACAAGTTTTGTTTACAGGAAACTCATAAATTCCACTTCTGGAGCAGTATTATCACTTACGCTTATTCTGTAGAAGGTAGCAGCAGCAACTTTGCAGTAATATTATTGTTTCCACTTCAATATAGTACTTGGTAGAAAGCAGCTAGTAGTATGAGGGCTTTGTTTTTGAAAATCATGCACACACCTTAACTAATCAGCGGTGATTATAATGTAATTTTCGCAAAATTGATCATCACCATCTGTATTCTTGCCAATTTCATGGATCTTACAAATTTACCAGTCAATGTGTGAATCTCATGATGAGAGACAACAGTATCCGCATGACAACGATGGGCTTGTTTTCTGGAGTGCTGATTAAATCATTGTCAGATCGGTCCTCGTTTATGTGTATTTCTGTGTACAGAGCTACATGGATATTTACGGAATTTCATCTTGTACATGGAGTGAGTGCAAATATTTAATTTTCTAATGCACAAGTTAAAAGAGGTACAGAATCCAATTTGATTTGGCAAGTAACTTGTGTTGTATTATAACATTTGTTTGAAACTTACTACACGGTTGTTGGCCAATTAAACACTTTATCCATACTATTGGACCTGCCCTCTCCGCAGGGTGACCCCCAATTGTATTTCCTTTATCTTCCAGATTTTGTTGAATCTGTTTTTGCTGGCCTTATGACTCTGTGCACTTTACCAGTCCTAAAGTGCTTGTGCTCTCCCCTTAAAATAAGGTAAAATTGGCTTATACCCAGCTAGCATATTAAAATTACTTGTAAGTGAAATGAAATGAAATGAAACGTCAACTTATAAAGCGCTAATTGCTGCCCTGAGGCGTCCAAGCGCTACCTAGAGAGTGTGGTCCTTTGTCAGAGGCGGACAGCTGGGGGTTAATTATGAACGTTAAAAAGAAATGTCTTTAATTGCTTGCGAAAAGAAAGCAGATTAGGGTTGGACCTGAGTTGAAGGGGGAGGAGGTTCCACGTCTTGGCGGCATTATAGGAAAACATCCTGCCACCAGCCCTGGCTCTCCTGATTCTGGGAACCGTGTCTAAAAAGGACTGGCCGGAGCGAAGATGTCTCCTAGGGTGGTACTGTGTAATAAGTTCACGGTTAATTATCGGTCCTTTGTGCCAGAAGGCTTGATGGGATATGCACATTGCCTTAAAGGCAATTCTTTGCCGAACTGGAAGCAAGTGCAGGCTAACCAGCCCAGGTTTGGCTGACAGTCTCCGTGGCAGCTGGAGCAGAGTGCGAGCCGCGCAGTTTTGGACGATCTGCAGCTTGCGCAGTGTGTAGTCGGGGGCACAGAGATACAGGGCGTTGATAAAATCCAGTCGAGACTGGATCAGGCCTTGAACAGCCACTTGCTTAGCCTCCACAGGTAAAAGAGGGAGCACTTTTTTCAGCATCCTAAGGAGGCCAAAACAGGTTGCAGAAAGCCTGATGGCCTGGGTGTCAAAGGTTAAGGCTCTATCCAGCCATACCCCCAAGCATTTTATGTAATTCCCTAGTAATATAGCACTACATGTGCCCAAGGCCTGTAAATTAAAGCTACTAGTTAGTAGGCCTGCTGCACTGATTGTGCCACCAACCTAATTAGCCAGTTAAACATCTCAGACCTGCCGATGCAGCCTGGATGTGTAGATGTAATCTGCTATTTCAACCTGGCAAAACAAATCTATTTCTGTGCCCAAACTTTCCTTTTGAATGCATATAAGTCACCTCGAGAGTATGCCCTGGACAGCCCAGAGGGCAGGATGCAATTTATTTTAAAAGTAGGACATGTGGTTTTAATTTTAAATGTCTTGGTAGTGAAAAACACTTACATTTGTTTCTCACTATTGCAGGGCCTCCCTCTCCCGTAGGATAACATTGGAGTTAGCTCATTGAATTTTATAAGTGTCATTTCCAAATAGAAATAGCTAACCAGTTCATGTATGATGTCTAAAGAACCCTAATTTAGAATCCTACCTTATGATCAAGTCAGATTCTAAATTACAGTTTTGAAAATAACATTTTTAGAAAATTTGCATTTCTCTGCCAAAGCTATTTAGTGCCTGTAGCCTGTTTCAGGTCACATGATTGTTTATAGCTTACATTTAGGCTTTATGTATTTCTCCTAGACAGCCACACATAATAGGGAGCTTAGATGTGACTAGGTAGGCCATAACTGGCCGGATGGGAGGGAGGATTTGGACACAGTTCCACCTACACTACAATAGGATGTGTCCGGCCTCCACACAAAGGGCTCCATTACCCTGTAGTTAGTCTGGAGCCAGGACAGGGATGGCAGGATGCATGGGGACTTCAAAGGTAAACCTCTAGAAGCTTCTCCCCCACTTCAAAGACACACCTGGGTATAAACATTGGACCTCAGGCACCAAACCTTCAGTACACATCAGGACTTGTGGATTCTATGCAAAAGAGAAGGACTGCTGTGCTGCTGAAGGTCTACCACTCTAATGGACTGCACTTAGCTAGACTATTAACTTGCTGTGCTGCCGATATGCTGCCCAATGACCATCTGCCTGGATGAGAAGGACGGTACCTACACTTTTTCAATCCAGAACCCCAGAATGACTCCAAGGGCTAATTGGCTAGTCTCCTGACTATAGCCTTAGGGATAGAAGGCTCCAACAACCTTGTTCCTGGACTCTGCCATCTGTGAGTCTACCCTGTAAGTAGTGCCTACTCAGTCCTGGACCCTGGTAGTGGCCCTGAGGTGCTTTGCAAGCTTCTGTGGATCCAGAAGAACTAATGCATGTCTTCTGCTGTGCAGTGCAACCCCGAGCAGTACCATTTAATCTCCACTGCTACATGGATTGGACTCTTTATAAAAACCTGCATCGTCACAGCAGCCCTCATTGCAATTGGAACAGCCACTGTGTGATTTATCGTTGGTGCAGACCATCCTATTCATGACTCAGGACTTCTCATTGCAAGCCCTCATTGATGGGATCTTTGATTACAATGCAACAGGATCTCGCACCGCTGCCTTGACACATCTCATAATCGATGCATCGTTTTGGCTGTGTGACGCATCTTTTCCACAGATCCTCACAGTGCTACGCAAATCAGGATTTAAGGTTCTTTGTTCAGCTGGCCTAACTGGGACCCTGTGGCCGGCCTGGACTCCAATGCGTTCAGCCTGATGTGTGACCTTGTTACGGTGCAAGCAGATATCCATAGTTGGCGCTTAGCGCCTTTTGGAGATGCTTTTCTTAAACCTTTAAAATTGAATATCTCTAGTTCTACTGATTGGATTTTTGTCACTTAGGTCTTGTTTTATTTATTAGAAATTACTCTGTTTTGCTACCTCCACTGTGAGCTCCTTTTGCAGCATGCTTTCAGGTGTTACTGTTTGTGAAGTGTTGCACACATGCTTCACATTAGGCCTGACTGTTCTATGCCAAGCTACCAGAGGGTTGAGCATAGGTTAATTTGGGGTTTGCTTGTGACTTCACACTGAAAAGGATTGTGGTTGCTGCTTGATCAGGTCTCACACCCCATCCAACCAGTAACCCAATTTCTTGCACATAGGGTACCAGGGTACACCATATTGATTTGTGGTTAGCAGTTCATTATCTTTGTTTTGAGCCATTTTGGGAACTGTTTCCAGTCATGCCTGATGACCACAAGGTCCTTTTAGGGTGTTATTAGCTGCAGGACTTGCCAGTGTGATGGATAATAAAGTGTAGGGACATGCATTTTTCATTCTTTGAGGTATGCTGGATAATCTAGTATTCTGGCAGCTCTGATGCGGTCTGCAGGTGGCTTTAGTGCTTTGGTATTTTTTTTCTTTTATGGTCTCAATCCCATTTTCTGTCCTGGCTGTGGCAGGAAGTCATTAAACTGAGATTTTATTGATCAGGGTGAGGTAACAGCTGTGCAGAAAGATTGAGGGTGAATTACGCTTTTTAAGGGTTAACTGCATAAAGAATCACTATTTTATAAAAGACAAGGAGATTAGAATTATCCATTAACTTGTATTCACTCCTTCTGAGCAGTAACACTTTAAAGTTCCAAGAAACACAACACAGGAACACATCACATAGAAAAATAATTTTCAATCCTATAAACAGTCCTTGTCCTCCATATTCTTCCCTTTTTGATTCTCCTTCTATACCATCCTTCCTCCTCATCACTCTACTCTCAATACTCTGAAATAAGCAATTCATCATTATTTATCTTTTTCTATATTCAATTTAATTCTCCTCATGTAAACAATATTACCTAGAACTGCATTGCTCATTACTATCAAATTCCTTAGAATCCCTACCCCTTTTCTCCTTTCCAATAAAAGACAGGAAGGGAGGGAGGGATAATGCTAGCTTCCTTGACTTTTAAAAAAGCGCAATTCTTTATGCAGTTAACCTTTAACAACTGTCATTTTATGGCAAGACAGGAGACTAGCATTATGCAAGTTCAAAGTTTTTAAATGCACAGCTTGAAACATTTTCTATTGGTTTAAAATAAAACCTCCTAACCATATCTGCATTAGACCAATCTGCTGCTTTCAATCTTTTTTCTGACATATAAACATTACTTGCCATAGCACCCCTTACTAAATGTGCCTTAAATTGAGCTAAATGTATACCTGCCTTCTTCATTGCCACCTTCACCCATCTTGCAATGGTAGAATTTGAAACCACTTTGTATGGCTTAACATAGGAAATAAACAACTGATCCACTCCAGCACACCTTTTCTGCCTCATCCTAGCTTCATATTCCTTCAAACATTGTACCACACACAACTTCAGACAACTGACTTAGTCACAGTCTTAGTCCTTCTCCAAATCTCAAACCCCACTCCATTTGGTTGGAAAAATCTACTGGACACCTCCAAATCCTTTACATCTGATAACATCCTGAAAGAAATCAAACACAATGAAGTTGCTAACTTCCATGATAGCTCTCTTTTGCCCAAATAAGAATTACTATGCCAATTTTCAAACAACTTCAAAATCATATCCACATCCCAAAGTGACTAATGCCTGGCCTTGGGGGGTCTCTTTAAATGAATTCTTTTAATTACTCTGCAAATCAGATGACTCCTACTAATTGAAATCTCCTGTACTAAAGAATGTACTGCGGCAAAAGCTGACCGGTACCAGTCACTGTTCTTGATGACAATCCTTTTGTGAATAATTCTGAAGGAAATTTGCCACCTCTACCTCATCTGCCTCCCTGGGATCCAAATCCCTTGCCATGCACCAATGTGACCATGGTTTCCCATTCACCTCTGAATCTCTTTCGGGATTCATTAGGCAACTGCTCTGCTGTTAAGAAAAAATCTGAGAATCTCCCTGAATTCCTGTAATTTCCCAGACTAGAGGTTGAATAAACCGGACTCCACTAAAGCATGTTCTGTCTGCTCCACTCCTCTTAACAGACCCATACATGACTTTGTTAAATATGGTATTTCCACAGCAATTTCCTTAATTGTCAGGACACAAGCTTGCATTTTCCAAATAGGTGCAACTAACTCTATTTCACACTTTTGTCTCTTCACCTGAATTAAATCTCTCTGAATCATTGAGAAAGGTGGAAAAGCAACTCTTCCATTCCATCTTGGATCCTTAATGAAAGCATCTACTGCCATGGTCCCTGGATCTGGTCTCCAACGGATGTTATGTTGCAACTGGTAAGTTAACCAGGACACAAAAAAAAAATTCACCGCAAGTGGACCCATACATCTTGAAATATTCTGAAAACACTCTTCTTTAAATTTCCAGTTGCTGAAATCTGTCAAATTCCTTGAATTCTAATCTGTGACTACATTGTTGACACCTAGGAAATAATCTGTCTTCAAATCAATCTTGTGTTCCAAACAAAAAATCCACAACTCCTTTGCTAAATTTGACAGTCCCCTTGAGCTGCTTCCCTCCAATTTGTTTATGTATGTCACAATTCTGCACATTTTTTATTAACCATTCAATTAACTAAAATCATTACAGTAACACGAGCATAGAATAAAAAACATGATGCTGTGCCTTTAGTTTTCTTGCAGATAAAACCATCCTCAATTGATCTTGTAATATTTTCAAGCAAGTAGGGAGTTTATAAAGTGCAATTTCCCCTGTTTTGATTTGTAAGAGCATTCTGCAAAAACCAGGAGAGTATTGTTAAGTGCTTCAGGTAGGGTGGTAAATAGGTGCAAATGCCCCTGTCTACGTTTTTAAGAGCTTTCTTGGGGTGTCACCTAAGTGCTGAAATTCACGATTTACCTCCCAATCGTTAGTAGTCATCCCTCGACTTTTGTTAGTATGTAGTGACTAGGAGCCCCAAACAGTGATGCTAATCCCACTTGCAGATTCAAGGTGCATTGTTAGATCTTATTCATGAGCTTTGTCATGTTTCTTGGTATACACTTTTAAATTAAAGAACTTGGTGCTAGTTACTACATGCAGTGTCTTAGTCCACTTGCAAACTTATTAGGCCAATGACTCTCGTCAAGTGTCAGTCTAATTATGTGCGTGCACTTTGCCATTCTTGGTAAGTTGGTTGTGTCAGTTTGAGTGAAATGCAAGTCTGAAGCCTCCTTGCAAGATCTCATTCCCTTGGCCTTGAAGATTGGGCAAAGCAACAGTTGGCGATCCTCAGCCAGGGTAGGGGAGCAACACAGCAAATGCAATCACAATTGATTTCTGTATAAGCATAACCTACATGAGGCACTTTCCTCCTTACTCGCCCATGCTGGGTTAAAATCTGTTGTTCTTAAATCTATGAGCCGCATATAAAAACATTCCTGCCTGCCTGAAGTAACAATGCTTTACATAAATAGGGCTGGGCTTTCTCTGAAATATATGATGTGTCCAGTGCCACAGTGATGGGTTTGAATTGATTTGTTCTCATATCCTTTTCAGCCGAGATGATCTGTACCTGACTCTTCACCACTTTTTTCCATGCTGATATCCGGATTGAGGGAAAATCCAGGCTCTCAGCTTATATCCTCAGGCTGCTGGTTGCTTGCTCCAGCTCAAGATGCCACAGGGAATGTTCTTACTTAAAGCTCGTCGCAAATGATCTTTTAGTGGGCTTTCTGGAGCTCTTGAAATTCTGATGTAAAACTTAATGAAATCCCCCTGGAGCTCCAACTCAGGCCACCCTAGCCCTAGCTTCAGACTTAGCCTTGCTCTTCTGGCTTGCTGCAGGGCTTGCATCACTAGTGTGTACGCTTTGTAATGTACTGCTGTTATAAGACTGTTCAGTCCACCCAAGTTTTGCTTTCAAGACTGTCAGCATTGCATCAGCTGTTGGACTAACAATTGTTGCCCAAGTTGCCTCAATGAGCGGATGGTTTGGTCTGCCTGTCCCCTTTTGTGTTTTATATGAGTGCCAGCTCTTGCATTCTGGGAAAACTATGCCCTCAGTTAATTATAAGCTCTCATTGTCCCAGTTCTATATTTTCCCAGCTGCCAATGTCACAACAGAACTGGATTTCCATGCAGCTCCCTTCTGAAACTGTGCAATGCAAACAATCTTGCTTTAATTTCTAGACAGTTTAGGTGTTTCTTCCTTTCCAACAGATTCCAGACACCACTTGTCTCTTGACCAGACCACATTGCACCCCATCTTAACTTGCTCACATCTGTCTCCAGAACAAAGTCTGGTTTGATTTCAAACACTTCATGACAATTCCAGGCCTCCAAAAATGTTAAGCACCACTTCAACGCCTTATTTGCTTCTCGAGTCCTGTGCATCTTATCCCCGTATCATAAACTCTTTACTAGGCCCGATGTTTTTACACAATGATGGGCCCTCTAATGTAAGGGTCCTGGAAAAACCACTTGTATGAAGAAGATAACAGCCAAAACGCACATGCTAACCCCCTCTGCCTCACTTCTTCCTTTGCAAAATAATTTTTAAGTTATGTCTTATCTTCCTTACTTTTTTCTCTGATAATTGTAACTGACTCTTAACTTTATCCACCACAAATCCTAAAAACTCCCAACGCTGAAATTAAATCATGATATACTTTTTGATATTGACAACAACAAATATGTTTATTTTGATCAAACAAACAAAAAATGTAACATAGATCACCTTATTATTGCAATGATTACAATGTGAGTGCTTTATGTCTAATGGACCATATCCTGCCGAGCAACTTCGCTACAGTGCGTGCCTAATACAGACTGGGATCACACCTTAATGTTCTTAATGCTATTGCATGTCAAGTCAAGTCAAGGACATTTGTATCACGCACACATCACTCACAGAAGTCTCATTGCGCTTGCAGACGGCTCTGACAAAAAAGGACTAAGATCTAATTTTCAAAAAGCCAGGTCTTCAACTTTTTTGCGGAAGCAGTTGTGTTCAGAAATACTGCGCAGGTGTGGGCATTTTGTTCCAGGATGCGGGTGCCAAAAAAGAAAAGGATCGGCCCCCTTGCCTAGCAGTTTTAATTCTGAGGGGGGTCAGCAATGCCTCATTGCTGGATCTAAGCATTCTGGGCGGCTGATACCAGCATAGTTTTTGCGACCAGCATGGTTCCTTACAACTAATGGTAAGCAAATTGGCTTGACCCATATGTCTCAGGTGTATCTTCTTCAGCTTACACAATCAGGCTTCTGTGTCACCTACTCTACTGAATCGGCGCTGCTTCTCTCTACTGAAACCATCCGTAGACATGTAGATGCAGGACAGACGGTTGCTCTAGTCCTTTTAGATCTCAGTGCCGCTTTCGACACTGTTGCCCATCACATGCTACTGCAGCGCCTTAGGGAAGGAGGCTTGGCTGGTAGGGCGATGGAATGGCTAAGGTCTTTTCTTCTTGACCGCAGTTTTCAGGTGTCACAAAAACCTTTCCTCTCCAAAAGCGTTAAGCTGGAAAAAGGGGTCCCTCAGGGCTTCATACTCAGCCCGACTTTTTTTAATCTCTACATTATCCCCCGGGAGAGATTGTAGGGGAGTTTGGAGTCAGTGTGGTGTCTAACACTGACGACACACAACTTGTGGTGACCCTTACTAAAGACTCTGAGGAGGCAGCCACTAACTTTTCAATGTGTCTTCAAGAACTGGCGTTATGGATGGCCTCAAACTGCCTTAAACTTAATGGCAACAAAACAGAGGTTTTAGTGATAGGTAAGGCCCCTTCGATTTGGTCCTCCGCATGGTGGCCTCAGTCGCTGGGTCCTACCCCATCACCTAGGAATCAGGTAAAAAACCTGGGAATGTGGCCAGACACTAAACTCTCCTTTGAAACTCATACCAGGTGAGTGACGGGAAACTGTTTTGGAGTCCTACGCAGTCTTTGGAAGACCTTAGATGCACTCCCTGTGTCAGCTAGGAAAACGATGGTTCACGCCCTTGTGACATCTCGTTTGGACTACGGGAACGCCCTTTATTTGGGAGCAAACACCAATTGTGTCCAGAGACTCCAGCGCATTTAAGAATGCGGCTGCGCGTCTCGTTCTAATGCTTCTGAGGAGAGCCTCATCTAGCAAGGCCCTGGCTTCCCTGCATTGGCTACCGTTGAGGGAATGTGTTCTTTTTAAAGCTATGTGCATTAGTCACCGCATTCTGCAAAAGAAAGGCCCCTCCTATTTGCATAATCTTCTTACCCCTCATGTCCCCATGCAATGTTTAAGATCAAGTGGGACGGGTCAGGTCAGCATCCCGACCATCAGAAGAGCTAGGATGGGCGGGCGCTCTTTCCGCTTTTTAGCGGCTACATACTGGAACAAACTTCCGATAGGGCTCTGACTGGAATCATCGGAGACAATTCTTCGGAGAAAGCTCAAGACGTGGCTTTTACCATCTGGTAACCCTCCTGTCTGATCCTTTTTCTGCTCTTACCCCCACCTGCATAATTTGGGCTCTTGTCGCAGCGCGGGGACACACTAGCTAGTGTAGCCATGCGCTTTACAAATTTTATTATTATTATCATTATTATTATTATTATTATTATCTAGGCCACGCAACCAAACATTATGTGGGTGACATTTTGATTAAACGTAATACAACCCAGACATATTAAAGACGTCCTGACTTGCAATGCCCATTTGGCAGTGAAAGCCTTAAGTAAGAGGGAGCTTATCCTGAACTAAATGTACAGTTTTTTATTGACTGGGTTTGTAATATGATCGAAATAAAATTCATACCATTAGGTTGACTTAAATTGAGCGAAATCCAATGACAAGGACCTCATTTGAGATTATGTTCATCCAACTGTACCACCCATGCCAATACAATTTTTTAATTAGCCCTTTAGATGGAACTAGCTTGAAGTCTGTAGACTGTCACAGCCTCATCAAACCCAGAGAAGTCAACACATTTTTTATGTTCTTTCACAAGTCTACTTTGTGGAATCTATTAAGCCTACTTACATCATGAAAGGCTTCCATAAACTTGGATTTCAAGTACACCCTTTTCGACACCATTTCTTTTTGAGCCACTTAGGACTCCCTTCTCATTAGCTGCACCTTCCACATGCCTCCTCTTTATTAAGCATTTGCCTCCTGGCCCTCTATTACTTCTGTGTCCCTCATCTGAGGCAGAAAAATACTCTTCATCCTCCAAATTAATGAATATTCTTTTATTATTAAGAACCTTCTTCATTTTTTCTAAACCACATTTTGCATTTCCTTACAATTTAATTTCCTTACAATATCCTCCTTACTGTGTTCCCTAGATGTAATACATTCTCCTTTATATTTGTATTGTATTTTTGCGCCTCCAGCACTTAACTGTCACCTTTGTGAAAACTAGTGTTTTTATCAACCTCCGAACGCCGGCAATACAATTCATTGCTAAGCAACATGACTTGCACGCCTTATCAGATTTAGTCCAGATAGTTCTAGTTGGATCGCGAGAAGCTAGATGTTGGTCTTTCCTTGGTCTAGGGCAGGTCAGAAGTCTCAAACTTAAGTTACCATGAAAACACTCCAGATATTGTCCTGGAATGTAAATGGACTGCGCATGAGGTCAAGAAGAGCCAGAATTCTGCAATATTTAAGAGACTCCCCAGCGCAGGTCATTGTCATCCAGGAGACACATCTTCTTAAGGAAGAGACTAAGGAAATTCTTAAAAGTCAGAAATGGGTTGATTCCTTTATGGGCACCAACCGGTCGGCCAATATCAGAGGGGTTTTGATTCACTTTAAAAAACAAGCCAAGGTTCAAATTCTACAGCACAGGGAAGACCCTTGTGGCAGGTGGGTAATACTGAAGGCTATTTTAATGGGCATCCTCCTCACTTTGATTGGCTATTATGGCCCGAACCAAGATGACCCTTCTTTCCTTAAATCGATTTTTTCGCATCTTCTGGATTTTTCAGAACCGGTGATTTGAGCAGGAGATTATAATATCATTCTCAACCCTAAACTCGATAAATCTCCAAATAGTAGAGCCGTAGCTCCCTCAAGATCAAGAGCGTATCTTAAGACTATGATGACCCAAACGGGCCTATGTGATATATGGAGGGAAAGGTCGGGCCAGCAATTGGGAGTATCATATAGAAATTTTAAGTACAGACATAAATTAAGAATAGATTATATCTTGCTTAGTCACAGCATTAGGGGTAAGGTTAAAGATATCCTTTATGTGTGATCTCATTTGTCAGACCATTCATGCATAATATTATATCTCAACTGGGTTCAGGCCCAGCAGACCAGAGCCTGGTCCTTTGATCGAACATTACTTCTTGAGGGGGAAGAGATGGCTTTTCTTTCTCGAGAGACTGAATTATTCTTGGGAAGTAATCTAGGTACAGCAAACATCACTATGGTCTGGGATACCCTCAAAGCTTTTCTGAGGGGTATTATTACCAACAGGTCGAGCTATAGGAATAAAAAGTATAGGGAGGAGATTGCATCTCTGGAGGCGGAAATGATGGTAGTGGAGGCAAAATTGAACAGTCAGACTTAATAAACTAAATGAACAGCTGGGGGCATCCTTCAAACAAGGCTTATGCGTAGATCGGAGGCAAGTAAGATCGCTCATTTTGAGTACGGAGAAGGGGCAGTAAAGTTACTTGCTTGGAAAGTAAAAGCAGACCAGCTCCGTAATCAGATCAAGGAAATTATTGTGGGGTATGGCGCAGTTTCCCTATCCTCCAATGAAGAAATTGGGGAGGCCTTTTTGAGTATTTCCAAGATAAATACAAAGAACTTTGTGTAGAAAACAGGCCTAAAGTTAAGAATTGGTAGTATAGGACTACATTAACACCTATTAGTTCTAAACAACAGGCAGACCTAGAGCAAGATAACACACAAGAGGAAGTGAAAAAGGCTATGGCTGCTTGTAAAAAGGGCAAAGCTGAGGGCCCCGATGGGCTACCAGTCAAATTATATAGATCTTTGGATGAGGCGATAATCCCGGTATTAACCCAATTATTGAATAAGATACTATTAGAGGGAGTAAGCCCTCCCGGGTTTTGGAACAATGCTACAGTTGTTCTGATTCTGAAACCCGGTAAAAATCCAGCTAGCTGTGGGTCGTATCGACCCATATCGCTCTTAAACGCCGATTATAAAATCTTTGCTTCAATTCTGGCAGCCAGGCTGGGGTTAGTGGCTAATGACATCTTTCGTTCGGATCGAAAGGGGTTTGTGAAAGGAAGACAACTATCAGACCTCACATATGATCTAGTCGGAGCAATAGATATTGCCTCCACCTATTCACTCCCTCTCGCAGCCCTAACTTTGGATGCTACCAAGGCTTTTGACAGGGTGAATTGGGTTTGCCTGTCGGAAGTCATGGAGAAATTCAATCAAGCACCGTCAGCTAGGATATTGGCCAATGGCAATCTGACCAACTCACTAAGGATAACCAGGGGCACCAGACAGGGCTGTCCTCTTTCCCCTCTCCTCTTTGATATGTACATAGAGCTTTTTGCTCAGAGAAGATCCTAGTATAGTGCCTTTTAGACATGGTAAATGGGAGAGGAAGGTGGCCCTGTATGCGGAAGTCATTCTGGTACTCTCGGCAGATTTGGAAACAACCTTTGCCGGAAAGACCGAGATTATGACCTGGAATATTATGAGGAATCAACATCAGGTTAGTCCTAGCATGCGATACCTGGGGGTTAGAATTGTCCAGGACATAGCCAAAATTACAGAAGTCAACTTAGCGCGAGTCTCAAGGGAATGTCAAAAACAGATTAAATCGTGGGCCCATCTTCCTTTAACCATCCTTGGGAGGGTGAACCTAGTCAAAATGGTGGTATTACCCAAGATAACCTTTCTCTTTAATTCAATACCCCTACACTTTGACAAAATAGCTATTGATAAACTCCAGCAGGATATAAATTCCTTTATTTGGGCATATAGAACTACTGGAATAGCTTGGAAAAAGCTAAGGCATAGGAGAGCGAAAGGGGGTCTTGCGCTACCTGATTTACAGTATTATGGTATTACGCTTGGGCTTTTCAATTTTCACATTCCCGGATGCTGTTAAAAACGCCTGCAAGCACAGGGGCAGGAGTCATGTTTTTGGCCATGTTAAGAGGGGCCAGTCTACCGGAGAAGGGCTTTTTGTTTAAATTTGGGGATCCAAAGTTTTTTAAGAAGGTTAAACTTAAGGTCCTCCAGGCAACAGCTAGAGCATGGGCTGGATTAAAACATTTGGTGGGCCTTAAATATTTTTCAAGCTTAGCGCCACTTTAGGACTCACCAGGCTCGCCGGAATGCCTTCAGGACGGATTGGCTTTTCCACTCAAAGAAGCGGGTTTGAAATTATGGGGAGATCTCGTCTATGAGGACACACTCATCTCAAGGGAAGAACTGAGAGAAAGAGTGGGAGTTGGTCTTTCAGAGTTCAAGTACATCCAGCTGCTGAGTTGGGTACAATCCCAGCAAAGACAGAAAAAACCCATAGGTGGGGGCAATAGTCTTGGGCAACAGTTAGTCGCCAGGCCAGTGGGAAAGAAGGAGGTTTCCCACTGGGACTGGGCGCTATAGAAGAGGCTGTGGATGGTGAATTCAAATTCGCAAATGAAGGATGGAGCGAACACCTTCCAAATTTACAGTGTGAGCAATTGTGGCAGAACTCATTTAAAATTCTCTTTATCATAGTAAAACCTGCTTGGCTGAAGAGAAACCACTTATTCATAGGGCCTATTTATCTCCCCTTAGGCTAAGTTTTTAAATGCGTCCCAAGTCAGCTGTAAGAAGTGTGGTCTAGTTAAAGCCTCAGATATCCATATGTGTTGGAGAACATTTTGAGAGCCTCACTCCAAATAGACTTATCTCTGATAATCTTTGGCCTTAATAATCAAGTTGCCGGTCCAGCCAGATCTCTTTTATTCTATGCTATGTTGCTAGCCAGGAGGCAAATATGGAAGCATTGGACTGATTCTGCTCCTCCCACACATTCAGAATGGTTGACATTGCTGTATGAGTCATCTAAGAAGGACCTGTCTAGAGCTTGGAGTAGAAAAAAGACAGCATATTGGGACTTGCTGCTTCAGAGGGTGAGGCATGAATGAAAGCGAAGTATCCATCCTTCTACCCTTGTTCTATCTATACTTTCATGAAGGGCGGGTCCTATGATTATGTCTCCTGGGTACTCTCTGGACCATGTTGGGCTTCCTCGTGCCAACAAATGTGTCCATCAGGTTCTTGTGGACCTAGTCAGAGAGAAACCTCTCCCCCGTCTAAGGGGAATCAGCATCCATGTCTGATAATGTACCTCTACAGGTTGAAGGGACTGAGAGATCCCATTATAAAGCCAATGTCTCCTCAGATCGTTGAGTAACGGTACGGACAGACTGTATGTTCAATGTGGTTGGAGGGGAATGAGGACAAATAAAAAAAGTAAACATGACTTGCAAGCCCACTGTCTTTAGAAACAAGCCTTATTGTCTAAAACAAAGCCATTTGTCTCCTAAAACACTGTGCTATGATGTATTTCATCATATGCGCAATGTGAAATCACTCAAGATGGCGGCGTAAGTGTACACTGCAGCTGAAGGCAAGCTGCCCTCACTACTGCCACGAATGCCTGCCATGCACGAGAAGGATCCAGCTGACAATCTCTATACTTCAAACAAGCATTGGCATAGCCAATAGGTCTCGTTTTTGGGACTTTATAAGTGTTTAACCATGCAACAGTTAATGTTGGTTCACCAAGGATATTGTGCTGCATAACTAAATACTTATAAGGTCCCAAAAGCGAGACCTATTGGCTATGGCAATGCTTGATTTTTTCAGGCAGCACATTACTCTTGTCTCCCCTCCCTCACACCCTATTTCCCATTTTCTGGTACTCCAACGTTGCGAGGTCACACGAATGGCAATAGCGCAAAGCAAATATGATCACCACACTGCAAACAAAAAAACTAAAGTAAAAAACATTATCATTTTCAGTGCCAATAGCTCTAACTTACACAAATGCAAGATCGATTGCATTGCAAATGCGTGTTCTTGTCTGCCTTTGCTCAGTGCATGCAATGAAACATTCATCTGTCGCTCCTGGGTGAATTTTGTAGAGACTCACTCAGTCATTCACAAGAACTTGCATCAGCACTTAGGCAATCTATGTAATTCAATCAGAAAGTTGTCATAATTTTTAGTAGAGCACACAATAGTGCATACACCAACTTAAGTGGTAAGCAAGACGTTATCATTGAGGTCTTAATTTGATCCATGGTAGAGATTTCTTGCATTGGACAGTCATTTTATTAATTCTCCACACTCACATATATGCAATTTTCTGCAATTTTAAAGTGACATTGTGTTTTGGTATCGGACTATGCCTTCAAAGTCCTACATTTCGAATGCAAACAGTAGCAGCTGCACTTTATACTCCAGCTACGTTCTGCCACTTGAGCCTCGCATTTTCCATGTTAAACAGGGACTGCTCGTTTAAGGTAGGTATTGAATGTCTATTACACTCCATTCATTCCGAGTGAAAGGGTTAAGCAGATGCTGCTTTCAGGAGACTGCGCGTTTCGTATTGGGGCCATCTCCTCCTTGCCCCAATGAAGTTTCTGGTATTTGATGTATCATGCATTGCTGTTGCTTAGGAAATATTATTTGGTTCCAGTCGTGACACGGGACCAGGCCCTGGTGATTAAATAGTCAGGAATGCACCAAAAACCGAAATGCCCAGACCTCTGTATAAGGGAGTGAACTTCTCAATGTTCGTGCGGAACTACAGAGAAAAGATTTGCTGTCAAACTCTCGAGGGTTCCGATATGTAGGGCAGATAATTTCCCACTCATAATATTGTATAATTTGTTCATTTCCGGGATTCCCCTATTTTGCATAAGATCGAGTAAGAAATACAGAGACGTAGCATTTTGGGATGATTTTATGTAAAGAGACTGATACAAAGTTCCATAAGGCTTAGGCATGGCACACAAGAAGCCGTCATTTAGTGTTAAAATAAACTATCAAAAATCAGATCGTAAATGTGTATGGGCACTTAAAATGCAATGTTTTAAATGTTGCTAAAAAAATCATGGGGCCAATTGTTTAAGATGGTTGTCGAGTGCGGAGTAACTTATATTTTAATACATTTGTGTTTTGTGGCTTTAATATTGTCCTGTGTTTTTTTTATTTAGTTTTATCTTTATGATAGCATAGCTACTGTTTATTCAGCGCAAAGATAGTCCAACCAACCCAACAGCCTCACCTACCAATGACCCAAGACCCAAAAATACACATTTGCAGAGATTCCACTTCCCCTAACTCCTAATTTCAGCACCGGTGGCGGGGCTGCGATGTTGATGTTTCTGAATGTCCTGAAAGCACCTGCATTGGTATTTTCATTACAGCATCGGATTGGAGTTGATGGCTTCTCTTTCTTTTTGTCTTATAAACTAGAAGGTGCCCCGGTGCATTTCTGAGTCCTACCACCTTCAGAAAAGAAGCAAAGATAGATACAAATAAAAACTAGCGGGAGCAGCGGCGCGCGGCCCATGTGCGCACTCTGTTAGGGTGACCGCGGGCAGTGCGCTTAATGAGCCATGACGACGGAGCGTCCCGTGACTGGTGCGTGCGCGAGAGCAAGCACCAGGCCATATGTTTTGAATTATCGCGCCCGTGTCTGGGCACGATATTTCAAAACATATGGCGCCCGTGCGGGTAACTGCAAGCAATAAGCCACACACGCATGAGCGTGTGTTGGTGAGCTTTTGAAAGCCCCTTACTAAAAGTCTCGCCAGAGCAGCGCATGCGCGCTGCTACAGGCTCGACCTAAAAACACAGTGCAGCTTCAGTAATGCTTTTCCAAATGTTAACTCCTTACAAATACTACAGTATGATTAACTTCCTCTTTTCATCAATTTGTTTTTTTGTGTGTAGAAATCCTTTAGTAAACCACCCTTTTCAACTTCCTTGATTTCCACATTAGAATTACATTTAAGTGAACATTGGAATAAAGACTTAAAATATTACATTAATAAAATGTATCGCTAACACTTATACAGTATATAACCTGTAAATTGGGTATCTCATATAATCAAAATACATTCAATTTAATACACATTACATTGTACAAATGTTTCTCATTAACTATATAATACTTATCTGCTCAGAAGCAGCAAACAAAATGGAAAGAATATGGAGGACAACGACTGTTTGAGGATTGAAGATTCTTTTTCATTGTGATATGATTCTGTGTTCTGTTTCTTGGAACTTTAATGTGTTGATACTTCGGAGGAGTGAATAAAAGTTGATGCAAAATGCTAGAATCCTGTCTCGCCATAAAATCAGAGATCTACCTGGAAAGACTGCTACAGTACTACTTCATATGATTGTTATTATCCAACATAATGTTAGGAGATTTGGTAAGAATCTATGCATTTATTGTTGTCATTACAGGGTGTTGGTACTCTAAATATACAACTAGTTAGGACCTGCTGCAAAGTGACTGTGCTATAGTCTTTCAGCAACTAAAACTTTCTGGCATGTCTCTACGGTCTGTGTAGGCTTCGGCTTGTCTAGTTAGTAATTGAGTGGTTAGTTGAGCAGGCTGGTATAACCTATGTCTGTGCCCCCAACACAGTCCCATAGATCCATTCATACATTATATGCTTGTTGTATTGATAAATAAGGAATCAGTTAGTAGATTGGTATATGAGATCATAAGTAGACACTGAATATATCAAATTGAGAAAGTGAGGACGGTCTGTCGGAAACACTAGTGTTATGTAATTATAGTTAGGACATAGTGCAGACAATGTGATGTGCGTACATACCTTTGCTTCTAGGCTGTATATCTTCAGGAGCTGAGTGGTAGCAGGCACTTCTAATATTGAGTTGAAAAACATTTCTTATGGTTGGGCTGGTGCAGTTATCATATTCCATCCAAATGTCAACATCATTCTGAGGCTGTATTGGGCTGAGGTCAGATGCTCTCCCATATTGAACTGATGATAATTTCACATAATATTCATACTGTTTATTCAGTGTACTTCAGTGGAAGTTTAAAGTATTAATGCATGAACTCTGAACTGAAAATACTAAGTAAAGGAAGGATTTAAAATGCACAAGTTTTATGACTTCCTATTACCAATGAAATATGCTAACATTTTCCATGTTCATAAATGGAGTGTAAATATTAGTAAGGTGAAACAAGAGCATACTTTAATGTACAACTGTGTCACTGATTTATATATATATTTATATGTATTTTAACTTCCTCTTGCACTATACTTGTTTTCGTTTCAGTTATCTTCAAACGTATTGTTGCATTTTAAACATCAAATACAGCATGCACATTAAACTATACTTGTGGTTCTATTATTGGGTCCTGTGTCTAGAACACTATGGTCAAAATCTGCTGACTAGCCTTCACTACTTTCTTTCATTATATCACTGCTGACACTAGGCATATACATAACAAAACCTTGCATTATGCAGTAAGACAGTTGAGGCAACATGGATCATGTTCATCTTAAAAAATCAAGTGTTATTCACACTTGAAAAGATTAGAATGTTTTGGTGTAGCCCAGTACCAATTTTGAGCAGGTGGTTGAGTGGGGGGCCCACAACACTCATTTTTTTTATTTCAAAAGCTTTATTGGTTTTCCAAACACAAAATAAATAAAACATACAGAACAGAGGGGTCAGTGATGTAACGAAACTTGAGGGGGCCCACCAGCAAATAGCATGAAGGGGGCCCCCTCCGACCACACTCAGGAGCTCTGCTGACAGGGTACAGGCTGAAGGGGCCCCCTGGAGAACAGGGCCCCCCCGCACCGCGGGTGCTGCGGGGGCCTTTGTTACGCCCCTGAGAGGGGTAGAAGTACAGGAATCCATCAAATGCCACCTTGGATACAGATATATGAATAGTTTTACAAGCATTGCTATTCCTTTGGGTGAATAAATTGGCTAACTGACTTGGCGGAGATACAAATATCACAATGTTGTTGAATCACGCACACCAGCATAAACAATTCAATCTATAGTTCTCAATTAATAACTTCGGTGGGCGTGCGGGGAGGTAGCGTCCTCTAAACCAAGGGGTCGTGAAATCAGAAAGGTTGCATATGCCTACTCGGGAGATGTCCCTCCATGTGCACTGCCAATAATGTGAGTGTTCAAAAGTTTGTGAAGATAATCAATAAAGTTTGGTAAATTCAAAATAAGATGTATTTGTATTGTTCTTTGTATGGTATCATATCCTCATTGTAATCATGAGATGTGGAGTTTCTTTTAAAGTAGATCCAGTAAAGGGTTATTCTTGGTCCTTAAATAAATCATCCGAATGAAAACCTCAATGCATTTCGGGCAGTTGCCCTGCCCTTCGACAGGGAGTAAGTTCCTAAAGAAAGTAAGGATAGATGAAAGTCAAGCGACCTGTACGTTTGAAAAAGTGAAAAAATAGATGCACAAACAATGCAACTGATGATCCCAGTGAAAACCAAGATGTTTCGTGAAAGTAAAATAGCCGTGCTCTAAAGACGGAATATCGTGAAGTTAAGCGGTGAGAAAAAGTGCACTTGTGAATAGATAAAAGTGGTGTTCATATATAATCGTGTTGTTGCGTGTGTCAGTGCTGTATGCGAAAGCCCAGAACAACACGTGGTGATTTTAAAAGTGGTGCTTTAAATGAATGAAATACGCTGTACCGAATGCAAGTGAATCGGTGTTTACAAAAGTGCGCGTGATGGATTAAAGACTTATCGATGTGCCAAAAGAATCTATGATGAACGCGGTGGCGGTTGCAATAACGAGTGTCATAAAAGCATTTCGAATCAATAAAAATCATGTTACCTTGAAGCAAAGGTTAAACTGACTGCATTTCTCCCGCAGTAGTTGTGTCACAAGTGTGTGTGCTAAATGAAGACTCAAGAAATGTTAGAAAGCGAAAAGGTACTAAACAGCGGCAGTGATTGCCGGGTGAATCTATAGCGGACATATTGGAAGAGTGAATAGTGTCATAAGAAAACGTGCATTTTCTGACTATGTGGATTTCTTTGATATCTTTCAACAACTCTGTCTTTATTTCATTTTAGATTTAACAGCTCAACCGTAGGAGACATTCTCTATTTTCTTGAGTATACAGACTTGCTAAAGGTATTGGCAGCAGCTAAAGCCATTCAATGGATCTCGTGGTCTGGTTCTACTTTGTTCTTTGCGCAAGATTATTCAAGAGCCACAGCGGCTAGACGTAAAGCATTTCTCAACTTGAGACCAGATCTTCGTTCCATGGGGGCCAGATATGGCCTTTTCCACCCATGCCTTTTTAAGGTCACCTACAACAACAGAACGACGACTTATGAGGATCCAGTTTGTTTGCAGAGCTTCATCAACTCGCATAAGACAGATTCTGTGGTCTCTTCAGGACTCTCTCCATAACATCACATGAATTACTGAATTGTATTTCTAGATGTTGGTACACTCGCGTTTGAAAGCTTTACAATGTTTGTCTAATGCATTTGTTCTTTCTGTTTTATGTTCATAGTTCTTTTACTTGGTACTAAATTATATGTCTTGTTCTTGCTTCCCAGTTTGGTTTAATCGTCAAGAGGTTCCCCCGAGTTCTGCCGAGCCTTCCCTAGACGTCTGTCTACTCCATGTGGTCCCACACACCCCCACATCCATATTTCCCTTGTGTAGGTATGGTTTTTGTTTTGTCTTTCGTTCTTTGTGTTGTATCACATTCTATATTGTTGCTATACTGAATTGGACTTATGTTTCATATTTCTAGACGGATTTGTTTTGAATAAACTATGTCATTAAAACTGATTACATGGAACGTTAGGGGTTTAAACTCTCCCATTAAAATGCAAAGTCCCACTTAGCCGAGTTAGATCCTGACATTGTCTTTTTGCAAGAAACTCATCTTTCAGATGTCAGATCACTGAAATTAAAAAAAGGTTGGGTGGGGGAAGTTTTCTCCTCCCCAGGTGATGGCAAACGCAATGGTGTATCGATACTTTGCCGCAAATCCCTTTCGTTCTCACTTGTATCCCAAGAATCAGACGCTGATGGTAGGTGGTTGAGAGTTAAATTATCATTAAAGGGTGTTCTGGTCTCTCTTCTGAATGTATATGCCCCTACATGTGGGGAATCCTCTTTTTGGCACACACTGGCTAGGCAAATCTAGCTGGGGTCTGTAATCAGATTTTTGACCCATTTATTGACAGAAATTCTAGAGTCTCCTATGTTCCCAATAAGCCACATAAGTATTTTGTTCATAAGCTCATTGATGCTTGGCGTATATGTAACCCAACCACCAGAGAGTATACTTTTTATTCCCCATTCCATCACACCCAATCAAGAATTGACTACATATTTGTTTCCCTTAAACTTATGCAAACTCTTACTGATGCAGAGATTGGTCTTATTCTGTTGTCAGATCACGCTCCCGTCTTAATTGGCCTCGATATCCTACCTAGGATTAATGGTCCCAGAAGGTGGTGATTTAATAATACCCTCCTCTTAGATCCAAAGTTTACTGCTGCCTTCATCACCTTTTTTGACGAGGTTTTCTATTTGAATCAAACACAGTCCACGCCCTTTTCAACCTTATGAGATGCATTCAAAGCCTCGGCGAGAGATTTCATAATTCGCTTTGTTGCACAGAAACGAAAAAAATGCCTGTAAACTCACTCTGGATCTCCTTCAGGATATTAAGAGATTAGAGCACTCTTACTACACTTCACACTCAAAAGATTTTTTAACGGCTCTCATTAATGCCAAAATGCAATTTAATAAGCAGTCAACGGAGGACACTTCATTATACTTGTTAAAATCAAGCGCAAAATTCTATGGAGGTAAAAATAAAGCAGGGAAGATTTTGGCCAATTATTTTAAAGTCAGACAAAACAAACTAAACATTGAGTCAGTCTTTGATGAACACACAGATTTAAAATTTAAGGACACTGACATTTTGAATGAATTCTCTCTGTTTTACAAATCACTATACACTTCTGAAACACAACCCACTGATCATTCCTTATTGTATTTTTTCTCCACTATCCAAAAACCTCAACACGCTCTTTCAGACTTATCCTTCCTGGAATTAGATCTTACCCAGCAGGAACTACTAAAAGCTTTTCAACACCTTAAAAAAGACAAAGCACCAGGACCTGATGTTTTCACTGTCGAATTTTATCTCCACTTTTCCAAGCTCGTAGTGCCCAAATTATATTCTTTAATAAATTCCTTTAATTCATTAGGTGGCTCCTAGGGTTCCTTTTCAGAAGCTCATATTTGCCTTATCCCCAAGGAAGGTAAGTACTCTAAATTTTGTAAGAATTATAGGCCAATATCGTTAGTTAACATCGACTATAAAAAAATTCCAAAGCATTAGCCCTATGATTAGATTCCTATCTACCAGATCTGTTGGGAAAAGAACAATCTGGTTTCGTCAACGGTCGCTTCATAACTGATAATAGAAGAATCCTCTTTATTGTTTTAGCTAAATCTTCCCATTTAAAACAACCTCTTGTAGCAATAGCACTGGATGCTGAAAAAGCCTTTGATAGAGTTGAATGTACTTATTTATTTTACTCCCTTAAGTGGTTTAGTTTTGGCCCTAAATTTACATCTTTAATTTCTCTTCTCTATTCACACCCTTGTGCGGCTGTTTGCGCTAATGGTTTGATTTCCCCTTTCTTTGATTTAGGGAGAGGGGTACGCCAAGGATGTCCTTTTTCTACCTTCCTTTTTAATTTGGCCTTAGAACCTTTTCTTTCTAAATTACACCAGAATCCAAATGTACATGGTTTTCAAACATTGAATTCCCATATTAAACTTGCAGCCTATGCTGATGATATTTTGCTATTTATGTCAAAACCAAATGATTACATTCCCGCCTTTTTGGAGGAAGTGCAAGCATGCTCTAATATCTCCGGTTATAAACTAAATAACGATAAGTGCGAGATTTTACCCTTAACCAAGTACACCTTCAAGGCGGACTTCAATGCTTCCAATTTCACATGGAGCCCTAATCACATTAAATACTTAGGTCTTCATGTTACACCTTCAAACACGGACACAGTAGCATTATGTTTGAATAAGTGTATACAAAAGATTTCAGACCTAACTACTAAATGGCACCCCCTTTACCTCTCCTGGTGGGGCCATTTAGACACTATAAAGATGATGTTGTTGCCCATAGTTCTTTATACCATTTCTAATATTCCGGTCCTTATTCCCACCAAATTTTAAAAAAAGATTAATTCTGTTCTGTCTTCCTTCCTGTGGAATTATAAGAAATCCCGAATGTCTCATTCTAAATTAATTTGTCCTAAATCAGAGGGTGGAGTTAATTTCCCTGACTTCCCAGCATATCAGAAAGCATTCCTCTTACGCCAAGCTTCTCTTTGGTTGCTCGATTCCACAGAGGATTGTCCTTTATGAACTACAATCAAACGTCTTTTTTTGTCCCCCTTTTCCTTTAACGAATACCTTTCCTTCTCACATAAACCACAGGCTTTAACTACTCCCATACTAAAATTTACTTGTAAACTTCTGGAATCCGCCTCCCCTCCTACTCATAGTACTATAGATTCCTTTCTTAACTCACCAATTTGGCACAATAAAAACCTGCTTATCCGTAACAGACCATTCTATTGGAAGACTTGGAGACAAAAAGGATTAATATGGGTTCATCAGCTATTCTCACAATTGGATTTTTTACCTTTACACTCACTTAGCCAATCATTCAATCTCCCTGCCTCATTTATTCACAAATATAACTTACTTAAGAAAGCTGTGATGGACACATATACTCACTTATCTGCCACACTTACTGCTTCCACCACCACGATCCATCCTTCGCAACTTCATACTTTGAAAAAAACTACTCCTAAGGCTTCCACTATATATAGCTATTTACAGGACAAAGATACGATCAGACAGAAATCCAAAATAGAAGAGGCATGGGAACGAGACTTTGTTAGTTTGGCCAGTATCGTTGTGGAACAAATTATGGACTAAGATACGTAAATCATCCAGAGTAGCTAACATAACACAAACACTGTTTTTTGTTTATAATAGACTTTTATTGACACCGAATGCTTTAAGCAAAAGATTTACAACTATGCCAGACTCTTGTTGGACTTGTTCAGCTCCAAATGCTGATTTATTTCACATGTTGTTCTCTTGACAGACTGTACACAATTTTTGGAAACAAGTATGGTCTCAAATTAATCTGATTTTTGGAACTACATTTTCCTTTTCCTTTGCTATGGTTTTCTTAGGAAATCTCTGACCTTGTTGGGAGAACGTTAAGCTTAATGTTACAATTATTGACTTGTCATTAGCGGTTGCATTTCAGCAAATTACCGTAAATTGGAAAGACTTTACAAAAAGTTCCTATAAGGCGCGGTGGTATGCGGTTTGCCACAACTACAGATTGGACACCTCCTTTGTATATCCTATACATATGGCAAAGAAACGTCTGAACTTGTGGTTACCCATTGCAATGTATCTTGATGCACATGCTAGGCACGGTTCCCGCTGCAACCTTCTCAACAAGAAGTTCAAAAACCCCCTTGAGCTCCCCAAATGTTCCCAGAATATTTTATATTCAAATGCTTTCTATGTTTATCATTTCATTGCTTCTATTTGTATTCATGTTTCTATTTTTATTCATGAGTCCGATTCATATAATCTTATTGTAGCAAAATCGTTTGTAATGATATGAATTTAATATTGTTAACTATGTATTGCCACCTTTATTCTTATCAATAAAACTTTCTGAATTTAGGAGGGAAAGGAGTATTCAACAAGAGAAAGATCCAAGTGAAGGGTGTGTCTAGTTGTGGATTAACAAGGTATGATGTAGATTACAGACTAAGCATTCAGCTTGCAGAAATTAAATAGCACAGGCAGAGGGCAAATGAACAGAGCTGCCCACATTTTTTTACAAATCAAGCACTTGAAGCCCTGTGTAGAGAATTTCCCCTGCCATGTAAAAGAATAGGGAACTTTGAATGCTGAACATCAAGGATCTACCATTTGGAACATGTAGCAACCGTGGATCAATAGTCTTTTCTTGTCAAGTCATTGATCCAATCCAATATAGCATCCCTGTTAACTTGTATTAGCAATAAGCATACATCAATCTATTAGAACGTAGTTAAACCAAAAGGTTTTGAGAACAATTTGTCACATTCACTAGGTGCTGAATAAGAGGTTCCCCCAGACCACGTTTTGCTGACAAGGGAGAACTGTATTAAACACCTGAAATCTGCTTGTTTCTTTGACTTGCCTTTTCAACAGATATGTGCAGTTTTTACAGGCCACATTTGCTTTTCAAGAACATTCAACAAATGCTTGCGTTTTTCTCATTTCGCAGTTTGGTGCATATATTGACCCACCACAATATATTAGATCAGGGTTTCCGTCCAGGAAATCTTTATTCTTATGGGAAGTTCAACTTCGTAAATCGAATTTCTACTAGAGGTAGTCATGGTTAGAGGAGAATAATTAAAATGTTGGTATTTTTGGGTTTTGGGAGGGGCATCACTGTGCAAATGTGCATGTCCACAACGGTTGAACTTTGAAAGCAATAACAAAAAATGTATACCAATTTCCACCTGGGATACATACTATAAAGTAAAGCGACAAAAATGTAAGTCTGAAAGATATCAAGATAGGAAATCCCCATATTTTATTTGATTGTTAGAAAGGGAACCCTCCCAATGGAGTAACAATTCCATGCAAAGGTAAATATTGCAAACATTTACAAAGCACACTTTACACTCAATCCTAAAGTCAGCTGAAAATGTGTGTTGGAAGACCATAAAGTAGAGGTGTAGATCTAAAACTCTCTGAAAATTACAGGTTTCTGAGTTTAAGCAGGGAAATTGTTGAATACACCAACAAGAGTAAATGTAACTCCTCAGTGTGTTTCTATTTCATGTATTTATACGCGTTGGAATGTATTTCGAAGCATTTCGATTGGACCTGGCAACCTTGTTCTTGACAATAATATATATATGTGTGTGTATATATATATATATATATTTATATAGTACATTATTCAATCTACCATCAGTACTCAATATTCAATGGCACAAACCATAGACAAAAACATTTTTGGGGAAAAGTAATAAGAGGTCAGGCGTTACAGGTGCAAGTGAATCGTGAAAAACATTGGGATAGTGCACAAGGGATATATAGACATGAAAATTTTGGCTGTGAAAATAGACATTTAGTAGAATGCATCAACAAGTGTTACTGTTCCATGCACGAGCAGATAAACACATTAGACAAAAGTGAATGAATCTCGCCCTCTAATGCCTGTGATCAAACGCTTACAGGTTTGAGCTCTGTCTACAACGGACGGGATGAAGGGTCCCCTCTACAGAAGGTGCTAGCTTCTTCTTGTTCAAGACAGGTCTCAAAACGTGTCAAATAAAAAAAAAAATGCTTGCCCTTGGCACAAAAATCCTGATCCAAGATTGAAGCTCCCTCAAAGGAAAAAGATGGGTCCAATGGCAGGAGTAGAAGCCTGTGTTGTCAGGAAGGCATCTGTCCCTGGAACCTGAAGAACGTTTGACCACCCCTGCAAATATCTGTAAACCAGTCCTGGCAGTACTTTGAAGTGAGTAAGTGAAATATGTCATCCAACTCTGTAGAAATCATTGTATTGTGATTGAATACATTTTAAAATGTCACATGCCACTTTGAAGGCACAGCAAAGCAGTTTTCTAGAAGGTGGGCAAGCCAAGAAGGAATCTGGATATCTACCCTATATGTGTGGTCATACCAAAGGGGTGCAGTCAGTGCTTTTTAACCCGGATTCCGTGCTAATCAGGGTACCATCCTGCAATAAAATATTTTAGTAGAAAAACGCTGTTAGAATTCCCAAGATCCCTGGTTGGCTGTGGTAGGTACCGCAGGCCAAGCAGGGACCCGTGAGCCCCAAAGTTATGGAAAAGACAAGTCACTTCAGAGATAGCCCCCTGCTCCACCCCCTTGGTAGCTTGGCACGAGCAGCCAGGCTTATCTTCAAGGCTTAATGTGTAAAGTATTTGCAATTACACTCACAGCGATCCAATGATGACACCACAAATAGACTCCACACGAGTTTCATAGAAAACAAGTATATGTTTATAAAACGATATACAATGCGACCCCACAATGCTAAACCAACATACGCATCGGCGTAATGTTCCCCCTGGCCTATTAATATTGAGCTAAACTAAACAATCCAACGTAATCCTAATGTCGTAATATGCAGTTCGATATGCAACAGTCAGGTTCTTCACAACATAAGAATAATGCAGATCGTAATACGGTTATCTGGCGATATGTACTGTCACTGTAATGCAATGCGTAAAGCAACAACGTGGTAAACCGTTATCCCCCCGTTATGCAATGCGTAAGGTCTCCTTCAGGTACTCTGGTGGGAAAAAGCAATGCAATGTGTAATACAGTTATCAGGCAATTCGGTATGCAACACTAATGCAATGTATAATACGACAATCTGGCAGATTGCGGTGCAGGATTCAGACAAGGATTAACACATCTATCAGGCAGTTTGTTATGTAAACCTAGTGCAATGCGTAACACACCTATCAGGCAGTTCGTTAGGCAAACTACTACAATGGACAATACGACAAAACAGGCGGACCGTTGTGCAGAAATAAAGCAATGCGTTATACAATCATCAGATACTCCGTTACGCCGAAGTTATGCAATGCGTAAGTTACTCCAGAACTGTTCACTGTGCCTCCGGCGGTCTCTCCGCCACTCGTGCTGGCTTGCGGTTTGTCTCCAGTCACAGTTACCCACCCACACGGGTAAGACAGAACACAGTAATGCAGCATCGCACTCAGGCCGAGTTGCTGCAACTTCCTTGGTATACGGGCCTAAATCTGAGCCGAAGCAGAGGCTTGCACTGCAGAACAGAGAGAGAGGCCGAGAGCATCTCCCTCCAAGCCCGTGCCCCGCCCCAGGAGTTGACACACGTTACCTGGGGGGCGCAAACCCACTCTCCTCTCCTCGTCCAGCGACTTGGGCCTCCGATGCATTCTCTGACTTTCCGGGAAATGGGAAGATCCCAGGCTGCACACTACACCTGCACTTAGAGTCACGAAGACCCACAGGAACTCCGGATGCACGTTAACCAGACAACTCTTCACGAGGGTCTCAGGCTACGGACAACACATGCATGCAGCGTCACTGAGGCATACCTGATCTTCTTGTGCCCATGATCACAAGGCACAACTGGCGCAGGTCTCAGGTAGTAGAAAGCACACACACTCCGCTTTGCTGAGACACACTTTATCCTCGGGTGCCCCCGATCACAGGGCACCTCTTGCGCAGGTCTCAGGCAATAGACGGTACACGCACACAGCATCGCTTGGGACACACTTTATCTCCCGGTGCCCCCAATCACAGGGCACCTCCAGCGAGGGTCTCAGGCTGCGAACAGCACACGCACACAGAGTCGCTGAGGCACACTCGCTCTTCTGGTGTGTACGATCATGGGCCAATCCACACGAAAGTCTTGGGGGGGGCCCCCAAGCACAGGCACACAGCGTCGCTGATACTTACTTGGCTCCTCGTCACATATGGTCACAGGGCAATCCTCACGAAGGACTCAGGCTAGACAGAGCACATGCACACTCAGAGACTTATTTGGAACTTCCGTTGCCCAAGATCACAGGGCACAACTTGCGAAGGTCTCAGGCTAGACAGAGCACACGCAGCCACAGCGTATCTGAGAGTCTTCGCTGGAAACGTTTGTGTTCCTGTGTTTCCAAACAGGGAGCCAGCTCACCTCAGGCCCTTGGGGATAATTACTTCAGGACACAGCACACAGAAAAGTCCTTCAAGCAGGGGGACACAGCACACAGCAAAGTCCCTACAGCCTTTCCTTGGTTAAAACAGCAAACTGCAGGCCAGCCCCAGATCACACAGCAACAGCAGTCCAATCCAGAATTCTATTCAGTTGTTTCTTCCTTGGCAAAGGTTCCTCTTGATCCATGAAGTAGCTCCAGTCTTGTTCACACTTGATCAAGCCATTCTCCAAAGTTCAGGGGCTTCAGCTCTTATAGTTATGCCCCCCAATGGCTTTGAAGTCTTTGTGTTACAGGGGGCACTGACCCCTGCTCAAACCAGTTCTGTGTGCCTCCCTACCAGTGACACCTTCTCCCTTTGATTAGTGGGGGTTTGGATTCTCAATCCCTCAGCAGCAGATGGGACAATTGTTTTATAGCACCAGCCCAGGCCTCTTCACCTCTAGGACTACTCCTCCTCCTACACCCCAGATGCAGGTCAACCTGTGCTGTCTCACCTCTTCCCCTGGGTCAAGACATTCCCCAGATCCTATCGCTTTCAAATCCAGCCAGTCAATCCAGAGACACACAGAAATGTTTAAAGCACAAAAACCCTGCCACTTCTAAAAGAGTGGCTTACAAACAGACAATGCAAAAACCATCTTCATAAAAAGATGTGTTATTGCAGGGTGAGTTCAGGCATACTAAACTTCACCTTTCCATCTTAAGCCTTTGGGGAGATAGGCTGGAAAACATATTACACAGCCTCCCCATTCTATTCTAATGGGCAAGATGGCCTTTCAGCAGTGAAAACGAAATGTAGATTGTTGGACTTGGCCCTTTTTGCAGGGTCATCCCTAAACTTTATGCCTTTCTCCTAGCCTTTTTTTCTGACATGGTGTTGGTGGTTTTAGGACTCTGAGCACTTTGGCGCTGCTATCCAATGTAAAGTGTGTGTGCTCTCTGTGATAAACATGGTAAGATTGGTCTACACCTGTTTGGCCTATTTAATTTACCTATCCGTCCCAGTGTGTGCCATGTCCGTGAGCCCCCTTTACTGCATGTCAGTCACCCCTAAGGTAGGCCCTAGCTAGCTCTATGAGCAGGGTGCATTGTAGGTAAAAGATAGGACATGTACCTTAAGTGTGTGACATGTCCTGGTAGTGACAAACAGCCATTTTGGTTTCTCACTACTGTGGGGCTGCCCTCCCATAGGAATGCATTGTGGATTCCCTGATCAGTGTTTCAGTGGTAATTCCTGATATGAGAGGAGCAGCGTGGTCAAGTTTGGTATGTTTGAAATAGTAATAATAAATGCTATGCAATGGTGTGCGCAGATTTATTATAACGATTTTAGAAATGCCACTTTTAGAAGTTGGTATTTCTGTGTGCTATGTGTCTGCCTGCCTGATGTGAATTGCATGCCTGGCGTTTGAGTGACAGGGCTGTGAGGTGTGTGTGGCTCCAGGAGGTGCTGGGTGAGTCAGCACTAGGATGAATAGGACATCTACATTTGGAGTAGCGGGAGGAGTAGTCCCCTGACCCTGAATAGGATTGTACCTGCCCTGTACAATGCTGGCTCCACCCCCTGTGGTGTGTCTGATCACCGAGCCCCCACCTGACAAAGGGGAAGAGGAGCCAGGTAAACAGAGTGCTCCAATTCCCCCCTGAATCAGTTTTGGCTGGTTCCCCCAAGCCCCTGAACCAGCGCAGACAAAGGAGGAATATAATATAACTGTAGGGGCTTTGACCCCATGTGTTTTGATGTTCCTGGACTTGCTGGGGGCTTGCCCTAGCGCCTCGTGAGCACTATACTTAAATTGCCAGGGACAAGAGGAGCGTTTGGGGATTTAACCTACAGTGCAGGGCTGCGAGAATACCTCGAGGGAATCCCGGCTTGGGGATTCCCCCACACTGCACCAGAGCCAAGCGGGGGCTACCCCGCATTTGCGCTATTTTTGGGAGCACCTCTGGTGCTCCTCTGAGCGGGATCCCACCCTGCATTTATGTGCCGTGGAGCGGGTGCCCACCCTGCACTGGTGTTTATTTGAAAGCGGGTGCCCACCCCGCATCTGCGTGCTCTTTCACGGCGGGAGCCCACCCCGCGCTTGCCAAGGAAAAAGCAGATCGTGCGGCTAAACAGGTAGACAGGCATCCTGAAAGCCTGATCGTGGGCGGGCCGACCTGCGAGGAAGGAAACAGGAAAGGCCAGAATTCAGGCAGTGTTGAGGCCTGAAGGTGGGCAGTGCCTTCAAACAAGACGGAGAGGCGGTCCGGAAGCCAGGCGGCTGGAGCCTGGTTGTGGGAGGCACCCTCACCACGAAAAGGAGCCGAGCCTTGTGAGCCCGTCGGGGCCGTGGCCGGGAAGCCGCCGGTGTACAGGCAGCACAAGGAGAGAAGACGCCCCCATGCTGGTGCCAACAAAGGAAGACTGAAGGAGTCCAGAGAAGCCCTGGTGAGTGGGGCTGGGACCCTATCCGGTTGGTGCCTGGGAGTTGCACCGAAATGGGGGCTCCCAAGATACTGGCAGTGCCCAGTTTCACACATTTACCTACATGGAGAGCAGCTGTCCCGGGTGGCAGTGGGCAGCTGCCCCCCGCCCCCATGAGAGTCCTAGCATCGGGGGCATTTGTTGAGGAGACCGTGTTGAGTTGCACCCCTGCCTCTCCCTCGTGTTACGGGCATTTGTTCTTGCTACAACGGCAGCCAAGGGGCTAGCGGAAGCCTTGTGAAGTGGCACACAGTGGGGAAAAGCCCTCACTTGAAAAGAGGCATCGCGGGGGGAGCCCAGGACGGGACTCCGGCTGGAGAGTGCCCTGATTTGGGGGCATATTGTTGATGAGGAGGGGGGTGAGTTACACTTACCCAGGCCCCTTGCAGAGTGCACACTTTGTGTTTGCTTCTGAGGCAGCCAGGGGGCCCTTTGCGAGGTCCCTCTTAGCGCCCTGACATTTCTGGATAGAGGGCATTTGAGCCCAGAGGAAGGCCAGTTGGCCTGGTGTCAGTCTAGGGTGTTGGTAGGGCGCGAGGCCCTAATGTGATACCAATGCATAATGTGTTTATGCCCAGTTTTTAGGCCTACTATGTATGCCTAACAGGTTCAGGCAAGATGCAATGTTACCAGCCATGACTGGCTGTTTTACTGGAATGTGATGTTACCTATGTCCAGTGTTTATGCATAAAGTGTTTAGGCCTAATGTGATGTTGCATAATGTATCTATGGTAATGCTTATGACATAATGTGTTTATGTTTAGGATGTTTATGCATAATGTGGTTATTCTAGTGAGGCCTAATGTGTAATGTGTTTATGCTAATGAGGTGTGGGCCTAATGTGATTTATTGCCTAATGTCATACTATGATATTTTAGGATGGTGTCTAATGCTAATGTGAAAATGCGTAGGTCATTATGGTACCAGTAGTTGCTGGTTGTGTTTTACATTTACTTACTTGTTCTGATGGTTCTGACCGTGGCCCGATTGGCCTGATCCTGTATATAATCCCCTGTGAATATTGCCTAGTGTCAGTTGGCACAGTGTAAATGTGTGATTATGTTTCTAATGTGTTTATGATAATACAAAGGCAATTTTTTTATATAACCTTGTGTGGAGTTTATTTTGTAGTGTGCCTAGTGTCTTGCTGCTGTGTTTGTGTGTGTGTTGCACAAATGCTTTACACATTGCCTCTAGGATAAGCCTGACTGGTCGTGCCAAGCTACCAAGGGGGGGAGCAGAGGTTATCTTCAGCGTGTAACTCCCTTGCCCTGCCTAGATTGGTGGTTTCTGTCTGGATTAGGCGCAAGCCCTAGCCAACCAGAAATTTCATTTCTAACAGAGATTATTTCACTGACAGGACATGGCACACACCTTGGTACATGTCCCACCATTCACATGCACTGCACCCTGTCCAGAAGGTACCCTAGACCTACCACAGGAGTGCCTGATGTGTATGTAAAGGGAAGTGCAGGGTCTGTTAAGTGCGTGCACTTGCCAGAACATGGTAGTTTAGGAAACTGCGCACAGGCACTGCAATGGCAGGCCTGAGTTCCCTTTCCAAGGCTACTTGAGTGGGTGGCGCAATAAGTGCTGCAGGCCCACCAGTAGCATTTGTATTACTAGCCCTGGCACACATAGTGCACTTCAATAGGGACTTTACTAGTAAAGCAAACATACCAATAATGGACAACCAATCACCATTACACTTTACACAGGGAACACTTGCTCTTTGACACTGTTTAGCAGTGGCAAAGTGTCCAGATCATCTAAGTTGGCAACACATGTCAGAAATAAGGTCTAGGGGAAAAGCAAAAGGATTAGGGAACTTTATCCAAAAAGGGCCAAGTCCCACAAAAGCACTCCTAGACTGTTCATTCATAACAAGGCAGCAGGGTAGCCGCACCCCTAGGTACCACCAAATACAGGAAATATCTAGTAAAGTTTAACACTTGCTCCAGAAAACTCTTTTTGTCATAGAACGATGTTCTCATTGTATCAAAACAAGAGGTGGGACATACATCAACTGTTTGATCTGGCCCCACAAAATCAGTGGTTGGTCCTGTTTAAACTGTCATTTCGTGTATCTTTTAATGTATTCTGGAAACAATGGCAGGGCGGCTATGTGGTGGCCTCCTTTTAGTGAACACTGAAAATACATTGTGGGTCAGTGTATGGGTGTGACATCTTTTATCAGTGCTGAACTGTTCTGAACAGCGACATGTTTGTCTGTAAATACACTTTTGGCCTATATTGTGATAACTGTTGAAGCACTGGGATGTTTCCTTTCGTTTAGTATTAAACACGTGGTATTGTTGCAGTAACACAAAACTAGGCTGGTGATCATTGCTTGTTATTGAGAATGCTTTTTTGTACTTTGAATGCAGCATTGGACCTGCTCAGCTACTGCACCGGCAAGAACAAAGCACAAACACACGCAGTTTAGTGATTGAGTCTGCTACAGCCTGACTCAGCAAAGCTAGTCACTTTCATCCCATTGTCTATAGGGAATCTTCAGGTTCAATAAAGATGTAAATTAACAAATTGCAGAATACTTCGGACAGGTTGTCCATAGCTAGCCATTATTTAATGAATTCATTGACATATATTAAGTAGTTACTGCAAAACCAACTGACACAAGCAATTATGAGGCCTCCCATTTGAACAATCTTCCCAGGCAGCATCACTCATTGTAGCATTTGCAGCCCGGGGTACAGAGGCAATTAGTTATGATTTGTATTTCTTATTTATGTTTCCATTCGTAAATGGCAACAGGCACGCGCCAGGACGCGCTCGCCTGCATTAAAATTTCAGAGTGGACAGTGGCAGCTACAGTTAGCTCAGCTGATTATCTTGTCTGGTAAAAGTGTCTAAAGTTCTGAAATACAAAAAATAAGAGGCATTTCTTTCTACTTCTATACAAGTGAGACAGTAGGAGGAAATAAGACGAAAGGCAGGAGAAGGTCATAAAATGAATTGCCTCGTGGCTCATAAATAATAGAAACATAAATGTCATATGAACTTTATTTTATGGTGTAGGTGGCCTAATAAAAAAAAATCAGCAGAGAATGGCGTATTGTGAGGAGAAGGCCACCTATCCTCTGTCACTGGAGGCAGTTATTCAAGCTCGGTGACACCGCAGACCTTGTGACACGAGCTTTCAATTGGTGGCCCGCGCCAGGCTTCCAGCGCCTGTCATTTTCAAACAGAGCGGACAAGATAAGGGATTGCTTTACTCTGAGTGGCCTGCTTCCCGGTGATAAACCGCTATCTAATCCATACGAGATTTAAGATACCTCAGGTACACTCATCTCATCGGCTGTCACCGGAATAGAACTCTATCAGTGCCTTCAAATTTGCAATATTGCAGCCATGCTTTCCATTCGCTGCATTCACTCGGTGACCTTTCGTGCTGCCCCCGAGATGAGCCCGTCGATACCGAGGCGCTGTAAATGAAAGCCCCCTTTTCCCCTAGCAGCGGGGAGCTATTGTTTATTGCAAATATGAAAATCAGATTAGCCTGTTCTGATTGTGCGCGAGACAGTTTGCAGTCTCCCCGTATGTCACGCGGAATCATTTCAAACTTCTCTCCGATGCAGTAAAAGAGAGGTAATGGCATTTAAAAAATCATGTCAGTTTAAGTGAGAGCAGCGGAGCACATCACGGAACATCTGTAAGTAAATCATTGTTTATCGTCGCCAAGGCGCATCTATTATACGAGCATTCACGCCTGCCTGCGCGCTGCGCGCGACTGTCGCTGTTATTCTCCCAGACTCCATCACAAATGGGAACAGGCATGCATGCGCACAGCCTGCCAGACCGACGCCTGCACAGAGTGACATGCCCGCCTTCACATACATTGAGACTAGAGTTGCAAATAATCCCGATTAGGACAGACGCCTGTAGGAAAGTGCCTCTTATTGCGTGGTCACCACCGTGTTTTGAGCACTGATGCTGCTGTTTTTTGTCTCTGTGGAATAGGACTCTGCTAACCAGGGCCACTGATTGTGCACTGACCACTAATACATGCTGGAATTGCTTTTACTGCAAATTGGCATTTTAAAACTACCTATAAGTCTCTAGTGCAGGGGTACTCATAGTACGGCCCGCGGGCCGCCAGCGGCCCCTCGGACCTTTGCCGAGATCATATGCCTTTGTGTTTTTTGTTTATCGCCGTTTGCGAGCTATGGGGGCCGGGCGATTCTTTTATGAGGCTTTGTTGTACTTCACCTCTTCTTAGCGCCCCTGCATCTCCACTCTGATTGAGTGGAGATGCAGGGGCACTAAGAAGAGGTGAAATACAACAAAGCCTCATTACCAAGTGAATGGTCTTTAAAGACCCGTGAAGTACTTGGGTGCGGCGGCTGTGTGCGCTCTGTGCCCCGCCCCGCCTCCCCTCTCATCGCGCCGGGCTCTTGGGCTGAAGGCTTGCCTGCTGCGTTGTCACGCGTCTGGAGAGAACCTAATCAGACGAGCAACAGGGTTCTGAATTAAACAATAACACGTTCCTTGCATAGCTCTGATTGTGTTCCCCCCCCCCCCCGAATTGCAAACAGACCATTTTGTGGCCATCTAATAAGATAACTGCAAAATGGCTGAAGAAAACCGTTGTATACCCATCTGTATTAGCCCTGCTTCAACTCGCCATGGGAGTGAAGGTTTTCTATGAGTAAATAGGAGATTTACAGCTGTGGAACAGGCGTCTGGCGAAACCCTTTTTCAAATAAATATATATATAGTCCATGAGAAAGTAATTTCCAATACACTAGGACATATTCTACAACATTTATCATATATTGGGCAGGTCTAACACTGAAAGCAAACAATCGAGTTGAAGCGACTCTGATATCCAAAAGTAGAGTGCTGCACGGATCTCGAACACTTAAAAAATGGGAAGATCTGTTTGATTCGACCACTGTGCATTCGCCTAGGGTGCCACACACCTGGCATCCACTGTGGGTCGCTGGAAAGAAAATTGCAAGGCCTCACCATTATACTTGAAATGGAATGGTGCACCGAGAGGCCCGTATCCAAATGAATGATCAAAGTAGTTTATGATGAATATTCCCTTTTATTTTATTTTGGCTCTTTTTTCATGTTCAACATGAAATCCTTTTATGAAATCCCAATGCATGAAACATCCAGCCAACGTGTTTTTCAGTCAAAGTATCTCACTTGAACTTTGTCAGGGCTTGAATATGTCAAATATGGAATGCTCCCACTTAATTCATATGTAGATTGACTACAGAGATATTCATCCTCCTTGTATTGGAGCATGCATAGTCAACATGTCCTTAAGATGTTTTTAATCCATACGTGTGGTAACGGGTTAAATGTACCCTCTCAGTAGACCCCAAATGCACCGGTGCCGTCCTTACCTTTAACTGAATTAGCGCACTTATGTAGTCACCATCTTTAAGTTCAACTTTGAAACTCAACATATTATTTTAAAAAGCAGTTTGGTGCATTTCTATTGGTTCACATTATGCTCAATGCAAAATACCTACAGCTTGCGACTCCTAATATGGAGTCTTTGCTTTAAATTGGAGTGCGGGTTATTCCAATATAACACTTCTCTTGCTACCACTCAAAAAGAGGATTCTAGTCAAAGCCCTCAACATCATAGACTGGGCTTTCTCTATGCGGGAGAGGGAGGGAGACAGAGAGGGAGGGAGACAGAGAGGGAGACGGAGACGGAGAAAGAGAGAGGGAAAGTGATAGAGAGAAGGAGAGAGCGAGAGAGAGGGAGGGAGACAGAGGGAGGGAGACAGAGAGAGGGAGGGAGACAGAGAGGGAGGGAGACAGAGAGGGAGACGGAGATGGAGAAAGAGAGAGGGAGAGTGATAGAGAGAAGGAGAGAGCGAGAGAGAGGGTGGGAGACAGAGGGAGGGAGGGAGACAGAGAGAGGGAGGGAGACAGAGCGATAGATAGATAGATAGATAGATAGATAGATAGATAGATAGATAGATAGATAGATAGATAGATAGATAGATAGATAGATAGATAGATAGATAGATAGATAGATAGATAGATAGATAGATAGATAGATAGATAGATATGTGTGAATGCCTGGTCTGGTGGCTCAGTGGACAAAGGCGTCCACTGCAGGGGCCTGTGTTCAACCTTATGGTCATAGATTTTTTTGTTGTTCTAGCCCCGCCCCCTCCTCCACTGGCCCCCGCCCCCACCGGTGCGGCCCTCAGCCAGAAACCACACTGTAAATTTGGCCCCCGAGAGAAAGTTTGTGAGTACCCCTGCTCTAGTGTATGGTCCCAAGTGTGCTCCAGGCCCGTACGTAATATGTTAATAGTGAGGCAGTGACAGTGTAAACAGGGCTTCAGGCCTACCACTGTAGCCTGACAATGGCAGTTCATATGCTGCAACCCTTTTCACAGGTCTAAACCTTTCTTTTTTACCGAATATAAAGCCACCTCTAAGCAGGGCCGAACTGGGTACTCAAAGCAGCCCTGGCAATTTCGTAGGGCCACCCTTCCCCCTCCCTGGGGGAGGAGTGGCCGGGTGGGAGTGCAAGTGTGAGGCACTGCTGCTTTTTTTTAATGGAGGCCAATATTGCAGCAACTCACCGATCAGTGGTTCCCCTTAATATTATCTCACACACTCTTTATGTTCTGTTTTCTTTCTTTGTCATCACAACCCTTTGTTTACGGCAAAATAATTCCTCTGTTCGCTACAGGAAATCCAATGAGTCTCATTGCCAAGTCCTTGTGAACCCCTTAACAGATAGTGAATTGAGACAGACTGTGGGTGCATGAGAGAACCTTGTCTCTATTGTGGTTTCCCAGAGGTAGCCGACTACGTTTGTGATTGAGAGTCTCACAAGGCACCAACAGGACCAAAAACACACCGTGTTTTCAGTAATAAAGTGATCCAAAGAGGGCACAATACAGACTCAAAGCCTTGCAGAAGGTGAAAGTCAGCTAGAAAATCACCAAGACTATTTGACGGTTTAATGAAACCCTTAATTTACTGTAGTCTCAAAAGCGAGAGGAAATCATATATTAGAGAAGTTTAACCAGACATGGAACAATGGAAATGGGATAAAGTCACAAATAATCTATGAGTTCAGCAAAGGTTTCCTCAGCAACGAAACAACAAAGGCATATGTTAGGGCTGAAGGAACCAACCCAGTAGATAGTTAATATTTGGACCCATCAGAGCACTATTACACGAATGTTCTTCTCAGAAAGTGACAGTAGGCAGACCGTATACCTGTGCTTAATTTGTAAAGCAATAAGAGGCAAGACCATCGACAGGAGGCAACTGGAGCTCGTGAGACCTTCTGCCCTTCTTAATGCTGTCAATGACAGTACCAACATAACTGATGACCATCCCACTGCTGCAAGTGTGACAATTCAGACTATTCCAGGCCCCCAATGCTGCAAGAGTGGCTTGGGAGGCAGGTATTAGTCGTATTTACAGTATATTGAACAAATAAACAACTGTTCATACCCTGATTTCTAAATGAGATATACAGCGTCACCATGTGGCAATTATTTGCCGGCGAGGAGCACCGGAAACCACCGGCTCAAATTAAGCACTACCTTATACAATCCAATGCAAGTGGAGAAGGGTAAGAATCTGTGGAAGAAATTACAGTGGAAATTGGGGCTTGGCAAAAAAAGAAGTAGACTGCATAACAGATTTGCATTACACATTTATTTCCAGGCTAGTGGGGTTGCTTGCTGGGGTAACTTAGTCAAAATAGTATTCTAGGAGCAAAAGAACATGTAGGAGAAACCTGCCAATGTTAGGTGAGTTGTTTCAGTTTTCCACTATTCTATAGTTTGCACCCAATTTTTCAGTCCCTCACAAAGCTGAGGAAGGCTCCATTCCAGTGCACAGTCGACTTCAGTCCAGTATTTCCACTTACCTTTACATAGTTACCTTTTGAATGTCGTTCCTAGGTTCCTTTTACAGGTGTGCAATGTACCCATTCAGCCCATGTATGGGTTTAGAGATGAGGAGAAGGGCTATCAAAACCCGACAGGCAGACATAAGTCCTCCTATAAGTGGGGAAATGTTAGGATGGCAAACCCACCACCTTCAACTTAATCCCTAAACTATTTATTCTGTCACCCTCCTCTTGTCTGTGACAGTAGAATCCGTGGCTTCTGCTTCATCTGAGGAGAGGGAACTAGCATGTGGCGCAGATCAGAGGTAGACATAAAAGAAGACTTCCGACAGTGACTCCTGCAATAAGCTTCATGATGAAGTAGCTGCCAGATTCTTCTGTGGAGCATCATGATTTTTGGACGTTTTGGTCCACCACCATCAATTACTTGTGACTAAACCTCTGTGGCAATTTATATTATTTGACAGGGCTTCCCTGTTTTTTTGCCTTTTGTGGACTCTATTTTTGCTGGTAGTTTCACTATATACACTGGGGCTCTGCCATACATGCCACAGTCAAGGCACTCTTTCCTTAATACACCTATTTGGTTTCTTTACCTTTCAATAAGGCCATGGTTAGTTTGTGCATTGAATACCCTAGCACATGGAAGTCAAATGTCATATGTCAACTGGAGTGTTTATTTATATCACCCACATGTATGACAATTGTGTATTGTTCCAGAGAACATAATTGTGCTCTGATTAACCTAGAGTCTTAAAATCACTGCGGTTCCTGACAGGAGCGCTACATGCATACGTTAAGTCACCTCAGATTGTGTCTTGCAAGCCACAAGACTGGGGGCTTAATATATAAAAGCGGAATATACTAAATATTAAGGAAAAGTATCTCTCCACAGTGAAGAGATGACAAAACCTGTTTGTCACTGTCTAAGCCAAACTTAATTTTACAGGGACATGCCTGATTCTAAATTTAAATGTTTTGCATGTCTCAGTCTGGGAGAATGGCAGAGAAATACTTTTTTATTGACCTGGTATGATGAATTTAATCTAATGATAAAGTGAATTTTTTGATAAATAGTGTAAAGGCAAATTTTAAAAAGTTTTTTTTTAAAACTTTGTTATAGCAAACTAGGTTAAAACAGTTGGACTGGTTAGGTCAGTTTACTGACTGTAATACACATTCTGGAATAGATGCTAATTACTGGAGAGTCATTGCTTTTCCCCCTCTTTTTCGCTAGTACCCTGGGTGTTATGTCTCCTCCCTCTTCTGACTTCATACTTCCGGAAAGGATTATTAAATGTCTTGTCCCTCTATCCTGAGGGAAAGATAACATTCATCCTGTCTTTTTCCAATATGGTAAGGGCAGTTCGCTTCCTTGGGTAAAGGGTTGGGATCTCACTATACCCAGAATAATATGAAGCGATCTCAAGGGCAACAAATCCAGACACAAACGAATCTTACAAAAAGTTTCAGAAAATATGAAGGAGAAGTCTGTGAGACTAGCACTTCCCAACTTAGCCCAGTCCTGAATAGATGTCCTAAAAATTAAGCATCCAACATGAGAAGTCTTGGGAGATCAGCTGTCAAATACAATGACAGTGTATTCCAACAATAAAACATGATAGGTGATTTAAACTGTCAGAACTTCCTATGGATCTAAAATGAGAATTACTTAATGGTCAGAGAACACAGAGCCCTGTGTAAACCTGTAAGCAATTGATGTAATAATTGAAGGGGGTGAGTACCCACCTCAGGTAATAACCACAATCCTTGTCATGGTGAACCCTTAATGTAATTAAATTAACTTGAGCTCAACCCCCAGGTAGCTATGGCACAAAGCAGACAGGCTTAAAATGCAATACCAAAACAGTAATAAATTCAAAACACAACATACGAAAAATCTCAAATAAATTTAGAAAAAACATAAGGCATTTTAAGGAATAGAATGAGACCACAATGATAAAAATCCAAGAAGGGAAATCAGAGTTATGAACTTTTAAGGTTTTGTTTTGTATGTGAAAATGGTGCCAAAAAGCCTTTAAGTCCTACCATTGTGATTGACAGGTACCAGGGACTTAAGTTAATGCCGGCCAGAATAGAGCGCTGGCCAGATACAGAAACCAGTTTTGACCAGGTTGGAATATTTACCTTCGGACTTAGTCTCTGAAATAGATGTAAAAAATCCTCAGAGGGCAAGACAGCAGGCTGTGTCTGAGACTGCCTTTGTGAGGCTGGATAACTGCTGGACGAGTCCTCGGTACATCCATTGACTTTTGGTTGGAAAATGTTCATGCCTAGAGAAGGTCACTTGCTGGACGGATAATTTGTGCCTTCACCTGATGAAAATTTCTACCTTCTGCCTTTGTCGCTTTTTTGGAGCTTGGATTCTTCCAGCGAGATAAGGCTAAAGGCTATAGCTGAAGAGGGCAGATCACAAGGCTGGATACCTTTCCCACAAGGTCCTGCTGATTCAGATTTGATCTTGTGGAAAAGCTCCAAAAGAAAGCAACCTGAATCTTTGTCCCTGGGGCAATGCACTTTTTTCCTGAAATGCTTCACACTTTGGTCCAGGTCCTCTATGGCCTTGTGAAGCCTGAACATTTTCGAAATCTCAGGTTTCAGGAAAATGTAGGAGGAGTTAATTTTTTCAAACACATCGGGGACAGCACTTGGGAGTTAAAAAACAAAACTCCAGCAGAGGAAAGCAGCAGGGTCGAGGCTGGTCTTGTTGAACTGATCTGCGCAGTTGCAGAAAAATCCTCTTGTAGTTTGTTGTGTCAGTTAACTTGAACAGAAGGTCAACCTTATGACCCTTGAGTTCTTTGTCCTGAGAACAAGAGGGAGAGAAGGTCTAATGTTCTAGGCTCTTCTCAGGTCACTGAAAGCAGGTCCAGCCCTCTTCTAATCTTTCACAGGTCAGAAAGTGTTCTGAGGAGGTTACTCTGGGTGCTACATTTATGCATTGCACTACTGTGTGTGTGTGTTGGGTGAATACTTGTCCATCCATAACTAACGGGGTAAAAGTTCCCAGGGGCAGACCTATCCACTTTTACAGCACCTCTTGTGTGCTCTGAGGCAAACAATCCCATAGTGTCCCTCTCTGCCTAAATGCAAGATGGCGAAACTGTTCTACCTTTGTGCAGATTCTGTGTGCCAACCCAAGAGGTCTGACCGGGGAAATGAACAGCCCCTCTCTTGTGGTCACTTTAAACTAGTTCGGGGGCACCCCCGCTCCCACTGGGATTGGAACCAGCCTGTGCTGGGGGTTATAAGAAGGGTCCTGCCCAGGTGTCAGCAAACATTTGCCTGTGACATGGTAGGCCTTTTTGAAGTTAATTAATTTCCTAGGAAAGCCCAGATGGCTATCCTACAAGAGGAACAAAGCACCTCCCCAGACCCAAGTCCTTTGTCTCTGGGAACAAGTTCATACTTCATTAAGGGATATATTTAGTTGTCAAGTGACAGGTGGGCTCATGGAAATGGATATCAAGAGATTTTAGGAAGATAAAAGGTAACCTTCTAAAAGTATTTTTGCCAAAATATTTATTACAAATTCAACTTCACCAGTGAAATGCATGTATAATGAATATTTCAAAAAATCCAAATTGAAATTTGTAGCTACTTCCTAGATGGACATAACAATAATAGATGTAGTATTGCATCCCAATGATTTCCTATAGAACAGCCAAACCTGCTACAGTGAAAATAGCTTTTAGGGCCTTTTCTCTGTAAGGACATTGTTAACATTAGGCTTTTACATGTCATGTATTTAAATACAATACCCCCTGCCTTATGGGCAGTAAGGCATAACTAGGGGTGACATATATTTAAAAGAAGGGTATAGGCCTGTCAAAAGTAGTTGTTTTGACAGGTTGAATTTGTAGTATAAAACTGCCCAATCATGCTACACATGGCAGGCCTAGAGTCATGATTACACTGTTACTGTAGGGTTGATGCAGTTCACTTGTGACAATGAACTTAAAGGCCCTGGATACAATTGCGTACCACTGACTATGGACATACAGGTAAGTTAAATATGCCAATTAGGGGTATGCCAACTGCATCATGTTGAAAGGGGAGAAACTGCCACTTTGCCCCTGGTTGGCAGGGGTAAGGTGCACAAAGTTTTGTAGCCAGCAAAAGCAGCCAAGGCATAAATCGGGGGCAGCCCTTTGTGTGGAGGCACTGCGCCATTCCACTTTGGACCCAGCCATATACAAATCAGTCTTGACCCTGCCTCCTATGGGCACAGTCCAGCCTGAACTGCCAGGGCAGGTCCTCCCTGGACCAGAAACAAGCATCCTAGGACTGGTTTCAGGGTATCACACCTCATTAGAGAGAACAGCTTGAATCAGTAGACATGGTGAGCATGGGACACAAGTCTAGGCATAACCGTCCCACTCGGAGTGACAAATGCAAAAAGAACAGTTGATGGTCGGAATGGTGAACAATGTCAAACACTCACCCCCTGTCAGCGACCTGGACATTAACCCATTGTTTTTCTGCTCACCACACCATTCCACTTTGGACCCAGCCATATGCAGATCATTCTTGACCCTGCTCCCCATGGGAACACCAGCCTGAACTGCCAGGCCATGTCCTCCCTGGACCAAAAACAAGCATCCTAAGAACGGTTTCATGGAAGCACCCCTCATAAACCAGGATAGCTGAATCCAATGGCATGGCGAGCACGGGACCCATGTCTGGGCATATGCATTCCCCTTGGTTGACAAATAAAAATCATTCTTGACACTGCTCCCCATGGGAACAGTCCAGCCCAAACTGACAGGCCAAGTCCTCCCTGGATTGGAAACAAGCATCCTAGGACCAGTTAAAGGGTATCATCCCTTATCAGCCAGGATAGCTTGAGTCCAGTGGCATGATGAGCACAGTACCCGCGTCCAGGTATACCCATCCAACTCGGGGTGACAAATGCAAAAACAACAATTGATGGACAAAATGCTGAACAATGTCAAACACTCACCCCAAGTCAGACATCTGGGCCTAAATCCTTCTTTTTTTGCTCACCAGACCAATCCAGTTTGGGCTCAGCCATATGCAAATCAGTTTTGACCCTGCTCCCCATGGGAACAGTCCAAAAACAAACAGCCGATTGGCGTGGTGAGCTCAAAACAATAGATTTAGGCCCAGATCTGTGACTGAGAGTGAGTGATTGACACTGTGCAGCTTTCCATCCATCAATTGTTCTTTTTGCACAGAAGTTGCAATGGCAGGTTGATGCATATTTGAAATTTCTACTTTAGTTGGTGGCCCAATCAGTGCTTCAGGATCATTGAGGATCATGTTATCTTCAAGAAAAAGCAAAAAACTTTCCTCTTTTAGTTGTCTTTCTGGTACACTTTTCCTTTACCTCTGCACGCGCCGGGACACTCTGCCGAGTAGCTGAGCGTGATATAAATTTATTTAACATAACATAACATAACAGGCCCACTAGTAGCATTTAATTTACAGACTCTGGGTACCTTCAGTACCGTTTTCCTGTGGGACTTATAATTAAACATGCCAATTAGGTGTATGTCAATTCCTCCATGTTTTAAGGAGCGAGCACAAGCACTTTAGAGCTGGTTAGCAGTGGTAAAGTGTGCAAAGCCCTAAAGCTAGCAAACATGAAGTCATCAAAATAGGAGGATGGAAGGCAAAAACCTAAGGAAGATGCCAAGGATGACAGGTCCAACAAGATTCCCTAAAAAAGGGAGATTAGGATTATCAATTCTTATGTGTATGTAAAACCTGTGGTTGGGGAAGGACCTTGATTGGGGTTAAAGATGATATTGGAGTGCTCACCAAAATGGATTTCGAATATTGAATTCTGGTCACCATTAAGACCTGCACCTCATGACAGAATTTGCTGGTTTGGAAAATGCTTTGAGTTTCTGTATGGCATGATTAAGGGCTCTGTGTTCAGTTTCTATATGCTCAACTTGTGCTGATAATTAAGAGTTGGTCTACATGTCCAGCGATTTGATTTTGTTGGTCAGAAAGAATGCAAAGACATCACTATGGAGATATGTGAGTCAGTACCTGTTAACGACTTGAGGCCAAACTATATATAATAAGTACATTTTTTCTGGATTAGGCATCAGTAGATTTGAAAACATCCTGTTTATTTAAACTAGAACTGCACTTTTTAGTTTAAAACTTTAATGAACCAAGGGTATTTTAAATTGATCTGTGTGTCATCTTTATATCAGTCGATAACCACATCTGACTACTTTAGCTGGAGTCTAAGTGGCTACCAATACAGAGTGAATACAGAGTGTGAATGCTGACACCTGGGAACCACCATAAACAAGAAGACCCGGATAAAAGATTCTTAGAAAGGCTGATTGTGGTACTGTAAAATTCGGAACCATGTCGGTGGCATGGTCCCACCATGCCAATTTTGGTATCAGCGAACCGCAAATGAGTAACGCGGTATGCATTTGTGTTTTCGTCATGTTTCACTGATGAATTCACCGTGCATATGATACCACATATTGAACCCTTGGGTTCCATTTTAGAACAGTAGCCATTTTGTGGTTGCCCTCACATAGGCTGCGCACTAAGGCCATGCCTAGGCCTAAAGGACATGTACACCTTCTGTGACTTCTCTCTGACCTGTGCAAACTGACTCCGCTGCCCGAGGTCAATCCTGTGCGGCCAGTTCCTTTTCTCGCGGCCTAATGTGATTAGCATCAGGGCTCGACCCATCATTAAGTCCTTGGTCGCACACGATCTCTGACTAAGCTATTTCACACCTGACTCTGTTTCCTACTTTATGGCTTGTTTTACGAGCAGGAGGAGCCCGTTTTATTGGGGTCCGCTGTTATCTGATGAGGGTTCTGAGCCTTGCTGGGTAAAATGACTGTATGCTTAATGAACTGAAATGTGGGATTGTCATTACGGCTCTGCTGTTTCTTTGAAGCGAAAATATGTGAATGACCACTTGTAAAATAGGGGCGGTGTTGCCCCCAACCGTAATTTTGTGTATATAAGTAAAGACTGGTTTTTGGTTAGGAAGCAGTCTCCTGAGAACATACATCGTGTTGTACTTCTCGGATACCTGTGATTGGTCTGCAGCCAATAAATACGATCTTTGATTTCATCTAGAAGACTCTGTGTTTCTGTGGGTCTGAAACAGGAAGAACCCGAAGTCTTAGGGTGTGTTCTCCTGCACCGCTGGGTTCTAAAAACCCGGTACTTCAGTTGGCGCCCAACGTAGGGCGATTTCAGCGGTACCGGTCCAAGCCAGAGGTTCGTGAGGAGCTTCGTGTGGAAATTCTGGAGGAAGGCCGCCACTTCATCGACCCCTGCATGTCGACGTGGTCCGAAAGTCTTTTCTGCGCGGTTCTCCGCGTCTCGACGGCTACGAAGGACTGCTGCCCTGACTATCGCCCTGTGTTGGACCCTTGACGATTTGATAGAGCGAAACAATTGAGAAAGTCTTCTGGTGAAGTCATCGATACCTCAGTTAAGTATAAGTGGAGCGTCTCCCAGTTTGTTTGGTATGCTTCGGGATTTTGGTATCCTTCGGGATCGCTTTGATTTGGGACTTGCACGAGACTATCGTATTCGATAATCCTTTGAAGCTTTAAACTAGACTAGTGAGCGAAGATGCCTGGTTCTAGTATATTTGGAAATTTGTTTTGTTTTGGTTGTAAAAGGGATTCCCGATTAGAGGATTCGTGTCCGGTTCCTCCAATTGGAACTCCAACTTATGAGCTTTATGTGAAACATGGCGTGGGCCCCATTACGTATAATGAAGTATGGACCCAATACACCAGGAAGGATGGTGTTTTAAAATGGCCCCAAAATGGTAGTTTCGACATAGAAATCCTAGATAACCTAGAAGTTAAATTATTCAAGAAGAAAGCCCGGACGGCGATGTTTGATTCTTTCCGCCTATGGCGAAAGGAAGCCAAACAAAAAGAAATTCAATTAGCAAAGAAAAATAAAAGAGAGAGAGGTATGTCGATAATGCAAGCAGCTTTGCAGTTTAAAGATAATGAAGAGGACCAAATGAATGAGCAGTTGCACAGGCAACGCAAACTAGTCATTGATAAATGTTACCCAGTTTTACCGCCCCTTCAGCAAGATGCGTTAAAAGAAAAGGAGAAAGACCCCCTAATGTCGCATTTGCTAAGTTCGCCACCCCCGTATGCGCAAAATGCTACAGCACCTCCGCAACCTTTAAATGCACAGCCTCCAGTTAATTTACCACAAGCTTTTCCACAGCCGCCAGCTCCTCCTCAGCCGGCTCCTATCCCTGCAGCGCAGCCTTCCCAAGGGACGCCGATTTTGCTACCTACCTCTTCTGCGCTCCCTGCGACTTTACCTAGCACATCAGCTGCCTCCCTTGGTGCCCTACCTGCTACTACTCCTGTATCTGTATCTACACCCATTTTTCTTCCCTCTGTTTTTCCCCCGGTTCTTGCCTCAACTTCTCCTTCTGCACGACAACGAATAGCTAGTGCAGTCACTAGTCTTATATCACCCCTCTTTGGGTCATCTAGTGCGACCCCTGGTTCACAACATAAGCAGTTACGTAGTCACATGCCTGTTTCTAGAGAGAAAGAAGAACTGGACCGCATGGCACGTAGATGGATTGTTTATCCTTCTAGATATGATGTAGAGTCCGTTGTAAATGTTTTTCATCAGTGGGAAGCACCACAACAGAGATACGTCTTTGAGAAAATGTGTGAAATCCTATGTGAGGAATTGGAAGATAATGATTTAGACTCAAGCCCGCAGGAGTTGTGTCAAGTGCGATTTGAATTTGGAAAAGGTACGATTGTGGGTCCCGATGTTAGGAAAGCAGTTGCGACATTGCTATCTTTTAGGATTGAGGATCCTTCTCAGTCACTGATTGGGCTTGACTCCTCTGGTAAAAAGGTGCGACAGTACCCTATGAGAGAAGTCCCTCCGGTATGGAAGGAAGCTGTTGCGGCTGATGCCGCTAATGGTATTGCTGCTATGCCAACTCATTTTCAGCGTGTTTGGGTACATGTTCCTTGGAAGCGATCTGAAGTTTTAGCGCTTAAGCAGACATTGCCTGACCCCCGAAAGAACCCCGCAGGATATTATAAGGAGTTATCACAGACTGCAGAATCTAGCTGACATAGATATGTTGTTCGGGAATGTTGTTCCACAGCCTTTGTGGGGATTGATTCGTAATGCAGAACTAGGTGACACATGGGCTAATGTCATTAATGCAGACAATAGACAGGTTGGTGGTGCCAAGCCTGAGCCCGCGGTAGCAGAACTCCCTGGTAGAATAATTAACTATATGAAAACTTTAATGCCCGCAGTACGTGTAAATTGGGATAAATTATCCGCATGCAAACAGAAGAAAGATGAAACAGTGTCCGATTTCTTCACCAGGTTTGAAGAAACATTTATCGACCACAGTGGTCAAGACATGAGTACAGAAGGTGGTCAACAGTTATTTGTTGATAAATTTGTGCATAATTTGCTTCCAGAGTTGTGTAAAAAATTAAAAAATTCGGAGAGTTCTTGGGCCGTTTCCTCTTCAGCGCAAATACTGGCTACTGCACAGTATTACGAAAATAGGGATAAAGATGAGAAGGATAGAACAGACAAGAAAACGAAAGAATTAAAAACGAAGGTTCTTTTACAGCAGGCTTATCCGCCATGTGGAGGTCAGAATAATTATAGGCAAACCCAGGGTATCTATCAGCAACCCCAACAGTTTCAGAATAATCAGCAAATGTATGGGTATTATCAACCATGTGTCCCTATAGGTCCAAATCAGTGTTCATATTGCAAGGAGGAAGGTCATTTTAAAAATAATTGTCTTAGATTGTTGCAGCACACGAATAATGCTTATGGCGCAAAAGGTAGAGGTGGCCAGCAAGCTCCAAGAGGTAGAGGCGTGGAAATGTTTCCCAGAACGCGCGTCCTCTTCCGCCTCAAGATACGATGAATAGTTTTGATCAGCAAGCCAATGCAACTGGCAAGACAGCGCAGTACTATAATAATGACTATTAAGTAGAAGATGATAATACGGAAGGTAATGATTACTAGGACAGCCATAGACAGAGAGGGGGAGTTGTTTCAGTGCCAGTGGATCAGAGCGGACCGTATGTTAAGGTGACTACAGCGGGTGTAACAGAGCCCTTTCTGCTGGATGCAATTGAAAAAATTCTGAGGCCCAGGGATCCCAAGTTCTGGAAGGAATTGCTCAATTTGTTGAAATAGTTATTAGATTCTTGGAGGAAAGACTCAAGGCACTGGACCTCTATGGCCTTAAAAAGTTTGTAGATACTTATAGTAGTGAGTCAGTTTCACTCCCTCTTTAGTAAGAAACATCCAATAAATTGGTAAATCCAGAGTGTTTTTTATTTATATAGATAAGAAGACTTGTATTTCAATTGGTCCTTTCTGCTGGATACTGGTGCTGCAAAGAGTTCTATTATGCGCTCAAAACTCCCTGGCGCGCCTTTGTCTGGCGAAATGAATATTTCAGTAGGTTTTTCTGGCGCCCCGGTTAGGAACCCGATCTCAAGTCCTATGGCCCTTTCTGTTGGACCTTGTGAGCTGAAAGCCCCCCTTATCCTAACGACAGGTTGTGGTGAAAACCTGTTAGGATTGGATTTGTTAAAAAGATTACATGCAACATTATATTGTTCTCCCTCAGGAGTACAACTTACATTGGGTAAGGAAGTGATTTTTCCAATGCATTTGTCAAAGAATAAACTGCCACCTGAATTGTCGTCTCTTCCTGATGCCCTTTGGGCCACTGGCCCTAATGATGTGGGCCTTTTGGAAATACCGCCGTATGTTGTCACTTTGAAAGCCAATGTTAAATTGCCACGCATTCCCCAGTACAAGATCTCTAATGAAGGTGAAAAAGCGTTGTTAGCAATTATCTATGATTTAATTGAGAAAGATGTAATTGAAGAGACAAGAGGCAACGTTTGCAATAGTCCTGTTTTGCCCGTTTTAAAACGTACTGACCCTTCTCAGCCACCTGTTTACAGGTTTGTGATCGATCTTAGAGAGGTCAATAAGATAGTTGTGCCACAGTTTCCAGTCGTCCCTGATATAACTGCCTTGTTAACTATGATCCCAGCTTCCGCTGCTTGGTTCTCAGTGATCGATTTAAAGAATGCTTTCTTTAGTATCCCGATTGCAGAGGAGAGCAGGGATATTTTTGGTTTTAGTTTAGGAGGTCGAAGCTTCCGTTTTAAACGCGCTCCACAGGGCTACTGTGAAAGTCCATCAATATACAGTCAGGCTTTAAAAGCGCAGCTTGATGCACTTGTTTTACCTAGTGGTGCTACCCTTATTCAGTATGTTGACGACTTATTAATCGCCGCAGATACTGAGGAGATTTGTAAAGGAGCTACATCGTCATTGTTGCGTCATTTGTCTGCCTTTCATCACAAAGTGTCTCTCTCTAATCTGCAATATTGTCGACAAGAAGTGACCTATTTAGGTCTTCTCTTATCGAAGGAGGGAAGGAAGCTGACCCCAGAAAGAATCCAGGCCATTGCACAATTAAGCGTGCCAAGGACACAGAGAGAAGTGCGTGCTTTCTTGGGCATTACTTCATACTGTAGGCACTGGATCCCGAGTTTTTCTTTGCTGGCAAAACCGTTGATAGCATTAACATGTAAAGATACACCGAATCCTGTCCCATGGTCTGAAGAGTGTCAGAAAAGATTTTTGGAATTGCGCAAGGCATTATGTTCAATTTCCTGTGTTGGGTACCCCCGACTATAGTAAGCCTTTTACATTGTATGTTCATGAAAAAAAACGTTGCGCATTGTCAGTGTTAACACAGCCTTTTGGAGACAGACCGCGTCCGTGCGCGTATTTTTTGTCGACTTTGGATCCGGTAGCGAGGGCATTGCCAAGTTGTTTAAGAGCCACAGTGGCAGCAGCTGTGTCTATTTAACAGTCTGCTGGATTAGTGATGAATAACACATTGATCGTAATGGTTCCCCATGCAGTGGACACATTGTTAAACAGGACCAAGACACAGCACTTAACTAGTGCTCGATAGTCAGGGTATGAATTGACACTGTTAGCAAACCACGTGCACATAAAAAGGTGCAACACGCTGAATCCAGCTACATTATTGCCAATTTCAGCAGACAAAGATGAGATTGACCAGCATGATTGTCTGTTCAGAGCAGAAGAAGAAACAAAAGGGAGAGTGGATCTTAAAGATACTCCCCTGGTTGAATGTGATGGTACCTTATGGGTGGATGGTTCATGCTTCAAGCTTCCGAATGGTGATACGACTGCTGCATATGCTGTCACGACTTTGCACACGATTGTTGAAACTGCACGTATACCACATAATTCAGCCCAAGCAGCAGAATTAATTGCACTTACAAGAGCATGCGTGTTGTCGAAAGGAATGAAAGTGAACATATATACTGACAGTCAGTATGCCTTTGGCGTGGCCCATAGTTTTGGGCGTTTGTGGAAAGAACGTGGGTTCCTGATCTCGCATTGAACTAAGATTCAGAATGGTCAGTTAGTGAATGATCTCCTTGAGTCACTGACCTTGCCGTTACAAGTCGCGATTGTGAAATGCAGCGCACACAAGAAGGTTACCGATGATGTTGGGCTTGGTAATGCATTTGCTGACGAAATCGCGAAAGAAACAGCAAATGATGTGACAACTCGAATGTATGTTGCAGGCCCTGCAAGATGGGTTGGTGATGTTGGAATGTGTGAAGAAACGATAGAGAGTGTGAAGTCCCTTCAAGCTGAAGCCACAGAGAAAGAATTGAGTATGTGGAAAGAAAGTAAGGGTAAATTGGATGAAAATGGTTGTTGGGTTGATTTGTCAGAACACCGGCGATGGTTGTTACCTGATGCATATGTGCTTCCAGTGGTTACGATGGCACATGGAATGGCACATATCAGTGTGAAAGGGATTTGTAAGTTGTTGGCTCCAGTATGGCATGATGCTGGAATTCCCAAGTGTGCGGAGAATGTGGTCAAAAATTGCATGGTATGTTTGAAATACAATCCTGGTAGGGGAACCCCAACTCCAGCTGGTCATTTTGCGCCTCCATCATATCCATTTGAGGTTCTGCAACTAGATTTCATCCACATGGAAAGGTGCAACAATTTGAAATATGTACTGGTTGTTGTTTGCGCTTTTTCAAGATGGATAGAAGCATATCCCCTAAAAGAAAATATGGCCTTATCCACAGCTAAAGCCCTTGTCAAAGAATTTTTCCCTAGGTTCGGAATGCCAAGGATGGTATGGAGTGATAACGGGAGTGAATTTGTAGGTCGAGTGATGAAGGATGTGTGTGAGGGACTAGGCATTAAGCAGAAGTTCCACGCTGCAAATCACCCCCAATCAGCTGGATTAGTAGAGTGCAACAATGGTACTTTGAAACTTAAGTTGGCCAAAATTCAGGCGAGCTCCGGTCTTAAATGGCCTGACGCTCTGCCCTTAGCACTCCTATCAACAAGAATGACTGTGCATTCACGAGTGGGACTTAGTCCGTATGAAATCGTGTTTGGCCGTCCGGCCAATGTATGGGGAGTGCCAAGACCAACAAAATTCAGTGAAATCGAACATCCAGTACTGCTTGATTATCTGTATGAATTGACGGCTAAATTGTGTGTCTTACACCAACAGGTTCACGATACTCTGCCCCAGGCCTCTGAAGCTCCAGGACACCCTATTAATCCTGGATCGTGGGTGCTGATTAAAAATTTTCAACGTACGAAAAATGATGAGCCCCATTGGATCGGCCCCCACCTCGTCCTTCTATCGACAAGATCAGCGGTTCGAGTGAAAGAGAAAAAGAATTGGATACACGGCATACATTGCAAGAGGATCCCTTTGCCCCTACCGTATGATCGGTGGGTCCAGGAGGGGATCGCTGACTCTGAGGCTGAGACTGTGCCTCGTTTTGTGCCTTTTAGCGATGCACGTTTAAAGGGAACAATTTCAGAGCAAGAAAGTGACGACATTCTGCAAGAAGCTATATCGCCATCAATTCGATTGGACACCACAGAGCCTGAACTCTTGTTTCAAGACCAGACAGTACCTGGGAAAAACAGGTATAATTTGAGGCCAAGGACTATGGACAAATAAAAATTATTTTCCTTTGATATTTTTGGATAGCGCAGCTCTCTCATCTGAGAAACTTTTCTATTTTTTATTTTTTGAACCACCATCCGGGTTTAGCTGTAGGGTCGCGGCGCCAAGACATTGGGGTACAAGCCGGAGACGTTAGGTCAACGGTTCTGGTTGGTCTAGGGCGTTCCCTGGACTGACAGGTCTGCTCCTTAGCAGAAGATACCCATCCGCCGCGAACAGCACGATTAGAGGATGGAGTTTCTCAAGATGAAGAGACCCGCTGAGGAAATAAGTTTCAAGAGCAGAATATGTAAAATAATGAATAGCAAATGTTTTGTAGTATTATTTCTGTTTGTACTTTCTAGCATAATGATGTTTTCTGTAGGTTGTGTATTATTGTCTTTCCAAGTACCATTTGTACCCACTGTACAGCCCACACCTCCTCCTACTGTTTTTCCACACTCTTTTCACCCTCTGCCCGAACACGAACAAGCTAGACGTTCTGAATTTGTAAACAATTCATTTGTTCAACTCCTGCAACAGCACCAACTAGTTATGAACACAACGAATTGCTGGGTGTGTGGTTTGATGCCGCATACCATTGATAAGGGTATCCCATATTGAGTGCTGCCGTTTAGCTATAATGGTTCATCATGGGCATTCCAGACTATGTTTCTTTTTGCACTTGAAACCTACTCCCTACGACCACCGCGTACCACTAGACTTAACTCGAACAATAAAGCCTTGATGAGAGGAGTTGCAGATATGAGTAGAGATATCGATGCATATACATCTATTCCCAAGGATGAGTTGCGAGCTTATGTAGGTTGGAACGCGACGGGGTATAGCATTTGTTTGGGTGAAAAACAGCGCAAAAGTTCATCCCCAATTTGGGTTGTACCACACATGGGTCGCCTTTGTTTACAAGGCAATGGACAAAATCCAAGAGCTCAACTATGGAAGAGTGACTGTACTGAAACGTACACTTTTCCATCACAGTTTTCCCCTGCGTTTTTGGCTGCCAAGGGTACATACTTTGTTTGTAGTGATCGAGCATATACATGGTTGCCCCCTGATTTCTCGGGCACGTGTTATGTTGCGAATTTACTACCGCCGACATTTACTGCTGCCTCTGATTATCACAAGACCAGAGTTGTGAGAGGCGTTGTTAGTCAAGAGGATTCTGCCGGTCAGGAAGCAGGAGATTTCTTCTTGGGTTTCCTACCGTTTTGGGGACCGATGGTCAATAGTAGGAACCTGAGACAACTGACTCGTGTAGTTGAATCCACTGTTAATGTAACGGCCGGTGCCCTTGGTAATTTGACAGCTGAACTCCAAGTGGATCGCCTCATGACGTTGCAAAACCGTATGGTTCTAGATGTCATACTTGCAGATCATGGTGGGGTATGTACTGTTATCCAATCAAGCTGTTGTATTTTTATACCAGATAACGCTCCGACAATCTATCATGCCATCTCCAAACTGCATAAAATTTCCGAATCTATCCACATGGATAAAGGAGATTGGTCGGTGATGGGGTGGTTCTGGGAACTGATATCAGCTTGGGGATGGAAGATTCTAATAGTCATTAGAACGATCTTAGCCATTCTTTTCCTGTTCTGTCTATGTATACAGTGTGCTCCTGTAATGTGTAGCCTCTGTGTTACATCATGTGTAAGGAAACCTGTATCAAGGGACGAGCTAAGCAATAGGATGATGCTACAGCAACATCTCCATGACTTTATGAACATAGACCTGGACTCAGATTACTATAGTTATTGCCTATGCAAGGGCAAAAGGAGGGTCTGTGGTACTGTAAAATTCGGAACCATGTCGGTGGCATGGTCCCACCATGCCAATTTTGGTATCAGCGAACCGCAAATGAGTAACGCGGTATGCATTTGTGTTTTCGTCATGTTTCACTGATGAATTCACCGTGCATACGATACCACATATTGAACCCTTGGGTTCCATTTTAGAACAGTAGCCATTTTGTGGTTGCCCTCACATAGGCTGCGCACTAAGGTCATGCCTAGGCCTAAAGGACACGTACACCTTCTGTGACTTCTCTCTGACCTGTGCAAACTGACTCCGCTGCCCGAGGTCAATCCTGTCCGGCCAGATCCTTTTCTCGCGGCCTAATGTGATTAGCATCAGGGCTCGACCCATCATAAAGTCCTTGTTCGCACACGATCTCTGACTAAGCTATTTCACACCTGACTCTGTTTCCTACTTTATGGCTTGTTTTACGAGCAGGAGGGGCCCGTTTTATTGGGGTCCGCTGTTATCTGATGAGGGTTCTGAGCCTTGCTGGGTAAAATGACTGTATGCTTAATGAACTGAAATGTGGGATTGTCATTATGGCTCTGCTGTTTCTTTGAAGCGAAAATATGTGAATAACCACTTGTAAAATAGGGGCGGTGTTGCCCCCAAGCGTAATTTTGTGTATATAAGTAAAGACTGGTTTTTGGTTAGGAAGCAGTCTCCTGAGAACATACATCGTGTTGTACTTCTCGGATACCTGTGATTGGTCTGCAGCCAATAAATACGATCTTTGATTTCATCTAGAAGACTCTGTGTTTCTGTGGGTCTGAAACAGGAAGAACCCGAAGTCTTAGGGTGTGTTCCCCTGCACCGCTGGGTTCTAAAAACCCGGTACTTCATGATAAGTAGTTCATGATCTCAGCTTTTATTCACATGTGGGTCTCAAGAACCTAAAGAAGACTTTTGTGATCAACCATGCTACAGGACATTGACAATTTGAGAAACCTCATGAGGCAGGTGGCACTAACATGCAGCAAGCAGTAAAAGTCATCCAGCATCTTCATAATTGATGGTTTTGTGCTGCAGCCCATCTGTAATCCAGAATGGAAGTGGACTCATATCATATGTTTTTAGTTCATATAAAATATTCTTCTCATTCTGTCGAATCCACACTGTAAAGGAGTAATTGGATTAAATGTAAATACCTTCTTGCGAATTCTGCATATCTCAGTTTAACAAACAAGGATGGGAGTTAAATGAGAAAGACATATTTTCATACTTCAGAAACTCTGGTTTTCACTTGGAGAAATGGACCCTTTCTTTTCAAAAACTGACTGAGTCAACTACAAATTATTTTAGGTTGTTAAGAAAATCACCCAGCCCTTGTCCTGAGGAGAACTCAGAAAGGAATTGGGGTTCAAAACGCGTAGACCATGAATAATGGGGTATCCGTGTACAACGCACATCAATATGGAGGACTATAATTACGTTTTTGTGAAAAATATTTTCTTCAAGTCCATATTAGATGAGTCTGGACCCCATACTGTGTACCAAGAGTGTCTGTTGTTAATGTTACGCTCTGGCTCTCCAATATTGGGACTGGTTGAACACTGAATATCACGTTTTTCCTTGTCACTTTAGTTATGCTTCAACATGTGTTTGTTATCTTTAGATTGAGCACAATGTTTTTAAGAATTTGCCATCTCAGAATTGATAGTTGGTATCACTCTCTTCTTTGAAATGATAGTGAAGCTTGAAAAGTGATGTAGCTATGTGTAAAAAAGAATCAGAGTTCATGTTTATTGAGTAAAATGATCTTTACCAAAAAGTAAAAATGTGTTTAAATCACGCAGTCACCTATTGTTGTTTTGCTTTTGTGTTTACAGAAGTCCATGGTGGTTGTTGTTAAGGCTCCCCCCTCCATGTTGATATAACCTTTAGAAAGCTGGCATTTTTTGTCCCAACCATTTGTGCCTTCTGTCAGTGTCTTGGGTCACATGACAGTGAATGCCTCTGCTGCTAGAGTTTGTGTATTGCTTCCAGCAAGTAACGCCAGACAGAATGGGCTAACCTGGCAGGAGGACTGGAGACAAACTGTATTCAACCTCACTTACACTTCAAAGAGCTTTGCCTCATGCACTGTCAAAGAAACATGACACCAGGCCTGCCTTGCCTTTACAGGGAAAGGACCTTTCAGAACCAGGAGTGGGCTGACGAGAGGGAGTCCCCCAACACACAAAGTGTGACACCAGGTATACATTTTGGACCTCCAGAGCCACTATCAGAATACTTCTGGACTGCAAGATGTTACAGGAACAGGACTGCCCTGCTGTCAGAAAGGACTGTCTTGCTGTCTGAGAATGAAGACTGGACTTGCTTGCCTTCATCCCAGGCTAACCAGAGTGACTCCAAGGGTCAGATGAGTGACCTCCTGTGTGAGCTACAGAGACACAGCAGGGTTCATTTTATTCTCTGCAACTGCCATACTGACTTGTTGCAACTGGGCCTGCTGAGTCCTGCTGGCTTCTGCTGGAGAGAGTTCCTGATCCCCATGTGGCGCCTCCCTAGGTCCTGGACCCTTGGCTGGTATCAGGTTGTACTCCTCCTGAAAAAATGTGAAAATCCTGAAGAGGACCGTTTGTGCCGCCCACGATGACGGACAATGCAAAGTTGTAGTGAGGCCAAATTCTTTGCACCAGCAGCAATGATCTGCAATGCGAGACTTGTACTTCATGACGCAGCAAAGACAGCCTGTGACAACCACCAAAGTGAAGCTCCAACAATGGCCATCCGTGATGTCAGACTGGCTCTTTGCACTACAGCGACCACCATCTGCGACACACATCAAGAGAACTCTTTGCACTTGACTTTTCAGCAGGACTAACTGGTCCCTGTATCCAACCTGCGCTCCATTATGGTCAGCCTGAACTTGTGACTTTTCTTTGTATCCTGCGCAACCAGATGACCCTGGGTGGATCTTTGTGGTTTTACATGCTATTTTCACTAAAAACTATAAAATTAAATATCTCTGGTTATACTGATTGTATTTTTTTTCTTTCTGGTATTATTTTATTTATTACAATGTACTACATTTTTCTAAACTGGTTTGGGAATTTTCTTCTGTTGTTTTCTCACTTTATTACTGTTTGTGGACTGTATACATACTTTACACATTGTCTCTAAGTTAAGCCTGACCGCTTTTGTGCAGAGCTCCAGAAGAGTCAAACACAGGTTAATTTAGTTACTTTTTTTGGTTCCCCCTGACAAAGATTGTGGCTGGTGAATGTCCATTACTATTGATGTACTATTCAGTTTATAGCTTGCATTTTTATGAGAAAGCAATTTTGTACATTTTAGTATGTTAGTAAACGGTGAGATTTGCAATGCTATTGGCTACTTGGGTAATCTGGAACAGTCTGTTGTATATTATTTTAAATGTATTGTCTGTCTTCTTAAGTGTATTTCCATGTGTTCTTTTTCTCTGAAATAAATATTTCTTTAAAATCCTCCGTCAATGGTAATCATTTGGGGTCTCCTTCCAGTTCATCATACCACTTTAGGCAGAGACTATACATATGCTAATCGGATCGGGTCCTGCTCCAGTAAGAGGAGTCTGGCCTGAAATACCTGGCTTGGCCATGTCTAATCAGCAACTTAAGTAACTCCAGAACAGTTTCAGTCTATATGGGTTTATCAGCGGGGTACAACTTGAGTCCAATAGCACAGCAAGCACAGGACCTATGTCTGGATATACCTGTTCTCGCTTAGAAAAAAAAGATGATGGGTGGAATGCTAGAAGTAATTTCATCAAGGTATTTACTTGGGGCTGCATTCCACTCCATAAGGTTTTGCTCACTATGCCACTCTAGAAAGAGATCACCCATAGGCAAATGAACCTTGGTCCTGCTCCAAAAACAATAGTTCAGCTAGATCTGCCTAGCAATATCATCTCCAAACAGGAATAAAAGCACCTGGCTTTCTTTTTCAGCATCCCTGCAGCAGCATAACAGTGGTGGGTCTAGTACGGGAAGCTAACAACTTTACTTTTGTGACGACCACAAACCACTGACTGCTGTCACAATGAAAGCTGACCGCCCAATGAATATATCTGAAAAACTGGCAAGAAGTTGGAAGTGCCTAAACTCGGAGTACCTTTGTTCTCTTCAATTATTATTGGGAGATGACCCAACCAAGTTGGAGAGGCCTGAAAAGCAAAAACTTTTTACTTTTTGAAGTTCCCGACATTCAAGGCATCCATTGCCAGCAAACAAACTTTCTCCAGAGCTGTTGTTTTACCATCGAATTCACTTTCTCCATCCGTTTCTAACATTTAGGATATACATCAAGGCTCATTTGTTTAAATAATTCGTCAACCTCTGATTAATCTGTTGACTTCTTCCCCCACCCACTCCCAAGATCCCCACTCATCAATGTCTCCCATCTCTTTGGTCAGTCTTATATGTGCCACACAACCTGTCCTCTAATCATCAATTTAGTTTACCAGTTTATTCTCACCCATCACATAAGATATGTTTCTGTGTTTTCTTTCTTTACCTGTTTATTGATTTAGTCATTGAGGAATTATAGAAATGTTTAAATAAATAAATAAACTGAAGATCAGCCTTCTCCACAACAGAATCCCGAAACAAATTCAACGCTGTGGCCACAAGGATGTCTCTATCACTTCCCGAAGTGTGCAAATATGGTGTTAGCTGCCTGTGACGAATGCAGTGTGGCTTATCTGTTTATGCTGACAATCGGTGCCTACTAGCAGGAACACTTCCAACACCTGGGAAGTGCTTTCAAACATATAGATCCATACATTATATATCCCACAATCCAATTTAAGAGATTCATGTGTCCCCTGCTTCCAACTCTAAAGTTCACTGCACAGAATACACCGTTTGCCCATTCTTAAGTACATGATGCTGAGACAGATGCTAAAATCGTTTCGTAATGATTCATTCTCTTCTAACTCAACCAACAGCGCTTACTGTTAACAACCACTGCACATTCCCAATGTGCTGCCAAATGCAAGGTAAATCAATAATACATTATTTAATTCACAACAGACTTATTAATTAGATCGGGCATAGGTACTTGGTCGCCTTAGTCGTTCACAGACTAATGAAACCTGAACGATTGTTTATTTGTTTAGATTATTAGATGCTTGAGGTTGGGTTTTAGGATGTTAATATGTTTAGAGGATCATTAACCGTTCAATGATTCACTTTAAAATTAAACTGGCTGTAGAGACATTTATTAAACTGTCTTCATAAACCCCTACCGGGGAGGACTGGTTTATGGTTTGCAATTGGAGTATCTCAGATACAGAAAAGTCTCGGAAGGCAGCATTATTGATGAACGGAAGATAGAGGTAACTAAACTCTACTAAACGTCTTCATCCTCCTCATCTCAGAGCTACAGCATCGTGATGTGAAGAAAGAATTTGCATAGTGCCTTAGAAATGCCAGTTTCTAGCCCGTGTATTGTCTCAGTAAATATAAATAAAGACATCGCCGTCCCGAGGCAAATGTACTGGCATCGAAGCGAGGACAGAAAACTGCCACTAAGCTATTCCGTTTTTTTTTTTTTTTTTTGGAGCAGTCAGTGCTTTGAAGGGTAAGTACAAACCACAGCGCACTAATTCTGTAACATCAAAAGTGCCCATTGCAGCCATGGCTCATCAATATTTCAACATATCGGGCAGATGTTTGCATCTGGGATACTGCCAGTTTGTATTTCTCAGTAGACCATTATGCCTTCATTTCAGCAATCTGCATCACTACAGAGCTGCTGGTGCCTGTGCAGCAACTTTAATTGATAGTGAGCATTGCAAAATTCAGTACTGAAAACCCTTCCACATAATATTTATTTTATAAAGACTAATTTTCTTTTCAACACATTCATCTAAATGCATGACTGATCAACTAGCAAACCTAATCGGAGACATAATTTTTCTTTTGAAAATCATTAAAAAAAAAAATAGAAACTGACTAATGCGTGATCCTACTGGTGAGGTTATTCTGGACAGGGTCTGCAGCTTTTAGAAAGCAAAAAAGAAAATAGGGATATGGCGCCCACATATTTAATTGAAGGTGCTGGCATATATGTATACATACTCATACACACATAGTATGTTTGATGAAACAGTGAGTAACTGTAAAGGAGAGCCTGAATCTGCATTCAATGATAGCACAGCGCTAAGTAATAAATGGCACCATTGGATACCAGCGGGGCCGGTAATTTTAGCAGGGAGGGGGGCGGGGCAACACACACACTCCCTCACACAAATGCATTCACACATGCACAACACACACCCATTCACAGCACTCACTCAAATACACCTACAGACCTTCATGCACACACGAAACATCAAAAAACATAACACTTGCTTTCACTGCAGCTCTCCAGGACGGTAGAGTTGGAGGCCCCAGAAGGGTTGGGACTGCTGCCTTACATCATTGGCTGATCTTAGGTCAGCAGTAGTCAGCAGAACCTCACTCGTCACAGAGTGTGATGGGGTTAGTAAGACTCCTGAGCCCAATCCCCTCTGTACTGAGGCGTCACTGATTGACACTTGGCCCTGAGCACTTCAGGGCTTAAAACTGAAGTGCCCATGTCTGAGGCTATCAGTGACACTCCCTGTCATCAAGAGGGGGAAGGCCTCGAGGCACTTCTGCCAGGCTGAGGAGTTCATGCTCACAGGGCTGTGAAATCCTCATGCTGGCAAAGTTCAGCTCAGGCAGTCAGGCGCCAGCGCGTTTAGAGCATGTCTTGCTCCTGGCTGCCTGACCTGAAAAAGAAAAGTATCCGTCACGCTGACCTTTGTTCAGCCTGAAAGACACTCTTCTTGTCAGGGAAAAATTTGGGGACATGGCTCGTCCACCCGTACTGAAGGGCCGCGGCTGTTACCCGTAAATCCGAGTTTGGAGATATAGGTGGGAGATATTAAGGGAGAGAATAGAAATGTAGTTATGAGTGGTAAGATGATAAGATAACCCCGTTGACCAGTGTATCGATTTCAGAGATCTGTTTGTAACTTCAAAAATACAGGAGTAATTCCAGCAGGCCCATGTTGCCTTTCATTCTTGTATGGTCCACGACAACAGTATTATTTGATCGAAATTAACATCCTGTCATTTCAGCATTAAGTTACTGGTTTTAGAGTGCAGAGATATGGGGGTCTATAGTTGGCAGTGGCTTGTACCCTATCCAAGTAGAGATCCTTCCTTGAAGTCAAGGCAAGGGAATTACACAGGTAAGATAACCACTGCCCACCCCTTTGGTATCTTGGCATGAGCAGTCAGGCTTTTCTCAGAGGCAATGTGTAAAGCATTTGTACAGAAACGCAGAGTAACACAGTGAAAACACTGCAAGTGGACACCACTCCAGTGTATACAAATAACCAATAATTCAGTCATAGAAAACTATGGATGAGTCCATTTTAGCACAAAGTACTTGGGATGCGTCACAATTCAAAGAAGAAAACAGGCGCAGGGGAGGTGAGGCACCGGAAAACAAAGTGATGCGTCGGTTCCTTACACCAAGGGAAGGAGATGCATCGGTTCCTTACTGCCAGGAGAGGTAATGCGTCAGTTACTTACTGCAGCACAGGGGAGCTGATGCATTGGTTCCTTACTATCAGGGGATGTGATGAATTGGTTCCTTGCTGTGAGCGGAGGTGATCCGTCGATATCCAGACACACGTCCTCGGTTCCTTACTGCTGGGCAAAGTCAATGAAGAAGTTGTCGCACAGGTGTGATGCGTAGAAAATCCAGACGTGCTGTTGTCGATGCAGCGGCAATGAAACAGGTGCTGCATCAATTTTTCCAGCCACAAGCAGTTGAGCATTGCATCTTCAGCTGTACAGTAGGGACTGCGTCGGAGCGGGTGTCTCAGATGTCAGCAACATGGTGCTCGGGACTCTGGATGTGGTGATCTTGGACCAGCACAACAGGCTTTGCGTCGATTTTTCTGCCACACCGCGGTGATGCATTGGATTTTCACCCACACAACAAGCTTGCAGTGGGAAAAACAAGCACTGAAGACCAGTGCGTAGATTCTCTTCCTATCCTGCAGCAGAAGCCATCTCCAAGGGCAAAGAACTGGAATTGGCACCACAGGGGTGGTCAGAACTCCCTGCCGAGGAGTTCAGGGGCTTCAGGTAAAGTCTTTGATGGCCCTGAGACTTTGATGGCCCTTATACGTCTTAACAGGAGAGAAGCACACAAAAGCCCTTGGAGAGCCTTGGGAAGCAGGATTATGAAAACCAAGTCTAGTCCTTTCACTCTCTAAGAAAGAAGCTGCAAGCAGTAGGCCAGCACAAAACAGCAACAAGTACAGTGGCAGTTCCCCGCCTACAGCTTCTTCAGCTATTCTTATTGGCAGAATTTCCTCTTAGTCCAGAAGTGTTCTGAAGTTATGGTGTCACAGCTCCAGTACTTATACCAGTTTCTTACTTTGAAGTAGGCGAACATTAAAGGAAAGTCTTTGTAGTTTCCCTGACCTGGTTCTGGACACACTACTGGGGGTGGAGACAGCTTTCTGTAATGACAGGCACAGCCCTATTCAGGTGTCAGTGAAAACTCCTCCAACCACTGCAGCTGAGGAAAACCGATCAGCCAGGTGATGGGCCTTCAGGATATGCAGTGCCCACCTCAGCTCCCTTTGTGTGACTGTCTAGAGTGAATGCACAAAAAACCCAACTGTCAGTTTAAAATAGACGTGGATTCCACAGCCAGGCAGAGGCACAGAATGGTAAAGAAAGAAAATGCCCACTTTCTAAAACTGGCATTTTCAAACATGCAATTTAAAAAATAACTTCACTTAAGGATGTATTCTTAAATTTTGAGTTCAGTGAACCCAAACTCGAAATCTCTATCTCTTCCCAACTGAAAGTTATACTTGCAAATGATTACAAGGTGCAGGTGACAAATTCATATACAGTCACAGATCCCATTACTCGAGTTCTACCTCTTCTACACCAGTCAGACTTTTTCTCCTCTCACAGGTTATGACCCTATGTGGGACTAAACTCAAATACTGCCAGCTAGACATGGATGTTCCAAGAGTGACTTCCTAACTGCAGTTTAACGTGTCTATTGTTCAAAAGAAATATTTTGTAAGTCCTGTTTCCAGCAGCCAGAGATGGATTTTTTACAATTAACTTGTAAGTGCTAACAGGCAATTCTTGGAAAGAACTGGACAGATTACTCCTCTTAAATGTGTCCTCTTGGCCACAAAAGATATAGTCAGAATTAACATTATATGTTTATACTCGATCTTTTTACAATAATGCTTTTGATGTTGACACCGGGGGGCATATGTATGAAAGCAAATTTAAGCCGCAAAGGCTGCGAATCGCAAAAAACAGCGTTTGTGACAAAAATTTAGCTAATTCATATGTATGACACAAATTCCTAGTCAAAAATAAGAAATCGCTAAATTAGCGATTTCTAATGCTGCGAAACACATAAATTGCGAATAAATTTGCGATTACTTATTTTGCGATATTGTAAAATTGCAAAAATCGCAATGAGGATATCACAAATTAAGAAATCGCTATTAACTCCAATTGCATGCAGGTGGTAAACTGCTGCTAGGTACTTAAACAACGCCACAATGCAACAGAACCAACCACAATGGCAGCACTGTTTGTGATAGCCAGGAGGCTGCGTATTCGGGCTCTTGCACAGAGGAGAAGGAGACAGGAACGTATATTCAGGCTGCGCATCAGTCTGTTCCAGCACACTGAAGAGGACATCTATGACAAGTACAGGCTGCACCCACAGACCATAATGGACCTGATTGAGGAGCTGAAACCCTACTTGGAACACCCTACACGCAGGATACAAACAATTCCCACACATGTGCAGGTCCTGTGCTCCCTGCACCTCCTGGCGTCAGGGAGTTTTCAACGGGTAATAGCGGAGGTTGGTGGGGTGTCACAGAGTGCACTTTCGCGCTTTTTCCATGCCTTTCTAGATGCAATGCTACAGAGGCTCCCACATCACATATACTTCCCAAACACCCAACAGGCATTACAGCAAACAAAACTGGACTTCTACCAGATTGCACGTTTCCCACACGTCATTGGCTGCATCGATGGGACCCATGTGGCCATCACACCCCCATCAGCAACTGAATATGTCTACAGAAACCGTAAATGCTACCATTCCCTCAATATACAGATTGTGTGCAATGCAAAATCTATCATCACTGACATTGTACCCAAATACCCCGGCAGTACACATGACTCTTTCATCTTTAGACACAGTGGAATACACAGATGTCTGAGTGCTGGAGAGTTTGGGGAGGGATACCTGCTAGGTAAATACATGGCACACATCCATACATCCACTACAACACTGGAGGGTGGGGACATTGACTTACCGATTGTGTCTATCCCTGCAGGTGACAGTGCCTATGCAGTGCGGGACTTCATCCTGACCCCGTTTCTGGATCCAGCTAATGCAAGTGAGAGGAGATACAACAGGGCACACAGATCTACACGCTGCGTAATTGAGCGCACCTTTGATGTGACCGATACAGACACATCGGATGACGATCGCCCTGCTCCCCCTGCCAGACCAGCGTCAGGAGTCGGGGCAGCTGCTGGACGCCAGAGACGGACAGAGATCACACAAACTACTTCTAGGTGAGTAATGATGACATGAGACAAAAAAGCTTGATAATGTGTGCAGTGTTTATTCACACTTCACAATCATTAAGCATGTAGCTGTACCCAGCACATGTTATGCACACAGTGCAGGTAAGGCACAAGTAACTGTGCAATCTGCCTAGTTGGGTTACTTCACCCTTATAGGATTAATAGTCACCAGACAGTTCACCTTCTTTGGTGACGCATTGGTGGTGTTTTGCGTCCAGGATGAGTGCCCTCCATGGTGTTCCGGGGTCCTGCTCCCTGTCTGGTACAGCGCCGTCTTTCTCCAGGCAATGAGGAGTGATGCTGCTCCTACTGGAGGTTTCTTCACTCTCGCCAGAGGCCTTGAGAGCGCTGCCACCTGCGTTGGCCATCTGCAGCTGCTCGACAGCACTGGTGACCTGTGCTAGTCCTCTGGCTATGTCCTGGCAGCAGTGCGCCATTTCCACCTGCATTGTGACGCTTCTGCGTGTGAGAGTGCTGGTGGTGGTGCAGAGGCGGTTCACGGCCTTGGTATAGTTGTGAAGGCGTGCATTGGCACGTTGGCCAGCCCTCTCACTGGCGGCTTGGCTGTGCCTCAGAGTGTCACATAGGTCACGGATGGCACCTGCCATGTCCATGATGCCCTCCCCCATGTTTTTCTGATCCTTGTGGATATGGCATAGCTGCCTATTTATTGACCTGAGTGATTTACTTTGCAGGCGCTGTTCCTGCAGCATGCTGTGTTCCAGGCCCGAAAAAATGGTTTCTTCGGCTTCAGTGGCAGTGCTGCTCCTGGCCTTGACCTGCGTGTGTCCTGTGGTGGAATCCTTGGCCTTGGTGTGTCCTGAATGGGCATGTGTGACATACCCTGACTCCCCTCTCTCCTGTCACTGTCCTCCCGTGTGGCCGGTATTTCATCCTCAAATGGAGGCAGTGGGGGCACATGTGTGCGCTCCCTGCGCTGGATTGGTATGAGCTCTGTCTCGTCACTGGAGTCCTCAGGATGTGCAGGCTCCTCTCCCTCTGCACTGTCTTCACGTGCCCTGGATTGTGCTGTGGATGTAAAGGGGACTACATGAGTTTGTGTCTTTGTCTGCAATTGGCAATCAATAAAGTTCCTACAGTTTGTATCGGCTAACCTCTGACACTGTATCATTCACTTATCCCCAACCCACATGTTGTATTAGATGTCCTTTGTCTCATGGACACACTGTCAGACATAGTACTACAAGTCCCTTGATGCATTGCTGGGTGTGCTGTAAGACTTGGACTGGAATTACATTTTGTGAGGATATTTAGCACATCTGGGGAAGTATGCATGGGATGGGGATCAGTGCAGATTGATTTTGCATGCATCTTACCTTGGCTGCTGGATGCAGGGTCGGAGCTGTCAATGTCAGTCACACCACCGACGCTCTCAGGCAGGAGAGTGGACTCCACAAGCTCCTCGTGGGGTGTTGGATGTGCTGCTGTGGATGGTCCTCCCCCAGTCTGGTTTGCGTCCTTTAGTCTGGCTGCCACCCTCTCCTTCGACCTCTGGCGCATATCATACCATCGCTGGCGCAATTCTTCGATGGTGTGATTGGTCACTCCAACTGCATTAACCTTACTTTGGATGTCCAGACAGATTTTGCGTTTCCTTGCCTCTGGGACATGCAGTGCCTTCTTGCCAAAAAGGAGCTCATGGCTGCACACCATCTCCTCAATGAGGACCTCCTGCTCCTTTTCTGAAAACTTGTGTTTCCTCTTCCTCTTCTCTGCATCCTTGCCCTCCTGTTGTTTGTTGGCCTCCATTGCTGTTTGCTCTCTCCTGGGATGCCTCCTCACACTCTCCAAGCAGCCTCTGCGTGTGGCTCAGGTGAGCAGGTGCAGGAAATCACTCCAGTTTCCTGTTTGTGATGTCATCAGGCTGCACCTGTATTGCAGATTCCCGTTTTTGCGATTTCTTAATTTGCGATTTTCGCAATTAAGGAATCGCAAATGAGGTTTCTGAGAATATTTTGCGATTATTAAGAAATCGCTAAACATTTGCAATTTATATTTTACATCCCACTTTGCGAACCTCAATTTGCTAATCGCAAAATATCGCAAATTGGGATTCGCAAAACGGGAGTTTCATACATATGCCCCCGGGTGCAAGAAATGAGAGTCTCTTTAGTTGGCAATGCTTTGCACATTTGTCCAAATAGGGACCCTTCCTTCTAGTCAGGACAAGGGGGATGCACTTCTAAAATAATACATGCTCACCCCTTGATAACTTGGCACAAGCCGCCAGACTTATCTCAGAGGCAATGTGTAAAGCATTTGCACATCACACGGTAATACAGGGAAAACACTACAAAAAGACACCACACCAGTTTGAGAAAAATAACCAATATTTCTCTGTGCAAACCAAACCAAAACAATAAAAGACCAACATACAGTAATCAAAAATATGTACTTTGCAAGAATGACTTTAAAATGAATTTCCTTTATGCCAGTAGCTCCATCCGGGGCTACCGCAGTGCGGAAAACAACAGAATCTAACAGTTCCGTCCTACTGCATCGGTACGGACGAGCGTCAGTATCAACAGATTCGTAAACAATACCTTTAGTTCCGTCCGACCATGCCCTACCTTTCACATGCAATGCACCCTGCCCATGGGGCTACCTAGAACCTAACATAATGTTATGTTATATTGCATTTGTAAAGCGTGCAGTTACTCAAGAGTGTCCCGGCGCTGAGCACAACTGGGGAACCCATCCTGGCTTTCCCTGTGAGATGATCCCTACTGGGAATCTCCAAGGTGAAGACAAGCATCCCCGGCGCTAATGGGGCTGTAAGTGGAGATTAAGCAAGCTATTGCCCAGAGTTGCTGAGTGGGATCCATGATTAGAGAAGGCACCAAGAGAATTATTGTGTCCGCTGACCTTGGCCCAAGACCCTGCCGCGTCGGGAATCGAACCGTGGTCCCGGGCCGACTTCTGCTTACGGGTCTGCCGCCTCTAACCAGTGAGCCACACCAATCCACCAATCCACTCCATAATGGTGTCTTACAAGTAGAAAAAGGGAAGGTTAGGGCCTGCCAAATGGGTACACTTGCCAGGTCGACGTGGTAATTTAAAAACTACACTTACAGACACTGCAATGGCAGGCCTGAGACTTGTTTGCATTGCTACTCATGTGGGTGGCACAATCAGGCCTATAGGCCCACTAGTAGAATTTGATTTACAGGCCCTGGGCACACGCAGTGCACGTTACTAGGGACTTACCGGTAAACCAAATACGCCAATAATGGATAAAGTAATCACAATCACAATTTACACTGGTAGTACATGCACTTTAGCACTGATAAGCAGTGATAAAGTGCCCAGATTTCTAAATCCAGCAACATCTAAATGCAGCAGAAATTAAAAAACAGGAGGTTAGAAGCAAAAAGACAGGGAAAACACGTCAAATATGATAGGGGCAACCAAATTGCCTCAATAGATTTCATTAAAACACTTCAGGCCTCTGAGGATAAAATAGCCTTTTGTTTAATCTGAGGCATGTGATGACACCATGACGCTTTACATGAGTGTGCCAAACCCAAGCAATCATAGAATATGACCTCTTCTAGCACAGCAGAGCCTGTCTTCCATTTTAAATTTGACCTGCCTGCTCTTGTGCAAATGTCATTTGTTTTGACAATATAAAGGCAGGTGGTTCTTACCAAGGTATTGCTTAGGTAGGCAATTTGTCGTTGGAGTAGTCTCGGTGCACTATCCAAAAAAGAAAACATTGGTGTTCTCCAGGATATGAATAATCAGCCTTCCTACTTTTGGAGGGAGAACATACCCTCTCAGGAAGGTTGAGGACTGGAGCCATTGGGAATCCTGGCTATTAGCCAACAAAAGTCTAATACTACTAGCATTGCTTATGTCAAATATCTGAACTTCTTCCCAAGTACTGGTATGAAGACAAGCTACTGTACTGAAATCTTTAGATTTCAGTATTATTATGAAATAGTGAAATGATTGGTTGAGCAGTAATATTTGAGCAAATCTTAAAATATATGGGATTTATTGAACACCTCTGCAAACAAAATGCCACCAGTTTGTAAAAGCTCAAGGACTAATGTACTAACTGAGACACAGTAAAGGCAAATTATATTTAATATGGCTTTGCAACTGTTTCTGAGAACAACAGAGTGGCTAACGATCTGAGTGATTTCAACTACAATAATGCTGAATGAAAAATCTTCCTTGATGCAGCAATAAATCACAGATCCCATTACTCGAGTTCTACCTCTTCTACACCATTTAGACTTTTTTCTCCTCTCACAGGTTATAAACCTATTTGGGACTATACTCAAATACGGATGTATGTCGTTACAACGCACACTTTTACAACGCATGCACTTACAACGCATTTTTTACAACGCAACATCCACTACAACGCATTCCATTACATAGCATGACACTACAACGCATGTTTAAAAACTACCTTTACAATGCATCCATTACATCGCGTACTACCTTTACAACGCATACCATTACAACGCATAATATTAAATTGCATTTAAGGTAAGTATTGGATAGTATAGGGGTAAAAATTACTATTCTAACTCCAGGGGGTGCAACAGTAGGGTAAGTGTTGGATTGCGTTGTAATGGTATGCGTTGTAAAGGTAGTATGCGATGTAATGGAATGTGTTGTAAAGGTAGTTTTTAAACATGCGTTGTAGTGTCATGCTATGTAATGGAATGTGTTGTAGTGGATGTTGCGTTGTAAAAATTTCGTTGTAAGTGTAGTGCGTTGTAACAGTTGCGTTGTAAAGGTTGTTCACCCTCAAATACTGCCAGCTAGACATGGATGTTCCAAGAGTGACTTCCTACCTGCAGTTTAACATGTCTATTGTTCGATAGAAAATATTTTTTAAGTTCAGCAGTGACAGATGGATTTTTTACAATTAACTTGTGAGTACTAACGGGCAATTATTGGATAGAACTGGACAGATTACTCCTCTTAAATTTGAACCCATGGTTCCAGAGGTGGTGCCCAGAGGTAAGTGAAGTCTTTGCTGTCCCTGACACTTCATAAACAGAAGGCAAACACTATTTCAAGCCATTGGAGATACTCAGCGACAAGTAAAAATGTTCAGTCCAGTCCTTTCACTGCCCAAGGCAGTAGCAGCGATTGCAGGCTAACCCAGTAAAGCAACAACACAGCAAATGGAAAGTACTCCTCCTGGCAGTTCTTCTATTCTTCTTGGCAGGTTCGTTGATCCAAGAAAGTTCTAAAGTTCTGGGGTCTCGGCCCCAATATTTATATTCAGTTTCTCTTTGTTCTTTTGGGCAGAGAGTGTCTGCGCTTAGCCCAAACCAGTTCTGTCCTCTCTGGTCCAGCTTCCTAGCAGGAGGTGGAGACAGCATTGTCCAAGGCAGACCAGGCCTATTCAGGTGCAGGGAAATCTCCTCCTCCTACTCTAAATGCTGCCCAGGTCTATTCAGCCCAACCCTAACTCATTAATGAGAGACAGGACACACATCAACCCCCAAGTGGCTGTCTGAAGAGAATGCACATCTCCAGCCCCTGACAGACAGTCAATCCACAACCCAGCCGAGGCACCCAGGATGGCTGAGGAAGCAAATACCTACTTTCTAAAAGTGGTATTTTCAAAAACAGAACATAAAAATAATCTTTGCTCAAAGATGCATTTCTACATTCTGAGTTCAGGCATGCTAAACTCCATTTCTCTATCTTGTCTCAATGGGATGTACTACTCATAAGAGGTTATAAGTAAACTCCCATTCTATCCTATTGGATTGATAGCCTTTCAAAAGTGAAAAACAAAATACACTGTATTTCACTATTAGGACGTCACCCATAATCAGTCCATGTCCTACCTTTCACATACACTGCACCCTGCCCAGGGGGGTACCCTGGGCCTAGCTGAGGAGTGCCTTACATGTAAGAAAAAGGAAGGTTAGGGCCTGGCAAGTGGGTGCACTTGCCAAGTCGACATGGCAGTAAAAACTGCACACAGACACTGCAGTGGCAGATCTGAGAACCCTATGAAAGGCTGCTCGTGTGGGTGGCACCATCATGCCGCAGGCCCTCTAGCAGCATTTAATTTACAGGCCCTGGCACTCTCAGTGCACTTTACTAGGGACTTACCAGTAAATCAAATATGCCAATCATGAAAATACCAATCCATAATTTAATTTACAATAGGAGCACTTGCATTTTTACACTAGACAGCTGTGAGTCAGTACCTGGAGGAGAGAAATCAAAAAGACTGGGGAAACATGCCAAAAGATGCCAGGACTAACACCAGGTAAATACTTTACGATAAACATCCTGCGATTCTTTCTCTTGGGGCCTGTTAAGCATACAGAGTTCACACCCCACAACCTTATATTTTATAACAAATCAAAGAGGCCATTAGTGTTCTAATTTACGAACATATTGCAAGACTTGATTTCTAAATCACACAAGAAATTATTATTATCTATCATGTTTGAAGAAAGGTTTTGGACCCCAAATATAGCATGACAATGATAAAGAGTCAGTATCTTTAGGTCTCCTCAAGATATTGTTTTAGAGAAGTAGTACATTGTCAAATCTAATGCTAAACACAGCTGAAGGAGAATGTAAGATATTGCTAAAAGATTTTAAAGGCTTTCAGTTTGGCATTCTGTTGGACTTGGCCCTTTCTTCAGGGTCATCCACAAACATCTTGCCTCCACCCTCCTGTTTTCTGAAGTTAATCTTGTTGGGTTTTAGGACTCTTTGCTCTTTATCACAGGACTTGTGCTCTCTCCTTTAAACATGGTGAAATTGGCTTACACCCAATTGGCACATTTAATTTACTTGTAGGTCCCTAGTAAAGTGGCAATACATGCATGCAGGGTCTGTAAATTAAATGCTATTAGTGGGCCTTCAGCACTCATTGTGCCACCCAATTAAATAGCCTTTTAAACATGTCTCAGGCCTGCCATTGCAATTTTTAGCTGCCATTTTGACCTGATAAAAAATATCCTTTTGTCAGTCCTATGCTCTGGCCTAAACCTTCCTTATTAATTTATATAAGCCACAGCTAAGGTAGGCCCTAAACAGCCAACAGGGCAGGGCGCAGTCGATTTAAAAAGTTGGCTATGTGCTTTTAACTTTTACATGTGATGGTAATGAAAAGATCTCAAATTTGTGTTTCACTACTGCAAGGCCAGCTTCTCCCATAGGATAACATTGGGTTACCTTATTATATTTAATAAGTTATAACTTTCAATTGGGAGCAGGTACGAATTTTGGGCCCGATTCACAGAACAAACTTAAGACAAAATCCTAAACTTAGTACCATTTTGGTATTCACAGAATGCACTTACTACTTCTGGTATTCACAGAATGAACTTACTACTTTTGCGATTCACAGAATAAACTTACTACTTTTGCTATTCACAGAATGGATTTACGACTCCTAACTTTACGTCCGCACTCGGGCCGAAAATTCTGGCCCGGAGGCGGAGCTTCCGGCCCGGAGGCGGGGCTTCCGGCCCGGAGGCGGGGCTTCCGGCCCAGAGGCGGAGCTTCCGGCCCGGAGGTGGGGATTCCGGCCAGTGGCGATCCGCCACTGGCCGGAATCCCCACCTCCGGGCCGGAAGCTCCGCCTCCGGGCCGGAAGCCCCGTCTCCGGGCCGGAAGCTCCGCCTCCGGGCCAGAATTTCCGGCCCGAGTGCGGACGTAAAGTTAGGAGTCGTAAATCCATTCTGTGAATAGCAAAAGTAGTAAGTTTATTCTGTGAATCGCAAAAGTAGTAAGTTCATTCTGTGAATACCAGAAGTAGTAAGTGCATTCTGTGAATACCAAAATGGTACTAAGTTTAGGATTTTGTCTTAAGTTTGTTCTGTGAACCGGGCCCATAGAGTTTGGTGTTTAAAGAATTGTAATTTAAAACTCTTTTTAATAGTAAAATCGAATTTTAAATCACAGTTCTAAAAATGCCTTTTTTAGAAAGTTGGTATTTTCTTGTTCTAACTATTTGGTGCCTGCAGCTGGTCCTGAGTCACACGACTAGATGTAGCTTGGAGTTGGTCTTCATGTATTGCTCCCAGACAGTGAGACAAAGGAGAATTGGTGTTGGCAGGATGGGCCATCTCTGTCTTAATGAGAGGGCGGAGTTGTCACCAACCACAGGTGCACATCACAACACCTCTGCCTGAGCACTCCCACAAAGGGTTTGACTTTTGTGATCCCAGATGTGCTAGGGCCAGGGCAGGGAATGCCAAACGCCTCTGGGGGTGGAAAGCTCCAGAACATTCTCCTACTGCAAAGTGGGCACCAGGTATAAAAATGGACCCTCGGACCCAAAGCCTCAGTACACCTCTGGACGGCTGGAAGACTCAGAAGCACTGCTGTGCTGCTCTGCAAGTAGGACTGCTACTCTGCTGCCCTGCTACCTGAGTGTAAGGACTAGCCCTGCAGCTATATCCCGGGACCACCAGAGTGACTTCAAGGGCTAGTTGGCTGGCCTCTTGATCAAAGACTCAGGGACAGAAAGGCTCCAACCACCCTGAACCCAGCTCCTGGACTCTCTCTGCTGTGAGTCTTGACCCCCCACTTGTTGCCCCCTCAGTCCTGGAACCTTGGAAGTGGGCCTGAAGGTGCTCAGCCAGTCCAGGCGTAGTCCTGTGAGCAGGAGAGATGCAGTGCAGTGCATCTCTTTGCAGCCACTGCTGCCAACGCATCTTTGGCGCAGGCCTTTGCATCACAATCCTCTCATAGACAGCATCCTCAATGACAACGCACGACCTTGCATTGTAGCCTGCTTCTCCCTTGGAACCTCTGCTGCATGACATATCCTTGACACAGGTCTTCGCATCAAAAGCCTCACATCTACAGCATCCTTGACAGCGACGCAGGACACAGCAATGAAGCTCCACAGCTTCTTCAAAATGACTGGTGTGGGATGCATTTTTGATGCAGGGTTTCACATCACAAGTCCCTCCTTGACAATAATGCAGGACTCTGCATCGCAGCCTCAAGGCTTCCTCAAAATCACCTCGGCGTGCTGCATCCTGAATGTGGGGTCTCGCAATGTTCAGCAATGCTCAGCAAACCAGGATTTAAGGTACTTTGCTCAGTGGGCCTAACTTGATCCCTGCATTGAACCCTCACTCCATAATTGTCGACCTAAACTTGTGGTTTTGTCCCAGTCATGCATGACCAAATAATCACAGTTGGCGCTATGTGCTTCCAGGCACTATTTTCACTTGAATCTTTGAAATTGCATATCTCTAGTTCTACTGATTAGATGTTTGTACTTTTGATCTCAAATATTTTATTAGTTTTGCTCTATGTTCCTAAATTTGTGTGCGATTTTGCTCGTGTTGTGTTTTCACTTTATTACTGCTTGAAGTTCAGCATACCTACTTTGCACTTTTCCTCTAAGTTAATCCTTAACTGTTTATGCCAAGCTACCAGAGGGCTAAGCACAGGCTAATTTGGGATTTATTTGTGACTTCACCTTGACAGAAATTGTGATTGCTCCTTGAGTAGGGTTTCACCCCCCTCAACCAGTAACCCAATTTCCAACACATTCACACACATGAAATTGCTTTTATTTAGGCTGATCAACATGTCAATGTGAATATTAAAACACTGCATTGGAAAGCATAATTGTGTTGCATGGTATTTTCAACATGAAATTACAATTAAAAGTAATTTTCTCCTGCCTAAAAGAGAAATATCAATTGCAACCTTAAAGAGAGATATAGGTAAATTTAATTGAAACCAATGAGCTACCAAGCATTGGTAATGCATCGGTTTTGTCTATGTAATTAATAAAGAGCTGTTTTCATCAATCATGGTTCAGGAGAAGGAAAGAGCTCCCTGACAGGTAACACGCCAGTGGAGAGGATGTGGAGCAGTGGCCAGAGCTGCTGGCACGACAGCTGGGGATCCCGGTTTGGGTATCGGCGGCGCCGTGCAACATCCTATGATTTTATGCAAATCACTTATCTCTCTGGGTGGTAAATTGTTGTATAAATATGCTAAAAGGCAAATTTTATGAAAATTTAGTTCCACCAAAGCGTATGGTAACAGTATTTCAATGGCAGGAAACTGATAAGTGAAGCAGACGAGGAGCAAGCATTGGCAAATGCAGGAAAATATGCTACAGCCAATAGAAATCGAGGAAAGGTAAGTGGCACGCACATGAACCAATGAGAAACCAGGAAAGAGAGGAGGCGGTATGTAAAGTCGCTTTTAAGTTTGTATTAAAAACAATAGAAACCTAAAAAGGGATATTCTGGGAACAAGAAAGTACAATTTGCTAAGGGCTTAAACCGCTTTTATTAACAACACATCAAAAGCTTTAAAACATTTCTTCTTTGAACAGCTGCAGAAAAAATTGAATGACAAGCTCTGTTGAGCTGGAAAACAGGATTTGTGATGTCACAGCAGCACAATCAAAAATTATAATTAAATTGTTATCCAGTTTACAATAATACATAGAATATATTGGACTCTTTAGAAACATTTCTAGCTCAATTTGACTCAGGGGGCGTAACACAGGCCTGAGCATCCCCCACGGTTCAGGGGGCCCCAGCTGCAGGGTGCCCCCTCAGCACATTACTCAGGTCTGACCGCTCCGGATAAAATCTGGAGCGGGGGTCCCTCCATGTACATTGCAGGGGGGCACCTTAAACTTTCGTTACGCCACTGATTTGACTAACTCATAAACAAAGGCAGTAATGAGGGTGATCACAGATTCCTGCAATCATTCGGTCTTTGAACTGAACTAACTTAAAAAGTTTTTGGGACTGACAAACATAGAGATCAGTAAGTGATCAGTCTTTTGTACAAATTAGAGTAGACATCCATTACAGTTAACGGACCAAGAATCACAGGGAAAAGGAGTGTATTGGAAGATGAACACATGTGTAGAAATCATGTTGCGACACAGTTAACTGAAAACAATCCCAAGAATGGATAATCATTAACCCGTTATAATCATTTTAAAGCGTGTCTTTCAGAATTTCACGAAACCCGTGTATTTGAGACTATTGTATCCAAATATCTAATTGGTAGGATAACCATACATTTATAGTAGCAGTTTTTCATGATTTCTGTATTTCTACATTTTCACGCTGTTGCATCTACACAGAAGCAACTGAGGAATGAGGATCCATATTCACCTGCATTATGTTTCTAAATGTTGCTCTATATGAGCAGAAGAGCAAAAGAAACTCTAAAGTATAGATGTAGAACAGAGAGAGGTTTTTAGATCTTTTTGGAATGACAGGTGGTTATCAGTGGCTCTTATCTGATGTCGCGAAATGTTCCAGTTCTTTGGGATGAGAAGGGTTGAAGCGCATTCACTTCTTTGCGATGGTACATATTTAAACACTAATAACAAATGGTTGTAACTAGAATGAAGAAGTCGAAATGCTGCAAATTTCTGGAAAAGTGGCTGATGGAAAAGAGGTTGCTTTAAATGAATGGGTTAGTGAAAAATATTAAAGCTGGGGAAGATGTATAGAATTGCAGATGACAGGGTATGGTTTTCGCTGAGTGATCCTGAGTAACATCAATTTGGCAGCGAGAACGAAGATGGAGTTGTCCATGACCTCACTTAGAACACCTGATTTGGAAAAAAAACATTGCCATAATTCGCGTTTTCCTATTTATAATTTGTGTTGTGTATGACGGACTCATATCTACCCCTGTTTTAAACATGTAGACAGGGGCAGAGAAGATATGAGGGAGTCATATATAACGTGAAAAATATGTGAAAAGAAAAACTGGCCTCCTGCCACCCATGGCAAACACCACTGATGCATACCTTCCCTGTCCCACAAAAAAATAAATACCTGGCCTACCCTTCACCTACACCCACCACCCTTTATGCCATCCAGTTCCAGCACAAAGCTCTACTGTCCAATCTGACTTTGAGAGCAGGCCTCACACTGACAGCTGCTCCGGCATAGCCCCTTGGGTTGATTTCTCCACTCAGCTTGGGTCTTCCCTGCCAGCGTGGGCTCTCTACAGTCCCACTCTGGCAGGGAAGAGGGCAGTTGGCATAGGCAAAGAGCCACCCTTGTCATCCTGTGTCCCTCGCATCTATGGAGACCTGGGGAAGGCAGAAGACAGCAGATTAGACTTCCAGATACACTTCACCCACCTCCTCTGACCTTAGGAGACCCGGGTGAGGTGGCAGAATAAAGGGGAAGTGAACACTGCCTCCAGGGACATCATAAAACGTGTTACCCATTTTAAAACCGATATAAAGGCTTCCTATGGAAACCATACACAACAAATATTTTTTTAAGAAATTTGTCAACAGAGTATTACCATATGAAGGGTGATGCGGTCGCAATTTGCTAGTGCAAGAGCAAGCCTAGCATCATTGTTTTAAAAAGTAATAACAGATATCATTGTAAACCAAGATGAACATAATTACGGTAATCAAGTTGTCATAATGTAATGTACCTAATTACAGTTTACTTGCTATCAAATGCACACTTTTATAAAGAGCATTCAATACGAATATTAACCTATAAACTGTCTTTCCTCAAGATATTCTCATGTGCTTAGTTTGGGTTCAAAATATGTCATAAAATGAGACATGTTCTGTTTCGATTATTACTTAGGATTGTAAATTGTATAGTTCTAAGATGACCTCATATTACAACTGGTACAGTTAGTTAGAAACACAGCATCCAAGGCCCAGCACTGGAATTCCTGCTGTGCCAACATTTCTGTGGTCAAGTTTTGTGTAGAAAGAGCAGGTGCCAAGAGGCTTGTATCACTCTAACTCGTGAGGTGGAGAAGGGCTCACCTTTAATCTTGGTCACATAAGATGTATGGAGGCGCAATGATCAATATTGTTCTGGTCAGGAATTTGCTGTCACCCAAATCCTCTTATGTCTTGATTGGCACCATGACATATACATGGACGTGTCCAAATGCCTTTTTGAGCTGTGAGTTTAGTATGAAAATAGTTTCCTTCTTTTTATGTGAGTCTCAGTTTTTCGAGTAGTGGCATTAGCATTTCTCTGACGTCAGATGCCGAATTATACGATTTAATCAGGCCTAAAGTACCGGTTGATAAAATAAAGATGCAAATAGATTTCCCTAGTAATTCATGCAGGCTCAAAATTCAGTTCGTATTGAGCTTCTCAAACATTTCAACTATTCTCAAATCCATTGTTCCAAAAGTACTTTACAGGCACACAAAATTGGATGGTAAATGAAGAAGCGTGCACGCAGTTTGCCATGGTCCTTATTGCATTCAAAGCTGATTCCATAAAACAAATCTTCCGTTCTTATTCATTTGTATTGTGTAGGTAAAACATTCCTCTTCCGACGCCAAAAGAGGCTTGAAACGCCTTGCTCTGTTACCATCACCAGTTAAATCAAGCAGACTGATGAATCTATGCAAAAGGGGGGCCAGGCATAGGGGGCGTGAGTTGATATTACAGGATGGATGTATGATGTTACAACGCATGCTTTTACAACGCATGCTGTTACAACGAAATTTTTACAACGCAAATGCAGTGACAACGCAAGTCTTTACAACGCAAGTCTTTACATCGACTTGCACTAGATGGCGTGCTAACATTAAAAAAGTGTAATTTACTATTCTAACTCCAGTCCACGTAACAGTAGGGAAGGTGTTTGGATAGTAAACTACACTATTATTAATGTTAGCACGCCATCTAGTGCAAGTCGATGTAAAGACTTGCATTGTAATGGCATGCGTTGTCAATGCATTTGCGTTGTAACAGTTTCGTTGTAATGGTAGTGTGTTGTAAAAGTTTCATTGTAAAGGTTGTTCACCTTACAGGATAGGCCAAAAAACATGATTGTTTTGTCGTGTGCTCGAGTGTGTAATGCCGTAGTCCATATGCAAGGATCTGAATTTCTTCTAGATGCTCACAGGTAAAAAGGACTGGCATGTTTATATATAGAGCCTCATATAGGTGTTCAGCCTGATTACAGAACTAATGCCACGTGAAACAAAATGATATGTCAAACCAAGGATGAGAGTTCCAATTATCCTAAGTAGCATTGTTTCCAAATCTGTGCTTGTGGTTCCTATGCTGGTAGCTGTGCTAGGAGAGCCCCTCTCCTCTCGTGTGCATTGAGGCCATCCATAACAGAAGGCAGCGACAGAGATTAAGGAAATACGCGTCACAGAGCGGCACCCACGCGCTCAAGGTCGTCCTGCTTTGCAAGGTTGAATCGGGGTATGTGATCATTAAGACAACCACAGGTTTTTCTGTGGCGCTAGTGTGAGAAATGTCAGGTGGAACGGGAAGTCTCAACAAAGACAGGACTTGAAAGTGCAAACTCCACTAAAATAGGTTTTCTTTACTCTGGTAATGGCTTTATACTATCCATCAGATTTAAAGTTAAAAGGCAGAGCCAAACTGGAACAAACCTCCTCTATCTCACCCTTGGGCGCCTTTGTATTAGCACTATCCAGTCATGAAAGGGGGACTATAATTAAGATAGCATAAAGCACACCTACTTTCAGATGGGCATGTTCAACTCACCCTTCGTTTGATCTGTACCAATTTCCTACCCTTTAAATCAAATATCCAACTAATGATTACCTTCCTGCCTCATGCGCGTGAGCTTCATGATAACAGTCTCAGCGGGTCATCAGAAAGGTTGGCATTTCTCAATGTAGTAAAGTAGAGGAGTCAGTCATTATATTCTCCCACCCCCGTGCAGGCTAATTATATTAAAGGTAGCAGCTCAATGCAACTCTACAGCCTGTGAAAGATTCATTTCTTCAGCCCTCGGTGAATTAATTATTAGTGCAAAATCTTGCTGCAGCACAAGCCAATCTATACATTGCCTACTGTAAAAATGTGCAATGGCAGAGGGTACACTGTAGGCATGGCTTGGGAATCCTTGTCATATTAAATACAGTATTGTTAAAATGGCAGCTAACATTCAGAAAAGGCTGACTTTTTAATCCAAGACTAAGCAACAATTTGGCAGCCCAATCAATGTTTTCGAACAGCAACCGGAAAAAAATATGAATGTTTTTATTCAAATCTGCAACATGTGCGTTGTTGAACATAATTTAGAAATAGAAAAATAATTCCATGTGTTCATTTATCAAACTTACATTTTCTAAATATTTTTTAGGGTACACATTTTATTAGCACAACAAAAACACAAAACTATTTGCGGGCATAGAAACTAAAATTACAGCCTTCTATATCGGAAGATATGAATATGAAGTTTGTCTTACACTGCATCAATGTAGAGAGAAAATACATAAATGCTGCAAGATATGACTTTTTGGTGACCGAGTGAAAGATTTGACATCTAATTTCAGGGGCCCGAGTATGGGTTGCGCAATCATGCACGTTGCATATGCTAGCATCTCAAACTTATGAAAGGGGTCTTCAGCAAGAAAAAAAATGCAAAACAGTACCATGGTGTTAGACCTGGCATCATTGGCATGAGTCTCTCCTCCATTTTTTTCTGTTGGCCTCCGCTGTTTACAATGTTTTTGCTGGAATATTGCTTTGGGGACTGTGCCACTGCTGATCAGTGCCACAGTGCAAGTGCTCCCTATGTTAAATTGATACATTGATTGGTGTTACCATGATTGGCTTGGTTGACTTACTGTTCAGACCCTAGTCTAGTGTACTGCGTGTGCCAAGGGCGTGTAAGTTAACTGCTGCTGGTGGGCTTGCAGCACTGGTTGTGCCACCCACAGAAGCAGCGTGTAAAATGTGTCTCAGGCCTGCCATCGCAGAGCCTGTGTGCAGTCCCTGACTGCCATGTAGTCTTGGCAAGGAAACCTACTTGCCAGTCTCTAAAACCTTCACTTTGCCACATGTCAGACACCTCTATGGTAGGCCCTAGGGCTGGGTGCATTGCGGGTAAAAGGGAGGTCATGCCCTGATGTGTGTGGCATGACCGAATAGTGAATTACAGCCATTTTCGTTTTTCACTATTGAAGGGCTACCTGCCTCCAATAGGCCAGACTGGGTAGATTGATTATTAACTCCATTATAATCTAACTGACTCAGGGAGCATGGTAGCAGGTCGAGTTTAGTATCCCTGAACTCAGAATTTAATAACACACCCTTTAGGATGGGTGGTTTTTAAATTCTGTGTTTGAAAATAGCCCTTTTAGAAAGTGGCTATTTTCTTGTCCAACTATCCACCGGTCTCTGTTGGTTTGGTGTGTGTGTGTCAGGGGCTGGGTGGCTCCAGAGGTCTGAATGAGTCAGTGTGGGGTGAATGTGGCATCTACACTTAGAGTGGGGGAAGAGTAGTCCCTGATAGCCTGCCCTGCCTGACACAATGCTGGCTCCACCTCCTGCCGGGCGACTGATAGCCCTGCTTCTGCCAGTGACAATACTGGCTCCGCCTCCTGCTGGGTGGCTGAGGACCCTGCCCTGCTCAGTGAATAGGCCAGGTGCCTCTGCCTGGCAACACCCACAACAAACCCAGGATGGGGCAAATTTCCCTGCTTGGACAAAGGAAACAAAGCAGAAAAGGGGTATAAGAGAAGGACCCCTGAACCAAGAACTCAGATCACTTCTGAAAAGTAAACCTCTACCAAGGACAAGAAGCCTGCTGATCTAAGGACTTGCCTCCCCCTTCTGCCAGTGTGCTGTTTGCTGGGGGGAACCTGAAGCTGCTTCTTTATTTTTGCCAAGGAACAAGGAGAGAGGAACTTGATGTGTACTCTCAAAAGCTTGCTAGAAAATCTCCAAGGGCTGGAAGAGTGCCAGCCTCCTGTTGAAGTCACAGGGCCAAAGGACTTCACCCTCTACTGAATTGCTGGTTGCTGGAAAGTGTTATTTCCAGTGCACAGGGGAAATCTGCAGTCTCGACGTCGCCGACGCCACTGAATCCAGCTCGACATCGTGAGTAACAGCTCCAGTGTTCCGAGTCTTCGACGCCGGCCGCCGGGCCCGATCGACGCCAGTAGCGACGCCAGGACTAGTGAGTATCGGATCCAGCTCCAAGTGACCCCGTCTTGACGCCGGTATCGACGCCGCTGAGGAGTGAGTATCGGCTCCAGCTCTAAGCGACCCCGTCTCGACGCCGCTGCTGATCGCATCGACTCGACGCCCTTCTCGACGCCGTGAGCGCTGCTCCGGCCCGACACCTCTCGCCGCCACTGCGGATCGACCTGAATCCGAGGCACGATCGACGCCGACCTCGACGCCGACATCTCGACACCGTGGATCATCATTTTCTTCATTTCCAAAGGTACTGTGTTTGTGGGTTCTGTTGCAACTCCAGGCTCGACGCAGCGCTCCTCGCGGTCGACGCCGAACTTTGGGAATATCGTAAACTCGACGTCGTGTGACTCCGGTGGGGGTCACATTGTTGCCAAGAACTGTGTTTCAGAAGAATACTTACTTTTGTTGCTAAATAACTATTTCCTAATAAGAAACTTTACCTGAACTATTATTTTTCCTTCCAAAGAGTATTTATTAAGATTGTGGTATATTTTTGTCGTTATTTGGTCTTGTGCTAAGCCTTATATAAAAATACTATTTTTATAATAATTCCTGTGTTGTGTCCATTTGTAGTGTATTCACTTTATTACTGTATGTGGTCATAAATGCTTAACACACTGCCTCTGAGATAAGCCTGTCTGCTCTGCCAAGCTACCAAGGGGGTAGCAGGGGTTATCTGAGTGTGTAATCCCCTTGCCCTGACTAGAGTTGGTGGGTCCCTATTTGTCAGAAGTTTATACCTCTGCCAACTAGAGACCGCCGGTTCTAACGTTGGTGGTCAGCGGTGAGGATTGAACTTTGCATTTATGACTCATGTGCAGTGATTAGTGTACGCTACATAGTGAAAGCAGACCATAGCGCAGCCACAATCTGTTTTTGGTAGGATATTCTATTTTTGTTCTCCGCTTTCCTGGAGCTTATTTTTTAAACACTGCCAGTTTTGACCATGGAGGATGCCGGAGCTGCTACCCCTTCTCTTATTTTTGTGGAGGAATTTGATAAGAAATTGATAAATAAGTACAAGTTAAAGGAGCTACAGCAATATTGTAAGCAGTTTAAAGTTCCTACCGCAGGTCTCAGATTGAGAGACGACTTCCTCAAAGCACTGAAGGCCTGGTTAGAGGCCAGAAATCCCTCTGATCCGGGGGTGGTACCGGAAGAGGAAGAGGAAGTGGAAGAGCCCATGAATGGGCACGTGGCATCTCCCGGCAGCAGTGTTTCCTCTAAGAGCCTTTCTCCTGAAGAGTTGGAAGACAGGGAGAAGGAGAGGGAGTACAAGTTAGAGATGGCAAAACTTAAATTAGGAGGGCAGTTGGATTTAGAGAATGCAAGAAGCAAAAGGGAAGCTGAAATGGAGAGCAAAAGATTAGATTTTGAAAGAGAGAAATTAGCGTTTGAACGTGAGAAGATGGTGAGGGAGATGGAGCTTAAAACTAAGAGTTCAGAGTTGAATCCCTCTGGTGGCAGCACTCCATCTGTGCCTGCAGAAAGTAGGTTTTATTTTCCCAAAGATGTGATAAAGGATTACAGTAGAAATGAGGATATTGGTCAATGGTTTAAAGAATATGAGTTAGCATTGTTGGCCCACCGGGTCCCTGAGAAAGATTGGGGCGCGGGGTTGTGGTGTCGCTTTGCCAATGAGGGGAGAGATACCTTGTTGGGCATGCCTGCTGAGGATAGGATGTCTTATACTCATATGAAAGATGCTTTAATGTTGAGGTATGGCTTAACTCCAGAAAAGTACCGACAAGCCTTTAGAGAATGTAAGAAGTTGCCTGGTACTACGTGGGTTGAATATGTGTCCTTCTTTTGCAGAGCCATGGATGGTTGGGTAAAGGGTAGCAAGGTGGATAGTTATGATGCTCTTTATGATTTGTTTGCATGGGAGCACTTGTCTAATAACTGTTTTCCAGTGCTACGCCAGCACCTTATTGATAGCAAGATATCTAACCCTAGAAAACTTGCTGAGGAGGCGGACCGCTGGGTCAGTACCAGGGTCCACAAGGGTCCAGTGGGAGACTCAGCAAAAGGTGGGCAGGGTCCCCAGCAGAAGAGTGGGGGGGACAGGGGTAAACAGAGGGAGTTTCAGAAAGGGCCACAAAGTAATCCCCAAGGGAACCAAGGGAAGGGTTCCCAGCCTCCCCTGTAAAGAAGCCAGAGGTCCCGACAGGTAAACCTGTTCCCAGGGGCCCAATGACCTGCTACGTTTGTAAGCAGGTGGGACACCATTATTATGATCCCCAGTGTCCCATGAAGGATTCGAATGCACCACCGCGTGCACCCCCCCGTCAGGTAGCGAATGTAGCCCTTGGAGGGAGCGAGATGGGTGCCCCCGGTGGGTGGGGTCCCGCAGAAATGTCCCTGGTCTCTTTAGGAGACGTGGAAATGGTCCCTCCAACCCCTCTGCCTAGTAACACTAAGAAATATAGGCAGTGGGTGACCATTAATGGCCATAGGGTGGAAGCTCTCAGAGACACCGGAGCAAGTGTGACAGCTGTCAAGTGTCACTTGGTGTCCAGAGAGCAGGTGGTCCCTCATGCATTCTACCCCGTTGTAGCTGCTGACAACTCACAGAGTAAGTGTGAGGTAGCTCAAGTTCCTTTTGAGTGGGGGGGGTCTCAGGTACTCTTCAGGTTGCTGTGAGGCCCGCCATGCCTGTTGATTGTCTCCTGGGCAATGATTTAGAGGACTCCCCTTGGGCTAAGGTGGAGCGAAAAGCGCATCTAGAAATGTTGGGTCTGCCGGAGTGGGTGTGTGTGACCACCCGATCCATGTCAGCTAGTAAGGGTGTTGACGGGGTCCCGGAGCCTGAAAGTATGGCCCAGGACCCAACCATGAAGAGAAGAGGCAGGGGGCATGGGAAACAGTCCCCCATCGTTCCCACGGTCCAGGAGGGAGCAGACCCTGAGGGGAATGCCCTGGAACCTACAGGGGAACAAGTGGCTGAACTGGGAGACCTGCCCGAGCTGACCCATTGGCAGCAGGATGGTGGTCCCTCCAGGGAGGAATTTTGTGCTGAACAGAAAGTGTGCCCTTCTCTTGTGGGTATGAGGCAGCAGGCCTCAGCCCAAACGACAAGTGATCAGTCAGGATCACATTGGATTTACTGGGAGAACGACCTCCTGTATAGCGAGCCTAAGGCTGCTGAACCTGGGTCAGCCCGTGTGCTGGTGGTACCCCAGCGCTTCAGAGCCTTCCTACTGGGGTTGGCTCATGACATCTGGGGCAGGACAAGACCTATGACAGGCTTGTCACCCATTTTTATTGGCCCCAGATGAGAAAGGATTCAGACATCCATTGTAGGACCTGCCAAACTTGCCAGGCAAGTGGGAAAAGTGGGCGGAAGCAGAAGGCTCCCCTCCAACCTTTTCCCGTAGTCAGTACCCCCTTTGAGCGAGTGGGGATTGACATTGTGGGGCCACTGGACCCCAAGACAGCCATGGGCAACAGGTTTATCCTGGTCTTGGTGGGCCATGCCATCCGGTACCCGGAAGCAATCCCTCTCCGCACAGTGACGTCCCCCGTGGTGGGACGGGCACTGATGGGTGTTTTCTCCAACATGGGGTTCCCCAGAGAGGTGGTGTCAGACCGGGGCACCAACTTCATTTCTAATTATATGAAGTCTCTGTGGAAGGAGTGTGGGGTAACCTACAAGTTTACCACTCCTTACCACCCTCAAGGCAATGGGCTGGTTGAGAGATTCAACCGGACCCTAAAAGGCACGATTATGGGTCTTGAAGAACCAATGAGGCGTAAATGGGACGTCCTCTTACCATGCCTGCTGTTTGCTTACCGTGAGGTGCCACAAAAGTCTCTTGGGGTCAGTCCCTTTGAGATTTTGTATGGACACCCGGTAAGAGGGCCTTTGAGTCTGGTCAAAGAAGGCTGGGAGCAATCTCCCAGGAAACCTCCCCAGGATGTATACAGTTACATGCTGGCCTTTAGGAACCAGACTCGGCGCTTCAGAGATCTTGCTCAGGCAAATCTGGAGGCCAGCCAGGAAGAGATGAAGCGGTGGTACGACCAGAATGCCACTCTGGTTGAGCTTCAACCTGGTCAGAAAGTTTGGGTCATGGCCCCTGTAGAACCTTGTGCGCTCAAGGACAGGTGGACTGGACCATTTGAGGTTGTGGAGAAAAAGAGCGATGTCACCTACTTGGTGGACTTGAAGTCTCCCAGGAACCCCTTGAGGGTCCTGCATGTCAACCGCTTAAAGCCCCACTTAGAAAGGTCCGAAGTGGGCATGCTCCTAGCCACAGATGCTGGAATGGAGGAGGAGAGTGAGCCTCTTCCTGACCTCCTGTGTGCAAAAGAGCAAGATGGGTCAGTGGATGGTGTTGTCCTCTCTGACACACTGACCCTTGAGCAGTAGCAAGATTGTCGCCATCTGCTGGGACAATTCCCTGATCTGTTCTCCTTAATCCCTGGTGTCACTCAGTGGTGTGTCCACGATGTGGACACCGGGGACAGCACTCCTGTGAGGCACAAGGCCTACAGGGTCACTGACAAGGTCAGAGCATACATCAAGGAGGAGGTCTCCAAAATGTTTGCCTTAGGGGTGGTTGAGTCCTCTAGCAGTCCTTGGGCCAGCCCAGTGGTCTTGGTCCCAAAGGCTGCAGTGCCTGGTGCTTCACCAGAACTTCGGTTCTGTGTGGATTACCGAGGACTCAATTCGGTCACCAAGACTGACACGCACCCCATCCCCAGAGCTGATGAGCTCATAGATCGCTTAGGGGCTGCCCGGTACCTTAGTACGTTTCATCTAACGTCTGGGTACTGGCAGATCGCCTTGACCGATGGGGCAAAAGAGAGGTCTGCATTCTCCACACCAGATGGGCACTACCAGTTCCGGGTTATGCCCTTTGGGATGAAGAATGCCCCTGCCACATTCCAGAGGTTGGTCAACCAGGTCTTGGCTGGACTGGAGGATTTCAGCACCGCCTACCTGGACGACATAGCAGTGTTCAGCGCCAGCTGGGAGGAACACTTGCACCACCTCCAGGAAGTGTTGTTGGCCCTGCGCAGAGCAGGCCTCACAATCAAGGTCAGTAAGTGCCAGATTGGGCAGGGTTCAGTGGTGTACTTGGGGCACCAAGTAGGGAGCGGCAAAGTGGCCCCCCTGACACCCAAGATAGATACCATCCTGGCTTGGGAACCGCCCAAAACCCAGACTCAGGTGAGAGCCTTCTTGGGTCTCACGGGTTACTACAGGAGGTTTGTCAAGGGGTATGGACACATTGTGCACCCCTTGACCTCGCTGACTTCCAGGAAGCAGCCGAGACTTGTGATCTGGACTGACGCCTGTCAGAAAGCCTTTGACACCCTGAAAACTGCAATGTGTACAGAACCGGTCCTCCAGGCGCTCAACTTTTCAAAAGAGTTCATTGTCCAGACAGATGCTTCAGAGCATGGTGTGGGGGCTGTTCTAGCACAGATAAATGAAGAGGGCCGAGACTTACCTGTAGCCTTCATCAGCCGGAGGTTACTTCCCAGGGAACAAAGGTGGAGTGAGATAGAGCGTGAGGCATTTTCTGTGGTCTGGGCGCTGAAGAAGCTAAGTGCACAGGGGAAATCTGCAGTCTCGACGTCGCCGACGCCGCCGAATCCAGCTCGACATCGTGAGTAATGGCTCCAGTGTTCCGAGTCTTCAACGCCGGCCGCCGGGCCCGAACGACGCCAGTAGCGATGCCAGGAGTAGTGAGTATCGGCTCCAGCTCCAAGTGACCCTGTCTTGACGCCGGTATCGACGCCGCTGAGGAGTGAGTATCGGCTCCAGCTCTAAGCGACCCCGTCTCGACACCGCTGCTGATCGCATCGACTCGACGCCCTTCTCGACGCCGTGAGCGCTGCTCCGGCCCGACACCTCTCGATGCCGCTGCAGATCGGCCCGAATCCGAGTCACGATCGACGCCGACCTCGACGCCGACATCTCGATGCCGTGTATCATCGTTTTCTTCATTTCCAAAGGTACTGTGTTTGTGGGTTCAGTTGCAACTCCAGGCTCGACGTAGCACTCCTCGCGGTCGACGCCGAACCTTGGGAATATCTTAAACTCGACGTCGTTTGACTCCGGTGGGGGTCACATTGTTGCCAAGAATTGTGTTTCAGAAGAATACTTACTTTTGTTGCTAAAGAACTATTTCCTAATAAGAAACTTTACCTGAACTATTTTTTTTCCTTCCATAGTGTATTTATTAAGATTGTGGTATATTTTTGTCGTTATTTGGTCTTGTGCTAAGCCTTATATAAAAATACTATTTTTATAATAATTCCTGTGTTGTGTCCATTTGTAGTGTATTCACTTTATTACAGTATGTGGTCATAAATGCTTAACACACTGCCTCTGAGATAAGCCTGTCTGCTCTGCCAAGCTACCAAGGGGGTAGCAGGGGTTATCTGAGTGTGTAATCCCCTTGCCCTGACTAGAGTTGGTGGGTCCCTATTTGTCAGAAGTGTATACCTCTGCCAACTAGAGACCGCCGGTTCTAACACATGGTAAATTGCATATGTCTTTTAAAATACTGGTAACATTCCAATATTATACACTCCAACTGAGTAGGTTTCAATTCCATTTAGAACAATCTAAACATAGCGCAAGTTTCATTTTAAAGGACAAAAACAATGTTAATCACTATATCTAACTTTTTTACTTTGGGGCCCAATTTTTCCGTATTATTTGTGGGACAGAATGTAGTTTAGTCTGGTTGGTCATATGACATATCACTATACAAGCTACTCAACATTTTGGGCTTCTTCGTCTTGGAAACTGAAAAATACAATTTTTTCTGTGAGCGTGAATAAATAGGAGAACAAAGCATTTGAGCGTTGCAATCATTAGAACATTGAATTTAGTTACTGATGGATGTTATTTCTCCTCTATTTGATTACTAAAGATTCATGGCCTTTCATCTGAACCCTGCCAAAGGCATTTTTGCAAGTAAAAACATGTGTATTGTAGTATGCAGTGGCAGGTCAAAGTGCATCTTGGATTTGCCCTGACATATTGCATTTTGTGCCGGTTTACATTAAGGCAAACATAAACTACTGCAAATGTGGGTAGATCAGGGCCTGGGAAGCTTTGCTCCATTGGTCATAAAGGGACAAAGAGTGCCTTAGATGAATCCTCACCCATAGGATGATGAATCCTACCCAGTCTTCTTCAGAACACTGTTGGACGTACAAAAGGATAGAGATGGACTCACCCTGCTACACTTCTCATCTGAGACCTGAGAAGGACCCGAGGAGCTTAAACCCCCTTCCTACTCCTCTGTTACGGTAACATTGGGAATTACTTAACACACTTGTAAGCTGTTATTCTTTATCAGAAAGAAGTAGCTGAATGTCTCATATCTTTGGAAGGGTAATAATAAAGCATCTCTACTGATAAAGTTGGATTTTTAACATTACTATTTTAGGAATGGCGCTTTTAGAAAGTGGACATTTCTCTGCTCTTAGCTCTGTGTGCCTTGTGTCCTACCTCTAATTCAAATCTGGGGTGGGTGACAGCTACACTTTGTGCATTCCTTCTAGACAGCCACAAGCACAGGAAGGCTAGGTCTGCCTGAGTATGCATCTACATACATCTGCTTTCGGATGGTTCTTCCTGGAAAGGGAGAGAAGGGAGGGCTTATACAGTTCAATAGGTAGTGGCCTGACCTCAGACTAAGGGCTGATTAACTCCTGCTGATAACCTGGAGCCAGGGCTGGGAAAAAGGACATTCTGCACTCCAAAGAACCCTCTTTGAAGTCACCCCAACTTCAAAGGCACATTTGGGTATAAGTACTGAGTCTCTGGATTGAAGCATCACACCCGGAGCCTCTGCATTGCACTCAGAACTGCCGCACTCCAAGACTGATGCTTCAATAGCCCTTGTTGTATCGCCGCTGCTACATGGGGGATCAATGAAGAATCATTCGGCTGCACCCTACCTGTGTTGACGTGAACCTAGGATCAAGGTACATTTGTTCAGTGGGCCTAAGTGAGTTCTTGTATCTAGCCCACCCTCCCTCTCTGTCTGACTGAACTCATGACTTTGTCTCGGTCCAGTGTGAACAGTTAATCCTTTAAACACTATTTGCCTCTAAGCTCTACTTTGAAATGTAGTCCTTCAAAACTCATATCTCAGCTCCTACATATTGAAGCGTTGTCATTTTTGCCTTGTTTTATTTATAATGTCATACTTTATTTTTCCAAACTGTTGTGAAGTCGTTTTGTGGTGTTTTCACTGTTTTACGGTTTTACTGTTTAAGTGTTGCACAAATATTTTACACTTTGCCTCTTAAGTTAAGCCTGACTGCTCTGAGGCAAGTTATCGAGGGAGAGCACAGGATAATTTAGGTTGTGTAGTGACTTATCCTGACTAGGAGTTTGGCTCCTGCTTGGACAGGGTGCACACTCACCAACCAGATACTCAATTTCTAAATATTTGTGTATGTTGGAGTGGGATTGGCATCGTGTTGTCCTGGCACTTTTAAATGGTTTCACAAATTTTTTAAGTTGAGGCTGTCTGCTCTGTGCCAAAGCTACCATGGGTTGTACTCAGGTTGAAATACTGAAACCTCTCCTGGATCTTACAGGAATAGTGACATTATTACTTCTTGCTGGACTAACATCCACCCCAACTAATAATCCACTTTCTCACAGCTGTCCACTACAGTGGTAGTACAAACATGAGTATAGGTATCTTATGTAGCCTGACTGCAGCTGTGGATAACCTGCAGTGTGACCAGTTAAAATAAAACCCTTCATTTTAAACATTAGCAAGTCACCCCTACATACGTCCTGTAGCCCACAAGCCAAGGTGCGTTGTATTTAAGCATTGGAAATGTAGAAAGTTAATGTTATGACGCCCCTATAGTGACAAGGCCCTACATCTATTTTTACTTTAGCAAGCCTAGATGTCATATGTAGAAAATCAGAGTGCAGATTAAAATACTAATATTGTGTCTCTGCAATGAGACCAGCTAGCAGGGTAATTAAGCAAATATTTTAATTGTATAAATTCAATAATAAAGTCAGATTTTTTAATAAATGTTAAGTAAATGTAACTATTTAAAAGTTATCTTTTCTCAGTCTGTGGTTCCTGGAGGCTAATTTGTATTAACTCCCCAACTTCTCCAGTCTGTGCTCAGCCCAGAAAGAAGTGTGAATGGTGTGAAATTACTCCCAAGAGTAAATTTTACCTCCCTGAATGGGCAAGGATGAATCTTCTGAGCTCAACAGAAAATGCAGGGTAGGGGCTGTGTCTCTCCTTTTCCAAATACTGCATGACAGGTCTGTCTGCAGCACATGTTAATATTTTGTGCCCTTCAAGTGATGCAACCCTGCCTGGTTGCTGAAGGAACTTGCTTTTGTCCTATCAGACCTCTGTCTCTGGATTTGTTGTGGGTACAAGGCCTGCTTCCAACTGAATGTTAATGTTAGATATGGAGATCTCTAGAATTCCCATAATATTCTCTGCCTTCACAACCCCAGCCTCAGAACTCAAGTTTAAAGATCCACGCCATATTGGATTTGCCCTGACATATTGCATTTTGGGCCTGTTTGCAGTAAGGCAAACAGGAACTACTGCAAATGTGGGTAGATCAAGGCCTGGGAACCTTTGCACAATTGATCATAAAGGAGCAAGGAGTGCCTTAGGTGATCCTCACCCACAGGATGATTAACCCTACAAAGATGGACCCTCACCCAATCTTCATCAGAGCACTGTTGGACTTACAAAAGGATAGAGATGGACTCACCCTGCTACACTTATCATCTGAGACCGGTGAAGGACCTGAGGAGGTTGAACCCCCTTCCATATGAAATCCAAGGACAGAAAGATATACAAGGATCATAAAGCTGATCCCCTAGGTGGCAGAGGAAAATAAAAACGTTGAAGAGGACATTCCTGTGAAGAATCCCTGCTGACCAGCCACAAATTGACTTCGCTGTTACCCTATGACTGACACCCTTAGAATCTCGAAGTGCTCCCCTTGAGGTCCCGGGCGCCCTAGAGGTGTATTTGTGTGCTTGTTTGGATACCAAAGACGTTAGGGATGCTTTTCAAAACTTTTGTGCAGGAGCTCCAGAGCTATAATGGGACAGACAGCGAAAAGACGTCAGACTAGCTGTTCCATGTCATCTGATTGGATTTACAGTTTTTTTCTCGTGCCGCAGCATTGTTCCTCAGAAATACAACAAAGTCCCTTTTACAGGGACTTAAAAAATATTTTGAACTTCCCTACTCCAGACCACAGCACGCCAACCTACTTGGTGTATCCAACCTGTGTTACATAACGGTCAACCTCAGATCACCCCTGGGTCTTGGTATACACTGACTACGTACTGGGGCTTTGCATCTTTAGGCGCTGTTTGCACTTACATTTTTAAAAATTCGTATCCGTTCCCCTTAATGGATTTTTGCTGTTTTGGTGTTTTGTTTATTGAATTTTACACTAGTTGTATCATTTAGAGTGAAATTTTGATTGTGTCTGGTTTTCAAATTTTTTGGTTCTTCTAAATGCTTAACACATTTTTGATACCTTAAGCCTGTCTGCTCTGTGCCATGGCTACCAGGGGTTGAGCTCAGGTTTAAGTTATTGAAACCTTTGACTGGACCTAATAGGATAATGACTTTATGACTTGTGTTGGACACAATCCACATTAACTAATAAACCAATTTTTCAACAGCTGTCAATGCCTTATGTGTTAGTTGTATGGCCTGTGTTAGTGGATTTGCAATGATGATTTATGTGCAGTGACGTATTGATTAATAACAAGATACTATACAGGGATCAAAAACGTGTACAGTGTAGAGTTAGCAATGTACTATATATGTACAGAGATATAGCTATAGAAAAGGAAATATATGTACAAATAGGGTATGTAGCAATCCTGCTGTATGTTCCCTTTTGCCAACTGCACTGCAAAAATACATAGCGCAGCAGTTATAGGTGACTATATGTCAGGGCCTGGGTCAAGGATAAGTTGCATGGGGGGGGGGGGGCCCTTGTAAAGAGAAAAAACTGGAGGGCGATGCGGGACCCTCTGTCCCTTTGTGTAAAGATTACCACAGGCCAGAAGCTTATGTTCCATTCCAGTTTGTGATCTACCAACAACAAACAAAAAGAGGCTGCTGTTCCAAAACAGCAAAGAAGAAAGGCAACCAGAAAAAAGGATATGGATTAATGGGGAGAGTGTGTCTGTGTGCTCCACACCAGGGGTGGCTCCTCCGCTATGGCGGAGGAGTGTCACCCCACTGCCCGCAGAGGTAAACAATAAATAAAGTGATCTTAATGCCGATCATTTTATTTTTCGTCCTGTGGCTGAGTCTGGGGGGCTGGGCCACAGCAGTGTAGCAGGAGGGGAGGAGTCGTGGGCCCTGCTGTCAGAGTGCATGATGGTTTGACCGGCCGTTTTGGGACAGCCAGACTGTCATGCACACTGACATCTCCCCAACCCAGCTGTGTTGCTGGGTGGAGAGATCAGCAGGTTCAGGCTCGTAGCTCCTGATGGTGAGCAAAACAAGCCTGCGACGCCTAATTATAAAAACACTGCCATTATGGTGATAGCAGCCACTGGATTGGCCTCAGGGGAAGTTGGAAGCTTCAGCCTGTGCCCAGAGAAGAAGACCGGCAAGCAGAGTGGCGAGCAGAAGACCGGCAGGTAATTTATTTTTTTGTTTTAGCCCCCTCGCGCTGCACCCATGTGCTGCAACCCCCCCCACCCCCCCATGCTGGCCACCACATTTCCTGTACACCAGCTGCTACTGCTAAACATGGTAGCATGTATATCTAAATACAGATGGGGAGGTAAACTGATATATAGATATAAATATAGTACAGATGCAAATTTAGGAATGTGTAAACAGTATAGCTATGCTCTTTTCTCTATAATTGCCAGATAGTGAAAGCTATTTTTTAGCATCTTCAAATTCTCATATTTAATATTTCCATGAGATTGTATTTTGTACTTAGAATATGAAGATTTGTGCGCATTTCATTATAATGGGTATGTTTGTAATTCTTCCAGTTTCATATGGAAAAAGTGTATAGGGCTACTCACAGTACATAAATCAAACTATTTCTTTGACAAATCCAAACATTAGAACATACATTTCAACTCTCAAGTCAAACTTTCCATTTTCTCTGTTCATCCAATGAGTCTGAAATTTCTGTGAAAATAGAATATAGTGAACATCTGTCACAGCATGCTAGAATTTGTTTCACCCAGGAAAAAAATACATTTACAGAATGACAAACAAATGCAAAAATGACGCTCATCTATACCTGTCCCTTTTGTCATTCACTGCCTCCAATCCCTTATGTTATATGATAATTTCCCAAGGCCGCGCTGACAATGAATACGTTGTTCTATTAATGTATTTGGAGCAAAAAAGACACATCTAAACAATCAAGTATGTATATGAAGATGAACATGCAGGGTTAAAAGCCATACATTCTAATCTTTGGATTGGATAGCAGAATGTCCGGCATTATTCTTGAATTCATGGGCGCTTTCTAAGCGAATGTAATGCTTTCAACTTCAAGTAGGTTACATTGTACGAGAATCAAACAAAAGTTACATTGAAATCAACAAGGCTTTCCATTAACGAGTGATTGGGAATCACTTAAAACACTTTTCCTCATTTGCATTATATTCACTGTCTATACAATTATGATTATGAACCCCAGTGAGAGGTAAGTATGTGCTTTATTTTCTTCTGCAGTTCTGTAGACCGGTACATCCCGAACCATGCACAAACATCAACAATCGAACCACTGATGTGCAAGAAAGGCAATGCACAGAGGCTCGATTCTGTTTTCGATAAGGGGGGGCGTAACTAGCATAATTCTCTCCAGTGCAATTACTCGAAATTACAGCAAAATTACTCGTCTTTATGGGTAATTATGTGAGAAGTATAAACCAGCATTTAGCACCTTCACATCTACAATCGGCCAGAGGATGCATTATGTGCTAAGAAAAAAGCACTAAATGCAATACGACACGAACAGCAGCAGACAGCAGTCGCTTCCTCTCTCATAGTTCATTGCTCCTGTGCTCCTATGGGGTAGGCTTTTTGCCCCAAATTACTCAAGCTGGCGTAATTGGAATATTTAGTAATTTCGCAGCACAAGAGTAGTGCAGACTTACTGAAATTACTCTGATCACTCCAGCGTAAATCACATTTCGTCCAAGTCTGTTTTTTTTGCAGGCCTAAGTCCGATTTACACCTGGAAAAAGTTGTTATATTCTTGTTTCAAGTATTCATGGTTTACAAAGACACTGTGTATGCACATGAGTACATTCTATATGCAAATTTGGTAAGCAACCAATCTGTACATTAAGCATGTACATTTCCAATACGAGTGAGCAAATGTTGGAGTTCCCAAGAATGTGCCAGAGTATTGTCCTCCAATTGGCAATGCACATTAGGTGACCACCTACAAATAAGTACATTTCTATGTATCTACAAGTATGTACAAATACATTATCCACTTCTATAGAGACTTAACAACCATCTACATGGATCTGATGTAAGTAATGCAGTGTGTAGAAATGTAAATATCCGTCTTTCTTAAAATGCATCTAGAAAAGGCATTGTTTTATATCAATTGTGTTCCTAAAGACAGCAAAAGTTAACCTAAAAAAGATTCATTTTCTCAAACCCTATACTGGCACATTTCCATAATTTGCACCTAGGGTTAGAATACCCCAAGTGGCATTAGTGCACATTACACATTAAAAACCTTACAAATATCAATGGGATTGGCAAAACAAAGGGAGATATATACAATGAAGTGCCGGAGCGTGTCGTTAGCCTCCTGGGCTAAACGACACGCTCTGCCACTTCGGAAACGCAAGGTTGCACCATATTTCCAAGAATGTGGTGCAGCCTTGCGTTTCCACCTGCGATAGCGCTACGTTTAAGCGCCAACGCAGGCACCCTTGCACCAGAGTGCAAGGGTGTCTGCGTGCAGGGGAGGATTGGTTATGTGTAGGAAGGTGTCTCTTCCTGCACATAAACAATCCTAAAATGCCATTTTGTAACTTCCATGTGTGCTGCTTCATGCAACACACATGAAAGTTACAAAATGGCATTTTTTTAAAAGGTTTGTTTATGTACAGAACGGTGTCCCTTCCTGTAAAAAAACAAACAATGGCATTTTGCTTTTTCTATGTGTGCTGCACAAGGCAGCACACATGGAAAAAGCAAAAACGAGGAGACAAAATTACTTTATCCTAGTTTTGCCAACTTAAGATCAGTATTTTACATGTCTATATTTTGATGCTGCCTCCTATGCACGCCTCCCTTGTACATAGGGGGCAGTGTCGAATACAATGTGTGTTGCAGTGGAACGCCCACCGCAACACCCACTGCACACCCTTTCATGCTAAACATAGCGTGAAAGGGTGCCTTACATACAAGGCAGCGTTAAGTGGTTTAACGCTGCCTTGTACATAAGGCAAGGCCCATATCGCCACGAGAACGTCACAAAATGTGACGTTCCTGTGGCGATAGAGGCTTGTACATATGCCCCAAATATCTTTAAGGGACTTTTTGGTAGATGGGTTCAATGCACGGAGGATTAAGAATAGATGAGTTTTCACATTTTTCCTGGAGGGCGAGATGGTTGGCTGTGCTGTAGACGGTCAGAGGTAGCATGTTCCAGAGGCAGATTGGACAGCAAAGTGTCTTTTGCTGTTTAGGCAGCAGCCTGTGCAGGGAATCTGGAGAAAGAATTTTCTTTTCTCGGCAGAAGCTAGTAAGGTTCAATGGGGGAGGAATTGTTTTATCACATGGCTTAATTCCCACAGTGTAGGCAGTAGCTTTTGCCTATTCTCAATACTTCTGGGTGGTTCTAGAGGCATGATAGCAAAGATGCACCCTGGAAGACAGAGATAGTGCTGGTATTACAGCATTAGAGGTCTATTATGAACAACTGTATTTTTTAATCAAGGGATAATACTAGGATATTGATTTTGGAACTGGGCAGTCTGAACCAGCATGGATAGTGATCTGACAAGTAGTGGTACTTGCTGACATTGACTAGAAGTTCATTTTGCTCTCAGAGACAAGACCACCTAAACATTATTCAACAATGTTGTCTAAAATCATAACACGGGGAGCAAAGCTTAACATTGAGCAGTGTGTAAACTTTTGCCTGAGCTCCAAATACTGCATTTGCACCTTCGTTTCCCTGGTAGCTTCCCTGTCTCTCTTACCCCAGGAATGGGCCATTGAGGGAATGTAGCAATGGTATGATGACTGTGATTGCTAGGATACAAGGGGATCCGGTGGTCTGCTGCAAGCTTCACCCCTGAGACAGACCATAACAAAATGCGCCCACAATATCACCCAGCCAGTCCCAACTACACTGGAGGCTGCCAAGAGATGTTGAAGAGGTGCCCTTGGAACTTGGGGAAGAAACCTGGGGAAGCAAGGTGGCAGGTCCTCCCTAAAATGTGTTGTCTAAGCCTGTGTTTATTATTTGTGTCCGAGTCATTTTGTGATGTAAATCGCTCTACACAAGAATGGAAATGTCATAGAAACAAGTTAGGAGGGTTATACAAGACTTTTTTTAACTTCTGTTAGAAAGGAAGAAAGATGTAGGTGACGATGATCAACTGATAAATACTGCTGGAGGGTTGGTGAAAGACAAGGGAACATGCTGTCTGCTGTAAAATCCATTCTACAGAAACTGGAAAAAGTTAAGAAAGCATCAGTGGTTTTGGAAGTGCACCTACAGAAAGTGAAAACCAACATGAGAGAGATAGAGGCATCCATGAGAGAGGTGGGCTCCTGGATACAGCAGGGGAAGAGTCAAGTGTCCATTCTGGAGACATTCCACGGACTCAATCCAAGTTTCAAGGTGAATTGCTGGGGATCAGCTGATGCTAGACAATCAAGTTGAGGCCTCAGAGAATATGAGGCACTAAGCACACATTAGGGTCCTTCAATTTTCTTGTATACTGTTGGATTAGCATACACTGGAGAAGATGGAGAGCCCCTTTGGAGGGGGCCCCTCACTTACTCTGAGCAATCAGCACATGTGATGCTTAAAAAGGTATATAGACACCCCTCCAGCTACTGTCCCCAATCAGATGGCTGTTGTGGAATCTGGGAACCATAGTTCCCAGAAATCCAGAATTGCAAGACCCCATTTTGAAACAAGCTATTCCTCTGAAAAACACATAGGAAGCAGAAGAAAACACATTCTACTATTTCCGCATCTCAGCTCATTGCACAAACTAGACGAAAAGAGTTGCATGTTGTGTGAAACTAATTTCTGCCAATGGTCTGGTGCCTAGCATGTCTGAAAGTAGTGAGGAATAAGGGATGTGACTCAGGCCTCTGAGGCCCTTGTGGAGCTGGGGGCCACTAACCATTCAGGGTGGCCCCACTGATCCCAAGACCAATGAATATCTGTGTAATATGGAAGACTCAAGGACACCTTCATCACAATGGCTAGTCTTATGTCTTCAATAGGATAGGATAGGATAGGATAGGATAGGATAATCACTGATAAAGCGCGAACAAATGCCGAGGAGTCTTGGCGCTAGTCCATAGAAAGAAACCACTCCAACTAACACCGGGTCACATCAAAAAGCCGTGTTTTTATCAATTTTCTAAAAACTTGATGACTGTCAGTAAGTTTAACAAAGCCATGGTGATCATTCCACCGGCTGACCGCATGAAACGAAAAAGCTCTGCCACCCCATCTAGCTTTTTTAACACGGTTAAGTTTAAGCAGGCTTTGAGTAGATGACCTAAGTGTCCGACCCGGGAGGTAGGGAGTAAAGAGCTTCTTAACTTCCTTAGCTCCCCCCCCAAACACAGCCTTATGGACTAGGCATAGCGCCTTGAAATCTATCCGCTGCTGGGCTGGGAGCCAGTGCAATGCCCTAATTCCCTCAGCGACAGACTGGTCCCTGGGTACGTCTAACAAGAGTCTGGCTGCCGTGTTCTGCAGAACCTGCAGTTTCTTCAACAAGGTCTTGTTCAATCCTAGCAGTAATGCGTTACAGTAGTCCATTTTGTACAGCACTAAAGCCACCACCACATTCCTGCGAAGATCAGGGTTGATAAAAGGGAAAATCTTCCACAATATCCTGATTAAATAAGAGCAGGAGGAGGCAGGATTACTGACATGCGCAGAGAAATTGAGCTGGTTATCAAACACCACTCCCAGATTTCTGACCTTGAGCACAGTACAGGGACATTCACCTGCCTCGGCCGGCCACCAGGAGCTATTCCATACGGGACTTCCCGGGCCAAATTCTATTATCTCAGTTTTCTCTGTATTAATTTTGAGGACATTTTCTCGCATCCATCTCATAATTTCTGACATACAGCTATGGAACTTAATAGCCATGTCGTTCGCTTCTTCCCCAGCTGAAACTAGAAGCTGGGAGTCATCAGCGTAGGTGATTATAGTAAAGCCCTGAGCCCTAATGAGCTTGGCTAGAGGGGCTATGTAAATGTTAAAAAGCGTGGGGGATAAAGAGGAGCCCTGTGGCACTTCACATGGTAGGTGGAAAGGGTCCGACTGTAGACCATCCCAGGACAGGCTATGGTCTCTACCCTCCAAGAAAGAAGCTAGTAGGGCCAATGCCATTCCCTGTACCCCAAACTCCTGAAGCCTTCGGAGCAACACCTTATGATTGATGGTGTCGAAGGCAGCCGAGAGATCTAACATCACCAAGACTGCCCGACCTCCCCCGTCTACTATAGCCCGTACATTTTCTGCTGCGATCAACAGTGCTGACTCTGTAGAGTGCTGGGCACGAAAACCGTGCTGAGAAGAGTCAAGCAGATCGTGGGCCACCAAATGTGCCGTAAGGGCACGGTTCAGTTCTTTCTCCAGAATCTTGGCCCCCATAGGCAGGGCGGCAATTGGCAGATAGTTTTTTAAGACAAGGGGGTCTAATGTGGCTTTTTTTAGTAAAGGTTTGATTATTGCCCTCTTCCAGCACGACGGATAGCATCCGGATTGCATTGCTATGTTAATTACCTGGGACAGCTCTTCCGCTATCACCTCTGCGGCCAGGTGAAAAACTGATGGAGGACAAGGATCTAAAGGTGATCCTGAGTTTTTTGAGATGATCAACCTCCGGGTTTCCTCCACCGTAATTGGGGCAAACTCACTAAGTCCCGTGTTGTTCCTGGGGTCCGATTCCGGCCCTAGCTCTCCCCCCTCTGAGCTGGAAAACATACTACTAAACTCATCGTAGATAACCTGAACCTTCTCTTGGAAATATACCGCCAACTTTTGGCAGGTTTCTTGGTCCGGTCGATAGTTGTTATCCTGCGGCGGTTTAGCCAGAACTGTAATAGTCCTAAACAGCTCCTTGGCCGAGTTGCCGGCATCCCTAATTTTGGTTGAAAAATAAGCACTCTTGGCTGCCACTATTGCATGCTTGTAGGCTGCAAGGGTGCAGTTATAATGTGCTTTGCCCTCAGCACTGTAAACCTTTCTCCAGGACCGCTCCGCCCTTCGACATGTGGCCTTCAAGGTCTTAAGCTCAATGCTGTACCAAGGTGCGCTTGGTATGGTTCTCCTGGATCCAAGCAGCTTCTGAGGGGCTAGCCTCTCCACCGCCGCCTCCAACCAATCCTTAAAGCGCATTGACGCCACAGAGATATCATTAGTGTGGACAGGGCGTGACCCGGCCAGTATAGGGAGTAGTTTCTCCGCAGTAACCTGAGACCATGGTCTGATCATGCGTTTCCCTGTTCTATGACCCAAGGGAATGACTGATTTCCCAGTCATAACAGTGAAATTCACTGCCTTATGGTCAGACCAGGGAAGTGCCATGATGTTAACCCCCTTCAAAGCTATATTATTAATAAATATACCATCTAAGGTATGTCCCCCACTATGCGTGGGGCTAGTAACTACTTGGTTAAAGTCCAGCGCTGCTAAACTGTCAATTAGCATGGCAACCTCAGACTGATTCGTAAGTTCTAAATGATAATTAAAATCGCCCAAGATCATAAAAGGGTGATGATCCATCCGGGACCCTAAAAAATGCATAAGCGTAACCGTAAAAGTGGACTTAGGACCTGGTGGACGATAAACTAGGATTCCGTGGAAGTTATACATGTTACCGAAATACACTCACAGAAGGTCTTAAGTCCAAAAAAATAATAAAGAACAAAACGCCGCGTGATGCTACATACACCGTGCACACCTCTTCAGATGATTAGTACATCACTGAGCCAGGAGATTAAGAGTCCATCAGCCCACCCTTATTGGCGGAGCTTCGTCATTTGAGACTCTAAGGGGTCAAGGTCAGGGCCCACATTATCGAGCCGACCGGCCCTACTGGGTGCCCGTCCCAATGATCCCAGGATAGAAAAATCTCCTGCCAAAGTGTGTAATACAATTTTGGAAGACTCAAAAAAACATATATGCAGTGCTCTAACGTGATAGTGCTTTAAAAATGACTACGTGGTCAAAAAATATGTTTATTACAAATTGACCAGGTGTCGTATCTAAAAACCAAATTAGTCTTAAACAAATATGACTAATTCCCGACTTGGTCTCTTAAGGTCGACATGTTTCAGCCGATATGGTTGGCTAACCTGGCTTTCTTCAGGACCTAATTACGATGATACTCAAGGCTACTGCAGGATCTATTTGGTATAATAGTGTAAAGAAACATTGAATCTCAAAAATAATTATAATATTGTCATCAAAATAGGTGTGTGGCCGTAGCCACCCTACCAGACTAGCAATGCTTTTGCTTTAATACTGTCACCTTATCTTCTTTCCTGAAAGGAGAAATAATGAGAATCAAAACATTTTTGCAGGTCTAGCACAGACATCTACAGCATCAACGACTTATGTTCAATAGTACCCTATTGTGCACTATATTCCTTAGAAATAACCCAAAAAGTAGTCCGCGAATCAATGGAATTTTTTAAACATAAATTTTGACTCACCCAGCATTCTGTGGGAGAAAAGCCTCACCTCACCCGGCTGACTGCTCGGTGAAGGAGGCACCGCTCTGTTAAAAAGTAGGGACACAAGTGGACAAGGTGCACACAGATACCAGTACTCATATTGTCCCTACACTTAATTCAACAACTAAAACCGTTCAACCCTTGACTCTAGAGAACATGCACCAAATGAGTGACAAGCCTGATGTACCAGGCAAATGGTTTACTTATAAACCAACTCCAATACGAATCCTCATGCCCCTTGGTCAAAACAGGGATCATTAATTGAGCAACCTCATGCAGTCAAGTCAGGGGGAATTGTCTCCCTTCGTATACTCAATTAGATGTCTAAATAATGCTAGCACCATCAATCCTAGGGAGAACAGAATAACATCCATCTAAAAAATGCAAGACCTAGGGGTCTATTTATCTCCAGACCAACCCACAGTCAATTTAAAAAAATATATATAAATAATATTTTTAGAATAGTCAGTAAGCCAAACTAGCTCAGTAACGGCGAAAAAGCTGGATATCCCTCTTCTTACCTGTCCGTCGAGACCTCGAGCTTGACTACGAGCAGTCTGGGAGGTGACGGCAGCAAGGCAGGGAATCTTTAAATAGCCGCTCTGATTGGTCTAATTGGGCGCTAAAGCACCAGGTGTTCCTATTTGTCCTCGCTCTGGGCGTACAATTGAACACTCGCATGCGCGGGAGCGGCGACGCTCATCAGAACGCGCATGCGCAGTCGAGAGTGTTCCCGAGCAGGTAGTGTTTCTCTCGTGCCTCAGCGTATCCTTTTGATTGTAAACCTAAGTGTAAAGGGCCGAAGGTTCAAAGGTACCCCTCCAGATATAAGACCTAGTGTATCGCAATTCGCGAGACCACGCGGGTGGAAACGCAAGCCTCTATGTCTCCACAGAACCTATGCTCACAAAAACAGTAATAATAACATCGACATCCTGTTTCTATGTACAGCGCCTACATCACGTGAATCCTCCTTTAAGCGCCCTCCATATAGAATATCATACAGAGGACGATCGAGGCAGACGGGATAGCGAAGGGCGGCTGTACTACTCAGCTTAATAGAGGTAGTGTGAAACATAATAAATGAATAAGCACCCATGTTCAACGTGTTCCGGCCAGCCAAAACATGATGGTGTGTGGCTGCCGCCTTTAACTGCTTGGTGAGTATCAAATACAATTTGGAAATACACATTAGAAAAACATTAGAAAAAATTAGAAAAATTAGAAAAACATTGAAAAAACACTTTGGAGAGACCCTCAACCTTATTGTCCCAATCAACCCACCGTATAATGGAATGTTGTAACAGAATAGGTGTTTAGTTGCTTATCTCGACATCCAAGCCTAATACAGTGAGGCTCGTCTAAATAGGTGAATTTACGTTAAAATAGATAGGAGACCAGGAGAGAGAAAAGTGAAAATAATATAGGCCCACCAAGAAGAATCAGTCGAATAAGTCCCAGGACAGGCTAAGTTTTCTTGAGATATAATTCAATTATTAGCAAATTTCTGTCACTGGGTTATCGTGCAAAGATGATAAACAGTGAAAACAGCATTTTTAACACTAGAATCTCGTGGGGCAAATACGATGGTATTTGTGGACATGAGCAGTATGAGACAAGGGGCAAACAACCCTAATCTGGTTCAAATCTACACCACATATGATATAGAAATCCCTATCCAATGGGAACTGGGACAAACGATATTATCAGTACTCAGTCAGGCTTTATGATAAGATGTGGAATAGCATAGAGCTGTCAGATATTGTTACTGTGGGGTCCTCGTTACTGCAATTCCAGTGGATTTAATATAAATCAAGGCCAGGACTTTCATGGAGGGACATTCTCATAATTGAATGAATTGTAGGCAAAGTGCAGAAACAATGATAAACTACACATATCAGAAGATAATACAATTCAAATGGAAGTCAAGGGAATGCTGTCATTGAGACCATGTGTGTCCGTTTTCATTTTGAAAATCCACCTTTGTTCTCTTGAGAACAGAAACTTGGAGGTATCACTTACATATTGGGGAATCAAAGGTCGTTCGAGCACGTTCCACCTCATATCATCAGCTCTATGTTGTTTAGCCAAGAAGTGATCTGTGAGGCAAGTGGACTGTTTCTTACACCGAATCGTGCTCTTGTGCTCACTGATTCGGAGCTTGATTTTCCGTGTCGTGTACCCGATGTAATGTAAAGAGCAAGGGCACGTAATCATGTAAATCACGCACTCTGAGTTGCAGTTCGTATGGCTGTTAAGTATCCATGGGCGACTCATTCCTATGTCAACTGATGTGGTCTTGGTGGTCTGAGGACAAACACTACAAGACCCACAAGGGTAGTGACCTCGTACCGGGGGTAGTGACCACAAAGTATTGACTGTGTGTGTAGGTTGAATCAATGGTCGTGTGTGCACCAGGCTATTACGCAAACTCGGACCCTTTTTGAATGCAAATAGAGGAGATGGAATGTTCTCGGCGGCCACATTCAAAATGTGCCAATGCTTGCGTATCGTCTTTTGTAATTTGTTGGAAAGGGTACAAAAGGTGGTCACAAAAGTAAGCCTCTCATTAGGAGTCCTCATAGTGCTGTTATCCAGAAGCGCATCCCGATTGTTATTGGATGCTCTCTTCCAAGCCTGACGCACTAGTCGTTTGGGATATTGACGTGACCGCAATTGATGTGCCAGTATCCCTGCATGTTTGTTGAAGAGATCCTTGGTGGAACAGTTCCTCCTGATGCGCAGGAACCGGCCCACCGGAAGATTCTCTCTTAGAGCCCTCGGATGGTAACTGTCAAATGACAGGAGAGAGTTTCTGGACATCGGTTTTTTGAAAAGTTCACAATGTAATGTGTCCCCGACAGGAAAGATGGAAATGTCGAGGAAGGACAGACGCTGTTGGTCAAACTCGATCGTGAACTTCAAAAAGGCATTCCGCTCACTAAGCCAAGTGTGAAAGGCCTGAATCTCATGGCTAGAGCAGTCATTTTTAAAGCACTATCACGTTAGAGCACTGCATATATGTTTTTTTGAGTCTTCCAAAATTGTATTACACACTTTGGCAGGAGATTTTTCTACAACACAAAATGGAGCTCTAGGGGCAGAGAACAGGTCATCCCCCACTCATACGTTTCTATACAGCAATTGACCTGTTCCCAAGGTGAATATACAGTTCATACGTCTATACCCGTTGTCATAAATTTTAAGACAATCTATACAGCATGTGGTTACACCATCTATGCTACTTATGGGTATGGCTCACCAATTTAGAAAGAGAAAGAAACTCATACGAGGTACAATAGTCTCTGTAATCCCCAGGTATCTGTCTCTAAGCACCCAATGATAGTGAAAAAGTGTAGGAAAGGAGCGAGGAAGCCTCACGGTAGCAACACCAGGGAGGTTTAAGCAGGAAGGTACTCGCCTGCTACCTCAAGGTCTCATCATCAGCTAACCTCGTTCCGAAAGTAAGATTGTGTAAGGGAGGAAGAATGGGTAACAACCCAAAAGATAAAGTGCTTAGGTATGTGTGAAAGAAAAAGTAGTGCCAAAATATGTGCACCAAGGAAAACCCCACAACTATATACAGTTCTGAGCTAGAACACACTGGCTTACGATTTTTATTCCATGCTGTGTGTCTACTCCTATTAAAATGCCGACATGTTTCATTGCCTTTGGGTACACTCACGGCAATTTCTTCAGGGCGTGGGGTTTTGTCGCTTAACCCTGCACTTCCGCCTATCTTTTTATAAAAACACTTCTGTAAGAGACAAGAGATAAAAAGACAGACAACAACACATAACAAAATTAATTGGCATCTGACAAAAAGAACTTGATATGTACTACGTCCCTTAAAGCGTATCCACGGTGTCATTTACCGGGATATTGCCCAACGTGGGTATACCTTTACCCTCGAGCTCTCGTGTGTGAAAAACTGCACTCCTTCAAGGCTCTTCCGGTTAACTCCTACTGTGAGTCTGTAATACATAACCAAGAATCACAAAACTGCTTGGTAGACACTGAAACTGACTTGCTCAATGTGTGTTTATCCTTCTGCTATGTGCCTACTGGGTATGTCTCACGCTGATGGTGTAAAGATCTCTGTGATATTCCTCAATCTCACAACTGTCCCGTGATGGCATTGTGTAACCTAGAGTTAAACTGCGGCTACAATGATACGCCAAAAATTATCGAAGATATCTTTTCTTAACCCCCATTGTTTTAAAATGCACCGTAGTGCCCTTCCAACCATCCCGTCTCTCGCTCTATAACCAACGATCTTACTACTCATGTTTTTAGTCACTCAAAGGAAGCCCATCTCGCCTTTTCAGGGGACCCTTTCCAATCAACCTCTCACATGGCAGGACCCACCTTAACTGTTTTCGCGTCCGGCGTTAACTCAGCACCGCATCAACCGGCTGTGGCATTTCCTGAAGATAAATGCGCTCATGCTCACCCCGTGATCGGACCCGAAAGGGTCCCGCCCTCATCAGGGAGTGTCTCGTATGGCGCTCTTGCTTGTGTTTGCATCGCCGCCGTGTTGGAGTGGTAGTCTCCGTAAATTGACTACCCATTGTTTTTCACAACCCCCACTAACAATGCAAGGCAAATGGGATTTAACGATTCCTATGTCGGTCATAGTGCATGACTTATCTTGTTTATGTCACCGGTGTTAACATACTACACTCGGCTTCTTTGCGATTAAATATTGTCCCATGTACAAATGCATGTTGTTAAATATAAGGACACTGACAGCACCCATTGTGTGGTATAATGGTGCCTCCCTGTTGCGATACTATATAGTACCTCAACTCTCTGCTCACTCCATGTCTACCCCTATATGACATAGATATCCACCGTTCAGACTACAATCGAAAATTCAGAATTCAAGACCCCATAACTTTATTGATACCGGACATTCCCATCGAAGATTGCTCACATCGATAAAGATTCACGACAATCAATGTACTTTTGTTATTCCTGTGATTGTCGGTTCAACATAATACCCTGATGTACTGACAGGTACTTGTATCATAAAAGAATTTCTCGATGTAGAAATACTTAGCAGTTATTGGAGATTTATTAGAGAATTGTTCATTACTACTAGCACTACAGGGCACTCGTGGTTCCCCAGTCTCTGATTCTGGCATGCAACGCATCAAAGGTATGGATGAATAGTGAGCTATGTATTTACCCTATTCCACTCAATAAGATCATTTAATCCAGTCTGGTCCACCCCTTCCTGGTAGATCCAACGTGCTTCCCTAGTACTTAGTCTAGTCTCCATGTTGAAGTGGTCCCCCATCACTCTCTCTAGGACCACCCAACTCACATCTTTCGGCATGTGTTTTTGGGACTGATAATGTTGCACCAATCTTGTGCTCAATTTCCCTGCATGTAGTGTGCTCAGATGTTCTTGTATCCTGATTTTGACCTTCCTACTGGTAAGACCGATGTAATGGAGGTCACAGGGACGTGTCAGTCTATAAATACCATTAGATGTGTTACAGTTACTGAATTTGTTTAAAAACCAGATTTTGTTGTTTGCAAGGGTAACACTTTTAGTGGCAGATGTAAGCGCACATAAAGAGCAGCTCCCACATGGGTAGTGTCCCTGCGGGATGTTGGTCTCTCGAGGATCTTGTTTTGGTCCAGTGTGGACCAAGCGGTCTCGGATGTTGGCTGATCGCTTAAATGCAAAGCGAGGTGGCGGCATTCGCATGTTCGTAGTGCTTAACAGATGCCAGTGCCTACGGATGATCTGTCTGATTTTGGTGGAAAGTGGGCCAAAAGTGGTCACTACTGGGATACAATCACTACTCTTCTTGGGGGTTTTTTCCAACAAGGCAGCGCGAGGCGTATTGTAAGCTCGCTTTCTTGCCTGTTTGATGACCTTGATTGGATACGCTCGGTCCTTTAACTTATTGGCTAGCACATGGGACTGTTCAGAATATTGTTGTAAAGTGGAACAGTTGCGGCGGTACCTCAGGAACTGCCCTACGGGTAAATTATCCCAGAGCGCTCTAGGATGAAATGATCTATAGTGCAGTAGGGAGTTTTTGTCCGTAGGTTTTTGATGGACCGTAGTGACCAGCCCATCGTGTTCGTCCTGGATGTCGAGGTCCAAATATACTGCAGATGTCCTGCTCACCGACCATGTGAAATTCAAGCAGCCATCAAGGCCATTGAGCCAAGTTAGAAACTCATTGAGTCTCTCTTCCGATCCTTCCCATATACATAGAACATCATCTATGTATCTCTTCCAGAGGACAATGTTCCTCTGGAAGGGATTGGTGTCTGGATGAATATGATAGGCCTCAAATTGGCCTACATAGATACATGCCAAGCTGGGGGCAAAGGTAGCCCCCATCGAGGTACCGGACACCTGGAGGTATAGCTGCTCCTTACATGCAAAAAAGTTTTGTGTTAGTGCGATCTCAACGCACTGAAGAACAAAAGTTTGAAGAGTATCATAGAACCATTCGGAGTCCCTCAGGGCTCGGGCTGCTGCCACCAGCGTAGCTTCCTGAGGGATACTCGTATATAATGATTCTATGTCTATGGTGACAAGGTAGTGGTTGTCAGGGTTGTATGATACATTCTCCAAGATTCTCAAGACATCTGTGGTGTCTTGGACGTATGAAGGTTGAGTGATGACACATTCTCTTTGGAAAAAGTCCGCAAACTGGGACAGCGGTTCCAGTAAGGATTGAATGCCCGATACTATGGGGCGACCCGGAGGGGGTCGTTGTGTTTTGTGAATTTTGGGAACTATATAGAATGCCGGAACTCTCGGTTTCAAATTAATCAAGAATTCGGCTTCTCTATATGTAACCCATTTCTTTTCCTTAGCTTCCGTCATTAGTTGGATAATCGTTGCTTGTAGTTCCCTGGTGGGGTCCCGTGCCAAGGGCCTGTAGTTGCCACGATTGCCCAAAAGCCTGGCCACTTCGGTGTCATAATCTTGGGTATCCATCACTACCACAGCCCCGCCCTTATCGGCTGGCTTGATAGTGATGGATTGGTTATTCTGTATACTCTTCAGTGCTTGCCAATCTCCATGGCTCATATTACTGTGGGTCATGGTTTGCATATTCTGTTCCAACTGAAGAATGTCTTGTAGGACCTTCTGTTCGAACACCACTGTCTCGGGGCCCACTGCACTGTTAGGTGGACAGAACTGAGAAGGTCGGCGCAGATTAGTTGAAAAAACCAACATATTTTCCTGTTCCTTACCCTCAAAGAATTTTTTGAGTTTGATTTTTCTCATGAGACCATAAAGTTCGGCCCGTAGTTGAAACCCATCGTGACGGGGAGTGGGTACAAACCCCAACCCTTTATTAAGTACTGCGAGTTCAGTATCAGTAAGTTGGTATTTTGAAAGGTTAACCACTATGTTGTTATTTGCAGTTATAGGGGTGTCCTGCCTCTGCTGCGTGTGATCCTGGGGGAGAAGGGCTGCCAAGTAGGATTCTGATTCTGACGGGCCCGGCCCCTTCCCCGACCTCTGTAACTGCCCCCTCTTTGGTCTATGGGGTTCTGCGTTTGTTGTCCTAAAAAAACCCTGAACATGGCTCCCAAATCCTCATTGGTTCTATCCTGGGGATTGAATCTAACCCTCTGATTAGAAGTAGATGCTTGGGCAGTGGTCTCCTCTTCCTCACTGCTGGTGTTCTCAAATGTCCAGATATTAGGTGTTCTTCTACCCTGACGACGCCCCCCTCTCCCACCGGGTGGAAATGTAGGTTGGGGTTGGGTCTGTTGATAGTATTGGTCTTCAACATACGGAAACGCCCATTCATGGCTAAATCTGTCTAGATTGCGTCTAAGTCCTTTTATCTTTTGGTTGACCATGTATGCTTGGTATTCACTTAGATCGTCTTGAATTCTAGCTAGCTGTTCTTTTGTGTCAGTGATAGTTGTGTCTGCCTTTATAGTCTCCTCTAACTCTAGAATCTCTTTGAGGAGCTCATCACTGAGCCTCTTTGCCGTGTTAATTATGAGGACAAGCCAATCCCGGGTGCACTTGTTCGCTATATAACTCCAGTCCACCCAGAATTTCTTGTCTTCCAAAAAGATTTTGGGCTCTATACGCACTAAAAGACTAGCAGGTGCTGCGCCTGCCCTGAGATATTCCGTCATCAGAGCTCCGTGGAGTGCTATCCTCACTTGTCTTTTCTTGGTATTGGATAGTTTTTCCCATTCGTCATGGGCTGAAGGTACCCCATTTAAGGGAGCATTAGGTAATAAAGAAGGACCTGATGGAATTGACGCTATATGTTCATCCGTGAAGGCAAGGCAAAATTTGTCCATATTCCTGTCACTCTACTACTAAACCACCCACAATGCAAGTTCTCCCGAGATTCTTTGTAGAGTTTGTAACGAAGGTATAGAGAGTGGAGGGGGAGGGGGAGGAGAAAGAGGGGGGTATATTCTAAAGGTTATTCATGCCAATCAAAGTCTTCCAAAGGGAGAACGGCCAAATATTAATGATGCTATGTGTTGTCCCTCGTAATGAATTGAAAGTCGTTAAAAAGCTCTCACGGCTAAGCTGCCGTTCTCAAGACCACAACACAAAATGGAGCTCTAGGGGCAGAGAACAGGTCATCCCCCACTCATACGTTTCTATACAGCAATTGACCTGTTCCCAAGGTGAATATACAGTTCATACGTCTATACCCGTTGTCATATATTTTAAGACAATCTATACAGCATGTGGTTACACCATCTATGCTACTTATGGGTATGGCTCACCAATTTAGAAAGAGAAAGAAACTCATACGAGGTACAATAGTCTCTGTAATCCCCAGGTATCTGTCTCTAAGCACCCAATGATAGTGAAAAAGTGTAGGAAAGGAGCGAGGAAGCCTCACGGTAGCAACACCAGGGAGGTTTAAGCAGGAAGGTACTCGCCTGCTACCTCAAGGTCTCATCATCAGCTAACCTCGTTCCGAAAGTAAGATTGTGTAAGGGAGGAAGAATGGGTAACAACCCAAAAGATAAAGTGCTTAGGTATGTGTGAAAGAAAAAGTAGTGCCAAAATATGTGCACCTTGGTGCACATATTTTGGCACTACTTTTTTATCATTGGGTGCTTAGAGACAGATACCTGGGGATTACAGAGACTATTGTACCTCGTATGAGTTTCTTTCTCTGTAACCACATGCTGTATAGATTGTCTTAAAATATATGACAACGGGTATAGACGTATGAACTGTATATTCACCTTGCGAACAGGAGATTTTTCTATCCTGGGATCATTGGGACGGGCACCCAGTAGGGCCGGTCGGCTCGATAATGTGGGCCCTGACCGTGACCCCTTAGAGTCTCAAATGACGAAGCTCCGCCAATAAGGGTGGGCTGATGGACTCTTAATCTCCTGGCTCAGTGATGTACTAATCATCTGAAGAGGTGTGCACGGTGTATGTAGCATCACGCGGCGTTTTGCTCTTTATTATTTTTCCGGACTTAAGACCTTCTGTGAGTGTATTTCGGTGTCTTTTGGGGATTGAAGGTGCTGTAGTCCTTAAACTAGTTCCCCTAGGACCCCTTTATAGATTATTGTCAAGTTATACATGTTAGCCACATAAATGGTAAAAAACATTGCTTCCGCGGCGAGGTCCAGGTGGGTTTCCACACAAATTTTCAGCTGTGATGAATGAACAACAGCTATTCCCCCCCCTTTCTTGTCAAGTCTATCCTGGGAAGAGACAACATACCCACTCGGTAGGGCAATGTTCCAGTCCGGACCAGACGCATCGTCCGTCCACGTTTCGGTTGAATTTGATAGCTGTGCTTATGAAGCGACCGAACATTCACCAGAACACAACTGAGCGACTGAAGTGGGTGACACCTCGTCAAGGGAAGGGGCACTGCCCTGCTCTCAATCGTGGACTCTCCGGCCTTCTGCCTGTTCGATAGGGTCCTCACACCATCCTCCCGAACGTCGTTCCGAGGCTGGACCTCACATTTGGGACAGGATCTTATCCCTGAGACCCTCTGACTTAGATCCCGGTCATGGGGCCTGCATATGGAGTTGTCCAAATCTAACAACTCCTCTCTGCTGTATGGGTTCAAATGGTGAGGGGCAGGGGTCCTGGCGCTCGGCGTGGATTGGGCGCGGACGGGCGCAGACGGGCTTGCCTTTGGCGCGCCATTGGCCCGCCCCCGGCGCGCCCGCTGCGCGCGCCTGCTGCGCGGCCGTCCCAGCGCCGTTTTTATTTTGCCGATAGTCACGCCCCCTGTCTGATGCGTCAATCCCAGGTGCAGTGCGGGCCCGCCTACAGCCTGGTCCGCTTGGGTCGACGGTCGATGATTTAGCAGGGAGAAGTGCACAAGAGGAGCCTTCCCCCGGTAAGGTCGCTATCGTGCAAACCAGCAATGTGCAAAAACTGATACCAGCAATATTAAAACATGTGTAATATTATTTTTAAAAAACGAACAGCAGCAATGTCATTTTTAAAAAAAGAGCAGCGCAATATGTCCCAAACAATTCGGTGATTTTAGTAAAAGATTAAACAGTTCCGGAAAAGTAATGCGGAGTAGACCCAGAGGCTAGACAGAGGTCCTCCCTACAGACCGCTGCGCGGCCGTCCCAGCGCCGTTTTTATTTTGCCAATAGTCACGCCCCCTGTCTGACGCGTCGATCCCAGGTGCAGTGCGGGCCCGCCTACAACCGGGTCCGCTTGGGTCGACGGTCGATGATTTAGCAGGGAGAAGTGCACAAGAGGAGCCTTCCCCCGGTAAGGTCGCTATCGTGCAAACCAGCAATGTGCAAAAACTGATACCAGCAATATTAAAACATGAGTAATATTATTTTTAAAAAACGAACAGCAGCAATGTCATTTTTAAAAAAAGAGCAGCGCAATATGTCCCAAACAATTCGGTGATTTTAGTAAAAGATGAAACAGTTCCGGAAAAGTAATGCGGAGTAGACCCAGAGGCCAGACAGAGGTCCTCTCTACAGACCCATAAAACTGCAATGTCTCAGTTATTTTTGTAATATTTCAGGAGGGTAAGTTGCTAGATAGACCCTAGCTGTCTGTGGTAGAAATGTCTTTGTTTTGGCAGTAGCTATTTGATCCTCCTTATTTACTGTTGAGTTAGATGGGAGAAGTGGAATTTGTTTGTGTTGTTTTAAGGTATTGATTCGCACCTCCAGCCTTTTCTGCGCTTACCACCACCCACCCTCCAAAACATCCAAACTGGGCATATGACTTTTAGGAATTACTTTGTGCATGTGTATATTAGACATTATATGATAGTGAGTACATATTTGGGATTTTGAAAGCAAATGACATGGTGACCTGCTTTAATTGAATATTGGTGTCAGATTATCTGTTCTTTGACACCCTTTGTTTTTTTGGCACACCATACAGAAGGATTTGTGCCGAAAATCATAAAACTCCAGCTATTTATAAAACCAAAGTCATGACATTGCTACTTAACAAGGACGCGTGGACAATGTCATCCACTGTGGATATGTGCTAGCCTGTATCCTGTGATAGCTGAGTGGGCAGAGACTAAGGGCCTTATGTAGGTGGGCTGGCATTTACCACTTCATAAATACCGAATCATACCGATTCGGTATTTATGAAGTGGTAAATGCAATGTAGGTAATGAGTCGGTAAATATTACCGACTCGGAAAAATTCGGTAATTACCGAATCGGTATTTACCGATTCGGTACTGAGGCATACCTTCCCATTGATGGGAAGGTATGCCTCATTACGGAATCGGTAAATACCGATTCGGTAGTGGGGGAGCACATGCAAGGGTGGCAGGGTGTCACATTGACACCCTGTTGCACCCCTGATTCGGCCATGTGTGCACATGTGGCGCACATACATGCCCTAAGGGCATGTATGTCTGCCACATTGCACACTTAAACGTGCACAAAAATGCTTTTTTACACATATTCGTCATTTACCACCAACCTTTAGTTGGTGGTAAATAACGAATCCCCACACCCACCACACACTCCCCCTACATCTCATTTCATGATTCGGTATTTACCGAATCGGTAATATTACCGAATCGGTAATTTTACCGATTCGGTAATTTTACCGATTCGGTAAATACCGAATCATGAAATTCTCCCCCTACATCTCAAAAGGCAAAATACCGGTCGGTAACGGTATAATTACCGAAAATCGGCCGTTACCGACCGGTATTTGGCTTCCTACATGAGGCCCTTAGTGTTGAATTGCCCTACCCTATTCACACAACCTACACACCCTGCAATCTACCTCAGTGGGGGAGGATGGCAGGCCATGGTGTGAGGTTTCCCATGTCCTTTCTAAGGTGTGGTGAGTAGCAGGGAGGGAGTTATATACCTACCACTACCAAGCTTCCTTCTTTTTAGCAATTTTGTCTTCATTCTACAGGATTCTGTATGGTAGGATTCTAGAATAAAAGTAAAATTTCCCTGTTAGTTCCCTGGGCCTGAGCAACTGGAGGTTTGCTTGATAATGCTACTGCCCCTGTGTATAAGTTCTATTTCTGGACGAAGGCGTTCAGTGTTGGGGTGAACAGACTTAGAGGATATAGCCCCTTTATGACCATACTTTAGGTACTCAGTGACTAATCCGGCGGGTGGTCAGCATAGGTCCTATCATCGCTGACTGCCTAGGAATCAATCACCTGTAAGATAACCCATTACATAGCCTACATTAAACAAAGCAACATTTCTCCAACAGTAATTGTATGGTCCCATTTTGTTTTCTCGCGGTCCTTTTCTCTGAGGGGGCAGTGCATTATTTGAACCATGATAGCAGGAGTGTGTGCAGGTTACGTGATATCAGCTATTATTGTTCACCACCATTACAACTAAAGGCAAACCATGAAATAAAATATACCAACGGTTTAATAATTGAAGTGACCCTTTCTAATCTTCTGTTTTATTACATTGTACATATTTGTTCTTGTATGAAAAACACCAATTAATTCAGGGCATAATGACCTTTTGTACAATCTCAATACAATATGCAAGTAAATTGGAAAATAGACTCCAGAGTCGCCAACCTGTCATCTGATGGGCATTTTCTATATCGCATTCAAATTGTTTTCAGTCACTTAAAAAACATTTTCAATAACAAGGCGATTCGGAGTTTTAGACAAGATCAACACTGCGGTAAAGGTTTCTCCCTACTAACCCGAAAAATAAACTAAACTAAAAAGGAAGTGCCCAAACTACACACACTGTAACTTCTTCCAACAAGTTTATGCATTTCTTGCATTAAAAAAGGCTCATGAATATTCTCTCGCGTCCATGAAAATTGGATACTTTTCTACTGCACTGAAATACCTGATAACAACTTTGTTAAATCAGTGTGTCCTAAAAGAGTTTGTGCTGGGGGTTGTACTCATAAAAATGTATCTTTTACATGCACATTTTTCTCTACTTTGTAAGGGAAATATCACAATCACATACAAATTTAAATCATCGTACAAAGTACAAGTATAATTTTATACATCAGCATGACGTACACAGTAGTAAAACTATTTTCTAACAAAAAAGACAAGTTATCCTTGAAAGAATGCCTGGTGACGGCAGGTGCGTGAGTGCTGTTTGCGAAACGGAGAGTCAACCAAAAGATATATAAATGATTCCAAATGAGTCGAATACATTTTACAAACGGCCAAATGTTTATGTACTCTAAGTTCGGTTTCAAAGTTATAAAGATTGCTTGTGTGCGTGATGTACAGTTATATGTAATTAAAATACCTAGGGCCTCATTTACCAACTTTTGATGTGCAGCAGCACAGCAGACCTTCCTGCAGCACTGCCGTGCGTCAAAAGAAAAGGGCAGAAATGCACCATGCTTACTGTTGTGTGTAGATTTAGATTCCGTATATAGGTTTCCCGATTTATGCCCTTATATAGGTACAATACATATTACCCCTATTTAGGCATAGAAAATCCAGCCCTTATTTAGGCATTGTCCATGCTAACCAAATACAGGCATGGTCTCCTGCATCCATCAATCCACGTCACGAGTTCTTGGAAAACCAGACTCTTAAGCCTTTAGGAATTTCCCTTGCTTGGATATTGATTTCTCCAAGAACTCATTTATTATGCATGAACCTTCCTTAGGGGTTCATTCATGATGTTCCGATGACTGACGTTGACGTCAATACGGGCATTCCTAAACACCTTCAAGGTATGAATATACCTGCACTTGCCCTGGCACACCACGGTTCCGGTACGGTCCAGTTTGACTGCCTTCTTGTGGTTCGCCACGACAAGTTCGGAAGGAGATCAAGTTCCCGCCTGGTGCACTGACCATACGCTCTCATCCTCCTCGCAGAGAATCCAGCTCCAGTGTTTCTGACTCCCCTTGAGGGGTGTTAGATATCGATCGCGGAAAGAGATTCCAACCTCACACATTCTAAGGTATGGAGCAGACTAGAACTTAGAGAAACTTTTGGCAACTCTTGGCAAACTTAAAACTATAGCTAGCTATACTTTAGAAAAGAGCACCTACTTCTTACCTCGTCCTACACTTAGGTTAGGTACACTGGGGTAGAACTATTTCGAAGCATCAGATGAGTATTCACATTTTAGCCTGTGTTATTTATATTTGTATTTTATGAATATATGTCATAGCTACAAACCATGCTATTGCAGTATTATTTTATCTTACTGCTAACCCTGTACGCATTGTACTTTGCATCCTGTCTTATGATTGTAGCAGTTCATATCTCTTGCATGAGAAATACGACTGTTCAATAAACCCCTTTTTATTGAAACGCCCGTCTCTCCATTTCTGTGCAACTCTGTAGAAACGAAGCATGCACGATTGACTGAGTGAAACTGTTATCTATTGTTTCCACTGTTCTGAGATTGTTCCGACTCTAAGGGAAACAAAGTTGTTATGTTTATGCGGTTGTCAGAAACTAATCCCTTCTTGTATATTCGAGATTTTTCTAGTGACCTCTGAGTTAGCTGGCACACACAAGTAATTAAGTTTAATGTACTTGATAGAGACATACTGACCTCAGTCCTATGTCAAAACTATAGTGTATATTATTCCAATGCACAGAGCCTATCAGGGATATGGGAACTACACTACATGGCGCCCAACGGTTTGGTAAGGCACTAATTTAATGCTAGATACTGAGGTAACTCAGTCGTGCTTTTCTCAGAGACCCCTACTCATAATACTCCACAAGACGTCTGGAGTGGTTATGGATAATATCCGCCATAGCTGAGTAGGACAAAAATCCTATGTATTAGCTGTTTGGTTTGTTCAACATTGAAGGATACAGTGTTCCAAAATATTGTGCACCTTATCTTTGTTCCCTTGAAACTTGCTCTGAAACTTTCATTAAACAATGACCGAAAATGGCACAAACACCGATACTGGTGGAGCTGTACCCAGCTTTTGATTATACAGATTTTGATAAAGCCGATGAAAATGCGAAAAACATTGCTCCAAATTTAAGGAGAGCCATCACTCTAAAACTTATAAAATTGGCCTAACACCAAGAGGGGGTAGGGCAGTTTTGTAATAGAGGCACATGAATCTCACCAGACTATTCATGAATATTCTATTCATGAATAGTATTCCCAGAATCAAATCCAGTAACTAAAACGTTTTTACTTCTACAAAGAAGATGAACCTCCTGAGGAATATATTCCTTTCGAGGATATTGAAATTCCACTCACATACCTGGAGCATGATCTCTGGTTTTAAGGCACCCTAAAACATTACAATCACATTACCAGGCTCAGTCCACTAGGTAGACCAGGAGCAACATGGCCGATTTTAGCCGGCTATACACCTCATCCTGACATTGAAGCAATGTCAGACGTAGAATTACTTAATCAGATACAAAATTTAACAGAATTACACAGTTAAACACAACTGTCTGAAAGTCCTTATAAGGTCTTTCCTAAAAACAATCCTACCTCTTCTAAAAAGAAGTGGGAAAATAACAAACAACATTCAAAAGAGAAAGATTCTCAATTCTGAGGTAGGTCTCCTCAAAAGGAGCCCTCTGAAAGCAGGTATAACCTCAGGAATAGGGATAATTTGAGAAAACCTGACAGGTATCAAGATACTCATACACGTTCCTCTCATACCTTCCAGATATCATCAGAGAACAAAGAAGAACGCGTAAAGTCCAAAGACGATCAACAAGTTCAGAAAAACAAACCAAAACCTCAATTCTCCAAAAAGAAGGTAGCAAGTCTGAAGTTCAGACATGCCGAGGATTCTGAGAGCACAACTCAAGAACGGAGAATGGGCTCAGACAATGTTGGACAGTACAGTACAGTTACAGTAGGTCGCCAGCAGCTGAAGGGGCTTCTGGAGACAGTCAACTTGAATGAGGACATTCAAGTTGAAACTGCAGATACCAGGGTTAGTTCTCCGCATAGGTTATATGAAATAACACTCCGGATGGAGGGAGACATACCAAGGAAAGTGAAAGCACTCTTTTAGGAGCGACTTTCAAAGGGTTCTGATATACTTCTAGCAGAACAAGACTGGCCACCAGAATTTGTCAGAGAGTGCCCACATGGCGAAGACATCATTATGCCAGCCTTCTCCAACGATGTTCCAGTACACTTAAAATATACTTATGCCAGGAAATGGGCAGTAGCCCAGGCCCCAGTATTATATAAGAATCATGTAGGATGGATTGAGGACTCACCTCACCACAAAATCCAGTTAAAAAGTCAACCGACTGCACAAAGGCAGTACCCGTTTAAGCAAGAGGCTAAAAGACAAGTCAGGGAGATCTTAGATCAACTTGAATACCAAGGGGTGATTGAAACACGCACCTCATAAATGACCAATCCTTTGTTTCCTGTCTCCAAACCAGACAATACATATCGTCTAGTTTTGGATTACAGACACCTAAACTCTTGTTGTAAAACATTTGCAGTGCAAAATGCACACAGTACAGCATTAATGAATAACATTGTGCGTAAAACGTACAAAACCACATTAGACATTTCAAATGGTTTCTTTTGTCAAAATATTGCACCTGAAAGTAGATATTTGACCGCTTTCTCAGTAATGGGGACCCAGCGTCAATTTTGTCGACTCCCACATGTTTTCAAAAACAGCCCGGGGTTATTCTTGGCAAGAGTAACAGAGTTACTACGAATTTATGATGACGAGGCATTGTCATATGTCGATTATATATATCCGACAGACGATGACCTGGACAGACACTTGAACAGGGTGAACACCATTATATTGGGCTTCGCCTCTGAGGGTTACAAATTCAACTTTAAAAAGTCCAGAATTGCCCATCTCAACATCCTTTCCCTAGGATATGAACTTTCAAGTGAAGGCAAAAGCCTCGCAGCCAACTTTTTAGAAAAGTGTGCGCTGCTCCAACTTCCAAAAACGCTGAAAAACTTACAGTTGATTCTAGGTTTCCTGAATTTTGGAAGAACATACATTCTAAACTACGCAGAGAGGGTTAAACCTCTCTACGAATTAATTAAACCTGATTTCAAAGCCACAACTTGGACACAAGAACACAGAGAAATTCTGCGTTCACTTCAAACAGACATGTTAGCAACTAAACACTTGCGAACACGCGTAAATGTATGCAACTTAGTGATCCAAATCATTCCGTGTCAATGCGGATTCACCTACTTAACTTTTAAAGAAGGTGAAAAAGTACCAATTGCATACAAATTACACTTGTATACACAAGCATAAATGAAATTCACTTCTACAGAAAAGATTCTGACAGCAGATCAAACCGCTGTAGCAAAAGAAAGAGCCCTAGCACAGGGGAAACGCATTATGGTCCTGACTCCTGTACCAGCCTTAGAGGCAGTTATTAAAGCTAGCATTCAGAATGCAAAAGCTGCACATCCAAGGTGGATACAATGGGATAATTATTTTGCTGCAACTGATCTTGAATATGTTTTTGATCATTATTTAAAAACACAAGCATTCCTGCAATACGAACACAAATGTCCTCTGCCTACTGAAATTCTCCCTCTTGATCAGTATGAATTTATAATTTTTACTGACGGATCTGCACAACCCACTACGGAGAGTAAAAAAGCTTATAGTGCATCATGTGCGATCGTTAAAGTTCGTATGCTCGATGGCAAATTCAGACCAATGGTCACAAAAACGCAATCTCTAGGAGATTGTACATCTCAGCGAGCTGAGCTACAAGCTTTCAAGATGGCACTTGAAAACACGGATCGCGAATTCCCCACACTCATAGTGTGCGATTCTTTTTATTGTGTTCAATCTTACAATGAATATTTACAAAATTGGCTTCAAAATAGTTTCAAAAATGCAAAAGGTGGCACAATCAAGCATAAAATGCTTTGGGAACAAGTAGTTCAGTTGCAAAACAGACTACAAAACACTCACGTGATACACACGCTGAGTCATCAACGTGATGGCGTTCACGATGAAGAGAATTCATTGGCTGATGAAGCCGCGGAAGGGGCTGTGCAAACGGCTTCTGTAGCTGCAATCACTCGTTCAAAAATGAAAATAGACAGTGAAATAATGCTGGCTGTCAATGCTTCAAGCAAAGGCAGCAGTGCAGCGTTACCTAAAACATTTCCACTCCAATACTCATATATAATTGATGCAAACAATGTTCCGTTTGCTCGAATCCCTGGAGTGGGGGATAGGGTAATACCAAACATGGAACATAGATTAGGACTAATCCTAGCAGTTCATGAAGGGATCGCCTCTGTCCATGCAGGTGTTTCTGCCACTGTATCATTATTAAAACAGAGATACTGGTGGCCAGGCATTAGGAAACACACCAGGAATTATGTTTTGGAATGAGAAATATGGCAGAAGATGAAAGTCTCTACTGTGAAACATCCTGCACGGACGCCCCTGTTAATTTCAGATAAACCATTAGCATGTGTTTACCTGGACCACTGCGGTCCCTTACAAAGGGATGGTAACTATAAATATATTATGGTCGCAGTGGATTCGTGTTCTAGGCTCCTATGGATGTGGCCTCAGTGCTCGGCTGACGCTCGAACTGTTATAAAAGATTTGCGAGTCTTTATCAGCACATACACAATTGGCACACTACATTCTGACCAGGGTCCTGCATTTAGCTCTCGAGCTTACAAAGAAGCCATGGCCAGTTTGGGTGTAGCATTGTGGTATTCTTCTCCATTCCATCCTGAGGGAAATTCTGTTGTGGAAAGAAAAATCCGTGACATAAAGCAGTCTATAACAGCTGGGGTATTAGGTTTGGTTGATGGGTGGGTCAAACACCTTTATGGGGTCCAGCGGCACTTAACAACTTGCCAAGAAGTTCTCTAGGGGGTGTCATTCCATATGAAGTTCTATTTGGAACTAGAATGTTGGTACCGGACCTTGATATGCAAGGCACAGTGATGGAAAACAACAAGTATGATATCAAAGATCGTTTGGCTGTTTTACATTACTTAAATGAACTAAGAACGAAACAAAGCAACGTGCTCCTGAAGCCAACCATCAATTGGGAAAAAACGGCTGTCCCAGCAAGGCCTGTCTGGATCCTAAAGCTTGGTGATCTAGTCAGAGAAAAGATCGTGGACAAGAAGGAATTTGGGCCTTCTTATAGACAACCAGTACCTGTCCTAGCAATCCACGGATCAAGAACAGTACTACTGCCGCCCCTTGCTGGTAAAAAGTAGAAAAGATTTGTGTCCATCGACCTGATCAAACCACACTATGTGGCCGATACTAAGCAGTAGGCCAAGTGGAATCCGACAATGTAGTAAACGCACTCAGCTAGCTACAATCCAAGAGGTTCAAACTGAGAGACTCATCACCTTTGAAGATTCTGTAGTGAAAAATGAAGGAGGACTATGCAACAGAGCTATGGAACTCCTCCCTCTTGAAACCCAAATAACAGTTTGTCCTCATACACCTGTCTACAACGAAGTAACAAGTGATCAACTGGTTCCAGCGAATTCAACAAATCCTGATGCAATTCCAACCATTGGCAGAAATGCCTCTGGCTATTTCATCAACTTTGATACGTTTTCTAAGGATCACAGAGAACCTGAAACGACGCCAGCACAAAGAACTTTCAAAGAACAAGCAACAGACTTTTTTCATCTCCTGAAAAAGACTTATCTGGTTTCACCATGGATTGAACTATGGATTGCTTTGGGAATATTCTTCTTTCTATTATGGTTAGCTCTGGTAATAACTCTGGGTATGCTGATAAGTGGAAGATATATTCAAATGGACACAGCAAGTAAAAGAGTGAACTTACTTCTCCAGCCAGACAAATCATCCCATCGTGAAGCAAGAGACTTGTCAACAGTGAACATCACAGCCGTTCCTATACATGATGGTATAGTTTGGGACAAAACTGAATATGACATTTTTGGCCCGTCGGAGCTTTTGAAGATTCCACATTTATTTAAGATTTCAGTGAGTGACTTTATTACCTCTAGTACCTTTTCTGATGATTGGGACTTCAAGACTGTTAATAACATGATGTCTGATGTGGAGATGTCTACAGTATTCACAAATCATGAATATTTAGAGGGTTCATCAGACTATGAACAAATGTATTGTTATAACCACTATGGTCATCATTTCTTGCATAAATCTGCAACACCTAGAAATGTATTTATGTATAACCAATGGGAACATTGTCCTACACCTCCAAAGGGTAGTTCGAAAACTTTTGCAACGAAATTTCCATATTTTTCAAGCTACAATTTATCTAATCCAGAAATGTTTTACTTTAAAAATGTGAACAAGACAGGAACAAAAAATATGTTAACCAATACGAAACAGATTTATTCTGCAGCCTTTATTGCCCAACTGTCTAGATAGGGTTTCGACTTTTGGAAAGACAACATTGAGACAAAATCTATCTGGGGTACAAAAGATTGGCAAGTACAGGGGGTAGAAGCTTTGTTTAGAGCCTGTATCATCCCTGAGCAAATTATGTTTTTGAATGACACTGTCCAGCAAACGTCTTGCCTTAGGTTAGACAAGATCAAAGACATGAACACACCGACCATACCTATACCTGCAAATAATAGCACTACACGGGGGGATTTGACGTACATAATATTTGACATCCCAACAGATCAGATCCAGAATGGAAAAAATGGTTGCTCTGACCCACAGACACGAATCACTGTCAAGATCGATTCCTGAAAAAAACACAGGGTTTCACTATCTATAGGCCAGACTCACGCTATGTTCAAAGACAGCATCTAGGGGTAGTAACAACATACAGTGTAGGGAAACTCTGCCTTGATTGGCTACAATAAGCTACACTGCAGAATGTAAATCAACACTTATCTTTACTTAAAGAAGGCGCAGACCTTAGGGAATTCTTCCTAGGACCAAGAAAACCGCGTCAAAAACGTTTCATATATGCCAGTATCTACACTGCTTATAATGAAGCATGGAAGGTTACCCAAGCAGAGACTGCAGAAAGAATACGAGAAATTGATCACATTCATTTAGAGAAAACTCTCTCTGCAGTAGACAATGGGTTAACAACTCTGTCGTCCAGAATATATTCGTTGGACAGCATTGTCTCTTCTGTCATAGACATCATGGAACAAGACTTGGTCATGTTGCAACATGGTCAGTCTCAGCTATGTTCTATCATGCTATTGGGCTGGACGCTACAAAACTTGCGTGCAGGCTATGTGCCTTGGTGTTTAATCAACACTATGTCACTGTTTTTACAATTCAATCTCACTGATAAACAGATCAAACTGGCACAAAGGGGAGCAGACTACACTGTGCTGAGCATTTAGAAACTGGAAATATTACCATTCACAGTGGCAGAAAAACCAGCTACTGAATGGCTCATACATGGTAAAATTACTCTGCCTGTTACAACTTTCCATTTTCAGTATTGCCAAAAACATATACCAGTAGGCAAATATGAAATGTTGGGTAAAGGACACATCAAGACATCCTGGGATTTACCTTACACACATAGATGTTGGAGTGGGGAACGTGAAGTGTTTCTTAGTGGTGGAAACTGTGAACACGCACCAAGCGGTTCTCTCCTTTGTCAGGGTATTAATTTACACGGGGCCTGTGATGGTTCCACTACAAACTTATCCTGTCACCTGCAAGGTTCACGGTCTGTAGTGATTAATCCGATTTTTGGCCAACTTTCTAATGGGAGTTATGTTATGTTGAATGATCACAGCTGCTGTGGTATTATGCAAGGTATTCCATATATAGGTACGGTTACATCCAGGGTCACTTGCTGTATGCAAGTCTTGTTTCCACAAATAGACACAGTCAGGGAGTCGCCTTTATGGCCTACACTGAACATCTGTTCTATACGAATTGATACTCTAAGCAGAATGAAAGCCATTCTTTTACAGAAAACAGTGCCACTGACCTCGGCCAGAGAAACCTATGATCTACAAGTCGCATGGACTTCTGCCGAGATCATACCCTTTTGTAAACAAACTGCCAAGACATTTCTCAGAAATGTTAGGTTGTATCTTAAACATGTCTGATACAAGCGGTATTATACATGTATTTAAGAACGTATGTGCAGGACTGTTAGCACCTTTTCAAGCAGTCCTCTGCATATTTCCAAACTTCGTGCACTCTGTGTTTGGCGGACTGCCGCTCCTTTGAGCACTCGTTGCAGGGATCCTATTTTTGCTCCTACTGCTACGATATGGCAAGCCAAATCACCAGCGACACCCAATTCACCATGGAGAGAGCTCTATTGGAGATGAAGTGTCGTGAGCGCATCATCCAAATTTTGGGTTTACCTCGTCTACGAGAATTAAACACCACATGGTTTCTGTCATTCAGACCAATCTGGCAAGATTGCATCTTACCTGTTCTACGCTGCCTCCTCTGCAGTGAAGAATGCGTGCTAGACATCTGTCTAATTCTCCCATCAGTCATGCCTGCGGATATCGATACTCTGCTGGACCTGGTAATGGCCCATGCTCTGTGTTGTCCCCAGCGGCTACCAATCCTGATGACGGCATTGATTGAGATCTCACAGACGCAAATTGCTACTGCTGAGGTACGAGAAGAAACATCAGGCACGCAGGTAACATTTGATTCGAACATTGCTGATGCAACCAATGCTGAAGGCGATAGTTCACATCTATGTGCAGTTAATCTTTTAAACGAGGTATTCCTCTGTAGATGACTTTTTGTCTACAGGATTAGAAGATTTCATGTTTTCTCCAGGCCCACACACTGTCTTTTGATTCAGGCACACAGTGTTCCGATGAGACTTTAAATTTTGCCTTCATTCTTTCCAGACAAGGAACTAACTTTGGAACTTTTTTCCTATGAATAATTTTTGTTTCCAAATTTGTATTTTTTCATTTTTTGGCACAGTAATCTGCTTATAGTAGAACTATTAATAGAGAACAGAATTCTTTGAAAATCTTCCAGGGACATTATGCCACCTTGTCACATCAACAATTGATTTTTGTTAATCTGATATGAAATGGTTTCGGACCCTTTTCTTCTGTATTAATGAGCCATTTAATCATGTGTATATATTTCTGGTTCATTCTTTTTAGCATTTCCAATGCACACATATGCTTAGAATGAAATATTGCTTTTTATATGTACAGCACCTTATAACTAGCAATGGTTTTGTAATGCATTTTTAGGAGATATATTTTCAGATATGTTTTAGCATGTTTTAGGTAATCATGTTATACTCTCTTTTAGATATGCTTAGTATGTTTGGGATTTAGTAATGTCGTTCATACGAAACTGGAGTGGGGGTTGTGTGTAGATTTAGATTCCGTATATAGGTTCCCGATTTATGCCCTTAAATAGGTCCAATTCATATTGCCCTTATTTAGGCATAGAAAATCCAGCTCTTATTTAGGCATTTGTTGAAAATTAAAATAGCGGTATGAGTAAGCATTCACTAAAGACATGAATTCTCCTCCCAGAGCAAGTTTCTTCCTTTATGTTGACTAAAGCTAGGACTCCATTTTGTATTGTCATGCCTCCACGTGCGTAGCACGAGAAGAGTCCTACCTTCGTGTTAGTTGCTCTTGTAATCTGCCTAGTAACAGTCTATAAATTGCTCCTTTGTCCGTCTGACGCATGCCCAGACTTGACCACATCTGTTATCAGTTAGTCCTTACTTGACCATGTTTTCGCGGGCTCAAGGAGTGTGTCAACTCCGCCCACATATTGATTCTGTATTGAAAATGTCCATAAAAGGCAATATTCCTTGCTTCATGTTGTATCCACCCACTTATGAGCCCCTCTGTTGTGTATAAAAGGGGACCGTGTACGCAAGTTCTTTGTGCTACTCTATGCAATACTGAAGGGTGTTGTATGGATTGTAGGACCACCCTTAAGGGTTAATAAACTTTGTCTTTGTACTTTGCAGTTTCCGTGCCAACTTCCTTATAGATTCCATTTGCAGGAGAGCGAACCCTTGTGTCCTGCTGGCCTAGCTGGGGCCTGTATTCATCAATTGGCGCCCGTCACGTGGGGCTCATCGACGACTCGGATGCTCGAAGGACTGGTCGTGACGAAGGTGAGGAATTTGGCCGGGGATGTGATCACTGCCAGAGGCACTTTAGTCCTGGCATCCCGAGGTTTTCTTCCTTCCCTTCCGAGCTGACCATCTGGGTGGCGCCGGTCCTCGACTGAGACCTCTTCTGTCGGTCCTGCCGTGACAGCCGTTTGGGCGATTTTTGGAGCTTGGCAGTTGGAATCTGGACACTCTTGATTGGTAAGAACCACTGTACGGTACTTGCTCCGAGTTTTTGAAGCCTGGTTTGGCTATTTGAGTTTGATTTGTGATGACCGGTCATATCTTGTATTGGTTATTGTGAGAATATATGCGTTGCAACACATATAGGCAGGTAATGTGGACATATTTCTCCGGAGCTGTGTAACTTTGAACGGCACAACGTTTAAGTGCCATTTTTGATAATACTGCATATTTTGCATTATTTTTGAGCATGCCTGCTTTTAGTGCACTCCGTAAGTGGTGCTGCTGCTTTGGAAACCGGTTAAACCTCGAGGAATCTGCTCCAGCTCCCCCAGAGGGGACTCCTAATAGGGATATGTATGTGAAGCATGGTCTTTCCTCTATAATGTACAGCACAGTGTGGAGGAAATACACCAGAAAGGATCCTGAGTTACGATGGCCTTTGTATGGGTCGTTTGATATGCGTAAGATTGAGTATGTGGAACAGTGTATGTGTAAACGGCGTGCTTGTCAAGATATGTTTGAGTGTGTCCGGTTATGGGTGAAGGAAGTGCGTGAGCGAGAGAAACGTGAGAAAGCGCTGTTTGATAAAGAGCAACGGAAGAATGATCATGTGCGAGCACAGGAAGCGAAGCGTTGGGAGGAAAGAGAACAGACGGAGAGGCAAGAGAAAGAGCGCAGGTTGCAAGTCTCGGGTCAATATGCTGTTCGTCAACCACTTTATCCTGTCCTTAATAATCCTGACGATGATTTTTATTTATTAGATCGCTCTCCTCCCCCTTATGTTGGCGCGTCTGCCCCGAGGTCACAGGATTCTGGATCGGCTTCGGATAAGGTAGACACGCGGTCCATGTTATCGGTTGACCGAATGGGTGAGCTTCGGCAAGTTTCTTTTCGTGCACTCAAGGGCAAGTTATCCCTTGCTGAGTTGTTGAATTCTTGGGAGAAGTGGCAGGATAGAGAGAAGTTGTATTTTTTGGGCCACTTTTCTGATGAAGTGATTACTGTCTTCCGGAAATATTCCAACGTTTTTGAGCCTGATGATGTGGTATTAGATGCTAAAGCATTGCGTAATGGTGTTTTTTCTCCCTCTAAGGCGCCTGATGCGGTTCGACGGCTGTTTGCATTACGGGACGCGGCGAGTGACCTTAAAGAGAGGGCGCGCCAAAAAGCAGAGGAGGAAAAGCAGTCGGATTCGCGTACCGGTGATGGCCACTCACCCACCTCCCACTCAGATAAGAGCGAACTAGTGCATGCTAAACCAATGCGAGAGGCGGCACCCTTGTATGTTCCCCCTAAGGGAGCGGGAACTAGTGCGGACATTACCTCCGCTGATGCTAAGGGATATTTTGTGTACAATTGGGTTTATACTCCTTGGCATAGGGCTGATGTTATGGCATTAAAAAATGCATTGCCTGATCCCCGCAAGAATCCAGCGGCTTTTTACGAAGAAGTCGAGGGGGCCTTGAATTCTTGCACTATGACCTTAGCAGATATAGATCTGTTCTTTGGGCTTATTTTACCACCGGATATGTGGCGATCCGTGCGGAAGGTGGACGATGTTGCCGCTTTTAAGGCTCGGTGGTCTGAGCTTGAGGATGAGGATAGGGAGAGGAAGCTCGCGCAGAAACCACCTCAGATTATCTTAGATCTCCCTGCTGCTATTCTGACTAAGTTGAAAACAATCATTCCCCCTAAAAAGATTGACTGGAACATGTTAGCCTCGTGTAAGCAGAAAGTCGATGAATCAGTTGCAGATTTCTTTACGCGCTTTGAGGAGACGTTTCATGATTTTAGTGGTCAGTCACTTACGGATGATACGGGTCGACACCTCTTTGCGGATAAATATGTGGCGAATTTATTACCGGCAATAGCAGCCCGCCTAAAAGCGAGTGAAAGTTCTTGGTCCACCGCGTCCCCGACAGCCCTCCTGACTATAGCTCAGTATTATGAGCGTCAGGAGCAAGAAGCGAAGGGGCAGGAGGAGAAGAAATCGAAAGATTTAAAAACGAAGGTGATGTTAGCGCAAGTGTATGGTCCGCCCCGTCGGGGTGTCAATAGAGGAAGGGGAGGATATTATGGTCCTCCCTCGGGCCGATTTGATTTGAATAGGAATCAATGTGCGTATTGTAAACAATCGGGACACTGGGCCAGAGATTGCCCGGCGTTGTATGCTTCGCGTCAGGGACATAATCAGGGTGGCCCGAGAGGTAGAGGGGGTTCCTCGAATTTTAGAGGGAATTCTAACGATCACGCTCGTTTTGACCCTGCCGGGCAGCAACGAGATAAACCTAATGTCTTTGATCGACAAAATCAGTATCGAGTGTCAGGGACTGACCGCTCTGGGTACCATGATTCACAGCATGCATAGGAATGCGTTGGATGGGGGTTAGAATCAGTTGAGGTGCCGGTTGATCAGAAGGGTCCTTATATATCAGCTGAGGTTTTGGGTTCTACTGATCAGTTCCTAGTAGATACAGGAGCGACTCGTAGTGCGCTGTCTAAACAATTGGTTCCGAGGGCTCCCCCATCTGGCTTAATGGTTACATCGGTAGGGTTTGACGGTACACTCTCCCGAAGCCCTCTTTCTCGACCCCTCACATTTCAGGTTGATTCTTTTTCTGCACCCTGTCCGTTTTTGCTTGCCCCGAACACGCCGGACAACATTATGGGTCTTGATATGCTAAAGCACTTCAGAGCTACGATCCGCTGCTCCCCTGCTGGAGTGCGGGTGATATTAAATGATAATTACCCTCGGTCTGAACGGATGTGTGTGGTTGCAGAGGATGCTGTGTTAGCGACCCTCCCTCGTACTTTGTGGGCCACTTCGGATACCGATGTGGGACAGATGGTGATTCCGCCTGTTCACATTAGTGTCCAGGAGGGGGCGGTGTTACCACGCCTTCCGCAGTATCGTATTTCCCAGGAGGGGGAGGAGGCTCTTATACAGATTGTGCAGGATTTGATTAAGGTGGGAGTAGTGGAGGAAGTTCCCTACAACGTCTGCAATAGTCCGATTCTACCCATTTTGAAAAAGGATACGGATGCCAAAGTTTATCGGTTTATAATTGATTTGAGAGAAGTAAACAAGATCGTGATACCTCAGTATCCAGTGGTTTCTGATATCACGACGTTGCTTACTTTGGTCCCGCCTACGGCAACCACGTTTTCAGTCATTGATTTGAAAAATGCTTTCTTTTCGATTCCTATTCATCCCGATAGCCGATACCTTTTTGGTTTCACTCTGAATAATAGGTCTTATCGATTTTGTAGAGTTCCTCAGGGCTACACAGAAAGCCCTAGCATTTACAGTCAAGCTTTGAAAAGACAATTGGACTCCTTTGTTCTGCCCGAGGGTGTCGCCCTCATTCAATATGTCGATGACATCTTGTTGGCGGCTGACACTCCGGAGTTGTGTGAGAAGAGTACGTTATCCTTGCTTTCCTTTTTGGCATCCCACAATCACAAAGTATCTCGGAAGAAATTGCAGTTCTGTAGACCAAAGGTGACTTATCTGGGTCACCTTTTGTCTAAGGAGGGGCGTGCACTCACACCAGATCGTATCCAAGTAATTTTGGACACGCCAGCGCCTTCCACGCAGAAGGACGTGCGTGCATTTTTGGGTCTTGTTTCTTTTTGTAGGCAATGGATATTAGGGTTCTCACACATAGCCAAGCCATTATTAGCCCTTTTGACAAAAGACACACCTATTCCGCTTCCTTGGTCAAATGAGTGTGACGCTGCTTTCCAGCAATTACGACAGGCCCTTTGTTCAGCACCAGTGTTAGGGACCCCTGATTATACAAAACCTTTTTCGCTGTATGTGCATGAGAAAGATGGATGTGCATTATCAGTTTTAGTGCAGATGCACGGCGACAAGCAGCGCCCTTGTGCATATTTTTCGGCTGTACTTGATCCTGTTGCCCGAGCATTGCCTGGTTGTTTTCGCTCGGTTGCGGCGACAGCTGTGTCAATACGCCAAAGTGAGGGAATTGTGTTATCTCATAAGCTGTTGGTATTAGTCCCCCATGCTGTTGATGCCCTGCTTAATCAGACAAAGACGCAGCATTTGACCAGTGCCCGTTTAACGGGATATGAGCTGACGCTTTTGGCTCCTCATATTACGTTAAAGAGGTGTGTAACGTTAAATCCGGCCACATTGTTGCCGTTCCCCGAGACTCAGTCTGAAGCACGGAAAGCACATAATTGTATTCTTGTGACTGAGGAACAAACAAAGGGTCGTATTGATCTCCAGGATACGCCCTTTCCAGATGTAGATGGAGAACTGTGGGTGGACGGATCATGCCTGAAGCTACCAGATGGTACGACTTCAGCAGCGTATGCAATTACCACATTGCAAACAATAGTGGAGACAGCACGCATACCACAGAAATCAGCTGATAGCATTAACACGAGCATGTGAGCTCAGTACAGGATTGTGTGTGAATGTTTATACAGATAGCCGTTATGCCTTCGGAGTAGCGCACGATTTCGGCCTGCTCTGGAAGGAGAGAGGGTTTCTAACGTCGCATGGAGTACAAATAATGCATGGAGAGTTAGTTCACAACCTTTTAACTGCATTGACATATCCGAGGAAAATTGCTATCATTAAATGTAGTGCCCATAAGAAAGTAGTTGATAAAGTTGGAGAAGGGAATGCGTTAGCAGACCGGGTGGCACGGGAGACTGCGATGCAGCCCGGTGCTACTGCCATGTATGTAGTGAAGTCGCAGGTAGAAAGATGGCACGACGCGAAGGGAGAAGTGCGGGAAATACAGAGGACCGCTTCTGATAAAGAACGGGAGCAATGGTCCAGTGAGGGAGAATTGGATGATGAGGGTTGTTGGAGAAATAAGCAGATGGATAGATGGAAGTTACCCACAGCTTTTGTACAACCTATGGTTCAGATGGCACATGGGCTAGCACATGTTGGAGCTTCCGCAATTGTAAAATTGCTTACCCAAGTCTGGGAGCATCCAGAGATTGCTAGCACGGCAAAGAGGGTGGTGCAGACCTGTATGATTTGCCTGAGGTACATCCCAGGAAAGGGTACTCGAACTCCAGCAGGAGGATTTGCGACACCTACTGCACCCTTTGAGGTTTTGCAGATGGATTACATCCAGCTTGAGCGCTGTAACAATTTGAAGTATGTTCTAGTAGTGGTATGTGCCTTTAGTAAATGGGTTGAGGCATACCCTACGAAAGACAATACTGCAATGACTACCGCCAAGATGCTATTGAAGGAGTTCTTCCCTCGATATGGCGTTTGTAGACTGCTGTGGAGTGATAACGGACCCCACTTTATAGCAGATGTTATAAAGTATGTTCTGAAGGGTCTGGGCATCACCCAGAAGTTTCACGCAGTGTTTCACCCTCAGTCTGCAGGACTAATCGAGAAGTATAATGGTACACTGAAGCTCAAGATCGCTAAAATCCAAGCTTCGACGTTTTTGACTTGGCCAGATGCTTTACCGCTGGCATTATTGTCAATTAGATCGATACCGCACTCTCGAACCGGTCTTACACCGTACGAGATTGTTTTTGGATGCCCAATGAATATTTGGGGTCCGCCAAGACCTAAGGCTGTGTATGGTGTATCTTGTGTAATGATGAATGATTATCTGGCGCAGTTAACGGATAACTTGGTTTCTATTCATCAACAGGTCCGGGAGGCGCTCCCTGATCGGTCCACCGGCGAAGGTCACAGTCTCCGGCCTGGAGACTATGTTATGGTGAAGATTTTTGAAAGGACGAACAGCTTGGAGCCGAGATGGGTTGGTCCTCAGCAGGTCCTACTTGCAACAAGGACGGCTGTGCGGGTTTCCAACAGAAAGAATTGGATCCATTCCCTGCACTGTCGCAAAGTACCGCCCGGATTGGTGGAGCCTGCTGTATTGACCGACCATCGAGAAATTCTGACTGCAGAGAAAGGCCGTGCTGGGGAACCGAACGATACTGAGGAGCTCTTTCCGGACCACGCGACTCCTGGAGGAAAGCGATATCATCTCAGGCCAAGGAAGTGAATTCTTCAGTATCAGGACACGTTGTCAGAACGGCCCTTGGGTTAGTGAAACGGAGAGCCAATGAGGCAAGGGGGGGGATCAGCCCTGCATTAGTGTAGCGACACCCGTCTTGGCCCGCTGGTGAAGAAATCGACCGCTGCCTAAGGGGAAGAGTTCTGACAACCTTTTAGTTTCAGGAAGATATTGATTTTTTTATTCTGACATGGAGAAAAAGAAAATCCTTTGTGCATCAGGTTTTATGTTTACAGTAGCTATTGTTGGGATAACCACATGGTTTGTGGAGGATGTGACTCCTGCTCGAAAGTTACTTGTGTTGACTACTCCAGCGCCTGAGGAGCACTACTTTTATACACTACCGTATCAAGAGTTGAAGCATCGTCAATCTTATTTGAATAACACTTTCATCCAGATGTTGCATCACACCCATGTTGCCACCAATGCTACGAACTGTTGGATATGTGGCATGATGCCAGCTCACCAGAAGAAAGGAGGAACTCCGTTCATACCCCTTCCTTTCTCTCATAATGGCTCCTGTAGAGCATGGTACACTTTGCTTTTTGCCACCCGGAAACCTACAGTGGGACGGTTACTCTTCAGACTTAATAGGGAATGTCATCAGGATAAAGATGGATATCCGCAAGCGAATGGGACAATTTGGGAATGGGAAGAGTATCGACCAGACAATGAATCGATTCCCTATATTTTCACGAACACCAGAGACACTGTGGGGAAAGAACGATTTGTGATTCAAGTGGCACAAGCTCAAGCGGACCTGTGTGTCCAGAGTGTGAGTTATATTCCTGTTGGTGTTAGTGATTGCATCACTATTTTAAATATCGACGGGTTGAATAACAGTACCTTCTTAGCATCCCATAATACATACTTCGTATGTGGAAATAAAGGTTATTACCGTTTGCCAGCCGGTTGGTCTGGAGTATGTTATGTGGCATTTCTATTGCCTCCTGTATTCTTGGCACCTGCATCTTATCATAAGGATTTGAAGTTGTTAAATAATGTGACTGTAAATAGGTATAAACGTACTCTATCGATTGATGACGTGGATCAGACTGACACTAGTCTGCAGCAGTATATTGATTTTAATTTAGGATTGTTTTTCTTTGTTGGAGCTGCCCTAAATAGTAGGAAAGTTCGAAGGTTAACAAGAGTGTTAGAGGCTGTGACAAATCAAACCGCTGCTGCTCTTGGGAATCTTACGGAAGAATTACAGATTACTAGAATTGTTGCATTGCAGAATCGTATGGTGTTAGATGTTATGTTAGCTGACCGAGGTGGAGCTTGTAAAATTATCGGAAGTAGTTGTTGCGTGTTTATTCCTGACCACACACCATCAGTTTATAATGTCATTAATAAATTGCATAAAATTGCAGCTGAAATCCATACAGAGAATGGTACTTGGACCTTTTCTGGATGGTTTTGGGCGTTGATCACCACATGGGGGTGGAAGGTCCTAACTGGTCTCTGTATCATTGTAGCAATCCTGTTTTCCTGTTGCATTTGTATTCAATGTGGCCCCTTACTCTGTTCCCTATGTGTGTCACTCTGCATTCCTGATAAGAAAGCTATTGCCAATGTCACCCACCAGAAACATCTGACTAAAGAAATAGAAGAAATGATGAAAATTGATATATACGATGATTATCCTAACAAACCGGATGTCTTCAGTAAATGCTGAAAGGGTCGTCTGTTGAAAATTGAAATAGCGGTTTGAGTAAGCATTCACTAAAGACATGAATTCTCCTCCCAGAGCAAGTTTCTTCCTTTATGTTGACTAAAGCTAGGACTCCATTTTGTATTGTCATGCCTCCACGTGCGTAGCACGAGAAGAGTCCTACCTTCGTGTTAGTTGCTCTTGTAATCTGCCTAGTAACAGTCTATAAATAGCTCCTTTGTCCGTCTGACGCATGCCCAGACTTGACCACATCTGTTATCAGTTAGTCCTTACTTGACCATGTTTTCGCGGGCTCAAGGAGTGTGTCAACTCCGCCCACATATTGATTCTGTATTGAAAATGTCCATAAAAGGCAATATTCCTTGCTTCATGTTGTATCCACTCACTTATGAGCCCCTCTGTTGTGTATAAAAGGGGACCGTGTACGCAAGTTCTTTGTGCTACTCTATGCAATACTGAAGGGTGTTGTATGGATTGTAGGACCACCCTTTAGGGTTAATAAACTTTGTCTTTGTACTTTGCAGTTTCCGTGCCAACTTCCTTATAGATTCCATTTGCAGGAGAGCGAACCCTTGTGTCCTGCTGGCCTAGCTGGGGCCTGTATTCATCACATTGTCCATGCTATCCAAATACAAGCATGGTCTCCTACATCTGTCAATCCACGTCACAACGAGTTCTTGGAAAACCAGACTCTTAAGCCTTTAGGAATTTCCCTTGCTTGGATATTGATTTCTCCAAGAACTCATTTATTATGCATGAACATCTATTCCTTAGGGGTTCATTCATGATGTTCTGATGCCTGACTTTTACGTCATACAGGCATTCCTAAACACCTTCAAGGTATAAATATACCTGCACTTGCTCTTGCCCTGGCAAACCACGGTTCCGGTACGGTCCAGTTTAACTGCCTACTTGTGGTTCGCCACGACAAGTTCGGAAGGAGATCGAGTTCCCACCTGATGCACTGACCATACGCTGTCATCCTCCTCGCAGAGAATCCAGCTCCAGTGTTTCTGACTTCCCTTGCGGGGTGTTAGATATCGAGTCCTGGAAAAAGATTCCAACCTCACACATTCTAAGGTATGGAGCAGACTAGAACTTAGAGAAACTTTTGGCAACTCTTGGCAAAAGTAAAACTATAGCTAGCTATACTTTAGAAAACAGCACCTACTTCTTACCTCGTACTACACTTAGTTTAGGTACACTGGGGTAGAACTATTTAGAAGCATCAGATGAGTATTCACATTTTAGCCTGTGTTATTTATGTATGTATTTTATGAATATATGTCATAGCTACAAACCATGCTATTGCAGTATTATGTTATCTTACTGCTAACCCTGTACGTATTGTAATTCGCATCCTGTCTTACGATTGTAGCAGTTCATAGCTCATGCATGAGAAATAAGACTGTTCAATAAAACCCTTTTTATTGAAATGCCCGTCTCTCTATTTCTGTGCAACTCTGTAGAAACGAAGCATGCACGATTGACTGAGTGAAACTCTTATCTACTGTTTCCACGGTTCTGAGATTGTTCCGACTCTAAAGGAAACAAAGTTGTCATGTTTATGCGGTTGTCAGAAACTAATCCCTTCTTGTATATTCGAGAAGTTTCAAGTGACCTCTGAGTTAGCTGGGACACACAAGTAATTAAGTTTAATGTACTCGATAGAGACATACTGTCCTCAGTCCTATGTCAAAATTATAGTGTATATTATTCCAATGCGCAGAGCCTACCAGGGATATAGGAACTACACTACATTACAAGATATGGCGCATTCCCATTATTTTCCTCTGCGCCGGCGCACAAACAGTAGTCGTACAGCAATGCAGACATCCTTGCGTCATGTTGCAAGTGTGCCTGTGTTGTGGGGATGATTGTTTTTGTGCAGGAAGGGACACCGACCTGCACAAAACAATCAATAATGGCATTTTCCTCTTTCTATTTGAGTTGCAAAATGCAGCAAGCATAGAAAGAGGTAAAAACAGGGAGAAATAAAAGTATTTCTCCTCCTTGCCCCATTCCAACGCCTCCAGACTCTGACGCATTCCCAGTTTTACAAAATGTTGTAAATCTGGGAATGCTTCATGTTCCTTGGATGTTGCGTGGGAATACCCATAGCAACACCCATGGAATGTCCCTTTCAGGCAGAGTATTGCTTGAAAGGGACCATATTTACAAGGGTATGCCCAGACGTGGGTCCCTTGCTCACTTTTCAACTGGATTCAAGATAGCCTGGCTGATGAGGGTTATGAACCCGAAACCGGTCTCAGGATGCTCGATTCCGGTCCAGGGAAAACATGGCTTGGCAGTTCCGGCTGGACTGTTCCCATGAGGCACAGGGTCAGACAGATTTGCATATGGCCATGTCTGAACTGGTGTTGCGGAGTGAGCTAAAAAATGATGATGGATTAAACCAAGATCAGTTGACTGGGGTAAGTGTTTGATTTGCTCAAACGCTCCGTCCATTATGCCCTTTGGTATCGCTTTGTTTGCCCTAAGTTGGCAGGGTATGCCCAGACGTGGGTCCCTTGCTCACTTTGCCACTGGATTCAAGATAGCCTGGCTGATGAGGGTTATGAGCCCGAAACCGGTTCCAGCATGCTTGTTTCCGGTCCAGGAAAGACATGGCTTGGCAGTTCGGGCTGGACTGTTCCCATGAGGCACAGGGTCAGACTGATTTGCACATGGCCATGTCTGAACTTGGGTGGCAGAGTGAGCTAAAAAATGATGATGGATTAAACCCAGATCAGTTGACTGGGGGTGAGTGTTTGATTTGCTCAAACGCTCCGTCCATTGTTCCCTTTGGTATCACTTTGTTCGCCCTAAAGTTGGCAGGGTATGGCCAGACGTGGGTCCCTTGCTCACTTTGCCACTGGATTCAATATAGCCTGGCTGATGAGGGTTATGAACCCGAAACCGGTCCTAGGATGCTTGTTTCCGGTCCAGGGAAGTCATGGCTTGGCAGTTCTGGCTGGACTGTTCCCATGAGGCACAGGGTCAGACTGATTTGCATATGGCCATGTCTGAACTGGGGTGGCGGAGTGAGCTGAAAAGTGATGATGGATTAAACCCAGATCAGTTGACTGGGGGTGAGTGTTTGATTTGCTCAAACGCTCCGTCCATTATCCCATTTGGTATTGGTTTGTGCACAGGGGCAGTTGAGAAGGACAGGTTTGCGCCGTACTTTGTAGAGTGATGCTCTGAAACTGGTTCCTGGATGCTTGTTTCTGGTCAAGGGTGGACCTGGTTTGTCAGTTCAGGTTGAAATATTCCCACAAGCAACAGGGTCAAGACTGATTGGCATATGGCTGGGTCCAAACTGGGGTGGTGTGGTGAGCAAAAGAATGATGGATTTAACCAGGGCTTTAAGTGGGATGAAAAAACTGGGGAGTCTCTCAAAGGGGCGTGGTTAATGTAATAAAGGGCGTGGCTTAAAACACATAAGCTAAAAATCTGTGCTTAGCATAGTGTGCCGCCCGACTTGTATTTTGCTGTTTCTGTCATTGCACCCAGATATATGATACAATAAGTAACATCATACCTACAACAAGACAGGACTATTGGCTTTGTCAATGGTTGTTAGTTGCATAAGACAAATAAGCAGCAACTATGGCGTGTTGTATATTATATTGAAAAACATTCCACTTAAACACCTGGTGACACCATGACGATGTTGCTGCTCCTGCGTTTGAAATAGAGAAGGTAAATCCAGAGAGAAAATGACTCTCCTTAAAGGATTTCCCTTCTCTTACATTGCTCACCTGGCATGACGTCATGCTGTAACTTCTCCACTAGTGAGACGAGAAGTGTGAGCAGGTGCACAACATGTGCCTGCTGTCACTGCAGTCAGGAAAAAAAGGGACCGCTTGTGACTGGGCAAAAAACAGTGCCCGATACAGACCCGTTCCGAGGCCCCTTTAAAAAACAACTGCCGGTGCTCAGACCCGGTGAGACCTGGCCCACTTAAAGCCCTGGATTTAACCCAGATCCTTGTGACTGGGGGTGAGTGCTTCCATCGTCCAGCATTCCCTCCGGCAATTGTTTCTTTCGCGTACCTTGTAGCTACGGCACATACCTGCCCTTTTCTTTTGACACACGGCAGCGCAACAGGAAAGCCTACTGTGCTGCCCTGCTTCAAAAGTTTGTAAAAGAGACCCTGTAAATTTACAATTATTAATCTTTGAGAGTAGTATGCGCTTGTTTCAGTCTAACTGGTGCACGTGTTCTTCCCTTGTGAAATATTAACAAGGCTAGGATCATTTCTGTCTGCACATTGATACTCTCCTGTCTAGGCTTTGAACCAAATAGGCACTAGTTTGCAATTGATTTTTAATGTGTTATCATCTCCGCCCCCGATCTGCATCTAAAATGTGATGCTCGTGATTTGCTGGGGAAGTCCATTTGCTCAGCGTTGGAAATGGGCATGAACATTCGGTTGCTGCGCTGATGAAAGAAGAGATTGCAACATAAACCTTCAGGGAGATTCTGGTATTGCTCACCACATCATGAACCAATCTGTTGGTAATGGCAGTACATCAGAGGGACAATTTGGGCTCTAAATATCATTAGAGCACACTTAGTTGATTTCTAACTAAATGCACATTGGAAAAAGTCAGATTTAAAAGGAATTCAGACATCTACGGGTTTCAACCTGACCATTTTCCTGTTGAATAAATGTCACTTTTAAAATCTTTACATGTCGTTAGGAAGCAAATTTGATTTTCAATTAAAAAACAGTACACCCCCCCCCCCCCCCCTCTAAAACACAGACTTTACACATTCGGCAACCCACGCTATTTTTCCTAAATTAATATGAAGAGACCCAATTATAGTGAACAGTTTTTAACTCTTTACTTCAATTGACAGATGATAAAATACTTTTCTAATGGAGCTGTGCATTGCTGTATCAGTAACGGAGGAACAGCATTGACTAAATGTGGAACAAACCCAAATTTACCGCTTGTTTGCAATTTCAAAGAACACATAGTACAATATTTCATTTGGTGCAGACATACTGGTTTCCGACGCACAAGTGTGCAGACTGAGTAACACCTGTTACGCCACACTGATGGTGGAACTTTCTGGGAATGTGCACATTATATTCCTTCTGAATCAGTCGCCTGGTGACACTGAGAGACCAGGTTCGCCCTTGTGTGAACTTTTTACGAATTACCAGGAATGTTCATTTTGCGCAATACATTTAATCATACACTTTGTCGCTACTTTCCCGCCAAAAGTGAAACCTCAAAAACCAGAAGTGCAAGGTAGGTGACTTACTAGACTCTGGGTCAGAGTTGCCATCACCCTCGGTTCGGCTGCTGGGCGAGGCCTGCTCCAAGTAGTCGTCTTGAGGACACCCGAGTGGGAGGGGGTGGGCAGCGCCGCTCCCACCGCTCGGCTCGTGGTCTCCTTTGTCGCTGTCACTGGAGCTCTCCTGGGAGCCATCCGGAAGGTGAAAAGTGACCCGCCGCTGAGACTGCAAGGAGAGAGAGAGAGACAGCGATGACATGTTTCAGCGACCGTCTGTGTAATTGCTTAATGCAGCCAATTTAGGAAATGTATTATTTCAGCTATCTAGTAAAGGACACATTAGTATTATCTACAGTTGTGCACAATTTGAGGCTTTCATGAACAGGCAGTTCGGCGATCAGACCGGCTTTACCTGACAGCAAAGCGTTCCCCGTTTTTCAAAGCTGCCGAGCCCGACGCCAAATGAAAGACACCTCACACTAAAGAGATCCTGTCAACCTTCAGAGGTCTTTGATGGCTCCCATAAATCGACTTAGAGATTTCAATCACTATTTCGGGCGGAATTTATTTCTCTGCTTAGTTTCAAAAATCATTCCTCCTTTCATTGGGAAAGACTTCAATGCTTTAAGGCTACGAGCAGTGCAGCAATTTCACCTCGGGTTGTGGCTTCAGTTCTGGCAGTGTGCTGGGCACCGGCAAAGGGATGTGCTTCAAAGTAACGGCGTTGAGGCAGCAAGAATAGAGAGGCGTCGGTGCCTCACTTGGAAACGCGTTTGCAGTCTTTTGTTCAGAGGTATCTTAGATATAGATACATATGCCAGTCACGAAGTGGCAAAGGAGACAGCAAACTGATAGGAAAGTATATGATTCCAACGATTCCTTCAAAAACAAGCATTGGCAATGTCAATAAGTCTGGCTTTGAAGGAATGGTGTACGGTAAAGAAGATACATATAGCTAGAAGACAAATAGATGAGGAGTGAACCATCTAAATTGGACTATATTAACCTTTATCTTCTTACCTTCATGATACTGTGGTATTCTATATTCTGCATACAATGGGGCAGATTTATGAGCCCCTTGCGCCACTTTTGCGTCACTTTTAACATGGGAAAATTGACGCAAAAGTGGCGCAAGGGGCTCATAAATCTGCCCCAATGTTTTGATTGGACAATAATTAAACATTGTCATTGTAGTTGAACACCAACTAACTCCAGCATATTAGCGTCAGGAAAAGCTTCATCAAAGTAAAATTGTCTCCATGTTACTAATTACATAACAGTCAGAACAGTAAGTACCAACTGGCACAAGGGAAATGCTAAAAGCCTGTTTTTGCTAGTTTGTATTTTCAATCATATTGGTTACAAACTTCAATATATAATTTTTCAAAACAAATACATGTTTTTTTGTCAGATACCTACGTACTTTCCATTTTGGTTTGACACTCTCAAACACAATCTTAAATTTTCTTGCAAAGTGTCCTTGCTCAATATGTCTAGAGAAGTCCCTCTGAATTAAGAATTGTGCTGGGCTGGACTTCAGGGAACCTCTAAGGTACTAACAAACTACCAGTTTTTCCTAAGCCACCCATTGGAGACCCCTGCTTTATAATCACACATCACTGATATTGCATCACTAACTTAGGTGTATACCATTACACAACACCTATTCACATTGTTAGCTTTACACCCTAAGGGATTGTAGTCACAGATTGCTAGTCATGTGACGGTACTTGAACTGTGGGCCTAGGGATAGAGATATAGATTAGCACAATGGATCTTCTGAATTCCAATTCGCCTTCCGGTTGGGACTAACTCCTAATGGGTAATGTAACAATAGCCATGCTCCCTTATACAGTGGTGATGTGGGCTTGAGAGATCATAGCAACACAGCACAAGATGTAACTTACAATAAAGGCCTAGCTCAGCCAGCATTTTTACTTGTTAAAAAGAAGGTATTTATTTTCAAACTGTGAGCTCAAGAGTGCAAGGAAGCAAACAAATATGTTAAACAAAAGTAGTAAGTAAAATAACTAATTTACATAAAATAAGGATCCTATAATATTTAGAGAAAGAGATGTGCGAAGCCATCAGAAAAGAACTGATTGCAGTATTTGGAAATTATATGAGCCCTCTGGCCTATGCAGCTGTATGATTCAGGGCATAGGGGTTATTTCCAGCCACCCAGGATCACCTGCAAGTTCTAACTCAGGGGCACATGTACAAGAACTTAACGCAGCCGTAGCGTAAATTTTTTGACGTTCCGGCTGCTTTTTTTTTTTAAATTGCCCGATTTACAAAGTGCCACTAACTGCAGTTAGTGGCACTTTTCCGCTGTAAACATGAATTTCTAAGATTGCCACTTCTGTTAGATGGACTTAACGAAAATGAGATGCAAGGTGGGCGTTCCCGTGTAAAAACTGCTGCTAACCCCACTTCGCAATATTTACAATGAAATCCCTATACGGTGATAAATCCCCAAAACTGCCAATAAGTCCAGTTAGAGGCAGTTGTTTAAGACCAGAAAATAGCTGGTTTTAAAATTGGTGCAAACACTTGGGTCCAAATATTAGATGTTTATGAGTGCTGGATAGTGCTGCAAGTAATGTTGCTGGGTTGCCCTGCGCCAAAACAAAAGGTCTGGAATGCATCCTATTAATAAGATAGGGTGTATTCCTGGGCCTCATTATTGAAAAGTTTTGCATCGCTGAAATAAAACAGCGATGCAACACTTTTCACTGCGGCATGGATGCACCGTATTTACTGTGTGGTGCTCCATGTCGCAATCAAGGACAGAGACGTCTGGAATCCTGACATATCTGGCAGCGCTATTGTCATACATTGCGACATTTCAGTTGCAAGCATGACGCAACTCCAGCAATGCATGGGGCCAGCCTATCCCTATGGCACTGCGTCACCCTTACACCTTTCATGAGGCAAGCGTAAGATTTTGACACAGTGGCATCTTAAAATTGTTGCAGTGACATCTGAGAGACTTCACTGCGCGAATCCTGCGAGGCTTTGTTGCGTGGGAATGCCCACCATGCATACATCATACCTGATGCAAGTATAATGTGGCACAGGGTTTCACAAGGTCACGCATATGCCTAGATGCGTCACTTTGTAAATACGGCCCAACTTGGTGCAAGATTTACGCTGCAAGTACATCAAGAAAATGACACACCAGCGACGTTAAACTGCTGAAAGGGGCTCAGCATTAAGCCCCCCTGTCTTTTTCCCCTATGATGGTGCACAATGACTGCCATGCACCAATCCAGGCACCCTTGCACACTGTGTTGTGGAGTTGATTGATTTTGTGGCTCCATTCTCTACTTGAGATGTCTGCAGGTGTGTCTCGACTAGTGGAGTGCGGGAGTGAATCAGTTGGCCTTCTTGGAGTGTTGTTCGCCTGGTAATTTCTTGAGGGGTGCCAGGTTGTCAGCGCAGTTGGAGATCCATCTGTGGAGGTTGCGCGCTGCCATGTTGGCGTCTGTTAGCGTTGGCAGAGTGGTGGCGCTGAGGGAGTTGATGAGAAGCTCTTCAGTGCCCTTGTTTCAGCTGCGATGGGGGGCGATGATGGCGGTGGTTTACGGTGGGCGTGGTGAAGGCATGATGTATACAATGATGGTCGGTCCAGGAGAGTTCTGTGTGTGGCTGTAGTTGAAGTACCTGCTGGTGGAGGAGACAGGCTTGAGCGTGTGTCCGGCTATGTGGGTTGGTGCAGTGACTAGCTGCTTGAGTCCGATGTTTGCGAGGTTCCCCAGTAGGGGGTTGGTGTTCTGGTCACTGGGGTTGTCCAGGTGGAACTTGAGGTCTCCGAGTAGGATGTACTCAGTGGATGGGAGAGCCTGGGTTGCGATGAGGTCTACAATGGCACCGGTGAATGGTGATGCCATGGAGGGTGGTGTTGGGGTTGGTCTTGATCTGGGACTGGAGGTGTTCCATGGTTGGCATTGGGTCATTAGAGTGCATGGTCAATCGGGGTGTGCTTTTGTAGACAATGGCAATGCCTCCTCCTGGATGGTCAGGGTGGTCCTTGTGGATGAATTTGTAGCCATCGTGGATGGCGATGTCAGGTCCGGAGCAGAGGTTGGTCCAGGTTTCCATGAAGAAGGCGATGTCTGAAGAGATTTCTGTGGCTTATTTGTGGAGGAGAGGCATGTTGAGGAGGATGCAGTTGAGCAGATTGGGTGCGCTGTGGGTCGGCTGGATGGAAAGAGGCGCTGGTGTGGTAATGTGGCAGGACATGCCTATGCAGTTTCAGCAGGCGCAGGGCGCAATGGTATTCTTTGTTGAAGCTAGATGGCAGATGGCATGGTGTCCAGGTTGGAGGGCAAAAAGGGTGCTGGCGTTGTAGCTTTGGAGTGTCCGAGAGGACTCAAACAACTGACCTTCGGGTCAGAGGAACCAGCATCCACAGATGGGGACAGCAGCAACCAGATGGTGCAGCTCATTGGGAAGAAGAAGTCCACAAAGGGTTAGCTCCCCGTACACCCAAAAACAAACTAACAGTGGGCAAGGAAAGGCAGCACCACCCGGTTGCCTCTTTCGATCTAACATTGGTGACCAGATTCTGTGTTCCCCACTTCCCTCGGGAGTAACGGCGGATCAAGCTGCATACCAAGGCTCTGGGCCAGAACCTGCCCATGCCCCTGGCACCCACTTCCACCAATGGCCGATCTCAGTGACTTGAGCCAGTTAGTGGAGTCCCCCCACAAGTCCTGTGTGGTGCCCTCAGTGATGTTGGTCAGCTGCAGCGCATGGATTGCTCAGGGGACAGTGTGCATCACCCACAGGTGCTAGGCCTGGGCTCTCCCCAAATCCATGACTCAGCCAGCAATAGCCTCAGCCAGGTGGGATTTCACAAGCCTGGGTACAGCAGTCGCCGCCAAGTCCGTTGGGGAACCTCCAGATGCAGGTGATTCAACATGGCCCCCTTAGGCATGAAGTTGCTGCACTCCCGCCATACAAGTTTGGCGCAGCTCAGGGGCCTCACCCTCCTCAGCATCTGGCCAGCGCAACATCCTCCAGCCTGTGATGCAGAGGCGCAGCCCACCATTGATAATCTCCTCAGTGCCCCCCAGTGTAGTGGTGGCACCTGGTATGCATTGCAGACTTTCTTACGTTGGTATGCAGGAGCGCCTCTACCGTTCACAGCTCCAAGGTGCACCAGGCAATCTTCTCACACAGGTCAGCAATGTGTCTCCATGCGACCTGCCAGACTTTACCACGAGTTAAGGGTGATCGCCGACGTCTCAATGTCTACTGCCAGGGCCCAATTCCACAGCACCTCTGCCTCCCACTCCGGGTCACAGACGCACGCCCAATGAGGCATCTGGGCCCTGGGGACTGTCTCTGCTTTCAAGGTTTGGGCTGCCATGGTGTTGCAAGGACAGCGCTATGAAAAGTGATGCATGACTGTTTTTTCCCACCAATGCGCCTCGTTTCATAACTATAGCTCTGAATCTGCATTTCCTCTTCCCCTGGGACTCTGGCTGGTCATCTTGGCTGTTGGGGTGTGGGGGTTTGTTGTTCTGTGCTGCACTTAGCCTTGGCTGCTCCATTCTACATTCCATTGGTTTTTATTTCATATGTTTCATAGGAGGTGGACTTATAGGCTATTTTTGCCTCTAGAGGCAAATAAACTCACTTTGGGCTGACTAACGTGATTTTTTTTCAGCTGATGGGCCTTTCGTCACTTTTCTCTTGCTACCATCAAAATTTGTATCGCCTTGACGCCAGTGTTAGTGGTAGTTTTCACCGTGGCTAGCTGTAACATTTTCTTTTACGTGTGCTTCATTAATCATTGATTATTATACTGTACAGAATCCTTACAAAATGATTGCAAGCACATCTTGATTGCGCACCATAAATTACTATGTTCTGATTATACAATGAGTTCTGATGCTATATATTATTTTTCCTGATGCCAAAATATGAATTCCTCCAAGAACATTACCAATGTTTTTGAATTTATTATATGCCTTTCTTGATTTCATGTATTGATTTATCCCACCACTTACTCTGTATTACTTGACACTAAAGGCCTAAAATTCAGTTGCTAAGTTACTTGGGATCTATCACACTCTTACGACCCTAAATTTCCTTTTTGCAAACGCTCGCCCCATTGTGGACCTTTTTTGCTTTTACGGCATTATCTTCTACAGTGGTACAGTTACACTTCAGAAGGATGAAAATGTAAGAAAATATTTAATAAAAATGAAATGTACTGTCATCTTGCAAACCAGGATTTGCTAATTTTACATCGACTGCTTTCAAAACGTGGGATTTAATTTGCATTGCAACCTAACTCTTAATAGGTCACATTCCCAATCACACATTCAGAGGAGGTCGCAAAATATCCTGCTTGAGGAATATTAATTAAGCTGGTCTTCTTTTGCAACCAGTGCTTAATTTGAGGGAGTGGTCAACAACACCAGTGCTTTTTATGAGCACTAGTTAAGAACACATTCATTTACGGAGAGATTAAGGGGCACATGCATGAAGCATTTTTGTGCGAATCGGCCCGTTTGCGAATATAAAAAAGGTTTTTCACAAGGATCAAACCCAAATTGAGATTCGGTAACCTGTTTCCGAATCCCAAATTGCATTTTGCGATTTGGTATTTGGAGGGGGCATGTTAAGGGCGTCCCTTCCAAATACCAAATCCTAACAGTAGGCATGAATGCTTTGTGACCGCGAATGCGGGCGCAAAACATTCCCATATTACCACCTACTTCAAGTAGGGGGCAACCCATTTGCAAAATGGAAGGGGTCCCTGAGGAACCCCTTTCCCTTTGTGAATGGTTGTAAAAGCATTTTTAAGAGCAGGCACTGGTCCCACGGACCACTGCCTGCTCTTAAAAAATGAAAAGAAATCTTTTCATTTTACTTTTTGTAAAGCATCTCGTTTTCCTTTAAGGAAAACGGGCTGCTTTACAAAACAAATTGCTTTATTTGAAAACAATATCGGACATGGTGGTCTACAGACCTCAGCAGGCCACCATCTGTGTGATTTTTGCGATTCCTAAGGGGTCGCAAATTGCGATCTACCTCATTAATATTAATGAGGTAGAGCGATTTGTGACCCCCTAGGAATCGCAATCTGAAACTCTTTGAGTTTCATGCATTGTAAATTGAGATTACCTAATTGCGATTCTCAGAAATTCGCAATTAGGTATATGCAATTTACAATGTTGATGCATGTGCTGCTAAGTCATTTGCCCAGAATCACAGGTATTTGAGACCACGCCAAGACTCGAACATGGTTCCCCAGAACCGAGGTCTAGAGTTCTGGACATTACTAAATCCTCTCTTCACTTTCAGTGTTAGAAGATCGTTCTGTTTTAGGAGGCGCTAACAGGAGAAATCGACTGGTACAACCTGCCTCCTGATGAGAGCCCCAGCACTTATTTTTTTACAAATCAACCACTTCTCCTAACTCTTTGGGAATGGATGCAAACACAGGATTAGTGGTCTGAAAGGGATGACAGTCCAGTGTCAGAAATGATGTTTTTCATTTGGGAATGGGTGCTTACCAACTTAAAAGACGCAATCTGATTAGGTCAAAACACTTTTGAGAGAAAGAAAGCAACAGCCAAAATCCAGAGATGTGTATCAAGTTCAATGAGTAGCAACAATTAAATAACACAACAAAATAACATTCTTAAACTAGTTTAGTAAAATAGAGAAATATTTAGTGTGCAAAAGGCATGGTCATTGAAACAGGATAAAGGACACCAGAGATATAATTTATAAAACGATAAGGCAAAAAAAAAACTAGAAAAATTAGGGCACCGTTTTAAAATACCAGTCCACTGCCGACCGGGACCATATAATGATTTCAGGCCAACCGTGATGGAGCAGAGGTCAGACACACCTAGCAAGTTGTCCTGGTCAAGGTTTTTACCTTTCGAGTTGGGTGGAAAGTTACACATTTTTAGTGCAATGCAGCTGATGTTGCATAAGAAGAGAATAGGGCAGCACCATATCTACTAAAATAAGACACTGCTGCTCTTTGCTCCAGTTCTGGCACACCCTCAGGCTGCTTTAGTGTCACACACACCTTTGCACTCTGATTCAAAGCTGTGTGTGTGTAATGTTATGCATAGGATTTGAAGAGTACAGTACAAATTATCATGATTCACCATATTTTAAAACATTGGTCACATTGTACGTTTGCTGTCCTAGGCAGCGCACATGCAATGTTTGAAAGGTTAGGAGAACAAATCCTTGTTAGGGCCTGCCTTGAGGAGGCAATTTTTTTACACAAAGATCGGTCTTACATTATTAGTAAAAAAAGTTTTGCCTCAAAAACCATGTGTGGTATTTTGAGAACACCCATGTACCACACAAGGGATTCCCACTTGACTCAAATTAGCACCACATTTGCTTTACTTTTAGGGTTATTATCCATTGCCAAATGTTTCTCTGACAATAAGTAATTTTGTATCAACACTTTACAATGCTTTGAGTCAGCTTTTGAGACCATGCATCAATGCAAGTGTTAATAATCCTGTCCTTATTCTCTGAAATGAAGGTCAAAATCTTCCAGTGGGGCACAGTTGATGGTTGCGGCTAACGAGGGGCGCTCACTGATGGATATAACTTCATCAAGCTTTGGCTGGAGCACTTAGGGGCATATCAGCAAGGGCCGGTGATAATTATCGCTCAGCGTGCTTAGTGCGAGGATAGTTATCGCCGGCTACTGCTGAATTTTATCGCTGAGATAGCGTGCTATCAGCAACGCTTATCTCAAATGCGATAAAATTCCAGGCGCAAGCTGCCAAATGTGCGATTATCGCTAGAAATCCAGTGATAATCGCACAACTTTTGGCGATAGCTTGCAGATAGGGCAGGGCAGACTTAACCATGATATCCACCTTCCATTGGATTTCATGGCTAGGTCAAACTAAAAGCAGGCGTAAGGAAAGTAGCGATAACCTTGGTTAGCCCTACTTTTCTTATCGCTATGCTTGTTAGCGTGCCCATTGATAATTGGAGAAATGTTCGTTAGCGACATTTCTCCAGTTATTTTGGGAAGGAATGCCCACTTTGCATCTCATTAGAGATGCAAAGCGGGGCGTTGTTGTGACGGGCGCTAAGTCAGCAAAACACGCGATAGCGTGTCTTTGCTGATAAGGCGATGAAATTATCGCTGCTTTTCGTCCGAAAACGGACGCAAAAGCGGCGATAATTTCATACCGCCGCCTTGATGATCTGCCCCTTAGTTTGGTCCATGGTTTTACCTTAGGACTTAGTCACCTTTTTGGAAGTAAAACTAATCCACCTGAACAAGACTGGACGTGGTCAGATACCTTCACTGTGAGGACCCACTGAACATGTTTTTAGTGGGGCATAAAGCCTTAACCAGAGTAAACTTGATGTTTTTACCCACCACGGGTGCATCCTTCCCGGGCCAGGCTCAGCACCTATTCACTGGACATAAAAAATAAATACTGGATAGTAATAGGAAAGTTTCATCTGGTTGGTGAAGATGTATATAGGCAATGTTGACATAGTTTAACAGTTAAGGCTGCTGTTGCCATAAACAGTATCAAAACACACATCAGCAAATGCACTTGTTTTGTCAGCCCTACAGTCCTTTCTAGGCCTTAGGGCCAAAATCATTAAAGCCTCAGTGTCCTTTGGTAGGTAATAGTTCTATTGTTAAAAAACAATTGACACACCAAGCAACTCATCAGAAGATTAAAAACCAACCAGAATTCGGCAGCCAAGCTCATCCTGATTTTGAAACTCACACAGAGACCTCACACTGAATCCCAGTACACAAAATTTCTCCTTTCAAATTCCTCACACATACACTAAAGGCACTATACAACTTAGTTTCCACCTACCTGAACAGTCACATCTTCTTTCTCGAACCACCCAAATACCTCCCCTCTGCAGGACCCCTACTCACACATAGCCCACACTTAACACAGAACCAGATCAGGAGGAAGGAACATCTCTTGCATAGTTCCTAAATCATGGATCAACATCCCACCCAAAAACAAAGCCTCCTCCTCACTTCCTGATTTCCACAAGAAGTTGAAGATCTGACTTTTCAACTAACCAATCTACCCTAGGCAGGGTTAGGCACACATACCTTCTAAATGCCAGGACACCCTTGCAGGTGATAGTGTGCTTTAGCAATACACATAACATAACCTAATCTAAACTAACCTAACCATTTTTGTAGAAAGGGTTTGCTTGATGTCATTGGGCCTACAAATTTTAAGAACAGTTTACCATGGGTTAAATGTTTACAGTAAATACTAAACTACATTGTAACAAGCTTTAAGATGATATGGAACCATAAGTGAAATAACACCGGGTAAATCCATTATAAGTAGGAACATGGTCCATACATAAAAGGACCCCTCTTTTTCCCATGTGAGCAGTTTTCATTTATCTTGGGACATTAATTCTAGAATTGGCAGACATATTTAAATAGAGAACTTATGCAGAAAAGAAAATCACTAGGCTAAGTAGATGCTGAATGATCTTGAGCAGCAATACACACATACACCAAATAGTTTCCTTGGTGCTTAGGTGACAGGATTAGGGATGCTGTCCAGGGTTAACAATATTCTTGTTTGAAGAGCATTGTTTTTTAAAGCTGCCTGGACCTTGTGTAGTTGGAAATAGATCTGACGTCGGAGGTGAGAGGGGGAGTTCCATATGTGTGGGGCATACACCGCAAATCTAGCTCTGCCTGTCTTTTTCCTTTTATGTTTTGCCGCCATCAGGAAATTCAGGGAGCCAGATCTTAGTTCGTGGTTAGGAGTGTAGCTCTGAATTCTGGAGAATATGAATGCTGGGCTTTTGTCATGCAGACATTTAACGATGATGCTGCTAGTTTTAAAAATGGACCTCTGAGTTACTGGGATCCAGAGTAGTTTTTTTATCAATGGACTAATGTGGCTGGACATTTGAAAAACTAGCCTAGCTGCTTGGTTATGCGCTATTTGTAGTCTACGGTTGAGACCTACTGGGAAATTCTGATAGACGGCATTGGCATAGTCTATCCGGAAGATGACCAGAGCAATAATGATTTGAATTATGGCTTCATTAGTAAAGTATTTCCTGATTTTTCTTATTCTGTGGATTTGGAGAAAGCATGAGGAGATTACTGCTCCAATCTGTTGCTTCATGGAGAGGTCCTCGTCGATGAGGACCCCGAGGCTTTTCACATATTTCTTCGGGATGGGGTGTGAGTCCCTCTCTTGGGGCGAGAAAGAGGGATTCCATTGACAGAATTTATTTTTTGTGACAACATTTTCGTTTTTTAAAATGTTTTGCATTTTAAAATTAATTATTAGATGGTTGCTGTTAGTCTTGTATGTGTGTCATTGTGTTATGGAAACCTTCCTGGGATGCTGAAGTGTTGTAAATAGTGAAAAGCAGCTGCATGTCATCAGCTTAGTTGTAAATTCTATTGTTTTGGGTCTTTAGGACATGTGCAAGGGGGCGGATGTACAGGTTAAACAAGTGACGGGTTAGGGATGATCCTTAAGGTACTCTGCTGTTTAGTTGGACCCTAGGTGAGTAGAAAAGTGGGCAGAGGCGAACCGACTGGGAATGTTCTTTGTGGAAGGATTTCAGCCTGGCCAGGGGAGTAACTTGCCGGCCGGTGCCCTTGACACGATTGTTCAAAAGAGTATGCTCGACCATGTCAAAAGCTGCTGATAAATCTAGAAAGACCAGTGCCTGGGTGATATATCTGTCAGCCTCTTCTCTCATGTCATCGACCACAGAGAGAACGACTGATTCGGTTTAGTGGATGGGTCAAGGGTGCTCACATCCGTGGTGAACCAAGATGAAAATAAGTGCAATACTTGTCATAGTTAATTTCATGATTATGTTTTTCTATTGCACTCGGGCCAAGAGGTGATTTTTAAATGTATTAGGATACATCTTACAGTGATTGTGGGATACTAATTCTAACATTGGTGAACATATTATTTAAATGGAGAACTTACGTAGAAAAAAATATCTAGGCCATGTAGGCGCTGAAAGAACTTGTGTAATAATAAAGTTATTCATAGGGAAGAAAATCACATTGGCATACTGGGCTACCACTGGTGCCCTTGAATTAAGGACAGTTAGGCAATTCGAATCCTTGGTGCACCAGGATGCATATATGTGTAAAACAAGTCACAAATAATTGCATATTTTGGTTTCCTGTTATAGACGGGCAAAAAGGTGATTTTTATGTGTATTGGATTGTATGGAAACAATCCTTATGAAATCAAGGGGCCTACTTTGTCAATTAAACAAGAAGGAGATGAATGTTATCAGATGGTTACATGGACTGCCGAGTTGGAACTAAGACATGGTAAAATACAAAGAAAACAAAGGGTGTTCGATACATATGTGAGAGAAGGTCATTTTTCATTTTTTTTAAACATCAACGAAATTGGAAGATCAGCACAAGTTATACATGAATATAGATAGTGGATTTTTTAATGTTTCAAGTTTTGAATTATATATCTTTGCTGCATTGTTCTGAGGTAGATAGAGCTTGGCAAATAAATTGTATCTGTGACGCTTTTTGTACGATGACACTCAGTAGCGTACATTAAAATAATGCCCACCCCTTGCAGAATGTGAGGCGGGGCCCTTAACCTCACTTATATTCTTTGCCATTGGGCTGAATGGACCTCCGTGAAAGGCTGAAGGCCTCTTTAGGTTTGTTATGCCCCTGATGACACAGGGAGATCCAGGCCAGCTATTTGGCCTACACTCAATGACCTTGTAGTTTTTGGTGCAAAATAGATTCAGGAAATTATGTCAGATGCCATTGATACTAGTGTAGAAGACAGATGAAATTGTTCAGGAATAGTTTCACAGATATTGATTTGAGCCTGAATATGTCAAGCTCTATAGTAAGTATAGTATTATTCATGAGAATCCTAAAATGGCATAATTCCAATTGTTGCTACCTGCAAATGTCTATTTTATTTAACATAACATAACATGATATAGCAAAGCATAGCATGGCATGGCATAGCATAGCAGAACATAACATAATATAACATAACAAAACAATCAAAACCAGATGACAACTAATGGAAAGTGAATGGGCACCCTCAAGCTGTGCCTCAGACTAGCCTGCTGCACATTAGAAATGGATACACAGTTACAAATCAAGGTGATCTAACCAGGGTATTTGGCTTATCCCATATCAGCCACATCTTCATAATTTGAATCCCTTAGGACAACGGAGATAGAGGTCCGGTCATTGGAGCATGGAGGCAGCTTCCAGGCTTTTAGTTTATTGAGGAAGCTGGGCTGAAGTGTTTCTGTCTATGGTGTTGTGGGACGGCCAATTAGGTCATTGAAAACAGACTCATCTCAGCAGCTTCTTAAGGAACATAGTGAGATTTTGCCTTTCCTGGTTAAGCCTCACTGTGGAGTGACAGGATCCGGAGCGAAATGAAGTTTCTACATTGTGACCAAAATATACTGGGAAATTGTGTTAGTTGAGACTGACAAAGTACAGTCATGAACTAGCATGGTTGACCCATTTTGGGAGACCTAATTACAACTTACTGTGTTCCGGCACTCACAGAGCATGGATAGTGTATGATACTTTTATTTTTATTTACATGTATTTACAGTTAAGGCCTGAGAGATTAATTGATTTTCTCACAATCACACAATTTCAGACAATAGGTAAAGCAGAATTTAGAACACAGGTCCGTATGTTGCAAAAATGGCTGCACAGACACAAGATTACATCAACATTACTTTACAGCATGCGATATTGAGGTAGTCAGCCAATCAGAAGGCATGCGAGTCTCATGCTACTTCAAAGTCCATGGTGATCCAGGCACCAATCTATTACCACCCCTATGCCAGCAAATTTCCTAGGGAGGTTAGCAAGGGAAGAGAGAAGGTTTTCACTTCTCCTGAGAAGGCATTTGTAGTGATAAAGCTAGTAAAGCCAGGACAATGAACAGTTCTGAGGGGCTTTGAATGTTTTCTGCTTAAACTTTACAGGGGCAGATTTACAAGCCGCTTGAGACACTTATACGCTGCCATTGCTTCACTTTTGTGACGCAGCAGCATCGTAAACAATGCGCCACGTTGGGACACATTTAAAACGTGACGCATCTATGGAGATGCATCACATTGTAAAGCCCTGCATCCCTGCGTCAGGTATAATGTATGCAGGGTGGGAATTGCGACGCAAGAAAGCCTCGTAAAAGTGACACAATGAAATGGACAAGATTCAAGAGTCACTTTCACAACGCCACTGCATCAAAACCTTATGCCTGCTTGAAGCAGGCGTAAGTAGTTATGCAGCATGATTCAAATAGGCCTTCCTGAGCATTGCTGGAGTTGCTTCGTGCTTGCGAGACGACTCCAGCATTGCGTTGCCTTCACGCCAATAGATGCATCACTAATCTGTCAATCATTGAGCCACAGTGCACCACATTGTAAATGTGATGCATCTATGGTGGCGCAAGGGATAAAGTCTTTGCATCATCCACCTATTATTTTTGTTTTCCCCTATACTTGAGTCTCTTACATAAACACATGAAACCCCATCTGGTGTTTTGTGACTCTATGCTTTCTTTCAGGGGAAATTAAACAATGCAGTAGATTAATTTAATTATGTTTGGAATGAGAAACAGTTGTTTCCTTAGTTTGGATCATGCTGGGTAAAAGGTCTGTACACTGCACTAACAGCTCTACTGCTAAGGCATAATTTATTTTAAAATGAGAACTATTTGGGGGTGTAGTAAATTTGATTCCTAGGCTTTTGGGGGGACATGTTACAGTACTGATGTGAGCTATGACCAAGTTATTCAAATTCAAATAGTTTAAATTTTATTTGGCAATTGGTTTATTGATGGAACCCTTGGATTACCTTTTGTAGCTTGCCTCAAGCAGCAAAGCCTTCTTCGATCTCTATGATGCATTACAATGGAAGAAAATAAAGCTGGCTTTTATATTTGTTATACACATTGCGCAATTAGCCGGGTCTGTCAAGCTGTGACCCCAATTGCCTCCAAAGCCGTACTGACTATCAGTGAATATTATCCCTCGGTGTTGTTCTGAGACACTAAAAGCCCTAGTCAAGGCAATCAGCTCCGCAACTTGTGCAGAATACGCTCCTTGCAACCATGATGCGTCAACCCCAACTGCAACCATACAAACAGGATAGGCAGCTCTCAAATTTCCTTTATCATGTAGCAAACTTGAGCCATCAACAAACAAAACATGATCTGATTCGGGTAAAGGTATGTCCTGTATATCAGGTCTGAGTTTGGTACATAGTTCAGTAACATCTAAACAATCATACTCAAATTCCTCATTCTCATTAACAATCTGAATGGGTTAAGGATTGTATACCTCTTAAGGGTAATGTTTTCAACACCCAACAGAAGTTGTTAATACTTCGTGAGTCGACGATTTGTTCAAGTACAGTTTTCGGGTACAAGTCAACAGTGCTTCAAAAGAATGGGTAATGTACACAGTGAGTGGGTGACCCTTCACTATAATTTCACACTGCTCAAGACTCACACAAGTTCAAGCAACCGCTTTCAAACATCCAGGTAAGGCTGCGGCAATAGGATCCAGTGTAGCAGAAAAATTGTTCACTGGCCTGCAAGCGTTTCCATTCATTTGGGTCAACACTGAAAGGGCATAGCCTTCCCTTTCAACAAAATAATACAAAGCATTTGTTAAAATCAGGCATTCCCAGATCTGAGGCACGACATTGTTTTTCTCTGAACTCTGAGAAGGCACTCATACAACTGTCATCCCAAGGTACAGTCAGTCACATCTTTGTTTTTCAAGCTCTGAAGACGTTTAGCTGTCAAGAAAGAGTTTGGAATCAATTGTCGCCAATAGCCTGGCATAATTGGTGTGAGCTTCCCCTGTATTTTTGCCTTTGTCTCCTCTTTGCTGCATGATAGACTTTGTTTTGATGGTCTAGATGCTTTGGGCACTTTGCCACTGCTGTTCAGTGCCAAAGTGCAAGTGCTCCCTTAGTAAATGTTTGTTATGGATTGGTGTTTTTATAATTGGCTTATTTGATTTACTAGTCAGTCCTAGTACAGTGCACTGTGTGTGCCCCGGGCCTGTAAATCAAATGCTGCTAGTAGGCCTGCAGCACTGGACATGCCACCCACATAAGCAGCCTGTAAATGTATATCAGGCTTGCCATTGCAGAGCCGGTGTGCTATCTAATACTGCCATGTCGACTTGGCAAGTACACACACTTGCCAGGCCCTAAACTTCCATTTTCTTACATGTTAGTCACCCCTAAGGTAGGTTCAAGGTACCCCTGCAGGCAAGGTGCAGTGTATGTAAAAGGTAGGACATGCCCTGGTGTGTGTGGCATGTCCTGATAGTGAAATACTTCCAATTTTGCCTTTCAGTGTTGCAAGGCTATCAGTTCCCATAGGATAGAATAGGTATTTTGATTATAACATCTTATAAGCCTAACTACCCCTGGGAACAATGTAGGAAATTAAAATTTAGTTGGGGGATTTTTACATTCTGTGTTCGAAAATACCAATTTTAGAAAGTAGGTTTTTTCTTGCTTAGTCATCCAGTGTGCCTCTTCTAGGATGTGTATTGACTTTCTGGCTTTGGAGTGACAGGGGTTGGGATGTGCAGTGGCTCCAGAGTCAGGATGACTCAGCGCTAGGCTGAATAGGCCTGGTTTGCATTTGGAGAGGTGGGAGGAGTACCACCTGAACCTGAATAGGGCTGTGCCTACCTTCCACAATGATGGCTCCTCCCCCCTGTGGGGTTGTCTGGAGCCAGGGCTCACACTGACAATGGAGGTTGTTGTGCACTTGCAAAGTTCCCCCAGAACTGTTTTGGACTGGGCTCAGAGCCCTGGGCCAAGAGAGAACAAAGATATTTAGTGTATAAAAAGAGGGGCCCAGACCTGAGACTTTTAGACCACTTCTGGGACACCAAGAGGAACCGTTGCCAAGGAGAAGAGCTGGAGAAACTGAGGAGTAATACTGCTCCTGTGCTGTTTGCTGTCTGGGGTTGGTCTGCAGTGGCTACTTTCTGCCAAGGAAAGGGAAAAAGGACTTTGCAGTTTGTTGTGTCCCCTGATTATGGAAGCTCTCCAAGGGCTTGAAGAAGAGCTTACCTACTGTTCTGAAATCTCAGGGACACAAATACTGCCAATGGGTGCATGGAGCTGTTCTGGGCCTCTGGAGGTTGTTCTGGCTGTTGGGAGCTGGAAAAGCAATGGAACAACAAGAAGCGTGACGCTTCCGCACCTGTTTCCGATACATCGCTGAAGAAATCGTCGCAGCTCCTGCCCGCGGCTCGAGAAATTGGCGCATGCCGCATCGAGTGCACCGATCTCCGAAGTCCGAGATCGCCGATTCCGACGCAAGCCCTGCAGTGGAGCTGCAAGAACCAATGCATTGTCCAGGATCGTTGCATCGCATTGAGGTACCAGGTCTGTCGCATCATTGGGGGATGCACTAAGAAACCGAGCCAACGCATCACCTCCCATGGAGCAAGGAGCCAAAGCATCACCTTCCCTGAGTGTAAGGAACCGACGCATCACCTTCCCTGCAGCCCTTTTTGTTTGTGTGTGCAAGGCATCCAAGGTACTTTGTGTGAAAAGTGTTGCATCTGCAATTTGATTTGAACTGAACTATTTCTACCATTTGAAAGTCATATTTTTGTCATTTGGTCTTGTTTGGCTAGGATAAAGATGACTTATTTTTCTAAACTGGTGTGGTGTCCATTTGTAGTGTTTTCACTGTATTACTGCATGTGTTCACAAATGCTTTACACACTGCCTCTGAGATAAATCTGTCTGCTCGTGCCAAGCTAACAAGGGTGTGAGCAGGGGTTATTTTAGAAGTGTATCCCACTTACCCAGACTAAAAGCAAGGGTCCCTGTGTGGCCAAAGGTACCTGCCTCTGCCTCCTAGAGACCCCCATTTCTAACACCCACCATTCCTTAGAACTTGCAAACTTCCTTTTGTGCAGCTGGGGGACTCATGTTTAGAATCGTATGGATTATTTCTTCTGACACTTTCTTCAGTACTTTCTCAGGGTGATGTCCGAAGTACAGGAATTCAGTTTGGCAAAACTGTAACATTGTCAGTGACACTTTGCTTGCTTCTTGTGCATTCATCTCAACCAATAGGTCATTGATGTACTGTACTAATACCGAATGATAGGTGTAGTAAGCTGGATCTGTATATACTATACTAAAGTATGGTATAGTGTGCACAGATTCCAGGGGATCCCCAGATGTATAGCAGAGGCTAAATTAGGTAATCACAAACAGCTCTCTTTGAGGTGGCGTGGGTGAGCAGCTAGGCTTATCAGGAGGGAGTGTTAACCATGCATGTATTCACTCAATCAAGACCGATGGCACACACTCAGAGACAGAATCAGGACCAATTTGGTAAGTATAAAAACGTATATTTATATTTTCATTTAATGTCAACTCATTTGGTTTTCAAGTGCTGTCGTATGCTGACAACACACAAATCATGATCTCCATTTCCAAGAACCTGCAGTTGGTGGTGGGGAAGTTCAACCAGTGCATGTCCAGCATCATCTGCTGGATGAAGGACAACTCCCGGATGATGAATGCAGACAAGACTGAAGTGCTTGTGTGCGGTTCTCAAAAGTCCATCTGGTCAAGCACTTAGTGGCAAGATGTCTGCGGATCTCTCCCCTCCCCTGTCAGGTGAGCCAAAAACCTTGGGGTCATCTATGATCACTCTCTGAGCTTTGATGCCCAGGACATTCACACTGTCAGCACTTCCTTCTACATCATTAGGACCCTGAATGAGGTCATCCCCTATATCCCATCGGAATTGCACCAGTAAGTCATTTTTGCCCTGGTTAGCTCACAGTAGGACTACTGCAACGCTTTTATATCTGAATATTAATAGTTCCTTCCTGAACAAACTTCAGGTTGTACAAAATGCGGTAGATCATCTAATTTTGAACACTCCCAAGCGGCATTCTGTTAGGGAGGGGATCTGCTCTATTCATTGGCTTCCTATCAGAAAACGCACTGCTATTAGGGCATTGTGCCTAGTTTCAAGGCCCTTCATCATAAGGGCCCCTCTCATGCAGGTTTTCAATGGTACATCCTGGGTAGGACACTCTGATCCTCTTCTTGAAAATACTGAGGATCCCCATATTTTGTAAGACTAGATGGGGTGGGCGCTCCTTCTAGGTAGCAACCTCCAAACTATGGAATGGCCTACCTGCTTATATTTCAGATGCACTCTTGGAGAGATTTACAAGACATACACAAAAGGGCGTTTTGAATATTTATTGAACCATCATGATTCTTCTATAAAATATATGCACTGCAATGATCAGTAGACAAAAGCAGATAAAAGTGATTAGAAGTATAAGGACAATAAAGAGAATGAACACTTCCATCATCGAGCTAAAACAGTGTATATATGGTGGCATTTAGGTACTGGGTATAGTGTACTCCTACTATGCGTTCCCTAACCTAGTTGACCAGGGTGTGTGTGCTCTGCCAAGATTCCCCTTTAGGATGATGAACTCCCCTTTGCCTGGTGGTAAGGTATTTAGGTTCCCGTCTTGGTCACAGGTTGGACATCCCTCCTCGAAGGGGATCAACACAAAACAGCTAAGCCGAAACGTCAACACTGCGATGACCCTGGAAGTGACAGCTGAGTGTTCCTCTAATTTGAGCATGGAAGTACATGTGCATCTATAACAATGACATCCATGCTTCCTTGGTGATGCTTCAGCTGAGCTGACATTGTTTATTGTCTCTTTGACAGTAACCTTGCCTCGTGAACAAAATGACAAATAACAACATTTGCACAATGTGTGTCGAGGCCTTGTACGAAATGTTCAAGTTGTTGTGATAGTGCGCTTTAAAAGTGGTTTTGTAAGACATCTGGTTTCGGAGAAACTAACCCTGCACTGTCACACAAGAAATGTGGGTCAAAAGTCATTGTGTAAAGACGGCAGGCAACTTAGGAAACGTGCATGTTAAAATAGCAGTGTTTCTTCCTGGGCCTAAGTGAGACACATGACACCCACTCCTCTGACATGTCAACCAAAAGCTATCTGATAATAAGAAAACTGTGCATACGCATAGAAATATAAAAAGATACAAAAAAAATCTATGCAATCATTTTTAAAAAAGGCCATAAACCAGTTTAAAAGGCAAAATATACATAAAGCAATTAGAATTTAGGATTTTAAAACATACTGAATAAAATGATCCCACCAAACAGAATAGCCAATTGTTTAGTGTTCCTAGAGGTAGACAAAACAAGTCTATTCCCAGCCACAACAGACGATAAACCCAAAGGCACATCGCAGAACAGGTTTATGGAACAAATGTGTTCCCATCCAGCCTCCAGAGCAGCCGCTGAGGGAGTGACCATAGCAAGGGAAGGATCCACAGAACCAGAGCCAAGATCTAACTCACCAGAAGCATTCCAGGAAGGATTGGAGAAAATGTTCAGAAGCAAAGGTATACATACGCAAGCCCACTGTAATTATGCGATTGTGCAGCCGTGGCGATTTTTGCATAATTATAGATTTGCCGCATTGCCCACAAAATCTATCATATGCTGCATAATCTACAGATTTTAGCAAAAACAATTTGTTTCCAGCTCAAACGGTTCAAAAGTCACTAATAATGCAGCATGCTAGAAGGTCCTTTGCAAAACTGGACTGGTCACCTTCCTGTTGCTTATTGCTAATTTTGGGTGTTGAACTGGTACTAATGAAGTGCAACCAGTGCCCAGAGAGTTTTATCAAGTTTAAAAATGACTAAATAATGAAGTAATACTATTACAAAATGTGCCGCATTATGCCACATAATTTGCCTTTTTTGCTGCATAATTCCTCAAACCTGCTGCATAATTTGGCGCCCTCCTGCCACATAATTCCAGTAGCCCCAGGTATACACAATGGACAGTGATACCAATGGGCCTTTAAGGGGAACACCAGTACATCTATGTCCGAAGGCTCAACAAATTGCATTCCTAGGTGTAAGTCCAAGGCACACTCAAACGTGCACACCAGACAGCGGAATACAGGCTGTGTGCAGTGAAGTCAAACAGGCCGAAAGATAAGAACCAATGCTCATTCTGTTCCTGAACTAAAGGTGTGCTGAAGCTTTGTAGCATGGGGTAGTGGCAGTTCCATTTAATCTCCAAATAGGAAATCCATTGTGAAGCCGAAAAATTAAAATTTCAGTCCCGACGAACTAGCCCACAGAGCCTGGCCTTGTTTAAGACTAATGAACTCTCATTTCCAATTTGTGGTGCCTTTAAAAAATAATGGCCAATAGATGAAGTGTGACAGATAGATACAATTGCCAAAATAAGCACTGTGATGGTTTGGTACTTCAAAGCCTTGCAACTAAATATGGTGGTTCTGCACAACAACAAAATCACCGCTGTGACACAGGGTGAGTTCTTCATTTGTTTGGGTGGTTGGCAGGAAAATCTTGAGGATGATTTCCCTCCCCCTAACTGGCTGCGTGAATGTGGTCCTTCTAAACCTCTGTGTGCCACCCCTCATTGACTGATTCACACTGATAGATGGATATGCAGGAGACAGCCTGACCAGGGCAGAGTTCAGCATTTTCAGCCCCCTGAAAACCCTCTGTCAGCAAGCCCCCAGCGAGGAGCAGTGCCAACGCCCCAACCATCAATGCATTGTGGAAGGCACCCATTTAACACACTTGCAATGCATAACCAAGACTGAGGAGGCAAAGAATGCGTACAAATATCCGTTCAAGTACACTAGACTATGACTACTGTCCAGGGTAAATAAAAGTAAACCGCCCCCCCGCCCCCAGAGTCTTGCAGTCTCTCAGTGCCTTTTCTACCTTTCATAGTGTGCTACCTTGGAGAGTGGGTGCTAATGAAAGAACAGTATTAAGGGCCAAGAAATGCCTGCTGCATTTCCGCTGTGTATCACAATTGAAGTATTTTTGCGCAATAATATCACTGGCTGTCCAAGAAAGTAATGATTGGAAGTACATGCTTCATTGAGTTTGCATACCGCATCTCCTCCCTAAGTACTGCTCGAACATGCTTACCTTGAGAGCCAAATGCAAAAGGATTTACTTGGTGCACATTTTGTAATGCTACTGTAGGAATAAGCAACAGGACACTAAGATATAAGGCTCTCATTATTAAAATCAGAGGCCAGGAGTCCTTGATTGCCCTGGGACTCCTTTCTCACTCTACGGATCAACGTGCTACCATTAGTCAAAGGTGCCTGTTTGACTCAGATTTTCACTTCAGAAGCTCATATTTCAGTTAGTTCAGTAAAACCTGTTTGACTCACAAAGTTTAGGCATTTTCACATCAGAGGGTTTATTTTAGTTAGTTCACTGTAGTACATCAAAGCCTTGAGTATTTAAATGCTTTCACTAGATTGACAGTGCATGAAACATTTATTTCTCAGCATGCATTTCTCTGAATACGTTTAACAAAGGAGGCTGTACCCATTCATTAAGACAGGGGTCCCTGTGTATGTATATTGAATAAAGTAAATAGACAGCTCATAAGTATGTCTTTTTTGCCCTTCATTCAGTAGTGTCAAACGCTATTGGTTAAGCCACACTTCCTTTAACATGTCTGTACTAGCGCTCTAATTATTGCAATAACAAGTTTGTCTTTGAGTAGTCTGAAGTAGTCTGAAGTTTCGATCAGGCTTTATATGGGTTTAAATAATGAACAAAGTACATCTTTTTTATCAAAATATTTCAGTGCAAACCCTCCAGGGAAATGATGCTTTACAAAATGCAAATCTTTCCTGGAAGCCAGATAACCACTCTATCAAAACGTGTTTTAGTGCTGGAGGCTTCTCTGCAAGCAAGAATCGATCTCTTTTCATTGCTAATCACCGCAAGCTTTAGCAATTTTTACAGTGAAGATCTGGCGTTTTAGACCTTAACTTTTCTTTTTCCTTTGATGCACACACACATAAACAATTTTGTGTGTGTTTTCGTATGAATTCCATAATACAGTTAAAATTGCATCATGCTTGCAAAATATAACATAGAGCAACTAAAACCGGGCAATAATGCTTAACTGTGCCAACCTCAACCAGCCCCCAATGGGCTACCCATTAGCGCACTATAGATGCCTCGATGATTTGATAAATGATGACATCACCATTAAATTGCTTCTTCCATTATTACTTATTGATATTGATTTTCTATGTGTTGTTAGGTTTCGGTACAAAATATCACCTCACCTTTAACTATGCACTAAGCCCATCCCAATATAGACATTACCCATTGCCATTAATTTGGCTGTGCACCTGATGGGGAAAGGACTAATTGCCTTATTATGACTGGCAGTGCCCCACTCCCGCACCCCCAAAGCCATAATAAGCCCGCCCACCTGATTTGGACAGGAATCCAGGTCAGGTGTCCCTGTTGTGGCTGGCCCATGGCAGTGCCTGTTTAAAGGCTCATAGGAGACCCGTAATATACACTGTAATGGGAACGCCATTGCAGGTTCTTGCAGGGCATGGACTGCCAAGGCCATGCCCTGCAGGAACTGGGGTGCATGCAGACAGGGGGCACAAAATGTGCCCTCCTGCATGCATCCCCTGGCGCATCTCCTCTGCACTTTTCATAGCGGGCTCGCCGCCATGAAAACTGTGGCTGAGAAGAAACTCGTAATATGCTTGGCGGAGACACAGCGGCCTTACCAAGTATATTGCGGCATCAAGAATGCTGCAACACCACCAGGGATCTCTAATCCATGGCAGTTTTGGTGATACCAATGCGGTCCAACTGCCCAAGTTGTAACAGGGTGGTTGTACCTCCGGTGCCCACACTGCCACCGTAGCCATAATAAGGCTCTAGGTCCCCCTGTGCAGAGAGAACCGATTGGAGGGCTTGGCTGAATTCTAGACCCTCCACTGAGGACATATCCAACTGTACTCTACAGAGCGGACATTGATAGAGGGCTTGGTATTTCATCTGGCTCTGTGCCAAGGCACCAAATGCACATAACCAAGACCACATACCACTTGGCTATGTGCAGTGGGGACTGAGCTGAAAAAATTGTCCTTACACATGTATCACTTTCTTTAGTCCAGAAGCATAATGAAAAGCATATTTTGTACTTTTGATCAATTTTATACAGTAATAGTGTTTTTTACTTTCATAAATGGGTCACTTTCTGTTTAGTGTCTTGTCTATAGTCAAATGCCATTCTAGGTTGTCTTAGTGTTTAGCAAATTTTTCTTTCACTGTTACAGAGCTGCCCTTCCTGAGCCATAGTGATGTCCCCAATCATATCAATGGTGGCATGATTTTGATAATGCCAGTGATGGCTTATTATGTCATTTGAGATAGCATTCATTGCATCATGTCTGAGGTCATGAACAGTTGTTAATTGTGGGCGAGTTATTATTTTTTCTGGTTTCATAAATGTGTCACTTTTAGTTAAGAGCTTGTCCCACTTTCAAATGCAAGGCCTAGTGTTTCTGTATTATGTATCCAAATTTCCTCTTGCTATTATAGAATCACACTGAGTGGAAAATATTGATGTCATCATTTATGTCAATTGAGAGTTCAATTTTGCCCCCTCGACATGGATGACGATTTCATTTAAGATACAATTTTTACATCATTCAAGGATCTGAGTAGTTAATTGGGAGCGAATTATGGTATAAGTAGATTTCCAAACTGGCCTGTTTCAATAATTTTTGGGTTTTGTTTCATAACCAAAGCAAACATGTGTGTCTATTATTTTTAGGAAAATAATGATTTTTATTTGTTTCAGAAAATTTTTACAATTCTGTTAGATCTGGGGGTCTCTAGTTGGCAGGGTAGGTACCACTGTCCAAGTAGGGACCCTTGCTTCTAGTCAGGGAAAGGGGGATACACTGTTAAGATAACCTCCGCTCACCCTCTAGGTAGCTTGGCCTGAGCAGTCTAGGCTATCAAAGGCAATGTGTAAAGTATTTGTACCAACACTCACAGTAACACAGTGAAAACACCACAAATTTGCTCTACACCAGTTTTAGAAAAATAAGGTATCTTTACTAAAAACTTTACAAGACCAAATACTACAGAAAAACCAACATACAATAAAAAAGGTTCATTTAAAGATAGTTCAAGAGTTTGTAGAAAGTACTCCAGGATGTAAAAATCAGTGTCCTGCACAATGCGACTCTCAATGGACAAAATGCGACACTCTCGTGCCTAACAGTACCTGTAATTGCGCTAAGGTTCCCAAAAGCTATAACAATGAAGATGGCATAGGCGATGCGATACTCCTGAGACCTTGGGGAGGCTTTGCAGCAGCCCTGCTTCACGCAGCAGAGGTGAATGCGCCGGCTCCGATCTGTAGGGGGAGGATGCGATGACTTTGGCTTCCGTTGCATAGGTTTCTTAGGGGGAAGCTTCACGCACAGGTACGGTGCGACGCTTTTCGATGGGGTGCGATGCGCGGCGCGGCGTTGACTTCTGGCGCCGCAACCCTCGATGCGCCACGGGACGGGACTCTGCGTCGACTGGATACTTTCACGCACCGGCAGTGGTGCGGCCCGCAAACTGGTTCTGCGACGACCTTCGCAGTGTCAGGAATCTTCACGCACCGGGTCGATGCTCGACGCACTCGGCGATGCGGGGACTCCGGGTGCTGCGATGACGCCGTGATGAAATTCTTCTCGCACTCTCGATCTTGCGACTCGCAACCGGATGATGCGATGGGTACCAGTTACTCTTGTTCACGCTTTCTGCTTTCCAGCTCCCAAACACAGCAAAACGACCTCCTGAGGCCCCAAGACTAGGCAAGCACTCCAAGGCAGGTCAGAACTCCCTCAGCAGAGTTCCAGGGGAGCTGGTGGTGTAGTCCTTTTGTTCCTGGGACTTCTTAACAGGGAGCCAGCTCTCTTCAGGCCCTTGGAGATCAGAATTTAAAGAAGGGGACACAGCAGAGTCCTTCCCCTCTCCTTGGCAGCAAAGCAAAACAGCAAGCAGGCAGTCTTCTCCTCTTCAGTTCCTTCCAGCTTTCTCCTTGGCAGAGGTTCCTTCTTAGTTCCACAGTGATCTAAAGTTTAGGTGTCTGGGGTCCTCTTCTTATACCCCTCCAAGTCTTTGTCTCTCTTTGTTTCAGTGGGGGGATTCCCCTGCTCAAACCGGTTCCTGGGTGTGCTCTGCCCTGGAGCACCTGGTTCCTTTCAGAGTGAGGGGCAGGGTCGTTGGACGCCCACCAGGAGGTGAAGCCTTCTTTGTGCTGGCAGAGGCAGAGTCCTCAGCCTGGCCAGCAGGGGGTGGAGCCGGCATTGTGCTGGCAGAGGCAGCCCTATTCAAAACCCAGGGGCTACTCCTCCCACGCATCTAGAGCAGATCTCCCTATTCACCCTGCTGCTGACTCATCCAGACTCCTGGAGCCACCTAGCCCATCACATGACACTAGTCGGCCAATCTGCACACAGGCACACAGGCACACAGGAAGGTTAAACAGGAGAATAGCTACTTTCTAAAAAGTGCTATTCTCACATAGTGAATTTAAAAACCATCTTTCTAAAAAGATGTATAATTAAATTCTGAACACAAAGATACCAAACTTGGATTTTCTATCTTGCCTTTAGGGGAAGATAGGCATGTAAACAGCCTCCCCCATTCTGTCCTATGGGCAAGATAGCCTCTCAGCAGTGAAAAACGACAATGGCTGTAATTCACTACCAGGGCATGTTACACACCTCAGTACATGCCCTACCTTTCAGATACACTGCACCCAGCCCAGGGGGGTACCTAGGGCCACCATAGGGATGCCTTACATGTACAGAAAGGGAAGGATAAGGCCTGGTCAGTGGTTGCACTGGCCAGGTGGACATGGCAGTCCTGGACTGCACATAGGCACTGCAAGCAGGCCTAAGACATCATTTTACCACTACTCCTGTGAGTGGCACATTCAGTGCTGCAGCCCACTAGTAGCATTTGTACTACCAGCCCTGGCACTCTCAGTGCACTTTACTAGGGCCTTGCAGGTAGAACAAATATCCCAAACATGTATAGCCAATGACATCACAATTTCCCTAGGGAGCACTTGCACTTTGACACTGATCAGCAGTGGCAAAGTGCCCAAAGCATCTATACCAGTAAAAACGACATCCAGCATAGCATCAAAAATACAGGAGGTAGAGGCAAAAAGTCAGGGGTAACCACGCCAAAAGATGCCAGGTCTAACAAATTCACTACTCTAGTCATCTGTGAGCCCAATCTTCAATGTGTATAGCGTTAGTCCAGTGGTTCAGCGACTGATTTGGGCCCTATATGTTGCCACAATGTGGGATTTGGCCCAGAGCATGGTCTTTATCCAGACCTTCCATCATACCTCCTGCGCAGCCAAATGGCACTGCAAATGAACATTGTGTGCATTTCTGAAGTAGAGAAGGAGGTCCTCAAAGCAAGAAATGTATTTTATTGTGGGGTAAAAAACACAATGAACTCACAAAATTGGGTGACAAAAATGTATCGGCTCATACAAATTTGTGAATTCAGGCCACCATTTCAAATATGAAAATGTTGTTGTAAAGTTGTGATTTCCATCAAAAAGGTGCAATTGATTTGATTATAATGTCGATGTTGTTTTACAAATCTGCCTGAAATTTTTTTGTTGTTTAGCATGTTAGGAGTAATATGGGAACCACAGTCAGGGAGCAAGGGAAAAATGTTTTTAGTTGCTAAAGCTTTCATGTAGATGCACAAAAGGGGTTGAGTGTCATACAGTGTTGAACACTGTATGCCATACAGTGGAGTAGAGTGGCATAAAGTATAGTACAGTGTTGTAGAGTGAAGTTTCATACAGTGGAGTAGAGTGGGATAAAGTGTAGTAGAGTGGAGTATAGTCGAGTGGCGTAGCTTGGAGTGGAGTAAAATGTCAATGAGTTGAGTGACTTGTCGCAGACTGTAGTGATGTGGAGTGCAGTAGAGTGGAGTGGCATGGCGTACAGTATTGGAAAGTGTTTTAGACTACTGTAGAGTGGCATACTGTCTAGTTGAGCTTTGTAGAGAAGAGTGATATACGGTACAGTGCTGTAGAGTGTGGTAGAGTGATGGCCATTCAGAATTATAGAGTACAATGACTTAAAGTGGTGTAGAGTGGAGTGGCATACAGTGGAATAGTGGAGTAGAGTGGAGTACTGTGTCATAGAGTAGAGTAGAGAAAAGTGGGGTGCAGTAGCATGCAAAGCGTTGTGCACCTTGTTGTAGAGTGGACCATAGTATCTTTGTGTGACATAGAGTGGAGTAAAGTGCTGTACATCGGCATACAATATAGTAGAGTGTTGTGCAGTGGAGTTTAAGGGTATATAATCAGGTGCAAAGTGTGAGAGAGTGGCATACAGTGTAATAGATTTTTGTAGGTTAGAGTTCGATAGAATGCAGTAGTGTGCCAAACAGTGGAGCTGCAGAGTGGGTTTTTGTAGTGTGTTGTAATATCATGAAACAAGGTAATAGTCCTCATGGATACAATAATCAGTTCCATGGACGATTTCAATGACCAGAATTTTAAAATTGTATTTCTTCATTGAAATTTCAACACCAAAAAACTATATAGAGAAATTACCCCCGTTGGAGTAAATGAAAAAAACTGACAAATTAAGACTTTTACAAACATGCTGGCAAAAAACAGTGAACAACATTTATGTACTACACTCAGGTAACTTATTAGGAAAAACAAAACACTGCTGCACCCTGACCTGAAAAGATTCTGAGTGTGTGTCGATGGTGTTTTGATCCCCTGAGAATGTGGAATCATCTTCGGGACTGATGATCAGTTGCCTGGTATAATACCTAATGGTATGTTACATTAAATACCTGGATTTTACAAGAATCCTTAACAGCGAACAAAAGGCCAAACACTTTTGTGCCTTCTAAAATTAGTACATATATCAACCACCTTATGACGATGGAACAGAATACACATGAAAGTGGTAAATTACCGAGCTTTCAGTATATGTTGCAACTACACATGCGGGTCGTCAAGGCCCTTAAAGCAAGTCCCCCCAAGTACCAACTGAGCAATATTGAGGTGTTGGTTAACAATTTGAGGAGAAGAAACATCCGTGGTGTTCCGTGCCGCCATCATTGTGACGCATCGTACATGTGGCAATTTCTCCATTAGTACTTGGCAGGACTAGCTTTAAGTTCTTTGACGACCTGCATGTATAGTCACAATAATATACTGGAAACTCGACAATTTCCCACTTTCATGTGTATTTGGTTTTATCATCATAAGGTGGTTCATATATGTACTAATTTTAACAAGTACTAAAGACTTACCAATCAACGCAGGGCCATGTATGGTGGCCTTGCATTCCTTTGTAAATCTGACTTAAGTATTGCATTGCCCAAGCGACACCATCAGTGACACAAGTGCACCACAATCCACTAATACAGCTAGGCCTTAGTTATAGTTTTGCCATGGTATACCATGATAAATGTGCAGTATACCATGGTAATTGCTATGATAATCCATTATATAATTGTATAATGGATATTTTTAGAGAATGCAAAGGCAGCCATATTATTTTTACCACACTTTGTCTGTATTCAGTCTTAGGGGCTTAGATATAGGTACGCAGTAGGTCCCTACCTCTTACCACTTAAAGTAGTGATAGGTAGGGAAATATATTTCTTTTTTAAAGATATTTTTTTAAATATGTTTGACAGCCATTTACCACAGTAGTTTAAAAAAAGTTTGTAAAATATGTGAAAAAACTGTGGTGACAGATATCACTAAGTTTAATTGCTTTATAACTTAAAAAATACTTATGCTACTTAACTGCAGTGCCCCAAAAGCATCATCTCTGCACCTTAAAGTATAATCCTGCCAGACTTCATGTAAATCCATTCAGCCATTTTCACACTACGTCAAACGTAATAGTCTATGGAAAATTCTATGGTGGAAAAATGCTTTTTGGGACCCCCTTTTATCTTTGCACCCCATAACAAATCACCATAAAAATGTACATAATCTCAAAATGTTGAAAATGCTATGGGTCTGGAAAGATTTGTGGTGATTTGTCAGATGGATGGAAAGATAATAGGGAGCTAATATCCAAGAAAGTCCTATCTTTAGGAATACTAACTAGAACTACGGAGTGGTAATCAGATTCAATGTGATTTATTTATTTTAATCTTTTGTATTTGTTATGAATTGGTTTATTGGTTTACATAATCATGTGATCATAAATGTGTTTTTTAGTTGCTCATGTAGTTATACAGAAAATTTATAGAAGCAGTCTAGTTAATTTTCTGGGCTTCCTTGCTACTTTAAGTAGGATTGTGATACATATGAAGCCCAAAGTGAATAAAAACCAATCCGTGTTATTATACAAATTTAGATTAATATTTTTTCCTAATGGCCAGTTATCATGTCCTTCCTATAGTACTTTGCATAGCTTACTTCGAAGTCACTTTTCCATTATGTTGTGCAGGAGCAATTCGACAGTGTCATTGCGCAACAGGGCAAATATCTTCTTTTATGTGAAGCTGTACCTCCATTGTTGTAAGGTTCCCAAGTGCATAAAACAATGTAGTGAATTGACTTACTATTTCAGAATGGCTATTCAAGTTGTAGTTAATATAGATCAATCCCATGTCAGCAGCACTATCGAAACTTAGTAAGTCTGCTCTAGATGACGTACCTGCGAGGACATAAATTTGCACTTGCACTGTCGTTTTCTTGTGCCACATGGTCCCTACAAAGGACTCTTTACTCTGCAAGGGCATAGAAGCTGCTCAGGTGTACACCTTTGTTCTTGATATTGTGAGAAGAGGTATCGGAAACAGTTCTTTGTACTTTTCTTCTGGCATGAAGTTTATCGATGCACCTCTGTCCATAGCAAAAGTTGTAGGGAAACCATTCCTCTTGAGTGTGTTTTTGGCACAATTTCCAAACCACCATTGTTGCTTCTTGTGGTGACTCTTTTTGATTTGCGTTCTTCTTTGCAAGTGACCAATCCTACATGCACAGGTTGTTTGTGACCAACATCACCACCACACATCCATCTTCCTTGAAATCACTCGATGATGACTTTACCTAGCCTTTGGAAGATGAATTTGATTATGATTGAATTAATTTAATTTCCACTTGCCTTAGTTGGTGTTGCTGTTTGGCCTTATGGCAGTGGCTAGAGTGCTTCTGGAACTTTGTGGTGTCCATCTTCTCGTCTTTCTGTGACAAACTTAGTTTCTCTTTCACTTTGCACACCATTAAGAAATGGTTTCCCTTCCTTAAGCCTTTGCATATTTGTCTGATGGCAGGACATTTACCTTTATGTGTCAAGGAAAATCCACAGCAGAAAAGCAATTTCTTTTTCATCAGAGATATCCCTCTGTGAGCCTCTGCCTTTTGTTTCTGCTTACTTTTCATGATTAATGCTGATTCATGTTGGGTTGTTCCAGCTTCCATATCAGCAGATGTTGATCGGCATGTTTCTCCACTCTTGCAGCCATTCGCACTTTCTCCAGGCTCAGCGTTTCTCGCAGTATGCATCGTCAGAATGATTCAGAGAAGCAACACTCAATAACTCTAAGATGCATGGCTTCTTCGTCATTGAATTCACTGAACTTGCAGTGCTCCATAGGAGTATCAAGTCTCTCAACAAACTCATCCATCATCTGACCAGGGTGCTGTCTTGCTTGTTTGAAAGTGTACCTTTCGTAGTCAACCTTCGGCATTGGATTGAACTTGGCCTCCAATGTCTTATTGATTTGATGGTATGATAGTTCATCAGCTTGTGATATCCTCTTCATCACTTATTTTACTCTGTCACCTGGAGGTTCTTTAAGTATTTGATGATCTTTTTTGTCATCTACTTCTTCAATAGCATATATGAAGTAATCAAACATTTCCATCCAAGTAGTCCATCTGGCGCCAATATTCTGCTTATTGGCAATATTGAAAGGAGGCGTTCGTTTCAGGAACACAGCAGCATTATACTGTGTGCAGTTTTCTACTGACGTCAAAAGTATATTCTGTTCAGGCAGCGTTTGATCTAAGGTGTCTTTTGGCCCAGTGGCACCTCTGTAAATATCAGCCTGTTTACTGGTACTCGCTCCCAATCTGAGGTCGGAGGGTGCCATCTTCCTTCATCCCTGTGAGTAATGGTATTGCTTCTTGCAAGTGCTCGTGACTTTACTCGACTTTATGCATTATACCTGGCAGTCATTTCCTTTGGTACTTCTTTGTACCTAGTTTTCACCGTCTTAGCATTTCTGCTTTGTATTGTTGGTGGTTCTTGTGTGTTGCTGTGGCACAATGGCTGGCTTACTGATTGTGCTCCTCCATAGGTAATTACCTTCTTTGAAGGCTTCTCAAATGATGGAGTTGTGCTTTGACTACACATATGCCAAATATAGACCGCTTATTGAGGCACATGCATGAGCAGTTTGCTGGACCATGGCACCCTCTCAAGGAGAACAATCTTGTATACTTGGGGGCACATATCCACTATCTTTTCGCCAGTTGTAGCGTCCTCCCCAAGCCCAGAGGCATATAAAAGACCTTGACACACACAGATTTATAAAGCTCACTCAGTCACAGCCACCATGTATTGCCTGTAAGTATTCTGCCAAGAACCACTAGAGGTGTCATACACACAAACACTGGACACAACAGTGACCAAAAAAAGGGTATTTCAGTTGTTCACGTAGGTAATCTGAAACTTTACATATGCAGTTTATTTTATTTTTTCAGGTTTCCTTTCTACTATTGGTAGGGTTGTTCTGTGTATGAAGGCCAAAGTGAATGAAAGGCAATAATTGTTATTGGTATAAAAACTGAGATTCTTTTTCTTTTCCTAGTGACCAATTATCATGTCCTCCAAACAGTAGTTTGTGTGGCTCACTGCTAGGTAAATGTTTCATTGTGTTGCACAGGGGTGCATAAGAAAGGTGATTTTTGTTTGGCTTGTTGGGTCAGAATTATTTTGTGAGCCAGAGAGAATGAAAAGAAAACGTATGTGTTTTCAGATGTATTCTATTTGTTATGGATTTATTTACAGGTTTCCATTACCATGTGACCATAATGGGCCTTTCAGTTATTCATGTAGTAAATGTGAAACTTCACGTAGATAGTCTCGTTTATTTTTAGCCTTCCTTGCTACTTTTAGTAGCATTGTGATATAAGGTATAACTAAGTTTAAACACTTTAATACTTACTCTACTTACCTTCAGTACCCAAAACAGTCATCTGCGCACCCTAATGTCTAATGCTGGCAAATTTCAGCAAAATCCGACTGGATGTTTTTGCTCTACACAAAATACAAAAGTCTAATTAAAATGGATTAGATTTCAAGTCTGCTTTGGGACCCCCACCCCTTTTTTCTATGCACCTCTTTGACCAAATGTGACAAAACTTTCAGTCATCTAACAGTGAAACTGGTGCAACAGGTCTGCAAAGTATCGGGAACATTATTCAAATGGGTGCAAAGGTATTAAGGGACAAAAATTGTTTTCAAAACCCCATCTCTAGTGACCCTAACCATACATGCTGAGTGGCTACTATGTATAATCACTGAAAAAAACAATGGTTACAGGAACATTAGAGGAAATTCAGCAGTTATAGTTACCTGAGCTAACTATAACTTATGCCCCACTATGCAATGCTTATGACATCATATATTATATCACTCATGACATGGCCAATGACATCACTGATGACATCTCAAATGACACCACTGATGACATCACTGATGTTATCATCATGTGAATATAAGTGTTTTCTAAGAGTTTGAGTGTCATACTTATATACTAAAGTAGTACAAACATTATATTAGTATACTAGTTGTTCTACTAATAAGTGATACTATTTCTTTCACGTATTTTGAGTGGCTGTGTGATTGTATCTATCAGTGTGTGAGTGGGTTCTGAGTAGATGTATAAGTATGAGAGGGCATACATAAGTGGTTGTATGGGTGAGTGAGTGGGTGGGTTTCTGACTAGCTCTGTGTGTGTGTGAGTGGTTGTATGGGTAAGTGAGTGGGTGCGTGAGTGGCTGAATAGATGTGTGAGTGGATGTGTGGTGGGTGTATAAGTGGGTGCTTTGATAGCTATGTCGGTGAATAACTGGCTGTGTGAGTGGCTTTATGGATATATGAGTGGGTGTGTCAGTGGCTATATGGACAAGTGAGTGGTTGTGTCAGTTGCTGTATGGGTGGGTGAGTGGGTATCTGGGTGACTGTACGGGTGAGTGCATGGGTGGCTGAATGGCTTTATGAGTGAGTGACTGGGTGTGTAAGTGGGTGTATGGATAAGTGAATGGCTGTTTGAGTGTGTGTTTGGTTACATGAGTTGGTGTGTGAGTGGCTGCATAGGAGAGTGATATTCTGTGTGAATGGCTGTCTGGGTCATTTAGCGGACATGGGAGCGCTAGTATGGATGTGTGAATTGGTATGTAAGTGGCTGACTGGGTGAGTGAGTGGTTGTGTGGGTAAGTGAGTGTGTGGGTGCTTGTATGGTTGAGTGTGTGGTGTGTTGAGAGGCTGTATGGACAAGTGAGCAGGTGTGTGAGTATCTGTATAGGTGAATACCTCTGTGTGTGAGTAGCTGTACGGGTGAGTGTGTGGCTGTGTGAGTGACTGTATGGGTCAGTGACTGGTTGTATGGGTGTGTGAATGGTAGTGTGAGTTGCTGTAAGAGTGAGTAGGTGGATGTGTGCGTTACTCTATGGAGGAGTCAGTGGCTGTATGAGTATGTGTATGGGTCTATGAATGAGTTTGTGTCTGGTTGTGTGGGTGTTTGAGTGGGTGTATGAGAGGTTGTCCAGGGAAGTGAGTGAGTGTTTGAGTGGTTCTGTGGATGATGTCATTAGTGTTGTCATGAGTGATATCACTTACCATGTCATGAGGGATGCAATGTGTTAGGTCATAAGCAGTGCATTGCTGGGACGTAAGTTTTAGTTAGCTTAGGTAACTACAACTGCAAAAAACAAACATATTAAGTGTTTTGCACACTTCTGTGTCTGGGCTATACTTGTGCTACATTTGAGTTATATTTGGCCATTTTTTCTCTGATGGCAATCTTGGGAGACTTTTGTGTTATGCAGTTCCCCCATTTCCTCATTTTAATATCCTCAGTAGAAAATGCTTTTAGTTTTCTACTTCGATTCCATCAAGATGGCGTTCAGATGTGCCACACTTTTGTCATAAATTCAGAATATTAGCACTCTTGTTGCTATTTAGAACACTGTAGTAAATCTGCTGATCAGGGAGTTAACTGGCAGTCTGCTGCTGGTGTTGAAAGTGCATGTTTCAGTCTGAATGTCAGAATGTTTTTAATGAAAAACAGGAGGACGTTGTTTGGGAGCTCACTTAAAATGTGTCCACATTTTTCTTTCTACAGCACTGACCATGGTTTCTATGACAAACTGAACCTCCTCATTGTGTTCCTTTATAAATTAAATGTTTTAAGTTTTACAAGTTGGATTCAATCAACTGGCTTCCGATGTGCCATGCTTTTAAAAAACACTGTTGAAAAATACCAAACGTGGGGGTTTCCTTTATAGAGGAACGAGGCATCCAGCACCACTCAGAGCCTCCCTGAAGCCATGGGGACTACATCCCCAGGAAGCAAAATGTAAATTATGTAAATTAAAAGAAGGGAGCATGTGATGACCTCTCCTTGAGGTCCTGGGAACCCCATCACATGGGATGTCTTTATAATACAGGGCAGGCAATGTGTGAACTAAATCCCCCAGGGCCTACTCCATTGTGATATCCCAGGGACTCCAACCCCAGGGACACCATAATTTCCCTCCCAACAAGAGCTTGAGCTGGGAAATGTTATGTGCCCCCTGCTGGTAGGGGCAGAAATCTGCTCCAGCTGGATTCGCAGCACAAACGTTTCTCCTTGACCGTGCTCTAGCAGGCATGGAAACTTAGAATAAAAAACTGCTTCTGCGGGGTGTGAGCAATGCTGGCTCCCACTGCACCCAGGATGGATGCTGGCAAGGGAGCCAGTAGGGATGTGGGGGACTCGGGGCTACCCCTTAAGCCCCAATAGAGAAAAGGGTGTAGATTGCCCCAGGTAGGACATGTATGCCCAGATGTGTCTTCCATGTACACTCTTTCACTGGAACCAAGTTAGCTGTAACTAAGTTGTCTTATGAGCTCCTACTATGGCTAAAATGGTCCTAGGTTGCTTGAGTTCTGGTTCAGCGAGGACCTGGCCTGTGAATTCTGACTGGACAGCTCCTATTCGAGCAGGGCCATTACTGATTTGCATGTGTCTGGGTCCAAACTGCGGTGGTTTGGTGGTCAAAATAATAATGGACAGAGATACAGCCCGAGTAATTACCAGTGGCTGAAATTAATTCCCGCATTAAACCCACTAATTTTTTGTCTACTTTAGTGTATTACCCTAAGTGGGATGGGTATGCCCAGGTTTGTGTCATTGGAACCAAGGCATATCTGGCTTATGAGCCCTAACTCGGGTGAAACTGTTCCTAGGTTGCTTGCGTTCCAGTTCAGGGAGAACCTGGCTTGGCAGTTTGGACTGGACCACTCCTATTGGAGAAGATTCAAGACAGATTTGCATATTGTGGGTCCAAACTGAGGTGGCATTGTGAGCAAAATAACAATAGACTAGAACCTCAGTAATTACCAGTGGCTGAGGATAATTTAAGCGTTCCATCCATCACTTTTTATTCTACTTTACTGAGTGGGTACCAGGGCACCCCATTAAAAAAAAAACTACTTGAAGGAAGCCGGTCCTGATGAGAACCCGAGCAGTAATTACGGGTCGACATGTCAATATCCCTCATTGGACTGATCCTTGTATTTAAGTTATGTGTGGGATATTACATAACTTGAGAAACAAATCCCATGCTGATTGCTTGACAATTATGTGTCAACCAGGGAGTTATGTACAGTGTCTTGCTTTTCTGGTCACATTTACATGTTTTTCACTTGAGCACTGCATTGCCTGCAGTGCAGTGTCTGTACTATCACTATATGTTGCATCCTGCTTTTAGATCTTCACTCTAAGTAAAATGAAGGAGAATTAAAAGATCTACCAAGAGAAACATGACATGTATTCAATGGTTTTATACATACTTGTTAGCATGTGAATTTCTGATCAAAACAAGTGAGTCCAGTGGGGCAATTGTTATAGTCAAGTATATTCACCCTGGTTCTCGTGGCTATACAGGGTTGTCATTGTAATACAGAGACATTCTGAGATTTCAAGGCAGGCTCCAGCCAGAAAATCAGTCCTTACAGGTAGAGCAAAGCAGTTGTGCAGAGTGCACAGTGGGTCACAGCAGTGGGTAGTCCTCTAATAGTCCTTTCACACATCCAGGAGTGAACTGAAGAGTGGGTCTGAAGGTGCTACTTTTATACCCTGGAGCCTTTCCTCTGGAAGGTGGGAGAGACTTCAAGAAAATCTCTTTAAAGTTCATGGAACTTCCTGACCCCCCTGCCCAGGCTCCAAGCTGGATGCAGTGAAAATGTAGAGGTAATTACTTTTTTGCATGAAAGCAGAGCACAGTATATTCAGTTGCAAGTGGGTCTTTGCTCAGCTCTGCCCCAACATCCTGTCAACACATGGCCAATTCAGGCACACCTAATCCCTCTATTGTGTGACTGTTTGGGACGAATGCACAAGGCAGGCCAGCAGGCAAAAAATTGTTCATGCTAAAGAGAGTGAGCACAAACACTTTAGCACTGGTCCTGAGGCCATCAAAACAAATTTCAGCACGAAAATGGAAGTAAGCAGGTAAAATGTTTGGGATAAGACCACCTGAGGCTCACAGGTTAACAGGTCTAATAGGCATCATTTTATTTATTTAAAACAATCTATTTTTATACTTTAGTCTGGTATGTTTCTTGTGTTGTGTTTTGATGTTATTACTGTTTAAGTACTGCTTAAATGCTTTACACTTTGCGTCTACATTTAAGTCTGTCAGATATGTGCCGTAGATACCAAAATGTTGAGCTCTGGTTTACCTAATGACTTTTGAGGTTCACCCTGGCAAGGATTGTGATTTCTACTTTAGTTGGCTTCTCACCCCTCTTAACTAATAACCCAAAATTCCTACAGTCCTCACTATAATTTGGCCAGAACAATGATGAGATAATACTACACCTGACATTACTAATACTGTAGGATAATTATTTGAGGGACAATACTTTGATACGGTATTACCTCCTCACTGTATTTTTGTTGTTGTTAGAAGTGGGAATGAACACAGACATTTGTGCTTATAAGTGAAAAGTGATGGGGTATTGCCACATGCACTCTTACTTCAGTGCTAACACTTGCTATACCAATGTTGGTTGAAACAGTGGTTACTAGTGCTACAAATAAGACCAGAAAACAAAGAAATACTGATGTAAATGACTATAATATATTATACATGGGTGGTAAACTTTCAATTTTTTTTGTTGATAATCTATATCTGAATCTTTTTTTATATATTTGATATTGAAAGCCTGACATGTATTATCACAGAAGCACAATGTATCTTTTGGTATATTGGCCTGGTTTTATAGCATGTTGCTTAACTTTTGAGCATTACTTGTTAGATATGCTTTTCCCATCTCTGAACAAAGAAAGTATTTTTGAATACCTGATCTTTTTTAATTCAAAGTATTCTGTGAATTATTCATTCACATCTAAGATTCAATTTTAATAATGGATATTAATTGTTCCAGTTCTAAGAACAATTTTAATATGAATCAAAACTTTACTTTTGCATTACTCTGGTGGCTTAAGAATGGCCTTTTACTTTTTACTTTCTATGTGTGCTGTCACTGTATCCTTTCACTGAGCCTGACTGTACAATAGTATAATTTTCTCACATTGCCTCCAAAAGTCCTGCCTAAATGCAATTTGTCCTGAAAACCTTTATTATGAAATTTCTCTGCAGAAGCTTTGGTCTCCAACCTGCTTGAAGATGCTGACTTTCCAATTGGTGTGTTTGTGTGTTTTTGTGAAGGTATTTATGTGTGTGTCTGAGTTAAAGTGTGTACAGTGTGTGTTTGAGACACAGAGAGAGTACATTTATGAGTGTTGAGGCGAGAAAGAGAGAGATAGCATGAGGATGGAGAAAAGTATACATTTGTGGCAGTTAATATGAGGGAAGTATTAATTTGTGACAGTAGTCAAGTTCATTCAATCTTGTTTGCAAAACAGGCTTAATACTGAACAAAGCTAAGATACTGAATTTAAATTCTCCACAAAACACAAAGGAGACCTTGGCCAAACACTGTCATACCAAGAAAAGCAAATTTACCCCAACTAACCAAAAACTGCTTACCGACTGACTGATATGAATGAATACAAGGATATGTGCAACAGCAATACCAATAAATACAACGACAACATATGGCATAACCTGTGCCTGCATAACCATGTCAATATCCATAAATGCAATGTAAATGTAATGTAAATGTATGCCATAATCTATGCCCACCCAACAGTGTTTATACCTGCAGTAATGATGGGAATGTATGCCATAATCCATGCATGAATGACAGTTTTGTTACCAGGAGAAACAATGTCTATGACCTAGGCAAGCATTACTTTGTAAATATCAGTAAAGACAATGTCAAAGTACACTATGACAACAGTACGTACAATGGAGAGAATGCCAATAAAAATTAAACCATTGACTGACATATTCTTTTACGAGTTCCAACAAACTTGTGTCATTGCTGTCAGATTTACCCAAGATGAACCCTATCAACCCAAAGTCAGAGATATGTGGTCAGGCAGGCCATGCGACCCGCACCCACCCCTATCAAGTGACAGGTCACAGGTGGGGTCCCTCTTAACTCAAAGGCAAACACACACCCACGGAAAACCCTGATCGATCCCACAAATAGATAGTTGCACCACAAGCAAGACTGAGGAAATTAGCCCCAATAAAATAAATTTGGCCAAAGGCTTGCATTCCCCAAAAATACCACAAAGCTAGAAAACATACGTAGATAGGAACACAATCAGGGTAAGACATGTACACCAAATGTAGTGATCACACGCTCCTCATGCAAGACATCAAGACACATACTCACAGGT